>NC_047111.1:4612040-5212040 GCF_902500255.1 Thalassophryne amazonica
CAGATCTGAAAAGAAGAAAAATTTGGAAAATAAGTCAGATGTGTAGATGGAAGCTGACATCATCATCAAAGCTTTGAGAAGTAAATTTATTGTTCAGTCCCATGTACAGTAAATACCACCTAAATCAACAACGTATAAACCAGATATTCACAGTCACCGAACAAAAAAGTCCCAAAGGCTGCAGGCTGCACACTGCAGTGCACACGCCGTTTACATTTTGATAATGGATCAAATACATTTGGCAGGAAAAAAAAAATTCAGAGGAAACTTTGACCAGGACATTAAATGTCCCAATTCAGGATTCCCGTAGATGTTCAGCGCCTCCTAACTGTAACTAATCCATTACATATATCTCACTCATATTGACTCGCAATGTATTTCCATTAAAAACCCAGATCAATCTGGATGTGCAAATCAAATCAAACCAAATCAATTTTATTTATATAGCGCCAAATCACAACAAACAGTTGCCCCAAGGCGCTTTATATTGTAAGGCAAAGTCATACAATAATTACGGAAAAACCCCAACGGTCAAAACGACCCCCTGTGAGCAAGCACTTGGTGACAGTGGGAAGGAAAAACTTCCTTTTAACAGGAAGAAACCTCCAGCAGAACCAGGCTCAGGGAGGGGCAGTCTTCTGCTGGGACTGGTTGGGGCTGAGGGAGAGAACCAGGAAAAAGACATGCTGTGGAGGGGAGCAGAGATCGATCACTAATGATTAAATGCAGAGTGGTGCATACAGAGCAAAAAGAGAAAGAAACACTAAGACTAAGACTATAGCAGCAGTCTAAGACTATAGCAGCATAACTAAGGGATGGTTCAGGGTCACCTGATCCAGCCCTAACTATAAGCTTTAGCAAAAAGGAAAGTTTTAAGCCTAATCTTAAAAGTAGAGAGGGTGTCTGTCTCCCTAATCTGAATTGGGAGCTGGTTCCACAGGAGAGGAGCCTGAAAGCTGAAGGCTCTGCCTCCCATTCTACTCTTACAAACCCTAGGAACTACAAGTAAGCCTGCAGTCTGAGAGCGAAGCGCTCTATTGGGGTGATATGGTACTATGAGGTCCCTAAGATAAGATGGGACCTGATTATTCAAAACCTTATAAGTAAGAAGAAGAATTTTAAATTCTATTCTAGAATTAACAGGAAGCCAATGAAGAGAGGCCAATATGGGTGACATATGCTCTCTCCTTCTAGTCCCTGTCAGTACTCTAGCTGCAGCATTTAGAATTAACTGAAGGCTTTTCAGCGAACTTTTAGGACAACCTGATAATAATGAATTACAATAGTCCAGCCTAGAGGAAATAAATGCATGAATTAGTTTTTCAGCATCAGTCTGAGACAAGACCTTTCTAATTTTAGAGATATTGCACAAATGCAAAAAAGCAGTCCTACATACGTGTATTTGTTTAATATGCGCATTGAATAACATATCCTGATCAAAAATGACTCCAAGATTTCTCACAGTATTACTAGAGGTCAGGGTAATGCCATCCAGAGTAAGGATCTGGTTAGACACCATGTTTCTAAGATTTGTGGGGCCAAGTACAATAACTTCAGTTTTATCTGAGTTTAAAAGCAGGAAATTAGAGGTCATCTATGTCTTTATGTCTGTAAGACAATCCTGCAGTTTAGCTAATTGGTGTGTGTCCTCTGGCTTCATGGATAGATAAAGCTGGGCATCATCTGCGTAACAATGAAAATTTAAGCAATGCTGTCTAATAATACTGCCTAAGGGAAGCATGTATAAAGTGAATAAAATTGGTCCTAGCACAGAACCTTGTGGAACTCCATAATTAACCTTAGTCTGTGAAGAAGATTCACCATTTGCATGAACAAATTGTAATCTATTAGATAAATATGATTCAAACCACCGCAGCGCAGTGCCTTTAATACCTATGGCATGCTCTAATCTCTGTAATAAAATTTTATGGTCAACAGTATCAAAAGCAGCACTGAGGTCTAACAGAACAAGCACAGAGATGAGTCCACTGTCTGAGGCCATAAGAAGAGCATCTGTAACCTTCACTAATGCTGTTTCTGTACTATGATGAATTCTAAACCCTGACTGAAACTCTTCAAATAGACCATTCCTCTGCAGATGATCAGTTAGCTGTTTTACAACTACCCTTTCAAGAATTTTTGAGAGAAAAGGAAGGTTGGAGATTGGCCTATAATTAGCTAAGATAGCTGGGTCAAGTGATGGCTTTTTAAGTAATGGTTTAATTACTGCCACCTTAAAAGCCTGTGGTACATAGCCAACTAATAAAGATAGATTGATCATATTTAAGATCGAAGCATTAATTAATGGTAGGGCTTCCTTGAGCAGCCTGGTAGGAATGGGGTCTAATAGACATGTTGGTTTGGAGGAAGTAACTAATGAAAATAACTCAGACAGAACAATTGGAGAGAAAGAGTCTAACCAAATACTGGCATCACTGAAAGCAGCCAAAGAGAATGATATGTCTTTGGGATGGTTATGAGTAATTTTTTCTCTAATAGTTAAAATTTTATTAGCAAAGAAAGTCATGAAGTCATTACTAGTTAAAGTTAATGGAATACTCGGCTCAATAGAGCTCTGACTCTTTGTCAGCCTGGCTACAGTGCTGAAAAGAACCCTGGGGTTGTTCTTATTTTCTTCAATTAGTGATGAGTAGTAAGATGTCCTAGCTTTACGGAGGGCTTTTTTTATAGAGCAACAGACTCTTTTTCCAGGCTAAGTGAAGATCTTCTAAATTAGTAAGACGCCATTTCCTCTCCAACTTACGGGTTATCTGCTTTAAGCTGCGAGTTTGTGAGTTATACCACGGAGTCAGGTACTTCTGATTTAAAGCTCTCTTTTTCAGAGGAGCTACAGCATCCAAAGTTGTCCTCAATGAGGATATAAAACTATTGACGAGATAATCTATCTCACTCACAGAGTTTAGGTAGCTACTCTGCCCTGTGTTGGTATATGGCATTGGATTACATAAAGAAGGAATCATATCCTTAAACCTAGTTACAGCGCTTTCTGAAAGACTTCTAGTGTAATGAAACTTATTCCCCACTGCTGGGTAGGCCATCAGAGTAAATGTAAATGTTATTAAGAAATGATCAGACAGAAGGGGGTTTTCAGGGAATACTGTTAAGTCTTCAATTTCCATACCATAAGTCAGAACAAGATCTAAGATATGATTAAAGTGGTGGGTGGACTCATTTACATTTTGAGCAAAGCCAATCGAGTCTAACAATAGATTAAATGCAGTGTTGAGGCTGTCATTCTCAGCATCTGTGTGGAAGTTAAAATCGCCCACTATAATTATCTTATCTGAGCTAAGCACTAAGTCAGACAAAAGGTCCAAAAATTCACAGAGAAACTCACAGTAATGACCAGGAGGACGATAGATAATAACAAATAAAACTGGTTTTTGGGACTTCCAATTTGGATGGACAATACTAAGAGTCAAGCTTTCAAATGAATTAAAGCTCTGTCTGGGTTTTTGATTAATTAATAAGCTGGAATGGAAGATTGCTGCTAATCCTCCGCCTCGGCCCGTGCTACGAGCGTTCTGACAGTTAGTGTGACTCGGGGGTGTTGACTCATTTAAACTAACATATTCATCCTGCTGTAACCAGGTTTCTGTTAGGCAGAATAAATCAATATGTTGATCAATTATTATATCATTTACTAACAGGGACTTAGAAGAGAGAGACCTAATGTTTAATAGACCACATTTAACTGTTTTAGTCTGTGGTGCAGTTGAAGGTGCTATATTATTTTTTCTTTTTGAATTTTTATGCTTAAATAGATTTTTGCTGGTTATTGGTGGTCTGGGAGCAGGCACCGTCTCTACGGGGATGGGGTAATGAGGGGATGGCAGGGGGAGAGAAGCTGCAGAGAGGTGTGTAAGACTACAACTCTGCTTCCTGGTCCCAACCCTGGATAGTCACGGTTTGGAGGATTTAAGAAAATTGGCCAGATTTCTAGAAATGAGAGCTGCTCCATCCAAAGTGGGATGGATGCCGTCTCTCCTAACAAGAACAGGTTTTCCCCAGAAACTTTGCCAATTATCTATGAAGCCCACCTCATTTTTTGGACACCACTCAGACAGCCAGCAATTCAAGGAGAACATGCGGCTAAACATGTCACTCCCGGTCCGATTGGGGAGGGGCCAGAGAAAACTACAGAGTCCGACATTGTTTTTGCAAAGTTACACACCGATTCAATATTAATTTTAGTGACCTCCGATTGGCGTAACCGGGTGTCATTACTGCCGACGTGAATTACAATCAGCAGAGGTACAAATTAAAGTTCAGAGATAACACTCGCCAATTTGAGGAAAGTGGGACCAGAGTCATTTCTGTGATTAAAAGTTTGACTGTTTATTTTTTTCAAACCGTGTACAGACTGGGACCTGAAGCCTGATGTGCACCTGTTAAATCAAACACACATTTTCTGCTTTCACTCCTTTGTCTCCCATCATATTATAATAGTTTTTACAGTGTGCACGCTGATTACAAATGGATCAGAAAAGTCTGCAACTTTGCAGCAAGAAGTCGGTAAAAGATGAAATTGTTCAGTTTACCTTTGATTTGGAGGTGATGATTGTAGAAAGAAAAGCTTGTTGAGGGTCAAATTAGACCAGAATAAAGCAAAATCCAGAGACGGAGAACTTTAAAACTGTCACACTGTCACTGTATGACACGGAGCTAAAGAGCAGCAGCTGCATAAATCAGGCTTTAAATTAATTAAATAAAGACAAGAGCTTGTCTCAGAATTTAGAAGGACAGAAAGAAGTTGTAGGAAGTATTTCGGGCCAAGCGGGAGGGGGAGACATGCTGCTATAATACACTGATGCACAAGGTGGCAGCAATGCACCAATAAGGATGCCGGCTGCCGTTAAAAACGCCGAGGAGGAAGAAGAAGAAGTTAGTTATTGTAACCACAGATTTACTTTTGTAACATTAGCAGTCGTCATGTCTGTCTTTGTCCTGGGTATAGACATTGGTACCACTTCAGTTAAAGCGGTTCTATTAGAAACTGGATCCAGAGTTGTGTCGGACAGTCACGTTTTGGCAGCTTTGTGTGACATTCCGGACAGCAGCGGGTTAAAGGTAACCTGTCAGACTTTGTACCTCGGTTGTTTGTTTTTGTCCCCGTGTGACGTGTTCACGGTGTCCACGCAGCTGCAGGAGCAGGATCCCGGCCGGATCATCGACGCTCTAAACCGATGTGTCAGTTTTCTGCCCAGAGACAAACTGAAGAACGTCTGCCGCATTGGACTGTCCGGACAGATGCACGGAGTTTTATTCTGGAAAGGCAGAAGCGGTAAGACGTTTCCGGCTACTTCCCGGCACATCCGGTTGCGCGTGCGCAGTGAAGCAAACGGCACACTGGCTGTTTTACAACTCAAACACAGTTTAACAACATTAAGGTGTCAGCGGCGGTTCAGTAATTTTGTTTTTGTTTAAGGTCGGTCTCCAGCATGACTGGAAAAATGATGCAAACGTTTATCACCATCAGATGTCATGCTGCTTCAGGGGCGGATGGGGGGGGGGGGGGGGGGGGCTTGGGTAGGGTCCCTTAATGGGGAATTTTCAACTTAGGACAGCAGCGCCTACGTGCACACGTGATGACATCACAACTCTGTCTGGTTAGTGAGACGCAGTTTCGTTTAACAACAAGAACTGTCAAGAAACTTTCTTGTCCCTGTTTGGAGTTGTGAAGTGGTAGGAATAGTCCTTTGAATGCTTGAATAACGATATCAGTTGCACAGAGAAATCAAATCTGCAGTGATTAAACCATTACTTAAGAAATCTAATCTTGACCTTAGTGTACTGAAAAACTATAGTCTGATATCAAATCTATAATTTTGCTGTAAAATTCTGAAAAAAGTGGTGTCACTGCAGTTCGTGGACTGTCTTACTGAGAATAATTTTTTTTGAGCCACTGCAGTCTGCTTTGAGAAAATATCATTCCACAGAGATGGCTCTCACTAAAGTGGTGAATGATCTTCTGCTTGCGATGGATTCGGACACCACTACAGTTCTGGTGCTGTTAGATTTCAGTGCTGCGTTAAATACCGTGGGTCATCATATTCTACTTAATAGGCTGGAAAATCATATTGGGATGACTGGGAATGACCTTGCATGGTTGACATCATACCTGACCAGTTGTTCTCACTGTGTTTTGTACAGTAACACTACCTCTAACCTTAGTGACATGAAATTTGAGGTTCCACAGGGGTCTGTCTTAGGCCCCCTGCTTGCCTCCCTTTATATAGCACCCCTTGGGCACATATTTTTTGGGATTACCTTTCACTGCTATGTTGATGTTACTCAGTTATAGATGCCGATAACTGCTGGTAATCTCATCCATATAAAATCCTTAGAAGGTTGCCTTGCACTAGTGAAAGGCTGGATGTCTAGCAACTTCCTACTTTTAAACTCTGATAAGACTGAACTGATGGTTCTTGGTCCAGTGAGACATCGGCATCAATTTGACCAGTTAACGCTTAGCCTAGGCTCATGTGTCATACATCACACTGACAAAGTGAGGAACCTTGGGGTAATTTTTGATCTTATGTTGTCCTTTGACCCCCACATTAGAAATATTACAAGGACTGGTTTCTTCCACCTGTGAAAAATAGTGAAGATTCGTCCCATCCTGTCTATGACTGATGCTGAGACCCTGATTCATGCATTTGTCTCTTCTAGATTGGACTACTGCAATGTTCTATTTTCTGGTTTACCGCAGTCCAGCATTAGGGCTCTGCAACTGGTTCAAAATGCTGCTGGCAGACGTTTGACACAAAGCAGGAAGTTTGACCACATTACACCCATTTTGGCATCCCTTCACTGGCTTCTTGTCTCTGTGAGATCAGATTTTAAGGTTCTGTTACCAACCTATAAAATTGTTCATGGACTGGCACCTCCCTACTTAGCTGACCTAATTAAACCCTACGTACCGGCCTGGGCTATGTGTTCTCAGGGTGTAGGACTACTTTGTGTCCCTAGGGTGAATAAGAAGTCTGCGGGTCACAGAGCTTTCTCTTATCGTGCCCCTGTTCTGTGGAATGATCTCCCTGCATCAATAAAACAGTCAGATTCTGTAGAGAATATCAAGTCCAGACTTAAGACGCACTTATTTTCCCTTTCGTATGGCTAGCATACTGGCATAATATGTTACTCTGCTTTTTGCTCTCTTAATTCATTTTACTAGGAAATGGAGCGTGCCGCGGCCTCAACTTTATATAACTTCTGGGTCTTTTAGTGAAGCTTAGGGCTAGTGGCCAGTGATCACCTTAGTATTTCTTTTGTTTTTCTTGTTGCTTAATGCTGACAAATTATACTGTATTTCTTGTCTTTCTGATGCCTGATTCTGTTTTTTTTTTTTTTTTTTTTTCCTCTCTGTTTGAGGTGTGGTTCCATCCAGAGATGGGTGTGGTCTCTGGTTCTGACACCCTCCTGTCTTGTGCACGGCAACATTTCCTGTATGTTCGTTTTGTGAATTGTTTTGTAATTTATGTCTGTAGCATGGCCCAAGCAGAGGGTCACTGCTTTGAGTCTGGTCTGCTTGAGGTTTCTTCCTCAGAGGGAGTTTTTCCTTACCACTGTCACCTGTGTGCTTGCTCTGGGGTTGGTAAGGTTAGACCTTACTCGTATGAAGCACCAGGCAGCTTTGTTGTGATTTGGTGCTATATAAAATAAATTGAAATAATAGTGAAAGCCTGTTCATTGCACCCAGAATGTTGGTATTTTGGTCACTGAACTTTCCTAGCAACGAATGTAAAGCCCCGGTCACACGACACTAACGAAGGACACTGAGGCCAAAAAGAAACAAGAAATCTGAACTTAAGTTGACTTCTGGAGACATTGTTTAACCGGCTTCCAGCTTCGATTGGTCAGCCTCTCTGTGAGGTGTCGTAACAAGCTCTTGTTTCTAATGACTCCAAACACGCGAGGGAGAGGCTCACTAACTGGAAGTCTCGGTTTCAAGATGGCGGTGCAACGTGAGCATCCCCCATTGAGAGTAGGGTCAACCATAGAAGTAGAGAGACTGGAATGCCAACTAAAGATCTCCTTCCATTTAGTTCTGTTTGTGAGCTTGTGACCCCGAAATTTCAGCCACTCAGCTACGAGAGTTGGAGTAATTCATTTCCGGTCGTCTGCCAGCAATAACACCAGATGTGCTTTTAAAGCACAGTTTCTGCGTGTATTCTTGCATTATCTGTATTTCACAGTATTCTTTTGAAGTAATATCACTTGGAGCATTTACCACATGATGAAGGAGGCTCCACAAAGTTACAACTAAATATAAAATATGTAAAATATGTGCTTGAGTCATATCTGCATATTTGCACCTCAAAAATGTGAGAGTGACCTCTCAAACACAAATAAACTCTATTTTGGGAAAAAAAATTACTGCCTGAAAAAAAATTATATTGGGGGGAGGGTGGGGATTTTAGTCAGTCCAACGGTAACATGCAGATATGTCTGCAATATCAGAAGGTTGCCTTTCTAATCTTGAAGATCCTGATATTGTTCCAGAAGAACCACGTTCTTTTGCTGAACAATAAAACTCTCTTAAAGAACAATACACATTTTATTTTCAGTCATAAATTATTTTGATATCACTGAGGTATCAGTCAGTCAACAGGATGAAATCTGCATCATTTATTTCAGTCCACACAAATCAAAGAAAATATGAGAGGCATCATGAAGGACCTGACACCTGCCTTTAGTTTCTTTCAAGCTTCACCAGCAGGCCCAGCGTGTTTGTATGATATTACAAAACTACATGAAAGTTTTGTAGTTTCAGAACTGTGCACATTGCTAGTTCCTGCATCATGAAGCTGTCCAGGATATCTGGGATCAACCGTGTGGCCTCACAGGTGGCATTCTACCAGAAGACAGGTGACAGGAGACCACCAGACTATTGGATGCTGAGTTGAGCAGTTCTCAGTCTGGCAACGTGGACAGCCGTGTTTCCTCAGAGAAAATAGTATTTAGAGGAAAACAGAAATCATCAGTATTTACAGAATTGAGTTAATATGGAAAATCAGTATAAACACAGAAAGGTGAATATATCAATGATACACAGATGACACAATAAAACAAATGCTTATTTCCATTGTGGACCATGTGAGGCTAAAACTTTACAACACTGAGGATTAAACATGCAAAATTGCAAAGACATTATAATCTCATCAGTTAATGAAAGTAGCAATAAGTGTGGTTATATACACACACACAAATTATACTGGGATATCAATAAAATAAGTATAAATTGAACAGAGAACAATAAGACCTCAATAAATTAAAATAAATAGCACCTGTATCCCTGTAGAAGTGACGACGACAAATTCAGCACCACGTTTTGGACAAGAAAATAATGGACTAGAAGATAAGCTCATCTTTTATACCAGAAATCACATTAAAAAATAGAGACCGGAAGTGAAGAACCCAAACTCCTCTCGTGCATGCGCGGCACAACCTCAGCCCCCGAGATCAGGAGTTGCTGTTCCATCTCTTGACTTCTGTGTGTCAACTCAGAACACGACGCCATTTTAGTTCTGACTGTGCTGAACTACTGAATGAACCTTTAATGTTTTCAACATTTAAAAAAAAAACATTTCACCACATACAGCAACACATCCAGGTACAGGTGCTATCACACTAACATAAAAATAGTTAAGCTATTAAATTTACAATTTATGATGATTTATTTAATTAATTTAAAGCCTGATTTATGCAGCTGCTCCATGTCATGCAGTGATGTGCGCGACAGTTTTAAAGTTCTCCGGCTCTGGATTTTGCTTTATTCTGGACTAATTTGACCCTCAACAAGCTTTTCTTTCAGCAATCATCACCTCCAAATCAAAGGTAAGCTGAACATTTTCATCTTTTTCAGACTCCGTGTTGTAAAGATGCAGACTGTTCTGATACATTTGTAATCAGCGTGCGCACTGCAAAAACTAGTATAATATGATGGCAGATGAAGGATTGAAAGCAGAAAAGTATCAAATCACAATTTTGTGTCTGATTTAACAGGTGCACGTCAGGCTGCGGGTCCGAGTCTGAGCACTGTGTGAAAAAACAAACGGTCAGTCTTTTAAACACAGAAATGACTCTGGTCCTACTTTCCTGAAATTGGCAAGTGTCAGCGCTGAACTTTAATTTCGTGCCTCTGTTACTTTGCATGTCCAGACTACTCTGGGTTTTTAATGGAAATACAGTACATTGTGATTGGACAGGACATTTATCTGATGTCAGCGGAAATCCATTATACAAAATACAATATATACGGTGTTTATTACTTTGAAAACAGTACAAAAACATCCTGTTATTACCATGACTCTTCAGGCGAGTTTAAAAATGGTTAAGCTGTCAAATTTACAGAGACTTCCGGTATGGCGGATAGACGAGCGGCCGCTTAATTTTACATCTTCCAGCGGGTCCAACTTCCCCTGGTGTTTATATACTGAAATTATAATCAGAAAACAGCTTAACAAATTGCCAGGGGGCCACAAAAGAAAGACACGAGGAAATATTCAAGTTGACAAAGAAGAAGAGACTTTTTCACTGAGTGAAAGTGACAGAGACCAGAGCGATAGCAACAAGCTAGGTGAGCGTAGCGTGCAAGCTAACAAGCTAACCACTGATAGCATGGAGGTTATGAGAAACAGCATTATCACCGAAATTCAAAAAGTACACACGGAGGTCCAAGAACTCAGTCACAAAACCGGACAACTTAAGAATGACCTCTTTGAGTTCAGGGAAGAAATGAACTCCAGACTCAACATTGTGGAGAACAATGTTAACCAAATGAAAGACAGAATCGAAGCAACCGAGGAGCGAGTAACGGAGATGGAGGAATTCAGCATGGATGTGAAAGATGCTTTATCCTACACACTTGATCTTCAGGACGAGATTCAAACTCGTCTTGAATCACTTGAAGCATTTTCCCGCAGAAACAACATCCAGATCCATGGAATAAAGGAGCAAGCTGAAGGGAATGATATGACGGGATTCATCGAGAATTTCATCAAAACTGAACTGTCTCTTCCCCATACCACTCTGGGAATACAACGTTGCCACCGCTCCAATGCTCCTCAGCGTCCTGAGGACTCCAGCCCAAGATCTATAGTAGTGTGCTTTCTCGAGTTCAAGACTAAAGAACTTGTACTTCGATCAGCATGGAACAAGAAAGTCATTATGTTCAAGGAAAGACGTGTTTTTTCGAACACGACTATACAGGAGACACTCTGTCAAAAAGAAAAGCATACATCCCTATACGGAGAGCGCTGAAAGAAAAAAATATTCGTTTCCAGACACTGCACCCAGCACGACTACGAGTCCACCTTCAAACCGACCCAGTGATCTACAACAACGCAAGAGACGCAGCAGAAGACTTGAAGCCGAAATGAGTGATAGACGGAAACATCCCGACACAAACAACGATGGGAAGACCAGCGGGCATGAGGATGTCCAAACCACATTGGCAAAAAGTGGATTCTCCACGACGCAAACGGGAATCAAGGATCAAAAGTATCCAAGAAAGATTAAAGGAGTTTTGACGTGACGCAGATGCTTCTTAAGGGCTTCTTTGCTACTCGACGTGAAACGACATATGACACTTTCCTCATCCAAACGTCAATCTTGACCCAGACACTGGATAGCGATTGCTTGTTTTTCCGTTCTGCGCGCTGCTATGGACCAGCAGTCCGCGCTGTCAGGGGCTCCCTTGTTCCGTAGGGACTCTCCTCTCAACTTCGAAGTGGATAATCCACTTCACTTGTGGAAGTCACTGTTATATTATGTTGTTCATCAATGTTATCACTGTTATTATTGTTCTTCTAGACCGACCTTTTTGTTTATGCTTAGCCACATACTCTGTAATGTACATTGTGTTGACTTGATTAAGTAAAATTAATAGACAAAAGTATAATTTTATTTCCCTTAACGTAAACGGCTTACATAACCCAATAAAACGTAGTAAAATAATCGGTAAAATTAAACGCGAGAAACAAGAAGTGATATTTTGGCAAGAGACGCATCTTAACAACACTGAGCATGAAAAAATAAAAAAATGGTTCAAACATACTTACTATTCATCTTTCAAAAAAGGAAATGCGAGAGGAGTGGTAATTCTTATTTCAAACAAAATCAACTTTGAGTTCACTTCGCAAATTTCTGACACTGAAGGAAGATATGTGCTAGTAAAGGGTTTGATTGATCATAAAAAAGTGACATTACTTAATGTTTATCGCCCTCCCGGAAATGATAAGCAGTTTGTTAAAAACTATTCAACTTAATATGTACTGAAATATCTGGAGTACTAGTATGTGCTGGAGACTGGAACGCTCATTTATCCCCTTCTCTTGACTCTTCCACAAAGAAGAGGATACAACCTCCAGCAATACTGATTAACAAATTGCTTAAAGAAGTGGGTATGAAAGATGTGTGGCGAGATTTTCATCCACATGAGAAATGCTTTACCTTTTTTTCTCATTCACGTACTGTGTTATCTAGACTAGACTATTTTTTCATGCTCAGCTCAGACAGGCACAGAATTATTCAATGTGAAATTGGAGTACGAGATGTTTCAGACCATGCAGGAGTATATTTGACGTTACATTTAGATACCAAGCGAAAAGAAACCCTTTGGAGACTTAACAATAACCTCCTTAATGATATAGACCTTAAAAAAATATGTAGAAGAACAATTAACAGATTACACATATCATAATGATAATGAAACTTCACCTAGTGTGATATGGGATGCAGCAAAAGCAGTTCTTAGAACAACACATGAGAAACAAAGACAACGATACGCTGCAAAAAAAATCCTTTCAGTTAAACAAATATTAAACAATCTATATGACGATCATGTTGGGAAAGTGTAAGTACACAGACCCACAACAGGGGGCGCAAATGAACGGACAATGGAATAGGTCAAATAACACACTTTACTGTTGTGAATATGCACAACAAGTACAACAGATTACAGTAATGGACAAAGTCAAATTCACACAGGTGTCGTGTGGGCAGGCTCGAAGATAGGAGACGCCTCTCCAAAGTAGAACCGGAACCACACGGTTTCCTCCGCCACCAGACCCCGGGAATACTGGAGCCGCCAAGTCCCGAACTCCCAGGTGGCCACTGCCTCCGCGTGTCGGACCTGGTACTGCTGGCGAGGAACAAAGGACAATTAAAGGAGGGCGCGTTCGCACCCAGGAATCCGAACGGCAGGTAAGTTACCTCCACCTCTCGTTGGAAAATACTCTCAGAGCAATGCACAAAAGTCACAAAGATCACTGTTAAACAGTCAGCTGAGCATGTTACCTTCTCGGTAGAAACGATATCTCGGCAAAGAGGTGATGACGTCGTCCTGCTGATATACTCCTGCTGTTGCAGGTGATGCGTGACAGCTGTCACCCTGGCTGCTCCTGTGAGGCGGCTGCGCCCTCTGGTGCCTGGAGCCCGCACTCCAGACAGGGCGCCCTCTGGTGGTGGGCCAGCAGTACCTCCTCTTCTGGCGGCCCACACAACAGGACCCCCCCCCCTCAACGGGCGCCTCCTGGCGCCCGACCAGGCTTGTCCGGGTGGCAGCGGTAGAAATCGGCCAGGAGGGCCGGGTCCAGGATGAAGCTCCTCTTCACCCAGGAGCGTTCTTCAGGTCCGTACCCCTCCCAGTCCACCAAATACTGGAAGCCCCGGCCCATCCTACGGACATCCAAGAGTCGGCGCACAGTCCAAGCCGGCTCGCCATCGATGATCCGGGCAGGAGGTGGTGCCGGACCGGGAGTACAGAGGGGTGAGGTGTGATGGGGCTTGATCCGGGACACGTGGAAAACGGGATGGATCCGCAGTGAGGCCGGAAGCTGAAGCCTCACTGCGGCTGGACTGAGTACCTTGGTGATCTTGAACGGACCGATGTACCGGTCCTGCAGTTTAGGGGAGTCCACTTGAAGGGGTATGGCCTTTGTAGACAACCACACTGCCTGCCCTGGCCGGTACGTAGGGGCCGGGGTCCGCCGACGGTCTGCATGGGCCTTCGTCCTCATCCGGGCCTTCAGCAAGGCAGAACGGGCGGCACGCCACACCCGACGGCACTTCCGTAGGTGGGCCTGGACCGAGGGCACACCGACCTCTCCCTCAACCACCGGAAACAAAGGAGGTTGGTACACCAGACACACCTCGAAAGGGGAGAGGCCGGTGGCTGCCGACACCTGGCTGGTATGGGCATACTCGATCCAGGCCAGATGGGTACTCCAGGCCATCGGGTGCGCGGCTGTCATGCAAAGCAGGGCCTGCTCCACCTCCTGATTGGCCCGTTCTGCTTGCCCGTTGGTCTGGGGATGATACCCGGATGAGAGACTCACCGTGGCCCCCAGTTCCCGGCAGAAGCTCCTCCAGACTTGCGAGGAGAACTGGGGACTACGATCCGAAACGATGTCCGATGGTATCCCATGCAGCCGGACGACGTGGTGGACCAGGAGGTCCGCTGTCTCCTGGGCCGTCGGGAGCTTCGGGAGGGCCACGAAGTGGGCCGCCTTGGAGAATCGGTCCACTATCGTGAGGATGGTGGTGTTGCCCTGGGACGGCGGGAGGCCCATGACAAAATCCAGGCCGATGTGGGACCAGGGGCGATGGGGCACGGGCAGCGGCTGGAGCAGTCCCGAAGCCCTGCGATGGTCAGCCTTGCCCCTGGCGCAGGTGGTGCAGGCCTGGATATAATCCCGGACGTCGGCCTCTAGGGACGCCCACCAGAAGCGCTGCCGGACAACTGCCACGGTTCTTCGCACCCCTGGATGACAAGAGAGCTTAGAGCCGTGACAGAAGTCCAAGACTGTAGCCCTAGCTTCTGGTGGGACGTAGAGTCTGTTCTTCGTCTCAGTCCCGGGGTCCGGGTTTCGTGTCAGGGCCTCCCGGACGGTTCTCTCTACGTCCCAGGTGAGGGTGGCCACGATAGTGGACTCCGGGATGATGGGTTCCGGTGGATCCGACAACTCCGTTTTGACTTCATCTTTATGTACCCGGGACAAGGCATCCGATTTCTTGTTCTTGGTCCCGGGACGGTAGGTGATCCGGAAGTCAAAACGTCCGAAGAACAGTGACCAGCGGGCTTGCCTGGGGTTCAGCCGCTTGGCGGTCCTGATATACTCCAGGTTCCGGTGGTCAGTGAAAACCGTGAATGGCACGGACGTTCCCTCCAACAGATGTCTCCACTCTTCAAGAGTCTCTTTCACCGCAAGGAGTTCTCGATTGCCGACGTCATAGTTCCGTTCGGCCGGGGTTAACCTGCGGGAAAAATAGGCACACGGGTGAAGGACCTTATCGGTCTTCCCGCTCTGGGAAAGCACAGCTCCTATCCCTGAGTCCGAGGCGTCCACTTCAACCACTAACTGGCGACTAGGATCGGGCTGCACCAGAACAGGTGCAGACGAGAAGCGCCGTTTCAACTCCTTGAACGCGGCATCGCAACGATCCGACCAGGTGAAGGGGACTTTTGGTGAACTCAGGGCTGTCAGGGGGCTAACTACCTGACTGTAGCCCTTAATGAACCTCCTGTAGAAATTTGCAAAGCCGAGGAACTGTTGCAGCTTCCTACGGCTAGTGGGTTGGGGCCAGTCTCTCACCGCCGCAACCTTGGCCGGATCAGGAGCGACGGAGTTGGGGGAGATGATGAACCCCAGGAAGGACAAAGAAGTGCGGTGAAACTCGCACTTCTCGCCCTTCACAAACAGCCGGTTCTCCAACAACCGCTGCAGGACCTGACGTACATGCCGGACATGAGTCTCAGGATCTGGAGAAAAGATGAGTATATCGTCTAGATATACGAAGACGAATCGGTGCAGGAAATCCCGCAAGACATCATTAACCAATGCTTGGAACGTCGCGGGGGCGTTTGTGAGGCCGAACGGCATGACCAGGTACTCAAAGTGACCTAACGGGGTGTTAAATGCCGTCTTCCACTCGTCTCCCTTCCGGATCCGAACCAGGTGATACGCATTTCTAAGGTCTAGCTTCGTGAATATTTGGGCTCCATGCAGGGGCGTGAACACTGAATCCAACAAGGGCAATGGGTATCGGTTACGAACCGTGATTTCGTTCAGCCCCCGGTAATCAATGCATGGACGTAGTCCGCCATCCTTTTTTCCCACAAAAAAGAAACCTGCACCCATCGGCGAAGTGGAATTCCGGATCAACCCGGCAGCTAAAGAGTCCCGGATGTAGGTCTCCATTGATTCGCGCTCAGGCCGTGAGAGGTTGTACAGCCTGCTGGACGGGAACTCAACGCCTGGAACCAAATCAATGGCACAATCATACGGACGGTGGGGGGGAAGGGTGAGCGCCAGATCCTTACTCAACACATCTACAAGGTTATGGTACTCCACCGGCACCGTCCCTAGATTGGGTGGGACTCTGACCTCCTCCTTAGCCTGGGAACCGGGAGGAACCGAGGAACCTAAACATACCCGATGGCAGGTCTCGCTCCACTGAACCACTACCCCGGACGGCCAATCGATCCGGGGATTGTGTTTTAACATCCAGGAGAACCCTAAAATCACACGGGAGGTAGCAGGAGTCACAAAAAACTCGATCTCCTCCCGGTGATTTCCTGACACCACCAGAGTTACAGGTGGTGTCTTATGTGTGATTGGAGGGAGTAGGGAGCCATCTAGTGCCCGCACCTGCACAGGCGAGGTAAGCGCCACCAGAGGGAGCCCTATCTCCCGGGCCCATCTGCTGTCCAACAGATTCCCTTCAGAGCCTGTGTCCACCAGTGCTGGGGCCTTCAGGGTTAAATCCTCATAAAGGATTGTAACTGGGAGTTGTGTGGCAATGTGGGTGTGTCCCACGTGAATGTCTCGGCCCACCCCTAGCCCAGTCTCTAGGGGCGGGCGTTGGTGTTTAACCGCTCGGGGCAGTCTCTTACCTGGTGCTCTATCGAGCCACAAACAAAACACTCTCCGCGGGCCAGCCTCCTCTGTCTATCTGGCGCCCTAAATGTGGCCCTGCTCGTGTCCATAGCTTCGTCAGCAGGGGGAGCTGTAACCACACGGAGCGTAGGGGCCGTGGAGTGTGGGGAGGGCGGGACGCGGTCGGAACCGGAAGGGAGAGGGACGGCGCATGCCCGGCCACGCCCTTCGTCTCGTTCCCGACGGCGTTCTTCTAACCGATTGTGTAATCGTATAACTAGATCAATAAGCCCTTCTAAATCTCGCGGTTCGTCCTTAGCCACCAGGTGCTCCTTTAGGACCAACGACAGTCTGTTTACAAAGGCGGCGCGGAGGGCAGTGCTATTCCAGCCGGACCTCGCAGCCGCGATGCGGAAGTCGACTGCATAGGCAGCTGCGCTCTGGCGCCCCTGTCTCATTGACAGCAGCACGGCTGAAGAGGTCTCTCCTCTATTTGGGTGATCGAACACTGTTCTGAACTCCCTCACAAACCCATCATATATCAGAAGGAGCCGTGAATTCTGCTCCCAGAGCGCTGTAGCCCAAGCGCGTGCCTCACCGCGAAGCAGGTTTATTACATAAGCAATCTTGCTGGCATCAGTCGCGTACATGACAGGACGTTGTGCGAAGACGAGCGAACACTGCATAAGGAAGTCCACGCACGTCTCCACACAACCTCCGTGCGGCTCTGGAGGGCTTATGTATGCTTCCGGGGAAGGTGGGAGGGGGCGTTGAACGACCTGTGGAACGTCACTGTTACGCACAGGGTCGACAGGAGGGAGAGCCGCAGCAGCGCCCTGAGGGCGTGCTTCCACCTGTGCGGCGAGAGCCTCCACCCTGCGGTTAAGGAGGACGTTCTGCTCGGTCATCAAATCCAACCGAGCCGTGAAAGCGGTGAGGATCCGCTGCAACTCACCGACCATTCCTCCTGCGGACGCCTGTGCGCCCTGTTCTTCCATTGGCCGTTCAACAGCCGGTTGACACCCCTCGGGATCCATGACGTTGGCCGAGATATCCTGTTGGGAAAGTGTAAGTACACGGACCCACAACAGGGGGCGCAAATGAACGGACAATGGAATAGGTCAAATAACACACTTTACTGTTGTGAATATGCACAACAAGTACAACAGAAAGTTTCTCCAAAGTAGAACCGGAACCACACGGTTTCCTCCGCCACCAGACCCCGGGAATACTGGAGCCGCCAAGTCCCGAACTCCCAGGTGGCCACTGCCTCCGCGTGTCGGACCTGGTACTGTTGGCGAGGAACAAAGGACAATTAAAGGAGGGCGCGTTCGCACCCAGGAATCCGAACGGCAGGTAAGTTACCTCCACCTCTCGTTGGAAAATACTCTCAGAGCAATGCACAAAAGTCACAAAGATCACTGTTAAACAGTCAGCTGAGCACGTTACCTTCTCGGTAGAAACGATATCTCGGCAAAGAGGTGGAGACGTCGTCCTGCTGATATACTCCTGCCGATCAGATGATTGGTAACAGCTGTTGCAGGTGATGCGTGACAGCTGTCACCCTGGCTGCTCCTGTGAGGCGGCTGCGCCCTCTGGTGCCTGGAGCCCGCACTCCAGACAGGGCGCCCTCTGGTGGTGGGCCAGCAGTACCTCCTCTTCTGGCGGCCCACACAACAGATCACATAGAAAGGAAAGCAAAATTTATTAAACAAAATTATTACGAGAATGGACCAAGAGCTAAAAAGTTACTTGCCTGGAGGACACAAAAACTACAAGCCAGCCGCAATATTCACAAGATAAGAGACCCAGTTAATAACACAGTACAATATAATTTAGAAGAGATTCAGACATCCTTTATTACTTATTATACAAATTTATATTCTCAGCCATCTGCAGCAGGTGTAACTATAGTAGAGAATTTTCTTACAAAATTAGACTTAGCTTTGATAGGAAGAGAACAAAACAAAAAACTTACACAAAAAATAACATAAAAAGAAATCGATAAAGCAATTTCAAACTTTAAGGGAAACAAAATGCCAGGCTCTGACGGGTTTCCCTCAGAGTGGTACAAATATTTTAGACAAAAAATTATACCTTTGCTTAAATCTTGCTTTGATTATGTGCTCACAGGAGGTACAATACCTAAATCCTGGAATCAAGCCCTTATCTCTGTAATACCAAAAACAGGGAAAGATGCAACTGAATGCGGCTCATATCGGCCTGTATCGATACTAAATGTAGATTATAAAATATTTACAACAATCCTGGCAAAAAGACTAGAACACATTATCCCAGAATTAATAGATACTGATCAGACGGGATTTGTGAAAGGGAGACAGGCACACGATAACATCCGCAGAGCCCTTCACCTTGTAAAATACATGACAAACACAGAGTCAGTTGTTTTAAGCCTTGATGCTGAAAAGGATTTTGACTCTGTCCGATGGGAGTTTTTATTTCTGACCTTAAAACGTTTTGGCTTTGATGATCAATTCATCCAATGTCTCAAATCACTATACCATTCCCCCACAGCCAGGATAAAAATTAATGGGCATCTCTCCAGTGAAATTTCACTGAAAAGGGGATGTAGGCAAGGATGCGGCCTCAGTGCAACCTTATTCGCATTGTATATTGAGCCCCTAGCACAAGCAGTTAGAGAAATAGATAATATCAAAGGCGTCTTTGTAAAAGACAAAGAATATAAAATTTGTCTATATGCCGACGATGTTTTGCTTACACTTACCAAACCCGAGACCAGCCTAACCACATTAATAACCCTACTTGATACATTTGGATCATACTCTGGTTACAAATTAAATTTCCAAAAAACTAAAATCCTCACTTACAATTATAAACTGAGTAAAAATGTCCTAAAACGCTTACAGTGTAATTGGAACAACTGTATAATTAAATACCTAGGGGTCCAAATACCCAAGGATCCAAATGACCTTTTCAAATACAATTATGACCCCCTGACAAACAATATTAAAGTAGATTTAAAGAGATGGTTGCTCCTTCCCATGAACATGTATCATAGAATTGAAATGATAAAAATGACCATATTACCTAAATTACTATATCTATTTTTGGCATTACCAATCGAAGTGTCCTCCAGGCAATTTGTTGAATGGAACAGAATGATTTCTAGTTTCATTTGGAATAAACAACGCCCACGAATAAAATATGAAACCATGCAATTAAGTAAGAGTGAAGGAGGCATGGCTCTCCCTTGTCTCGAAAGTTATTACAAGGCCGCACAGCTTAGAGTTTTGGTTTTGTGGTGTGACTCAACTGAGGATGCCAAATGGAAAGGAATTGATCAAGCAGAGACTGGTGTTCCCCTTTCCTCTATTTTGGGAGACAAACAGAAAATTAAATTACTTTTAAACAGTGTAAATGTTTACATAAAAACACCATTAAATATTTGATTTAAAGAATCTAGAAAAGAGGCCTTTGAAAAAGCTGCACGAATTTTGCGTTGGCCTGCTTATGATACACAATTTACTCCCTCCAAATTTGATAGCAAATTCCAATACTGGTGTAACAAAGGGATAACTGCGTATTGGAAAATAACAGATGGCAACATAAAAAGCTTCCAACAACTAGCAATTGATTACGCCTTGGAGAAGGATGATTTCTACAGGTACCTTCAGTTGAGACATCACTTCAATACAAATATCAGAAATACAAAACAAGAAATTGATGACTTGGTTATCTTGGACGTATGCAAAGGGAAACTTACTAAAAAGTATGTCTCCTCCACATATTCTGTTTTGCAAATAAGAAGAGCAAATTCAACTATGTACATAAAACAGAAATGGGAAAAAGAGGCCGGAATTAAATTAACAGAAGATGATTGGCTAAATATATGTAAAACTATCACGACAACCTCAAGCTCAGATTTGTGGAGAGAATTTATGTGGAAGAACACTGAGATATTTTACAACACCTAAAATCAAAGAACATCAGACCAAAAGCCATATACAGGGCAATTGTTGGAGGAAATGTGGACAGTCATCAGCTGGACATTACTACATATTCTGGAATTGCCCCAAAATCGCCACCTATTGGGCAGACATAATAAAAATAATCAAGACTGTAACCAGACTTCAAATATATGAAACTTTCAGTGTATTTTACTTAGGAAGTATAACTACCCGGATGAGAAAAAAGGATCGTTACCTCCTTCAGATATTACAGGCAGCCAGCAAAAAAGCAATAACCAGAAGATGGCTACAAGAAGAACCCCCCACCCTTACAGAATGGATGAACATTAACGAAATATACGAGATGGAAAAAATAACTTTTTCTCTGAGACAATCTTTGGACAAAGGGAAACTGTTTTGGGATAAATGGACATCATATATTTACTCTTGATGTAAGCAATTGTTTAATGACACAGACATACATAGAGATGATGCAACGTATGATGGCTTTCAATATATTTATTTCTGAATGTATCTTATTTTTGGTAAAATTGGTCTATTATGTCGTTTAATTATGATTTGTGTTTTCTTTATGTTTGAAAAAACTAAAATTTAAATAAACAAAGTTTAAAAAAAAAAAAAAAAAAAAAAGCTTTCAAATTTACAATTTATGATTTATTTAATTCCAGTTCAGTCAATTCTTTCAAGATACAAATTAGGTAAGTTTTTTTTAAACATCTATGAGGAATCCTGAATCGGGACCTGTGCTTCATTTAATGACCGGTGTCGCAGACCGAGCGCCCCCCCCCCCTAAAAATTGGTCCTCCCTGCTTTCACTGTGCATGTGTCATTCGGTACCACAGCTGCTCATCTGAGTCTGACTCTCTACACCCAAAGCAATCAAAGGGAATAATGTGATTATTACCCATCAGATGACAAAGTAAAACCTCTTAAATCATTCTAAAGTAAGTTTTAAGCAGAAACGAGGTGATAATTTGTGAGTCGCTACTGATGCTTTGAAATGACGGTGGCACAGTGAACACAGCAGCAACTTGTCTGGCTGTTGCGCTCTGATCACTTCATCTGTCATTTATTATGAAATAATGGTGAATTTATGTGGAAATGATTGTTGTACAAAAGCTTCAGATATCGGTTGCTGAGATAGATGATGAGTGGAGGCAGTTTGAAGCAGAAACTAGGTGAAAATTGGTGAACTGCGGCTGATGCTTTGAAATGACGCATGTGCAGTGAAGGCAGGGCAAACTGATTTTTAGGTGGGACCGTTCAGTCTGCGACACCAGGTCAAAATTTCCTTCAATGAGTACATACTATTAGTACATACTCAGTGTGCCCTGCACCATTACGCACAGCGATCAGTGAAAGCAGGAGCACACGGAGAGCCTCTGATGACAATCTCACGTGCTCAAACAAAGTGTGTATCTATCAGGAATGCTCCACTAGGTTGCATGTGAATGTTACTGGATAACTCTGTTGCTTTCTCTCCGTAAAGCACTGTTTACCATATCAATGGACAAAACAACGCATAGACCATTTTGTATATATTGTTTAAAATGTGCATTTGTGATTATTGTTTGAACCTTTCTGTTGTTCATTCTTTCACACAAGAACTCAAATTACCTTTATAAAGTGTCAAAACAGTTGTTTATTATAGTTTGCTGTGTGTTTTGAATAAATGTGTGTAGAAAATTATTTTTCGCTTAATTTTTCCCTTGCCTATATTTGATTGTAAACCTTTATTACACTTATAAAACACAATAAAAACATATATATTCTGAAATGCCCTTGGACCCCAGAGGGTTAAAATCATAAAATTTGTTACACATATAGCCAGATGTATTCCAAATAAAATTGGATTTTGAACCATCATGAATTTTCAATATGGCAGCCATTTTTTAAAATGAAAATTGAAAAATGCTCCAGTCATATTGAAAACTATACCACATTATTTGTCTGTTCATAAAGTTTCCAAAAAGGTATAGTTTGGGCCATCTATGACTGAATGTTATATATTTATGGGGTAAAAACAGCAAAAAGGATGACAAAGGTCAATTTCAGTTTGTACAGAGGTCAAAAGTTAAAGTTGCTCCAATTTTGGTAAAAAAGTGATACAAATTATTGGCTTAGTTAATAGGGTTTTAGGACTCTGTCACCATGACGTTTATGCAGTGTATGCTGACAGCCCCTTTTCCACCAAGCGGTCCGGGTCAGTATGGTTACGGGTCGGAACAGTTAAGTCTGCCTTGGACTCAGTTGCTAGGTTGTTTGCTTCTTGTGAACAAGCAACAGAAATTTCTGGCATTATTCCAACATCACTACATTTCATCAGCACGAAGCTCAGCATTTTGAAGCTCATAATTACATCCAGTGGTGGTCACAGCTAACTAAAAAATTAGCTTCGATAACAGATAATCAGCTCACTGAAAAGTTATCTTTTATAAAGCTAACCCGATAAACCACCCAAAAATGTATCAGAAGCTACAGATGACCGATAACTTCCAGTATTGTCTCCGATATACTTGCAACTACTAACAAGCTGATTTTGAGTTTTAACACCACATTCGCTTCTGGTAACATCAAAGGCAACAACAGACCCACACAATGAGTCAGCACTTCTGTCTTTGTGCATCCTGCCCACTGCTGGAAGCTCCTGTTTACTATGTAACTTGCAGCAGAGACACAGTTGAGAGGAGCAGTGAACTCAACTCTCTACTCAATAACACCGTTGCCGTGAGGCGGAGGTCTTGGAAAATAAAGCAGTGCTGACTTATGGTTTGGTTTATAAATAAAATTAATACTGATAGAATAACTCCATTAATGTCTATTCTGTCATTTGTACAAAGTTAAAATATAACATATCTTTTAATGTTGAACTAGAAGCACTCGGAGAGCGCAAACCTCCGCCAAGGCCACAGGGTCACTGACGTCACATGGAATACCCTTTGGCAAAGAGACTTATTTCATGTCGTTTCACGCATCTACTGTCATGTTTCAGATTCAGTGACCCTCTGGGGTCCGAGGGCATTTTTTGGACAGTTCACTCGCCTGGCATACATGTTTTATTATTGCTGTTAACAGCTCTCCCTCCATCCCACAATCAGGTTTTACGTCTCTTTTTTTCAGGACAACCTGTACTTTCAAAATATATATGCTATAGTTGTGTTTTATAAGTATAATAAAGGTTTACAATCAGAAATAAGAAAGGAAAAGTAAAGTGGAAAATAATTTTCCACACATTTATTCAAAACACACTGCAAAGTATAATAAACAACTGTTTTGACACTTTATAAAGGTAATTTGGGCTCTTGTGTAAAAGACTGTACAACAAAAAGGTTCAAACAATACAAATGCACATTTTGAATATATACAAAATGGTCTATGCATTTTGTTTGTCTTCATCTCAAAGCAATTTCTGTCTGCTTTTACACAAAGGTCACAAACTTCTCCTTCTATGAAGTTGACTATGTGTTTGTTCTCTCCTGCTCTGAAAGCAACATTCACACCTCGAGGCATCCTCTAACGCTCGCCACTGCTCAGAAACTGAAGTGGTCTCTCTCGGTTAGGCCGAACCACCATTAAGACTTTTAATTTTCTGTGTGCATCCACGCTGTGGCCTCATCACCAAGGAGCGATCACTGCACCTAAAGTTCAAGTTCAAGTCAACTTTATTGTCATTTCTACAATACATCACAGACATATTGAGAACTGAAATACCTGATCTCTGGACTCCCTGACCTCACAAAAGAAGGTATTTAAGAAATATAATAACAAGGTATAAATATAAAAAAAAAAAAAAAAAAGTTGTAATAGTGTAATTAAAAGTAGTCTCACAACAAACGAATAAATACATCAGAACAATGCATGACTTGCCAATGTATTAATTTGACAATGTTTTAAGTCACACGAATGGCAAAGATTTCAACAAATTCATAATTACTTACCCTCTCACTATTGCATGCCTGTGGCTTCGCGGAGGTCTTGTTGCTTATATCCGGGAAACCTCGAAAGTAGTCCGACAGCCTTCCCAGAAGCCCATCTTGCAGAGATGACTGTACAACACAGTCAGTCAGAAGCTGCGGGCAGTTTGAGGAGCGGCCCCTCCCCCCTCGCTCCATTGATATCGTAAACAGTGCTTTACGCCGGAGCGAGAGAGCTTGCCACGGGCTTATCCAGTAACATTTGCAGGAAAACTAGTCGAGCAGTCCTGATACTCACATACTGTTTGAGCGCACATGAGATTGTATGAGAGGCTCTCTGTCTGCTCACTTTCACTTTCGATGTGCGTAATGGCACAGGGCGCATTTGAGCAGCCAGGGGGCTAATCAAACGGGCCATCTAATAACACATCACTCCTAAAAAACAATCTTTGGTGTGTCACGTGAGGTGAATCTGCCCTACGATTGGATTTTGGAAAACCATGTGACTTTGAACCAATTCTGATTGCACACTGACATTGCTCACGTCATCACACAGCTTCTATGAGGAGTAGAAAGATGGTGGGCGGTGGCTCAAAAGTTCGCAGAGTTAACTTTTCAGCAAAAAACGTAAGTTTCTATCTCATATCATTAAAAAATTATTTATAATTTAGTGAAGCTTGGTCTCAGCCGTCGTATACGACAGCATCAGCCCCAGAGGGTTAAACCCTTAGATCTTCAGCAAATGTATTTATAAAGAGAAACTGCATGAAGTACACAAGATTTTTTTATTTTCTAATAACAAGTTTATTCATTGAGGAGAAACAAATGCTAAATTGTTGTGTCGTAACTTAATTTTTGTTCAGCCTTTGTGACCCGTCTTCATGAAGTTGGATGCAAAAATGTTGAAATCGGCCCTATCCTGCAATGACAAAGAATCCTTAAAAAAATTACTGGATCCGGATCATGTTCCAGATCATTACCAAATTTTAGACTTCTAAGTTAGGCCAAGACACACTCCTGGTAAAAAATTTCATTGAAATACGTTGAGGATTTTTGAGTAATCCTGCTAACAAACCAACCAACCAACAAACGGACATGACCGAAAACATAACCTCCTTGGCGGAGGTAATAATGCACAAATTCTGAAGTTTTGAAATAGAGACAGATGGCAAAGGATTATGGGTAAAATGTGCCTCTGCTAACACTGTTTGGTTGACTCATTCATTCTATGTAAACCAACACGTTAATGTGAGGTGTGTCGTGTGTTGGTGTTTACAGATAAATATGCTTTTGTAAAATATGCCATTTTTTTTATTTGTAAAAAAAGGGGTTTTTCCAAAAAAAAAAAGCCAAGTTGTAATTAGATAACCAGCTGATATAACCAGTGTCAAAATAAATAGAACACTGCCATCTACTGGACGCTCAGTACTAGGGCGAATACTGCCATGAGCACTACTGGCCAATAGATGGCAGTAGAGACCGTGAAAACTTGCCAAAACAAAATTCCAGATAATCCGTGTCTGCTATAACGTAGCAGACACGGATTATCTGGAATTATATATATATATATAATATATATATAATGTATATAATATATATATAATGTATATTATATATATATATATATATATATATATATATATATATATATATATATATAATACTCTGAAACAAAGACAACAGACAGTGTTTGACATAAGCAGGACTCTAATAGCAAACAGGAATCATTTGCAGTGATTCCAGTTGAAAATAATGGAGGAGCAACCTGATCTTTTTCTGGCATTTTTACATAAAACAAACAATAACAACATCTATAAACCCAGAGAATATATTCATGAGAGTTTTAGGCACAATATATAAAGAGTTTAATGCTGTTGTCCGCGTGGAGCCTGATCAGAGCGTCTCAAATGCATTTCTTCTGTCATGAATGTACTGAGGTACCCATAATGCACCTGGGCACAGCATGTCCACACTAAAACCTTCAAAATTAGTGCATTACTTTAAAACTAAAACATATAACATCTATCAGATATTTTCACTTTATAAAATTTCAGACATGACGTTAATTTAAATACATTTTAACCATAAGTTAAAACTGTATGCCCCTGGATGACTTGGGTGATATTGCCAGCATATCAGTATGGGGTCAAAAGAAATGAGCCTTTGTTTTTTTTTTTGTGACCAGTTCTCCTTTGCCTGCAGAGGATAGAGCAGTTTATTCTGGAACCAGCTCTCCTGTCTTTACGGAGGATAGAACTGCACATCTGCTATAAAACATTTAACAGGTAGGTACTTAACTGATTTTAGATTTCATAGATGTTTGTAACTATTCAGCTTTTTTTTACCACCTCTGCAAAAATATGTTTGCGGTCTAAAAATTATCGGACCAAAACTTATCGGAAGATAATTAATCCGATGACTGTTTTCAAAGTTATCTGAAAAGCTAATCAGATAATGAAAACATTATCTTCAATAATTAGCAGTTAGCGGATTAGCGGAACTGTGCCCACCACTGATCACACCCAACCACTCACTTATGGTTTCAGCTTGTTTCAGAATTTAGACATCAAAAACACCTACGGACATTATTTAAACAAGGTCTAAGAAACTTCAACATGTTCGCCACAGCAGTAGCATAAAGCAGTGCAATCTGCAGGAATAAGGACATTTATTGACCAGTACATTTTACCCAGAATGCATTGCATTGGTCCAACTTGAAGTGGTGGCCAGTGATTGTTCATGTTTCGCTGCATATGTATTGGTATATGTTAATCGTATGTTAATGCTGTGAATGACGTAGTATGGACTGGCTTTCTGACTGGCTGAGAATTTACATACTACAAGAAATAGCCTACGAATAAAATACTCTCCAATCGCTGCAGAAGCGGTTGATTACAAACCCACTGCAGGGTCTGCAATCAGTGTAGAGAAAGGATCATTTTCCTGACAAACATCCTCAAAAACAACGGCCACTCTGAAGGACAGATAAGGGAATCGTTAAGCAAAAAGGCTATTGATATTGGTGGATTGAATCATTTCTTAAAGGTGATAGAGAGAGGTTGAATGGGGCATTAATCCTTGTTCTGTGATGTGATATGTAGCCCCCCAAAAAATTGGTTGGGTCTGTAATGGCTCAGAACCTTCCTAAAAGGCTCTCTGAAACAGCTATGTTACTATGCTGGGTTTAGAATGTCTCGTTTGCCTTTAATGGCGTCGTTTCGGAGCTTATTTGGCAAACTCATTATGAAATGCAAGTAGGTGGTGCTGATCGGTTGCCGTTGTTTGATTGGCTGCCCTTGCTCTCACTGAAAAGAAATCATTATTTATTTTCATTGCTTTTATAGTTTCTGTTGTGTTTCTATTCAGGTTGTTTTTGCCTCTTTCTCTAAAATTGTATATAATAATCATTAGATTATTAATATATAAACAAAAATAAATTTAAGAAATATTACAATTTGAAAACAAATGCACCCGAACGTGATGACAGCTGCAATGCTAACTTTTAACATTGAAAATGCCATAGAAATGCTAACACGTTAGCATCGCTCCCGTTTTTAAGTTATAAAATACATCTATCAACTGTTTCAGAAGAACATAACAGGTCGGTTTAACATAGAAAAGGTAAATAATACTGACAGACGTATGCTCTTTAGGGTTTTAGCAGGAGAAAATTAAGCAAAAGAAAGAATAATCGAAGCATTGCTTCAATCTGCGAAGCACTGCTTCGATTGGTTCAAGGTTCAAAGCAAAGCCACGCTGCAGAAAAGTTGTTTACTGACCCGCTGCAGGGTCTGTAATCAATACAGAAATGATCATTTTCCTGACAAACACCCCCCCCAAACAACGGCCACTCTGAAGGACCAATAACATAATCGTTAAGCACAAAGCTTATTGATGTCGGTGGATCAAGTCATTTCTTAACGATACCCAAAAGGAACCGGTTACACATCCCTAGCTGCTAAGGGGTTAGCGCATTCCCTTTAGAGGAACAAACCAGAGCTAACGTGCCATTCTAATGTGCAATTCTTACAACAGGAATATGGCTCAACACAAATTTAAAACAAAAGAAAATGTGATACTCACAGGATGTACTGATTGCTGGGGTTGATTTTGTCGCAGAGTTGGAACTGACCCTCTACTGAGTATTAAATGAAATCGTGAAATCGTGCAAGGTTTGTGAAACAGTCCTCCATGAAATGCGCAGAGCAAAGAAATAGTTGGCGGTTGTATGTACTGGGGATGCTGTTAAAAATGAATAAAAGCCAGTGATCGCGTACATTGCTTTCCGTGGGAAGATCGTAGTTCGCTAAAACAGCCTGGGAAAGCACACCTGTAGCTCGCCATTGCTTCTCTTCGAGTGTTACGAATGGGTGGGCACAACCTTATGAATAATTAATTTCGAAGGGGCGTGTGTGAAAGGGGGTGGGTGTGTGTGTGGGGGCTATTGGTGAAAAAGTGACATAAGTTTTCTCTCTAAAATGGATTGGCCTGTTTTCTAGGGGCAATTCAAAAAAGGAGAAATACTTGAAACAGAGGTTCTGAAACTTGCTGGCACTTCGTGTGTATTCCCCACAGCGGGGAGACTCTGAACTAACACCAAAAACATGAAAAAGATGATTTTGATTCTCTATCCCCTTTAACGATACTCGAAAAGAACCAGTTTTTGATACTTATCCCGAGTTTTAACGTGGTTGGCAAACTTTGGCTAAATTATCAAGGTGAGATAGGGTTGTTAAAGAGGAACTAGTGCATTGCCCATGGGGCTCCACAGGCTCCAGATTGTGTTTGTATTCGACGTATCCAGCTTATGTGGTGCATTTTTCTTCCACTGGCATAAGCTGGCTAAATTGTCAAGGTGTGACAGGGTCCTTAAATAAGTGCAGTTTTATGCAAAGGTTTGGGCACCCCTGATGATTTCTATGATTTTCCTTTATAAATCATTGGTTGTTTGGATCAGCAATTTCACTTAAATATATCATATAACAGACAAACACAGTGATATTTGAGAAGTGAAATGAAGTTTATAGGATTTATATAAAGTGTGCAATAATTCTTTAAACAAAATTAGGCAGGTGCATAAATTTAGGCACCCCAAAAGAAAAAATACATCAATATTTAGTAGATCCTCCTTTTGCAGAAATAACAGCCTCTAATCACTTCTTATAGCTTCCAGAGAGTCTGGATTCTGGTTGAAGGTATTTTGGACCATTCTTCTTTACAAAACAGCTCAGGTTTGTTGGTTTCCAAGCATGGACGCTTAAAATCACACCACAGATTCAATAATGTTTAGGTATGGCGACTGAGCTAGCCATTCCAGAACGTTGTACTTGTTTGTTCTGCATGAATGCCTTAGTAGATTTTGAGCAGTATTTAGGGTTGTTGTCTTGAGGATTTACAGATTTTAGGATTTACAATTATGATTTCCAGAGAGAGTCTGGATTCTGGTTGAAGGTGTTTTGGACCATTCTTCTTTACAAAACATCTCAGGTTTCTTGGTGTCCCATAATATTCAGGTCTGGGGACTGAGGTGGCCATTCCAGAACGTTGTACTTGTTCCTCTGCATGAATGCCTTAGTAGATTTTTAGCAGTGTTTAGGGTCGTTGTCTTGTTGAAAGATCCAGCCCCGGTGCAACTTCAACTTTGTCACTGATTCATGAACGCTGTTCTCAAGAATCTGCTGATATTGACTGGAATTCATGTGACCCTCAACTTTAACAAGATTCCCAGTACCTGTACTGCCCACACAGCCACACAGCATGATGGAACCACCTCCAAATTTTACTGTAGGTAGTAAGTGGTTTTCTTGGAATGCTGTGTTCTTTTTCAGCCATGCATACCGCCCCTTTATGTCCAAATACCTCAGTTTTGTTTCATCAGTCCACAGAACCTTATTCCAAAATGAAGCTGGCTTGTCCAAATGTGGTTTAGCATACATCAAGCGACTCTGTCTGTGGTGTGTGCGCAGAAAAGGCTTCCTCTGCAGTACAATATCGTACAGCATCTCTTGAGCAAAGTGCGCTGTGTAGTTGAATGATGCACAGAGACACTGTCTGCAGCAAGATCATGTTGTAGGTCTTTGGAGCAGGTCTGTGGGTTGACTATGACTGTTCTCACCATCCTTCGCTTCAGCTTATCTGAGATTTTTCTTGGCCTGCCACTTAAGGCCTTAGGTAGTACTGTGCCTGCGGTCTTTCATTTCCTCACTTTGTTCCTCACAGTGGAAACTGACAGCTGAAATCTCTGAGATAGTTTTTTGTATCCTTCCCCTTAACCATGATGTTGAACAGTCTTTGTTTTCAGGTCATTTGAGAACTGTTTAGAGGCTCCCATGTTGCCACTTATTAGAAGAGATGTAAAGAGGGAAAACATTTGCAAATGGCCACCTTAAATACCCTTTCTCATGATTGGATTCACCTGTGTAAGGAGGTCAAGGGTCAATGAGCTTACCAAACCAATTTTGTGTTCCACAAATTAGTGCAAAATGTATTCAAATCAGTAAAATGACAAGGGTGCCCAAATTTATGCACGTGTCCAATGTTGTTTAAATAATTATTGCACACTTTCTGTAAATACTAGAAACTTCATTTCACTTATCAAATATCACTGTGTTCGTCTGCTGTATGATATATTTAACTGAAATTTCTGATCCAGACAACCAATGATTCATAAAGGAAAATCATGAAAATTATCAGGGGTGCCCAAACCTTTGCATACAACTGTAGTTGACATTTTTCAAGGGTAGTAATAATTTATGCAAAGTTTCTACAATGAGTTGGAATGGAGTGCGAGTCCAGAATGTTTTTAGAACCTTACACCTCCAACAGTTTTTAGAGGAAGAACTCAACCGTTTTATTTCCTGTTAATTATGTTGTTTTTTTTTTTTTTTTTTTACAACCCCAATTCCAATGAAGTTGGGACGTTGTGTAAAATGTAAATAAAAACAGAATACAGTTATTTGCAAATCCTCTTCAACCTATATTCAATTGAATACACCACAAAGACAAGATATTTAATGTTCAAATTGATAAACTTTATTGTTTTTGTGCAAATATTTGCTCATTTTGAAATGGATGTCTGTAACATGTTTCAAAAAAGCTGGGACAGTGATATGTTTACCACTGTGTTCCACCTTTCCTTCTGACAGCACTCAATAAGCGTTTGGGAACTGAGGACTCTAATTGTGAGTGTCATGATTGGGTATAAAAGGAGCATCCCCAAAAGGCTCAGCTGTTCACAAGCAAAGATGGGGCGAGGATCACCACTTTGTGAACAACTGTGTGGAAAAAAATAGTCCAGCAGTTTAAGAACAATGTTTCTCAATGTTCACTTGCAAGGAATTTAGAGATTCCATCATCTACAGTCCATAATATAATCAGAAGATTCAGAGAATCTGGAGAACTTTCTACACGTAAGCGGCAAGGCTGAAAACCAACATTGAATACCTGTGACCTTTGATCCCTCAGGCGGCACTGCATTAAAACCGGTTTCAGTTTGACATTAAATATCTTGTCTTTGTGGTGTATTCAGTTGAATATAGGTTGAAGAGGATTTGCAAAACATTGTATTCTGTTTTTATTTACATTTTACCCAGTGTCTCAACTTCATTGGAATTGGGGTTGTATGTTCATTTGCCATCATGTATTTATAAATTGTTTAGGTTCTTGTTATAATACATTCATCATCATCATTATTGCTATTTTATTATTACTTCTATTTTGTCATTTTATTTTTAAATGGACCACAGTGGAAATAAGTGATTTAATTTTCTTGTGTCATCCATGCATTATTATTATTATTATTTTTTTTTTATTAACTCTTATTTAACCATTGGGATCAAGACCTCTTTCACAATGGTGACCTGGCCAAGAAAGGCAGTAGTACATGTCATAATATACAAATTATGACTGTTTATTAGGCAGCATCAATGGACGTATTTCAGCTTATGAGTAACTTACAAAAAACGTGTCAACAATCGCATAAGATTTCAAGTGTTGAAGATGACCTTTACAAGAAAGCTCCGTATCAATAATTAATCCTAAATACTTGTATACTTATACAAGAGTTTATACTCGAGTATTTACTGTTATGTACTTACATTGTAAGTAAGTCCCTTTGGCTGCTCCCTTGTTTTGCACTCGGGGTTGCCACAGCAAATCCAAGTGGATCTGCATGTTGAATTGGCACAAGTTTTACGCCGGATGCCCTTCCTGACGCAACTCCACATTACATGGAGAAATGTGGCAGGGGTGGGATTTGAACCCGGAACCATCTGAACTGAAACCAAGTGCATTAACCACTTGGCCACCACCCCTACATGTACTTACATTGAACTTGCTAAATAAAATCACGCACACCAGCATACGCAAACACAGATGCCACTTTGCTTTTAATATATAGGTGATATAATAAAAGTAATAACTTGAATTTATAGAGCGCCTTATTATTGCTAAGATACCCCAAGCACTTAAAAGTTGCAGTATTATTCATTCACTTGCACAATCACACATTGGTGGTGGTAAGCTAATAGTGTAGCCACAGCTGGCTTGGGGCAGACTGACAGAACCGTAGCTGCCATTGTACGCCTACAGCTCCTCCGACCACCAGCAGCAACTCTTTCACATTCATAAATAAGCATGTTTAACATAGATGATTTACCGTTCCCTGCTGGAATGGCGTGTGAGTCCAGAATGTAGTTATCAATGTCCACTGTTCAGTGTTGTTAGCTAATATCTGTAGCTTCTCCAAAAATATTAGTCCTATCAACGTTCTGTTTTGGCAGTGTTCGTCCTTGGCCAAAAATACATAAACATACCAAATGGCAAATGTCAGCTCTGCACAGTTTCTCGGTGACAGATGGTGAGTACACACGCACGCATACACTTACAGAGAGGCCACTTCACTTTTAATATGTAGGTGATTTACTGCCCTCTGCTGGAATGACGTGAGTCCAGAATGTAATTATCAATGTCCATTGTTCAGTGTTGTTAGATAATACCCGTAGTTTCTCCAAAAATATTACTCCTATCAACTTTACATTTTCACGGCCCTCATCCTTGAGCCATGCCCCCAGAGCTAGCCTCTCTCGAGGCCCTCAACTTCAACTGCCACACATGGGACTGCACACCTCACAACAGCGGTTCCCCTTGCGGATGGTGAGCCCACAGGGTGGAGATGGAAATTCCACGTTGCCTTTTCGGGCTGTACCCAACCGAGCTCCGTGGCAAGCCCAGCCACCGGGCACACGCTGACGGACCCTCTGTCTAGGGCTGGCTCCAGACGGTGGACCTGGGCTTCCTTCGGACCGGGTCACGTTTCCTCTGCCTCATTTTTTTTTTTCATTGGGTCATTGTGAACTGTTCTTAGTCTGGCCCTTCGTCTGAGACCAATTTGCCATGGGAGACCCCACCAGGAGCGCGATAGCTCCAGACAACACAGCTCTCAGGTTCATAGGGGCACACAAACCTCTCCATCATGATAAGGTGATGGCTCCCATCCAGCTGTGAAGAGACCCAGAGGAAGACCCAGGACTTGGTGGAAACATTATGTTTCCACACTGACCTGCCTCTGTGTCCCCCAGTCAGAGGTGGTTAATGTGGCTCGTGAAAGGGAAGTTTGGGGTCCCCTGCTGGGGCTGTTGCCCCATGACCCAGTTCCAGATAAGTGGTTGTAGATGAGTGAGTGAGTGAGACATCCTTGACCCAAAATACATAAGCATACCAACCGGCAAATGTCAGCTCTCCCCAGTTTCACTGTGATCAAAGCCCCACACACACACACACACACACACACACATCTTCTACCACTTGGTCCAATTAAGGGCTGCGAGGGGCTGGAGCCTATCCCGGCAGTCATAGGGCGAGGCGGGGTACACCCTGGACAGGACACCGGACTGTAGCAGGGCCACATACAGACAAACAAACACATTCACATCTGCCTGCACACCTACGAACAATTTTTAAAGTTTCTAATCCACCTAACCTGCATGTCTTTGGATATGGGAGGAAGCCGGAGCACCCGGAGAGAACCCACGCAAACACAGGGAGAACACGCAAACTCCACACAAAACGGCCACAGGTGGGAATCGATCCCATGACCTTCTCGCTTTGAGGCAACAGTACTAACCACTAATCCTCCATGCTCCCCAAAGTACTGATATCTACTGGTCAAGTGATATACAACACACAAGATATTGCATAACCCAGAGAAAGTTTATCTGTACAAAAAAACCAAACAAACCCTGAACTGTTACTGGAGATGCATCTTAATCATTTTACAGGAATTGTGGGAATTGTTTAAGTTGTGTATTTGTAGGACTACAGTGTGCGCTGTCTTATATCCTCAGGTTGTGACTGGTCCGTTGGAGACTTCTTTACTGTCAGAGACGTCAGTCAGCTGATCACATGGCAGGACGGACGATGCAGCAGCAGCTTCTTGTCCTCGCTGCCAAAACCAGAGTCTCATCTCAGCATAGCCACTGGGTTTGGTTGTGCTACGATCTTCTGGTACACGAAACACAGGTTAACACTTTACTCTTTTATTCATTTACAAGCCACATTGTTGGTGAGCTTGTTTCCAAAACAGAAGACCACCTGTGTTCATTTTCGATGTAATGTGGTGTTGCGTCAGGAAGGCCATCTGGAGATATATATATATATATATATATATATATATATATATATATATATATATAGTCCTCCTTGGTTTTTGTGGTTAGGAGTTATTGCTCAGTGGTGTGGTTTCTCTGCAGGCCTGAGTTCCTGCAGGACTTCACAGCTGCAGGTACCATTCAGGACTACGTGGTGTCCATGCTGTGTGGTTTGGACGGATGTAAGATGACTGCTCAAAACGCAGCCAGCTGGGGCTTTTTCAACACTTCCACTAACCAGTGGAATATTGACATGTGGGTGAAGTCCTGGTTTAATAACTTTTTCTGTATGTGCAAACTGCCAGAACATTTACTTATACATGATGCATGTTTCAGTTTGTGTAAGTGTGTAGACACTTATACAATTAAACTAACAGTGTCAGAGTTGTGTGTCACTTTGCATAACAAATAACTGAGTTTTTGTGTGTGTGCATGTTCCAGTCTGAAAAGTGCTGGTTTCCCTTTGCACCTGCTTCCTCATCCTGTGTGTTCTGGTGGCTTGGCAGGCCAGACCTGCTCAGAGTGGCATGGTGTCCCTGCTGGTACACCAGTAGGGGCCGCTTTAGGAGACTTCCAGTGCTCTGTCTATTCCTGCATGAGTGTACGGACAGATGCAGGTGAACAAAATTTGTCTGAATTTTATTTTATTTTATTTTTTTTATTAATCAACTTGAAAATTACACCTGTGTCAGTGAAAATGTTTTTCTGTTAACAGTTAACTTGGTTGAAGTGAGTGAGTGAGATTTTTGCACACATTAAATTTTATTACCCATCAATAGTGATTGTAAAGAAGGCATCACAGTGACCCAATTTATTAGCAATTTATTCCTTAGCTGATGTAGGGTATGGGTAGGTTATGAAACAGGGTTACAGGAGGAAAAAAAAAAACATTCTTGAAAAACCAGTACGGATTTCATTCCTGTAGTTAGTTTGTATGCACGTTTGCTGAAAACTGCAATGCCACAACTTGTTTCTTATGAAAGAATCCTTCTTTGCTTTGGGAAACAGGAAAAGCTGTAATTAGAGGGAAAATTATTTCATATTCCTCTTATAAAAACAAAATGGAGCATAAATTAGAAAATGACCTTGAAGAAAAAAATTAAACATCTAACAAACAAATATGCGGCAGACGCAAGTGATCAAACTCAGTCTGAATTAGATAATGCAAAATTCCAACGTATCAATATTATATCGAAAATCAAATCAGTTTTATTTATATAGCGCCAAATCACAACAAACAGTTGCCCCAAGGCGCTTTATATTGTAAGGCAAAGCCATACAATAATTACGGAAAAACCCCAATGGTCAAAACAACCCCCTGTGAGCAAGCACTTGGCGACAGTGAGAAGGAAAAACTCCCTTTTAACAGGAAGAAACCTCCAGCAGAATCAGGCTCAGGGAGGGGCAGTCTTCTGCTGGGACTGGTTGGGGCTGAGTGAGAGAACCAGGAAAAAGACATGCTGTGGAGGGGAGCAGAGATCAATCACTAATGATTAAATGCAGAGTGGTGCATACAGAGCAAAAAGAGAAAGAAACACTCAGTGCATCATGGGAACCCCCCAGCAGTCTAAGTCTATAGCAGCATAACTAAGGGATGGTTCAGGGTCACCTGATCCAGCCCTAACTATAAGCTTTAGCAAAAAGGAAAGTTTTAAGCCTAATATTAAAAGTAGAGAGGGTGTCTGTCTCCCTGATCTGAATTGGGAGCTGGTTCCACAGGAGAGGAGCCTGAAAGCTGAAGGCTCTGCCTCCCATTCTACTCTTACAAACCCTAGGAACTACAAGTAAGCCTGCAGTCTGAGAGCAAAGCGCTCTATTGGGGTGATATGGTACTATGAGGTCCCTAAGATAAGATGGGACCTGATTATTCAAAACCTTATAAGTAAGAAGAAGAATTTTAAATTCTATTCTAGAATTAACAGGAAGCCAATGAAGAGAGGCCAATATGGGTGAGATATGCTCTCTCCTTCTAGTCCCTGTCAGTACTCTAGCTGCAGCATTTTGAATTAACTGAAGGCTTTTCAGGGAACTTTTAGGACAACCTGATAATAATGATTTACAGTAGTCCAGCCTAGAGGAAATAAATGCATGAATTAGTTTTTCAGCATCACTCTGAGACAAGACCTTTCTGATTTTAGAGATATTGCGTAAATGCAAAAAAGCAGTCCTACATATTTGTTTAATATGCGCATTGAATGACATATCCTGATCAAAAATGACTCCAAGATTTCTCACAGTATTACTAGAGGTCAGGGTAATGCCATCCAGAGTAAGGATCTGGTTAGACACCATGTTTCTAAGATTTGTGGGGCCAAGTACAATAACTTCAGTTTTATCTGAGTTTAAAAGCAGGAAATTAGAGGTCATCCATGTCTTCATGTCTGTAAGACAATCCTGCAGTTTAGCTAATTGGTGTGTGTCCTCTGGCTTCATGGATAGATAAAGCTGAGTATCATCTGCATAACAATGAAAATTTAAGCAATGCTGTCTAATAATACTGCCTAAGGGAAGCATGTATAAAGTGAATAAAATTGGTCTTAGCACAGAACCTTGTGGAACGCCATAATTAACCTTAGTCTGTGAAGAAGATTCCCCATTTACATGAACAAATTGTAATCTATTAGATAAATATGATTCAAACCACCGCAGGGCAGTGCCTTTAATACCTATGGCATGCTCTAATCTCTGTAATAAAATTTTATGGTCAACAGTATCAAAAGCAGCACTGAGGTCTAACAGAAGAAGCACAGAGATGAGTCGACTGTCTGAGGCCATAAGAAGATCATTTGTAACCTTCACTAATGCTGTTTCTGTACTATGATGAATTCTAAAACCTGACTGAAACTCTTCAAATAGACCATTCCTCTGCAGATGATCAGTTAGCTGTTTTACAACTACCCTTTCAAGAATTTTTGAGAGAAAAGGAAGGTTGGAGATTGGCCTATAATTAGCTAAGATAGCTGGGTCAAGTGATGGCTTTTTAAGTAATGGTTTAATTACTGCCACCTTAAAAGCCTGTGGTACATAGCCAACTAATAAAGACAGATTGATCATATTTAAGATCAAAGCATTAATTAATGGTAGGGCTTCCTTGAGCAGCCTGTAGGAATGGGGTCTGATAGACATGTTGATGGTTTGGAGGAAGTAACTAATGAAAATAACTCAGACAGAACAATCGGAGAGAAAGAGTCTAACCAAATACCGGCATCACTGAAAGCAGCCAAAGAGAACGATGTGTCTTTGGGATGGTTATGAGTAATTTTTTTTCTCTAATAGTTAAAATTTTATTAGCAAAGAAAGTCATGAAGTCATTACTAGTTAAAGTTAAAGGAATACTCGGCTCAATAGAGCTCTGACTCTTTGTCAGCCTGGCTACAGTGCTGAAAAGAAACCTGGGGTTGTTCTTATTTTCTTCAATTAGTGATGAGTAGTAAGATGTCCTAGCTTTACGGACGGCTTTTTTATAGAGCAACAGACTCTTTTTCCAGGCTAAGTGAAGATCTTCTAAATTAGTGAGATGCCATTTCCTCTCCAACTTACGGGTTATCTGCTTTAAGCTGCGAGTTTGTGAGTTATACCACGGAGTCAGGCACTTCTGATTTAAGGCTCTCTTTTTCAGAGGAGATACAGCATCCAAAGTTGTTTTCAATGAGGATATAAAACTATTGACGAGATAATCTATCTCACTCACAGAGTTTAGGTAGCTACTCTGCCCTGTGTTGGTATATGGCATTGGAGAACATAAAGAAGGAATCATATCCTTAAACCTAGTTACAGCGCTTTCTGAAAGACTTCTACTGTAATGAAACTTATTCCCCACTGCTGGGTAGTCCATCAGAGTAAATGTAAATGTTATTAAGAAATGATCAGACAGAAGGGAGTTTTCAGGGAATACTGTTAAGTCTTCAATTTCCATACCATAAGTCAGAACAAGATCTAAGGTATGATTAAAGTGGTGGGTCGACTCATTAACATTTTGAGCAAAGCAAATCGAGTCTAACAATAGATTAAATGCAGTGTTGAGGCTGTCATTCTCAGCATCTGTGTGGATGTTAAAATCGCCCGTTATAATTATCTTATCTGAGCTAAGCACTAAGTCAGACAAAAGGTCCGAAAATTCACAGAGAAACTCACAGTAACGACCAGGAGGACGATAGATTACAACAAATAAAACAGGGTTTTTGGGACTTCCAATTTGGATGGACAAGACTAAGAGTCAAGCTTTCAAATGAATTAAAGCTCTGTCTGGGTTTTTGATTAATTAATAAGCTGGAGTGGAAGATTGCTGCTAATCCTCCGCCTCGGCCCGTGCTACGAGCGTTCTGACAGTTAGTGTGACTCGGGGGTGTTGACTCATTTAAACTAACATATTCATCCTGCTGTAACCAGGTTTCTGTAAGGCAGAATAAATCAATATGTTGATTAGTTATTACGAGGTATCTTATAAAACTAACCGGCAGTTTTATAAAAAAAAAAAAAAAAAAACTGTGGATTTGATTGACATGCGATTACACCAATCATGCTTGAACCCTCGTGCGCATGCGTGAGTTTTTTCACGCATGTTGGTGACGTCATTTCCCTGTGGGCAGGCCTTGAGTGAGATGTGGTCCCGCCCTCTTGGCTGAATTCCTTTGTTTCACACGCTGCCTGAGACGGCGCGCGTTGCTTTATCAAACTTTTTTCTGGACCTGTGAGGAATATCCGAGTGGATACTATTCAAGAAATTAACCTGGTTTTCGATGAAAAGTTTAACGGCTGATGAGAGATTATGGGGTGTTTCTGTCGGTGTAAGGACTTCCCACGGACCGGGACGTCCTGCAGCGCTTCCAGGCACCGTTGTCGGCCTGTTTCGACCTGAAAACATCCTAAGTTAAGGCTTAATTCACCCAGGATGTCGTGAGAGAACAGAGAAGATTCAGAAGAGGCCTGCATGAGGACTTTATGCGGACATTCCACTGTTTAAGGACATTTTTTAATGAAAGACGTGCGCGCAAATTCGCCGAGTCGTTTCCGTGACAACTCAGCGAATCTGTGTGCGCCGCGACAGGAAAAACACCTCCGTGTTGAAAACCATTTGTAAAGTTCAGGTGGCTTTTGATGGCTTTCAACAAGTGAGTAACTGAGAAATTGTTTAACAGCTTGGGCATGTTCCAACTTGCCTGTTAAGGTTTCCAACGGAGGTGTTTTTCCTGTCGCGACCCCCCGCGGTCGGGTCCGGCCCGACATGCGACTCTGCCCGCACGTTCTTTCATTACAAAATGTCCGTTAACAATGGAATGTCCGAATAAACTCCTCATGCCGACTTCTTCTGAAAGTTCTCTGTTCTCTCACGACTTACTGGGTTAACAGAGCCTGAAATGTGGAAGTTTTCAACTTGAAACGGCGAGACGCTGCCGCCTCGAAGCGCATATCGCTGTCAGGCGCCGTGGGCCGTCCTTAAAGCGACAGTTACAGACCAAAATCTGTCATCAGCCATTAAAATTTTTACCGAAAACCAGCTGAATTTATCGAATGGTGTCCACTCAGTTGTGCCTTACAGTTTTGAAAAAATTTTGATCAAACAAAGCAGCAGTCTCTGAGCCATTCCTAAACAATGAAAAAATCGATGAGAGGGTGGGCGACTCCTCACTCAAAGACTGCCCACAGGCGAATGACGTAACCGACAGGCGTGAAAAAACTCTCGCATGCCCACGAGGGTTCAAGCATGACTGATGTAATCACGTGATTCAAATCCATATGGTTTTTGAAAAAAATAATAAGGTTGGATACTTTTCTAATAGACCTCGTATATCATTTACTAACAGGGTCTTAGAAGAGAGAGATCTAATGTTTAATAGACCACATTTAACTGTTTTAGTCTGTGGTGCAGTTGAAGGTGCTATATTATTTTTTTCTTTTTGAATTTTTATGCTTAAATAGATTTTTGCTGGTTATTGGTGGTCTGGGAGCAGGCACTGTCTCTACGGGGATGGGGTAATGAGGGGATGGCAGGGGGAGAGAAGCTGCAGAGAGGTGTGTAAGACTACAACTCTGCTTCCTGGTCCCATCCTTGGATAGTCACGGTTTGGAGGATTTAAGAAAATTGGCCAGATTTCTAGAAATCAGAGCTGCTCCATCCAAAGTGGGATGGATGCCGTCTCTCCTAACAAGACCAGGTTTTCCCCAGAAGCTTTGCCAATTATCTATGAAGCCCACCTCATTTTTTGGACACCACTCAGACAGCCAGCAATTCAAGGAGAACATGTGGCTAAACATGTCACTCCCGGTCCGACTGGGGAGGGCCCAGAGAAAACTACAGAGTCCGACATTGTTTTTGCAAAGTTACACACCGATTCAATGTTAATTTTAGTGACCTCCGATTGGCATAACCGGGTGTCATTACTGCCGACGTGAATTACAATCTTACCAAATTTATGCTTAGCCTTAGCCAGCAGTTTCAAATTTCCTTCAATGTCGCATACTCTGGCCCCCGGAAGACAATTGAATATGGTTGCTGGTGTCGCTAACTTCACATTTCTCAAAAACAGAGTCGCCAATAACCAGAGTTTGTTCCTCGGCGGGTGTGTCGCCGAGTGGGGAAAAACGGTTAGAGATGTGAATGGGTTGGCGGTGCACACAGGGCTTCTGTTTAGGACTATGCTTCCTCCTCACAGTCACCCAGTCGGCCTGCTTTCCCGGCTGCTCGGGATCTGCTGGAGGGGAACTAACGGCGGCTAAGCTACCTTGGTTCGCACCGACTACAGGGGCCTGGCTAGCTGTAGGATTTTCCTAGGTGCGGAGCCGGGTCTCCAATTCGCCCAGCCTGGCCTCCAAAGCTACGAATAAGCTACACTTATTACAAGTACCATTACTGCTAAAGGAGGCTGAGGAATAACTAAACATTTCACACCCAGAGCAGAAAAGTGCGGGAGAGACAGGAGAAGCCGCCATGCTAAACCGGCTAAGAGCTAGTAGCTGCGCTAAGCTAGCGGATTCCTAAAAACACACAAAGTGAATAATGTGTAAATAATTTAGAGGTGATTCAGCAGAGGGAGTGCTTTAGTTAAGGCACGTGAAGATTACTCTGTGAAACAAATCGTTATCTAGTTAACTAGATCAATCTAACTGCGCAGATTAAACAGCTAACAGATACAGCAAAACACTGCTGTGCTCCGGAACAGGAAGTGATACAATACCGCCGTGAGAGCCAACCATCAGTAGAGGCCAGTAGAAAAAAACAGAGTTCCTCATTCAGCGACTTAGATATAATAATTTCGAACATAATAAATCGGGTAAATTTCTGGCAAATCAACTACAACGCAATAAGGAAAAATCAAGGATAACATCTATCTGGGATCAAGCTGGAAACTACACACAGTCACCACAGGAAATTAATCAGATATTTAAGAAGTATTATAGTAATCTGTATTCATCAGAGAATGCACCTAATCCAGTAGATATCCAGTAATTGCTTGATAATCTAAACTTGCCTCAACTTCCTAAAGAGCACATTGAATCATTAAACACTCCTGTAACTATCATAGAACTACATGCAGCTTTGAATAAAATGCCTAATGGCAGGGCTCCGGGTCCAGATGGCTTTCCTCCCAAATTCCTGAAACATTTTTGGCAGATACTAGCTCGACTATTCTTTAGGACTGTTTCAGAAATTTGGACTAAATGTCAAATTCCTACTCATATGAATACTGCAGCAATAAAACTTATATTGTAACCACAAAAAGACTCTACTCTGACATCTAATTACCGACAGCTATCATTAATAAATACTGATGTAAAAATCATTACTAAGGCATTGGCATCCCGCTTAGAAAAAATATTGCCATCAATAATACATAAAGACCAAACTGGGTTTATTAAGGGTCGACATTCTACCAATAATATCAGAAGACTTCTCAATCTCATTGACAAATCACAGCGTAGCAATACAAAGGCAATAGTGGTGTCATTGGATGCAGAAAAAGCCTTTGATAGAGTCAGTTGGAGTTTTCTTACTAGAGTACTTCATAAATTTGGCTTTGGAGAATCATTTATTCATTGGATCACAACTCTATATAACTCACCAAAGACCACAGTCACAACTAATAAGATTACCTCTCAAAGTTTCACTTTGCAAAGAGGGACTAGACAAGGCTGCCCACTCTCATGCTATTATTCGCAATATTTATAGAACCACTTGTTGCTGCTATACGTCAGAACGTTAACATCAGGGGTATCAACTCTTCAATGTCTGACCACAAAATCAATTTATATGCTGATGATATCATACTATATCTCCAAGAACCCTCAAAATCACTACAAGAAGTATTTAAACTGATCACTACTTTCTCACAACTATCAGATTACTCTAGTAACTGGTCAAAATCGATGATACTTCCTTTAACCGAGGATTCATGGAATCCTTCACCTCGAGATCCACACTATACCTTTCGCACGGGCAATATTAACTACCTAGTCATAAACATCTCTTCTAAATTAGGAGAGCTGACCCATTTGAACTTTGCTCCACTCACTGACAAAATCTGTAATGATTTGAAACGATGGAACAACCTCCCCATCTCTTTATTAGGGCGGATAGCAACTATCAAAAATGAAAGTATTACCACAAATTAATTATCTCTTTTCAATGATTCCATTCAAACCCATAGTCAAATGGTTTCAGACTTTAGATTCGGACATTTCAAAGTATTACTGGAAAAATAAAAAAGCTAAAATTAGTCTCGCTACTCTTCAGAAAAATAAATCTCAAGGGAGTCTGGAAGCACCAAATTTACTCCATTATTATCTGGCTAATCAGATACAACACTTGATTAAATGGATTCATCCCGATCCAGTCCACAGCTCCTGAATTGAATTAGAACAGTTAGAATGTAACAACATCAAACTCTCAGATTTACCCTTTATTACTGCTTCCATTAAATGTCATTTTAAAAACCTGTTGATTTCTTCCACTCTGACTGCCTGGTGGAAAACCTTAGAAATTACAAACTCACTAATGGAAATCTGTATAGATGCTCCTATTTGGCACAACCCAGACTTTAAGATCAATAAAAGCAACTCTTCATGTCAGCACATGGGAACAGAAAGGAATCACACACCTTCATCAACTCTTTCAAAATAAAAGGTTTATACCATTTAACAACTTGATGCAGAGGTTTGGAATTATAGGAGGAAATTTTATTCATTACCATCAAGTAAAGTATGTTGTGATATAAAAAATTCAGACGCATCAGTGCCCACCAGAACCACCCACATTAGTGACAGACATCAAGAACCTCCTCCCAATAAAGAAAACCTTATCTAAGGTTTATGAGTTAATATCATGCATGGACACTGCTTTACATTTACCCAGCTTGAAATGGGGGGTGGACTTCCTCCTCACCTCTGACACTGACCACTGGACACAGATTTGTAAAAACACATTTTCAATGACAAAAAATACCAACTTACAACTCATCCAATACAAAGTTCTTCATAGAACACATATCACACAATATAAGATGTATAAAATGGGCTTCTCAGACTCTAAACACCACTGATACCTATTATCATGCCCTTTGGCTCTGCTCACCTGTCCAGTGGTTTTGGTCAAAAGTCACAGAAAAATTGTCCTGTATCTCGGGATATAGAATTCCCATATCTCCTAATTTATGTTTACTTGGAGACATGGCAATTATTGAACTGCCAACTAAACAATCTAAAACTATACTTGTAGCACTGACTATTGCCAAAAAAACAATTTTGCTGAATTGGAAAAATAAACAATCAGTCAGTATTAACCACTGGTCAAACCTCCTTATCGAATATACAGTAATGTTCAGAATAATAGTGCTGTGTGACTAAAAAGATTAATCCAGGTTTTGAGTATATTTCTTATTGTTACATGGGAAACAAGGTACCAGTAGATTCTCACAAATCCAACAAGACCAAGCATTCATGATATGCACACTCTTAAGGCTATGAAATTGAGTTATTAGTAAAAAAAAGTAGAAAAGGGGGTGGGGTGTTCACAATAATAGTAGTGTGGCATTCAGTCAGTGAGTTCGTCAATTTTGTGGAACAAACAGGTGTGAATCAGGTGTCCCCTATTTAAGGATGAAGCCAGCACCTGTTGAACATGCTTTTCTCTTTGAAAGCCTGAGGAAAATGGGACGTTCAAGACATTGTTCAGAAGAACAGCATAGTTTGATTAAAAAGGTGATTGGAGAGGGGAAAACTTATACACAGGTGCAAAAAATTATAGGCTGTTCATCTACAATGATCTCCAATGCTTTAAAATGGACAAAAAAAACAGAGACACGTGGAAGACAACAGAAAACAACCATCAAAATGGATAGAAGAATAACCAGAATGGCAAAGGCTCACCCACTGATCACCCAGGATGATCAAAGACAGTCTGGAGTTACCTGTAAGTGTTGTGACAGTTAGAAGACGCCTGTGTGAAGCTAATTTATTTGCAAGAATCCCCCACAAAGTCCCTCTATTAAATAAAAGACGTGCAGAAGAGGTTACAATTTGCCAAAGAACACATCAACTGGCCTAAAGAGAAATGGAGGAATATTTTGTGGACTGATGAGAGTAAAATTGTTCTTTTTGGGTCCAAGGGCCACAGACAGTTTGTGAGACAACCCCCAAACTCTGAATTCAAGCCACAGTGAAGACAGTGAAGCATGGTGGTGCAAGCATCATGATATGGGCACTATGGTGTTGGGCCTATATATTGCATACCAGGTATCATGGATCAGTTTGGATATGTCAAAATACTTGAAGAGGTCATGTTGCCTTATGCTGAAGAGGACATGCCCTTAAAATGGGTGTTTCAACAAGACAATGACCCCAAGCACACTAGTAAACGAGCAAAATCTTGGTTCCATACCAACAAAATGAATGCCTCACAGATGTGAAGAAATCATGAAAAACTTTGGTTATACAACTAAATACTAGTTTAGTGATTCACGGGATTGCTAAAAAAGCAGTTTGAACATAATAGTTTTGAGTTTGTAGCATCAACATCAGATGCTACTATTATTGTGAACACCCCCTTTTCTACTTTTTTTTTTTTTTTTTTTTTTTTACTAATAGCCCAATTTCATAGCCTTAAGAGTGTGCATATCATGAATGCTTGGTCTTGTTGGATTTGTGAGAATCTACTGAATCTACTGGTACCTTGTTTCCCATGTAACAATAAGAAATGTACTCAAAACCTGGATTAATCTTTTTAGTCACATAGCAGTACTATTATTCTGAACACTACTGTAATATATACACACACATTAAAAGCTATGGTATATGTATTCTGATTGCAAAATATTTCCTTGCACCACTCACCAGAACCCTGTCATATGATTCCCAACCCATGACATACTACGTCAAGGCTTCTGAAACACAGCCCAGTTTCTGTTGAACTGGATCAACTTGTGATGAATGTGTTTGTGAAATTGCCTTATGCTGAAGAGGACATGCTCTTGAAATGGGTGTTTCAACAAGACAATGACCCCAAGCACACTAGTAAACGAGCAAAATCTTGGTTCCAAACCAGCAAAATTAATGTTTTGGAGTGGCCAGCCCAATCCCCGGACCTAAATCCAATTGAGAACTTGTGGGGTGACATCAAAAAAGCTGTTTCTGAAGCAAAACCAAGAAATGTGAATGAATTGTGGAATGTTGTTAAAGAATCTTGGAGTGGAATAACAGCTGAAAGGTGCCACAAGTTGGTTGACTCCATGCCTCGCAGATGTGAAGAAATCATGAAAACCTGTGGTTATACAACTAAATACTAGTTTAGTGATTCACAGGATTGCTAAAAAAGCAGTTTGAACATAATACAATAGTTTTGAGTTTGTAGCGTCAACAGCAGATTCTACTATTATTGTGAACACCCCCTTTTCTACGTTTTTTTACTAATAGCCCAATTCATAGCCTTAAGAGTGTGCATATTATGAATGCTTGGTCTTGTTGGATTTGTGAGAATCTACTGAATCTACTGGTACCTTGTTTCCCATGTAACAATGAGAAATATACTCAAAACCTGGATTAATCTTTTTAGTCACATAGCACTATTATTATTCTGAACGCTACTGTATATTGATGGAAAAAAAATAGCCGCTTCATCAAAAAACCAATTACCAAAATTTAATGAAACATGGTCCCTATTTATCAATTCATTAAATTTGAATTTGGAGGTTTAATATAAAAAAATAAAATAATTTTCTTTTCTTGTTGTCAGAGACTGATACTGTTTTGTTTTTTTCTTCTCTTGAATATGATTGAATTGGTGGAGGAGAGAGATTGTGTCTTTTAGACTGGCTGGTCCCTTGGGTGCGGCGGGGCTGTGCGGCCTGGCCGTGTGGGATGGTCTGGTGTCCGGGTGTGGGGTCCTGGACTTGCTGGGGGATTTGGGGATGGGATTTCAGGGGTCCGGGGGGTTTGCTTCCCAGTGCTGCTGGTTGGCGCCGCAGGCTTCTGGGGGGGTTGGGTCGGGTGCTGGCCCGCGCTCCTTTTGGCTCCTTCCTTGAGGGGCGTGGGTGCGCCTCTGTGCCTTGGGGGGTGGCTGGGCGGCTGGCCAGCCCACCGATGGGGACCTAGGTGCCGCCCCGTGGGGCTTCTGGTCCTGTTGGCGGTGGGGGTGGTGGTGGCGGGGGGGAGTTGGGCGGCCATTGTTACTTTTCAGTTGGGTCTGTCTGCTCTGCCGTTGGTGGGTTGGGGTCCGATACCTGGGCTGGGGGGGGGTGCCTTTCCCTGGGGCTCGGGTGTATGTGGCTCCCCCTGCCCCAGCCTCTCCCTCCGGGTTTGTGTGGCCCGCCTGTCTACCTTTGGCTCCTCGGCTACCCCTGCCACTCCGGGGTCCCATCTTGCACCTTCCCTGGTTCGGGGACCTACGGGTGGGGTGGCCCGTCCATCTGCGGTCCCGCCTGTTGGTTTGCTCCTCCCTGGGCCTCCGGTGCTCCTCCGGGGTTGTCCGCCTTCCCCCGTAATATATCGGGTAAATTTCTGGCAAATCAACTACAACGCAATAAGGAAAAATCAAGGATAACATCTATCTGGGATCAAGCTGGAAACTACACACAGTCACCACAGGAAATTAATCAGATATTTAAGAAGTATTATAGTAATCTGTATTCATCAGAGAATGCACCTAATCCAGTAGATATCCAGTAATTGCTTGATAATCTAAACTTGCCTCAACTTCCTAAAGAGCACATTGAATCATTAAACACTCCTGTAACTATCATAGAACTACATGCAGCTTTGAATAAAATGCCTAATGGCAGGGCTCCGGGTCCAGATGGCTTTCCTCCCAAATTCCTGAAACATTTTTGGCAGATACTAGCTCGACTATTCTTTAGGACTGTTTCAGAAATTTGGACTAAATGTCAAATTCCTACTCATATGAATACTGCAGCAATAAAACTTATATTGTAACCACAAAAAGACTCTACTCTGACATCTAATTACCGACAGCTATCATTAATAAATACTGATGTAAAAATCATTACTAAGGCATTGGCATCCCGCTTAGAAAAAATATTGCCATCAATAATACATAAAGACCAAACTGGGTTTATTAAGGGTCGACATTCTACCAATAATATCAGAAGACTTCTCAATCTCATTGACAAATCACAGCGTAGCAATACAAAGGCAATAGTGGTGTCATTGGATGCAGAAAAAGCCTTTGATAGAGTCAGTTGGAGTTTTCTTACTAGAGTACTTCATAAATTTGGCTTTGGAGAATCATTTATTCATTGGATCACAACTCTATATAACTCACCAAAGACCACAGTCACAACTAATAAGATTACCTCTCAAAGTTTCACTTTGCAAAGAGGGACTAGACAAGGCTGCCCACTCTCATGCTATTATTCGCAATATTTATAGAACCACTTGTTGCTGCTATACGTCAGAACGTTAACATCAGGGGTATCAACTCTTCAATGTCTGACCACAAAATCAATTTATATGCTGATGATATCATACTATATCTCCAAGAACCCTCAAAATCACTACAAGAAGTATTTAAACTGATCACTACTTTCTCACAACTATCAGATTACTCTAGTAACTGGTCAAAATCGATGATACTTCCTTTAACCGAGGATTCATGGAATCCTTCACCTCGAGATCCACACTATACCTTTCGCACGGGCAATATTAACTACCTAGTCATAAACATCTCTTCTAAATTAGGAGAGCTGACCCATTTGAACTTTGCTCCACTCACTGACAAAATCTGTAATGATTTGAAACGATGGAACAACCTCCCCATCTCTTTATTAGGGCGGATAGCAACTATCAAAAATGAAAGTATTACCACAAATTAATTATCTCTTTTCAATGATTCCATTCAAACCCATAGTCAAATGGTTTCAGACTTTAGATTCGGACATTTCAAAGTATTACTGGAAAAATAAAAAAGCTAAAATTAGTCTCGCTACTCTTCAGAAAAATAAATCTCAAGGGAGTCTGGAAGCACCAAATTTACTCCATTATTATCTGGCTAATCAGATACAACACTTGATTAAATGGATTCATCCCGATCCAGTCCACAGCTCCTGAATTGAATTAGAACAGTTAGAATGTAACAACATCAAACTCTCAGATTTACCCTTTATTACTGCTTCCATTAAATGTCATTTTAAAAACCTGTTGATTTCTTCCACTCTGACTGCCTGGTGGAAAACCTTAGAAATTACAAACTCACTAATGGAAATCTGTATAGATGCTCCTATTTGGCACAACCCAGACTTTAAGATCAATAAAAGCAACTCTTCATGTCAGCACATGGGAACAGAAAGGAATCACACACCTTCATCAACTCTTTCAAAATAAAAGGTTTATACCATTTAACAACTTGATGCAGAGGTTTGGAATTATAGGAGGAAATTTTATTCATTACCATCAAGTAAAGTATGTTGTGATATAAAAAATTCAGACGCATCAGTGCCCACCAGAACCACCCACATTAGTGACAGACATCAAGAACCTCCTCCCAATAAAGAAAACCTTATCTAAGGTTTATGAGTTAATATCATGCATGGACACTGCTTTACATTTACCCAGCTTGAAATGGGGGGTGGACTTCCTCCTCACCTCTGACACTGACCACTGGACACAGATTTGTAAAAACACATTTTCAATGACAAAAAATACCAACTTACAACTCATCCAATACAAAGTTCTTCATAGAACACATATCACACAATATAAGATGTATAAAATGGGCTTCTCAGACTCTAAACACCACTGATACCTATTATCATGCCCTTTGGCTCTGCTCACCTGTCCAGTGGTTTTGGTCAAAAGTCACAGAAAAATTGTCCTGTATCTCGGGATATAGAATTCCCATATCTCCTAATTTATGTTTACTTGGAGACATGGCAATTATTGAACTGCCAACTAAACAATCTAAAACTATACTTGTAGCACTGACTATTGCCAAAAAAACAATTTTGCTGAATTGGAAAAATAAACAATCAGTCAGTATTAACCACTGGTCAAACCTCCTTATCGAATATACAGTAATGTTCAGAATAATAGTGCTGTGTGACTAAAAAGATTAATCCAGGTTTTGAGTATATTTCTTATTGTTACATGGGAAACAAGGTACCAGTAGATTCTCACAAATCCAACAAGACCAAGCATTCATGATATGCACACTCTTAAGGCTATGAAATTGAGTTATTAGTAAAAAAAAGTAGAAAAGGGGGTGGGGTGTTCACAATAATAGTAGTGTGGCATTCAGTCAGTGAGTTCGTCAATTTTGTGGAACAAACAGGTGTGAATCAGGTGTCCCCTATTTAAGGATGAAGCCAGCACCTGTTGAACATGCTTTTCTCTTTGAAAGCCTGAGGAAAATGGGACGTTCAAGACATTGTTCAGAAGAACAGCATAGTTTGATTAAAAAGGTGATTGGAGAGGGGAAAACTTATACACAGGTGCAAAAAATTATAGGCTGTTCATCTACAATGATCTCCAATGCTTTAAAATGGACAAAAAAAACAGAGACACGTGGAAGACAACAGAAAACAACCATCAAAATGGATAGAAGAATAACCAGAATGGCAAAGGCTCACCCACTGATCAGTTCCAGGATGATCAAAGACAGTCTGGAGTTACCTGTAAGTGTTGTGACAGTTAGAAGACGCCTGTGTGAAGCTAATTTATTTGCAAGAATCCCCCACAAAGTCCCTCTATTAAATAAAAGACGTGCAGAAGAGGTTACAATTTGCCAAAGAACACATCAACTGGCCTAAAGAGAAATGGAGGAATATTTTGTGGACTGATGAGAGTAAAATTGTTCTTTTTGGGTCCAAGGGCCACAGACAGTTTGTGAGACAACCCCCAAACTCTGAATTCAAGCCACAGTGAAGACAGTGAAGCATGGTGGTGCAAGCATCATGATATGGGCACTATGGTGTTGGGCCTATATATTGCATACCAGGTATCATGGATCAGTTTGGATATGTCAAAATACTTGAAGAGGTCATGTTGCCTTATGCTGAAGAGGACATGCCCTTAAAATGGGTGTTTCAACAAGACAATGACCCCAAGCACACTAGTAAACGAGCAAAATCTTGGTTCCATACCAACAAAATGAATGCCTCACAGATGTGAAGAAATCATGAAAAACTTTGGTTATACAACTAAATACTAGTTTAGTGATTCACGGGATTGCTAAAAAAGCAGTTTGAACATAATAGTTTTGAGTTTGTAGCATCAACATCAGATGCTACTATTATTGTGAACACCCCCTTTTCTACTTTTTTTTTTTTTTTTTTTTTTTTACTAATAGCCCAATTTCATAGCCTTAAGAGTGTGCATATCATGAATGCTTGGTCTTGTTGGATTTGTGAGAATCTACTGAATCTACTGGTACCTTGTTTCCCATGTAACAATAAGAAATGTACTCAAAACCTGGATTAATCTTTTTAGTCACATAGCAGTACTATTATTCTGAACACTACTGTAATATATACACACACATTAAAAGCTATGGTATATGTATTCTGATTGCAAAATATTTCCTTGCACCACTCACCAGAACCCTGTCATATGATTCCCAACCCATGACATACTACGTCAAGGCTTCTGAAACACAGCCCAGTTTCTGTTGAACTGGATCAACTTGTGATGAATGTGTTTGTGAAATTGCCTTATGCTGAAGAGGACATGCTCTTGAAATGGGTGTTTCAACAAGACAATGACCCCAAGCACACTAGTAAACGAGCAAAATCTTGGTTCCAAACCAACAAAATTAATGTTTTGGAGTGGCCAGCCCAATCCCCGGACCTAAATCCAATTGAGAACTTGTGGGGTGACATCAAAAAAGCTGTTTCTGAAGCAAAACCAAGAAATGTGAATGAATTGTGGAATGTTGTTAAAGAATCTTGGAGTGGAATAACAGCTGAAAGGTGCCACAAGTTGGTTGACTCCATGCCTCGCAGATGTGAAGAAATCATGAAAACCTGTGGTTATACAACTAAATACTAGTTTAGTGATTCACAGGATTGCTAAAAAAGCAGTTTGAACATAATACAATAGTTTTGAGTTTGTAGCGTCAACAGCAGATTCTACTATTATTGTGAACACCCCCTTTTCTACGTTTTTTTACTAATAGCCCAATTCATAGCCTTAAGAGTGTGCATATTATGAATGCTTGGTCTTGTTGGATTTGTGAGAATCTACTGAATCTACTGGTACCTTGTTTCCCATGTAACAATGAGAAATATACTCAAAACCTGGATTAATCTTTTTAGTCACATAGCACTATTATTATTCTGAACGCTACTGTATATTGATGGAAAAAAATAGCCGCTTCATCAAAAAACCAATTACCAAAATTTAATGAAACATGGTCCCTATTTATCAATTCATTAAATTTGAATTTGGAGGTTTAATATAAAAAAATAAAATAATTTTCTTTTCTTGTTGTCAGAGACTGATACTGTTTTGTTTTTTTCTTCTCTTGAATATGATTGAATTGGTGGAGGAGAGAGATTGTGTCTTTTAGACTGGCTGGTCCCTTGGGTGCGGCGGGGCTGTGCGGCCTGGCCGTGTGGGATGGTCTGGTGTCCGGGTGTGGGGTCCTGGACTTGCTGGGGGATTTGGGGATGGGATTTCAGGGGTCCGGGGGGTTTGCTTCCCAGTGCTGCTGGTTGGCGCCGCAGGCTTCTGGGGGGGTTGGGTCGGGTGCTGGCCCGCGCTCCTTTTGGCTCCTTCCTTGAGGGGCGTGGGTGCGCCTCTGTGCCTTGGGGGGTGGCTGGGCGGCTGGCCAGCCCACCGATGGGGACCTAGGTGCCGCCCCGTGGGGCTTCTGGTCCTGTTGGCGGTGGGGGTGGTGGTGGCGGGGGGGAGTTGGGCGGCCATTGTTACTTTTCAGTTGGGTCTGTCTGCTCTGCCGTTGGTGGGTTGGGGTCCGATACCTGGGCTGGGGGGGGGTGCCTTTCCCTGGGGCTCGGGTGTATGTGGCTCCCCCTGCCCCAGCCTCTCCCTCCGGGTTTGTGTGGCCCGCCTGTCTACCTTTGGCTCCTCGGCTACCCCTGCCACTCCGGGGTCCCATCTTGCACCTTCCCTGGTTCGGGGACCTACGGGTGGGGTGGCCCGTCCATCTGCGGTCCCGCCTGTTGGTTTGCTCCTCCCTGGGCCTCCGGTGCTCCTCCGGGGTTGTCCGCCTTCCCCCGTCTCGTGGTTTCCCTGGCACCTCCGCCGGATCTGGGGTTGGGCTGGGGGGCCCGGTGGGGCCAGTGTATGTGGCCCGCTCTCTGCGTCGCGCCTCTCCTTCCGCCTGCTGCTTGGGGTTGGGGCTCACATGTCACATGCTTTTAATGCACTTCACCAGGTTAGTACCTGCACACACATCATATTGGGTTGTAAGTAGCACAGTGTAGGGTTCATATAGATTTGCGGTCGTGTGTTTGGGGATGGGTTTGCAGGGCAGGCTTTGGCGCAGCCGTGTGCTGCAGCCTTCCACTGCGATCTCCATCCGCCATTCCTGCCTTGCAGTTTTAATGCACACACTTTATTTCTCCACGTTTAGTAAACACCTTCGCTAATTTAGAGTCAAGGTCACTAGGCGGTGGTGGGTTTGCAGGGCAGGCTGTGGTACAGTGGTGTGCTGCGGCCGCCCACAGCAGTCTGCCACCTGCCGTCTCTTGCCCTGCTTTTAATGCAACACTTTATCTTTGCTCACTTAGGGGGTCGTACACAGCAAGGGAGATTAATTGTAACAACTATGGTGGGGTTGGTAGGTAGGGTGAGTGTGGCATGTGGGGTTGGCCCCGGGTGGCTGTGGATGTCTGTGGTAGGGGGTCTGCCTCGCCGGTTCTGCCATGGTCCCGTGGCCCTGCTCTGGGCCTGTGCGGCCCGGGGTCCCACGGCCCGTTGTTGGGGTGGGTTGTGGCGGTGGGGCGTGGGTGTTGGCACTGGGGGGTTAGTGGCTGCTGGGGGGATGGGGGCCTTGTTCTCCGGGTTGGGCCCCGCTCTTGCTCTGGTGGTCTCCTGATCATGGGCTTTGGTGTTTGCACAGTGAAGTGTTGATGCCTATTGCACTCAGCTTGTCTACCAGATGTTGGGGGATGACAGTGTTGAACGTGGAACTGAAGTCAATAAACAGCATCAGTGCGTGACTGTTTTTTTCCAGATGAGCCAGGCAGAGGTGGAGTGCTGTTGCTATGGCGTCATCAGTGGAGCGCTTGGGGTGGTAGGCAAATTGATATGGGTCCAGAGTAGTGGGGAGGGTGGATGTTATGTAAGCCTTTACCAGTCTTTCAAAGCACTTCATCATGATGGGAGTGAGTGCTATGGGTCTGTAATCATTCAGTGATGATGCTGGTGACTTCTGGTGGTCTGGTGCTGGTACAATGGTGGTAGCTTTGAAGCTTGCTGGTATGGTGGCTTGGTTCAGAGAGATGTTGTAAATGTCTATGAGGACGTCGGTGAGTGAGTCTGCACAGTCTCTGAGCACACGCCCGGGTATGTTGTCTGGACCTGCAGCTTTTCTGGGGTTCACCTTGAGTAGGGTCATCCTAACGTCCACTGGGTCCAGTTGAAGTGTTATGTTGTCTAGGTCGATGGGGGCTTTTGTAGGTGTTGTTGTTATTTTCTTCAAACCGGCTGAATAAGGTGTTAAGTGAGTTGAGAAAGTCTGTGTTGTCCTCACACGGTGGGGGGGCTGGATTGTAGTCTGTGACTGACTGGATGTCTTGCCACAGGCGTCTTGGGTCTTTTGTGTCTGTGAAGTGGGTGTCGTGGTTCGTCTTTAGTCTTCTCGGGATGTCGTCTTTTAGATAACACAAACTAATTGCAAGTGATATGCTAGAAAAGGACACAACACTTTAGAATAATTCAGCCTTAAGCAAGATAAAATGCACAGAGTTTTTAAGTTTATTTAAGCCTTCGACACAGAGCTTAGACAAACTGAGTCCTCTAGAGAGACTGAATATGTGACAACCGCGCTCATCTATTTATTGGAGACCCGCGGGCATCGCTCCTCCTTCGACTTTTTTATTTATTTTATTCCCAAAACATGGTTTTCTATTGGAAGCGTCCTCTAGTGAACCCTAAGCAGGTGTTAGGCCATTATTTCAATGTGACAAACGCTCCCATTAAAACTTGAAGGATTTACAACTGATTTTTTTAAAAGACCTTCAGCCACAGGTGCAGCTGGCCTGAGGCCCCCCGCACGTGGCTTCAGCCACAGGTGCAGCTGGCCTGAGGCCCCCCGCACGTGGCCTCAGCCACAGGTGCAGCTGGCCTGAGGCCCCCCGCACGTGGCCTCAGCCACAGGTGCAGCTGGCCCGAGGCCCCTGCACGTGGCCTGCGGGAAAGCACCTAAGAGGCCTTGGAAAGCCCCTGACAGACTGAATGACTAATAGAGCCCTTTTTTTTTGGGTTGAACACCTGCTAGTTCAGCCAGAGGACATACAGTTCAGATCAGGACACTTGATAGTTCATCATAGTTCAAATAAGGACCTAAAAATTCTTCTACAGTCCCTCCTCTGGGACTCGAAAGAGTCCCATTACATCAACTATACTCTTGGGTTGTTTACTGACAAGACATCCTCATTTGTGCATTGCAATAAAAAAGAAAAACGCATCACTTGAATTACTGATAACTCTGGTGCGGATATAAATATAAGTGATAATTCACACGGTAAATATATTTAAGTTTAAGTGCAGGTGAACCTACCTACTAAGGCACAAGGTGATCAATTAGCTGGATTATATCAACGCAAGGTGACATTCAAACATTGAGTTTTGGTGTAATTCAAGGCACTTAAAATGGCCACATAAAACAAGTTACAGCAACCTCTTAATCATGGCAAAGTAAAGGCTTTACATTGACATCAGTGCAACCAATCATCTTCTGGCATCTATTGTCTCACTCAACCAGAGGCTCCAACCCATTATACTTGGTTCTACATATTATTTTGTTAGAGTCACACATTTATTACTTAAATGCATCAAATAACCCCTATGTTACCACTATTTAGTCAACCAATCAAGAAACTATTCTAAGGTTAGCGCAGCTATGTCTAGTTAAATGATAAACACAATAAATGGTTTCCCTTCATGTCCGTCCTTAAGTCATTTGCCTTAGTCAATCATATAATGGTTTTCATTATAGGCCATTTTTCAACATTTTCCACTTTGTTTTTCGTCTTTTTCAGCTTGTTTTCCAATGCCCTTTTTGGCCAGATGCCAAATTTAGGCGATGCATGTCTCTTGAGGCTTGCTATAATTTAAGAAAAAGGGGTCCCTATGGTGCATCTTTACTACTAAATCTACAAACACGCCGTGTAAGGGTCCCCTTTTTATAACTTTGCAATGTGATATCTATGTGTACGCATTTAGCTTTATCTGTGTTACGCAGATGATGGTAAGGACAGACATTTACCCGACCTTCGTTACTAACATATATCCTTCTTTGTTTTTATTTACACTCGGATTTCTGGAACCAGTCCGCAATTCAAACTCAAGAACCAAGATCATAGTCCGTTTTCAGTGCCATTACGTCAGTCCGCGCTCCTCAGCATTTACTCAGCGTCTGAAGTTTTGGGAGAAGTTGGGGAATATGGGGAGGTTGGCCTTTCAGGGGTAGTGGGGGAAGGATCAGGAATTCTGGCTTTCAGACAGTCGTGCAGTTCTCTGATGGATCTTTCCAGCTCCTTGTGCTGCTTGGCCAGGTTGTACAGGGCCCCCAGAGAATTCTTGCCCACATTCAGGGTGGTGGTGGCCAGCCCTAGCTGTTCCCTTTCCATATGCTCCATCATGCTGGCTAGCATGTCCATACTAGACTGAAGACCACACAGTTGAGTATGGAGGCCCTCCTGAGCACAAGAGATGTTGGCATTGTCACGGTGTATCCTTAACAGGTATGTAGCTGTCTGACTCAGTTGTGGCATGATTTCCTCAAATAGCCCATGGGGAATGTGATTTGTGAGGGGCAGGAGCTGCTCCAAGGTTTTTGGAACAGACTCTTGTGGAAGACGAAGCTCTCAAACCAAGATTGCCATGTCCAGTGGGGTGACCATGACCAGATTAAGGTTGTGCAGTCCAGGGGACAGGAAGTACAAGGGGGAAGGCATTTCGTGTGTGGGGGGAGTATTGTTGATGTCACACAGGCAAGTGGTTGGGACACTCTGGGCATTTAGCAGCCTGTACAAAGCTCCCCTCTGTCCTGGTGGGTGAGTTCGGCTAAGGTCCACCCCTGCTGATCCTCCTCCAGAGGCACTGGGCTGATCAGAATATCTCTCCTGCCTTGGGGGTGAAAAGCTGGGGACAGGTCCTAGCAGTGAATTGGGTCTAGGATGCACTCGGGCGGTTGCTGCATATGGCCGACCTTGGCTGCCTCCCCTGGAGGGTATCGTTGCCACTGGCACATGTGACTGTCTCCATGGCATCTGCGGAAGGGGTGTGTTCCTGAGTCCAAAGGGTCCTTCAGGTGATGGTGGAGTCCTCGGGCCGACTCTTGCTGCAGGCAGATTCTGTGAAGCCGTCATCTCCAGGTGCTGGAACGATGAAGATCCTTCTGTTGCCAACTGGTTTAGCTGCTGGATGGAAGGCGGCTGTGGCGACCAATCATGTCTCGACCATCCCTCCTGTATATCCTCTTCTCCAAACAGTTCTGAGAGTCCAATCAGACTTGATAGAGGCAGATCAGGCATAGGTCCCTAGTCTGGTCTCTCAGCCATACTCCTGTGTCCTAGTAATATACATATACGTTCATTATTACAGCTCCATGTCATTCTTTCAGATATTGTCTATCCTATCCCTCATTTTTGTGGGTGCATGTGTGTGAATGTAAATGTGCGTGCATGTCTTCTTCCTCGTCTACAATATCACCAAGCACGGTCCATCCCAGTCCTCCCTATCTGGGGTGTGCGCCACAATATTAGGTAGCTGGGGGCTGTCGGGGAGGATAATTGGTATTTCATCCATTTCCATATATTCTGGTTCTCTGTCTGTTTCGTTTGTGCTTTCTTCTAGGGCTCGGATGGCTAACAGTGGGAGCTGTCCTACTGTAGATGCAATCAGTTTATTGACCAGAAATTTTATCAAGGGAATACCACAACATATTACCAGCAAGACCGCCACCCCTGTTAGTGCCAAGACTACACCTATCTGATATAACCAGTCTTTCCATGATATCCACCCTCTCCTTAGAGCCCCAAACAGTGAAAACAGTGGGCCAATATTCATTCCATTCCCTACAATGTATCCAGAATCGTCAGTTTCATTTCTCCCTCCTATGGAGTTACTTAACAGTTCCTGTTGCATCTCTTCAAGTGTGATTAAGAGCTCTGTCAAATTTCCGTCTTCCCCTGTACGCATGGGAATAGCTGTGCAACATTCGGTGGCTTTGATCATAATACAAACTCCTTGTTCATCAGCCATCATCATCTCGATAGCTAATCTATTTTGCATTGTCATTAGCGAGGTGGCGTGCAGTTGTTCGGTTAAGGCTCCTACTGCTGCCAATGTCCAGTTCAGGTATCTTTGCTGATTATACCACAAGTAATTAATCCACTGCACCTCCTGGAACCTAGAACGGATTTTTGGAGTAACCCCGAACAGCGGCAATGCCCATCCCCATTTATCCGCGTCTTCATCTGCTTTAACTCTGCTACTGTCTATGGCTTCTAACTGTCGGGGTATCCCTTCTGGTATCCCGTTTCTTACTGTGACGTTGTAGTCTGTTTTAAGTGTCATTATTCCTCTTTTCTTACAACGTTTCTGTGGCATGGGTTGTATTGAATTTGGCATTTCAATTACTGTTTTAGCTCCTGTGAGCATCACAGGAGCACAAAGGCCTTTCCAATTAGGGAACAGCGATGACAGGAGTTTCCTTCTTTGTCCGCATATCTAAAAGATGTCAGCTAAGGGTACCGTTCCCTTAGCTAAATTTGGAGTAGATACCCATGAAGCATGGGTGAGATTCAGTCCAATTACAGACCCCCCTGTGGCCGGTACTATTTGTTCACACTGTATGCCTGCTGCTGGCAGGGTGTGACAGACGGTAATGTTCCATACTGTTTTGGCCGGTTTGTATTCTTGCTGCTTTTGCATACACTGTATGTGGTGTTTTGGCTGGGTCGTCCCTACCTGCCAATCGCTTATGTATTGTGCTACTAAGCCTTTAGCTATACAGAATGGGTGTATCATCCCTTTCTCTATTTTAATCATAGGTAGAACGGTTCCTTCTGTACTTAGAGGCACTGGACAAAGTTTACTGTCGGCAGCATATTTTTCATCACCTACTGCCATTTTCATAACACATTGTGTATAGCATTCTGCTTGGTCTGAGTTATGTTGGGGGCTCCTATAACAGTTGTTGATATCAGGTAGGGGTTTAGCCTGAGGTATCACACCTTTCCGGTGACAGGCTATGCAAGGCTTTTCACTGATCTGCCTAGCCGAAAATTTCAACCATTGGTAAAATAAATTGGTCTTCAACCCTTGTGTGCGGGCTAGGTCTGTACTGGGATCCCATCTCCCTAAGTGACTGCTTGTTTCTAGGCTTCTAATTGTCCTCTTTTTCCTTGGTTTGATTTTTACCCATTTTGTGGCTTCATGTACTGTAACAGTTACGTCTTGCTTGGTTTCCCAGCATCCTCTTTTATCACAAATTACCTCTATGTTGAGTGTTCCCTCCTCTTCACATTTGATGCTAATGGCTTCGCCTAATATGTAATCCCCCAGCTTTCCCTGTATTCCTATGTTCTTGTAGGCTTTTGATTTAATGTATACCAAATTATATGTTTTTCCTGTGTTTAGAATGCCTTGTTTAGCTGCTATTGCGGCCATGGCCACGGCACAGTCCGTTGTATGTTTTGGATGTCTATTTTCTCCCATACTGACCACCAGTAGTATTGTCAATCCCTTGAATAATTCCTTAATCATTGCTCTGATGACTGTTGAGATGTGCTACTAGATGTGCTACTGAGTGAGCCGTCACTAGATGAGCTGTCACTAGGGATGTGTGGTGTATCTGTGCTTTGTCTGGGTTGTACTTCCTGTGGTTCTTCTGTCGGTAAATCTACTCAGTTGCTGTCCGAGTCTGATGTCTCCTGTGGCCTGTCTATCTGTCGGTCTGTATTTCTGTCTGTCTGTTGGCCTGCGTCTCCAGTTGTTTCTGAGTCTGCATCTGAGTCTGTCGCTGCTCTATCTGGCAGGGATCCACTACTCTCTGAAGCTGTGCGTCGTCTTTGTTCAGTCAGTCTCTGTGAGCGCCTTGGCCGGTGTTCGCCTGGCTGCAGGGAGGCGTGGCCTTCCCTCGGTGCTTCTTCTGGCTGCAGGGAGGCGTGGCCGTCCCTCGGTGCTGCTGTAGGGTCTCTGGCTTCTCTTGCTTCCCCCCTTGGCCCGGCGGCTCTGCCAAGACGAGCTTGCCGAGGCCGCAGGGGCGCTGGGCCACCAACCCTACAGCAGTCGTTTAAATGAAACCAAGTGTCCTTACCGTCTACTTTGACTGCTGTACGTGAGGCAAGAATAACTTTAAAAGGACCTTCTCGGCGGGGCCTGTCCCACTTCTTTTTGAACACTTTGACGTAAACCAGATCACCAGGCTGGATGCTCTGATTTTCGAGTGGAATCTCTGCTTCTCTGTCTTCTGTAGCACCTTTGACCTGCAAAAAGATAGTTTTGTGTATTTGGGTTAACTGTCTCAGATAATTATGCCATTCGTCTTGTAGCTGCTCCAGCGATGGTCCTTCGTAGGGTCCTCTCAGGTATGGAATAGGCATCGGCCGACCTGTAAGAGCTTCAAATGGTGTCAAATGGGTTAGTCGGTTAGTTTGTGAGCGCATTGACAATAAAGCAAGTGGCAACGCATCCAGCCAGGTTAGTTTGCCATTGCTGTCTGCTATGATTTTTGCTAGTTTGTTCTTTAAAATGCCATTAGCCCGTTCCACCGTCCCATTTGATTGAGGGTGATAAACACACCCAAACTTCTGTTTGATACCCAATTGTTTGAATGTTTCTTGTGTAACCTTGGCTACAAAAGCCCTACCGTTGTCAGATGAGATAGTATCTGGAATGCCAAATCTTGGAAAGACATCTCGGCACAAGAATTTGGCTACCGTTTTATGGTCTTGATTTGCAGAGGCTACTGCCTCAATCCATCGGCTGAATCTGCATATCACTACCAAAACATATCTCATTCGTTTAACTCGATTTTCAGCTCCCATGTCTATGAAATCCATCATAAGATGTCTGAATGGCCCATCAGGGACCGGAATGTGGGCTAAAGGGGCTGTGAATGATTTCCGGACATTGTACTGTGCACATACCTCGCACTCATTCAACAAACGGTCCACTGTAGCTGCCATATATGGTGACCACCAGACAGCTTTTAGTTTGTTCATAATTTGGACTCGCGAACAATGATCGGGTCCGTGGGCCCAAATGATTGCATGTCGTAATAAATTGGTGGGTAACACAAAATGTCCATGACTACTGCGCCACAGCTTGTCCGCTGGCCCCTGACTGCGTGTCTCAATAGCGCCTCGTTTAACCCACATTCGTTTTTCTTCTCCACTGGCCCTACTTTGAGCCACTATCAGTGCGTCAAGTGAAACCAGTGGGGCACAATCTTGGATGGTTAGCAGGGGAAACATATTTTCTCCTTGTGCTCCTTTGCGAGCTGCGTCATCTGCTAAGTTGTTACCTTGAGCTATGATGTTATTATTCTTTTGATGACCTGCACATTTAACGATGGCTACCTCAGACGGTAATTGGAGAGCTTGTAACAGTTGGGAAATCGCTTCTCCATGAGTGACAGGGGTGCCATCTGCTCTCAGGAATCCCCTTTGTTTCCAAATGTTCACATGTACATGACATACGCCATAAGCGTAGGCTGAGTCTGTGTAGATATTAACACGTTGATCTTTAGCTATCTGGCAAGCCATAGTTAAGGCTTTGATTTCTGCCAGTTGGGCTGAACAAGGCTGATCAATTCCTTGGGACTCCAGTAATTCAAAGGTCTCGCCATCCGTGTTTAGTTTAACAATCCCCATACCCGCATGCAATCCCGCGGCATCCCGAAAGCATGAGCCGTCCACGAACAGGGTTAGATCTGCATCTATGGCGTGATTATACAAATGTTCTCTGGCTCTCAAAAATTTCTCTGTCTCTGCCACACAGTTATGTGGAGTACCATCTAACGGTGTGGTCAATTTGGTGGCGGGATTCACCGTGTGACAACGTTGTATTGTTATTTCTGGAGCGGACAACACAACTTCATATCCAGTGCGTCTAGCTTGTGTTAAGACAAAACGTTGACTGGTTAGCAGGGCATGTAACTGATGTGACGTGTACAACATTACTGCATGTCCCATGATTATGGATGATGCTTTTTGAAATGCAAAGGCAGCTGCTGCTAGACCCTGATAGCATGGTGGCAATCCTGTTTCAATGTTGTCAAGCTTTGTACTATAATAGGCCAATGGTTGTTTTCCTTCATTTGTTTCCTGCATTAGTACAGCACAAGCATATCCAGCTTTTTCAGTAACATACAAATGGAAAGGTTTCCCATAATCTGGGTTACCTAACGCGGGAGCAGATTGCATGTCTGTTTTTAGGGCCTCAAAAGCTCCTGTTGCCTCATCTGTCAAGACAAGGAGAGCTGCATTGCTTGTTTGCCCCACTGCTCTAATTGTGGCACGCAAAGGTGCAGTTTTTATAGCATAATCACAAATCCACGGCCGACTGTACCCTGCCATCCCAAGGAATGAAAGCATCTGTCCCACTGTTTGGGGTTTGGGAGCCTTGATTATAGCCTCCACTTGGCTTGGGGCTATACATCGCGTGGTCCCACACAACTGTCTTCCCAAGTATTCTACTTGTTGTTTGCAGAACTGCAATTTGTCCTTACTTACTTTATGACCTCCATCTGCCAATGCATGCAATACAATTAATGAATCTTTTTCACACTGTTCTTGAGTCTCTGATGCAATAAGGAGATCATCCATATATTGCACCAATGTACTGGGTATGTCAAGGTGTTGTAAATCTTCAGCCAGGACTTTGTTAAAGATGGCTGGGGACAGGTTCAGTCCCTGAGGTAGCCGTGTATACGTTAGCTGTTGTCCCAGAAATGTGAATGCAAACAAATGTTGTGAGTCTGGGTGCACAGACACACTGAAATAGGCTGAACACAGATCGATTACTGTGTACCATTTTGCTCCAGCAGGGGTGCTTGATAGTATAGTATGCGGATCAGGTACTATAGGTGCATCCATTTCTATTATTGCATTGATAGGACGCAGATCATGTACCAGCCGATACTCTTTGGTATTGTTTTTAGGGATAGGATAGATAGGAGTATTGCATGGGCTTGCAGTTTTTATTAAAACTCCAGCTGCCATTAGTCCCTTAATTACTGGTTTTATGCCTTCAATAGCCCGAGGTTTTAATGGATACTGCCTTTGGTGAGGCAGTTTTGCTCCCGGTTTTACTTTTATTTTTACTGGTAAGGCTGTTTTTACTAGTCCTACATCCGTTTTGCTTTTGGACCACACCACTGGTGGTATTTGCTCTAACAATTTCTCTTGTTGGGCCGATAACACCATCTGTCCCTCTGGTCTAGGATTGAGCTCCACTATAGCCTCATCATTTACTTTTAAATTAATTCGTATAAACTGCTGGTCTTTTGACAGATGTACTTGTGGACTTTCCATGTTTTGCCATTCTTCAACTTCTGAGGCTGTCTTTACCATTGGGCCTAGGTCATGGGATTCGTACTTTTCCGAGACTAAAAGGGTCACATGAGGCGTGGCATTCGGCACTTGATACCATTGTTGTTCAGCTGAAGTTAGCTTGACAGAAGCTGCGGCCCCTTGGGGGCCTATATAAATTTCTGTGGTGGTTATGTGAAACAGTCGTTGATTCATCAATACATCCCAGCAGCATGCATAGTCAGTTTGTTCTTGTTTGGCATCGAACATCAGGGTGACATGTAAAGGTAAACTAGGTGTATATACTGCTTCATAGTATTGTTCTGCCCAGGGCTTCCATTTTTCCCATTCCAGTTGAAGATTTGAATTTTCTGGTTGTAACTTCAGCCAGTATACCATGGGTTGCACAGGTCGGACCTTGTTTTCCATGTCCATAAGCACCATAATGTTGGCGAGTGCTTCGTCAGGAAAGTGTATTTGCAGTCCTTGATGGGTACACACTATCTGGGTTTGTAGCTTACATAAAATGTCTCTTCCCAGCAAATTCACAGGTGTATTTTGTGAGTATAACAGGGGTGCTTCAATTGTTTTTCCTGCAATCGTTACAGGAAGTGGGCGTGTAAAAGGTATTATTTGAGTTTTCCCAGAGAAGCCGATGGTCTTAATTACAGACCCAGAGAGGGGGAGATGAGCGCCCATTTTCCCTATGGAAGAGTATGTTGCCCCTGTATCCACCATGAAAGGGAAATCTCTGTTTTGTATATTAACAGTGACGGTTGGTTCTTCCTTAGGTATCATCGAAATAGCCAATGCCACCGTTTCCCCCTCTGTCTTCTCTAGGCCCCCCTATTGCCAATAGGCAGAGGGTCCAACCCAAGGTCGGGCCGGACAATTTCTCATTCGATGTCCAGGTTGTCCACAGCTCCAACACTCATTAGAGGGTTGATCCCCTATTGGGGGTGTTGGTCCCATAGGCGGTCCCACTTGACTGTTCCTGGGAGCTGAGTTTTGGAATCTGCTTCCAAATGAAGGTTGGCGAGATCCTCTTCGCCACCCTCCTCTTTGACCTTGAAAGTTCCGTGACTCTCCTCTCCACCCATGACTGTAGGTGGGTCCATTTCCGGGTGTGCCAGTGCTATGGTAGTGATAGTGATGCTCCACTGGTGCTGAGACTTCTCCTGTAGGAGTGCTTCCTGCTGCTCCTTGGGGGCTCTGTGTGGCTGTTACCACAGGTGCCTGTATGGTGGCAGCAGTGTTTGCGGTAGGGCCTGTGCTTGCCGGCTCAGAAGGAACAGGGGTCATCATTGGTGCCTGGGTCTTTGTTTTTTCTTTCTTGACTTTGGTTAGCTCTCCCAACTGCATCTGCACCAATTTTTTCGTCAGGGATTTTGCTGCATCTTCTTCTTTTTGTTTTTCTTTCTTGTAGATTTCAAGATGGTGACAAATATGCTCAGAGTATAAAGCCCAATTCATTTTTGATAGTCCCACGACTCCATCTAGGGCTTTCTGAACCTCATCTGGTAGAGCCTTTCTTACAGTTATTTTAAACAGGATTTCAGTTGCTGGCGAATGGTTTCATGCATTTCCTGTTTCCTCCGCCCATCTCTTCTGGAATCGGTGCAGGAACTTCTTTGGGCACTCTTCAGGTGTCCACTCCTCATCATCCAATTTAGAGGGATCCAAGACCTCAGGGTACTTTCTTCTCAGTCCTTCCCACATGGAGTTTCTATAGCGATTAAAGGGGACTTCATCATGTTGATTAGTGCCCATCATTTGTGTTAGTCCAACCTTTCCTGCTAATTCTTCAGTGTCATGTTTTCCCATTACATGCATTAGCAAGGCTTTTATGTCACCTAAAGACAAGGTTACCCCTGCAGTGCCTTCTTCTAAGGCAGTTATCCATCTCCCAGCTCCTTGGGTGATGTCTGGCAGCCTGTTGGCCAGCCCCACCATGTCTGTCCAGCTCCATGGGGTATACACATGATGACCATTTCTAACCACCAATGGGCATATGAGGTCTTTGTCCTCCTCTTCTTCTGTGGGGGCTCCATACTGTCTTCCAGATCGAGTGTGACTGACTGGTTCCAGGCAGTCCATCCAGTTGGTTATATTCTGTTCTAAAGCCGCTATGTCTTTGGCTACACGTTGTTGTCTTTGCCTGAGTCGGGCCTCTTTTGCACTCTCGATGATCTCACCAGAAATTTTTCGGGTGGGTGGCTCTATAATGTGATTCCCTTGATTGGGCGTCGATTGTTGTAATATTCTTCTTTCCTCGGCGTCCCTATGTCTTTGTATTCTTTCCTTCGCTAGCCGAAGCTGCTCAGCTAGTTCTTCATTATCTCTTCTGGCCAGATCCAGTGTGTCACAGAAGCTCTTGTGCCACTCTTCGGAGCCTCTATAGCCTGTGAAGGTCCAGTCGGCTGACTTATGGTGGGAGGGGACAGTTTTCAGTGGACCTCGATGTGCAGGCGGAGCCTTCAGGTCTCTCTCTTTATCCTCGTCTGCCTCCGTGTCACTGTTATTTGTGGCCCCCCCTGCTGGTCGTGGTGAGCGACCACCTACTTTCGGACTTGGAGACCTTGTACGATCCATTTGACAGACTGAGGACCTGTCTCCTTGTGGCTCTCGAGCTTTTAGTGTCAGTGTGAATTTGCCCTCCACATCCATGCCTTGGTCCTCTTCACGAGTTCCTAATACAAATTGTCCAGCTGTCTTTCCCATATCATGACGTTTATATGGGGGTGGCTCTGCTTCCCAGCTCGGTGCACTGGCTTTAGTCTCTTTGGATCTTTCCTCTGTCATTTTTTCTCTTTTCTGCTGTAGCCTCTGTGCTTCCTGCTTGAACAAGGCCAAAACTTCTTTTTCTTCAGTGCGTTTTTTGTTGTTATTTACGTTCTTCTGCTGATCTTTAATTTCTTTTTTCTGTATTTCTACCGCAACTGCTTCACACATCACCGGATCAAATGATCCCTCCAAAGGCCATTGCCTGCCCCCATGTGACCTTTTGTGCCACTTTCTCATACATTGGTTGGCCTTAGTGCGTTTTCCTGGATATTTTCTTAGTACTAAGTCTAGCGGGGTACTTTCCCGACCTTGACCTTGAGAGTTACCCATGTAACCCTGACAAACGCTATGTGAGGTGTTTCTATGGTGCTCTGGTAGTCCCTCAGGGGCTGTCCTGATCCAGACCAATAACTTGCTGGCTGTAACACCTGTTTTGTATTTTAAACCCTTAAAAGGATTAAATTTCCAACTGTTATGCCCGTCTTCTTTTTCTTTAACTAAATACGAAAATTTACCTGTTTCCCACCGAACCTTCCTTGGGACCACAGTCAGAGTCAACCTAGGAAACAGTTCTTCACCTGGATCGGTTGGTAGTGTTATTAAATGATTTAATGGTATGCTAATTTCTTTAATAGGATCAGCACAAAGCAGCTCCAGCCACGGGGTTAAACCCTGATGCCACAGACGTCTTATCAGCAGCTCCCAATTAATTAGAGGGAATTGTTCTTTCTTTTGCTTCAGATTGATTACCTTAGTAATCTGCCATAATTTCTGATTGATCTCTTGTTCGTCCTGCCAATGTTCTGCTCCTACACTGTCAAAATAGGTCCTTTCCAGCCAAAAATGTGTCCTGATTCCCTGGGTTTCGATGTCTCCGTCAGTCAAGTAATGTTCTGGGAGTATTATTTCATCATCACTTAAGTCTCCCATCAAAGACTGTCCCAAGCATTGATCAGTCTGTCAGCTTTTTCGCTATAATCTAAGCTTTAACTTTTTTGATTTATAACCAACTTTATTTATTTAATCCTCTTACAACCCTAACACTTCCTAATGTCTTTGCTCCCGACTATCTATTTTTCCTTCTAGTTTTCTTTCTTTGAAATAATATCTACCTTCTCTGTATTTACATAGCAGTCTCTTCTCCTGTCTTTTTCTTCACTGTCTCTGTTTCACACTTTCCTCTCTGCCTGTCATGCACCTCCCAAGTCCTTCTGTTGGGTCTAAACGTTTCCTCCTCCTCGTACTCTTTACATTAATCTTGTATGTCAGCCAGCCTGCAAGCCCTCACAGCTTTGCCTGCAACTCCCCGCTTACTCTCCGCTCTCCCACACACCAATCTTCAAAAGCTTTATACACAAAAATTATTAAAAACAACTTTCTATATATCTCTATCTAGACTTCTGCCACCCTTTACTCCGCGGCTTTAAACAACCTTTTTATTCACTTAACACCAATGTGTTCTGTTTAAGTATGTATCTCTTCTTCACGTTAGACAGCTTCTCCGGCGCTGCCAGCAACTCATATATTATTTTTTAACGAGCCCTCTTTGAGCGTACAATATTTCATTTACTTCTACGCCTTACCGCGCCTCGCGTGCGTATCCTGTGCTTAATATTATTTTTCACAAGCTCCTCTCTGAGCATACAATATTTCATTTATTTCTACGCCTTACCGCGCCTCGCGTGCGTATCCTGTGCCTTTCTGCACTTTCTTCTACTTTTTTCACTTACTGAGCTCCTCGTGAGCTTAATGTGCCTTTGCATTGAAAATACTCTTTTTCTTTTCTTAAAAAAAAAACCTCATATTACTGTGTACTTAATTACTTATGCTTCTCCCACGCCCCACAAGCGTGTATTTGGTGCCTTACTGCACTATTTTCTGCTTCATTAATTCTCATGTATTCTGCACTAACTCTCTATTTTATTTTTTTTATAGTTTTTCTCTTTTCTTAAAAAATGACGTCCTTTATTGAGCTCTTTTACTTACTGTCAGCTGTGCTACTTTGCACTTTTCTCTTCAAATCTCTTTATCACGTACGGTATTTCTACTGCGCCCCCTCAGGCGCTTATCTTGTGCACGTATTCTCTGTTAAACTCTTTTTCTCACTTATTTCACTTCAGTCTCTGTTAAACTCTTTAAATAACCTTGTATTACCTTGTATCTTTTTGTCAGTATACTCCCCTAAATTAACCCCTACAGCGCATGCTATCAGCCGGCACGTTAGTAACGAATTTCAACACCAATTATTCCCCAAGCATCCAGGTTAGTTCTCCATGCACTCTTTTCCGCACCAGAGTTCATGAACATTCCTGACCTTTCACTCACACAGACATTCTTTTTCCCGGGAACACACACACCTTCTGAGCATTTTATCTACAAGGCCTGATAATTTTCAATCTTATCTTTTTTTAGTCTCTTATCAATTTTCTTAGTCCAGGTTCTTTTGGGTAAGAGGCAATTAAAAATATCACCTGTCAACTTGGGCGGAAATCCCGACTCACTCCTCCAGATCGTGCAGAAGTTACAAAAGGTTTCTGCTTACCTTTTAGTCGTGAGCACTGTTATTTACGGTCTGGAGGGATGAGCTGGACTGCCCCAGGCTGCCGGAATGCCCCTGGACCCTCCTGAAGCTGGCTCGCCAAGTTCTGTCGTGGTTCGTCTTTAGTCTTCTCGGGATGTCGTCTTTTAGATAACACAAACTAATTGCAAGTGATATGCTAGAAAAGGACACAACACTTTAGAATAATTCAGCCTTAAGCAAGATAAAATGCACAGAGTTTTTAAGTTTATTTAAGCCTTCGACACAGAGCTTAGACAAACTGAGTCCTCTAGAGAGACTGAATATGTGACAACCGCGCTCATCTATTTATTGGAGTCCCGCGGGCATCGCTCCTCCTTCGACTTTTTTATTTATTTTATTCCCAAAACATGGTTTTCTATTGGAAGCGTCCTCTAGTGAACCCTAAGCAGGTGTTAGGCCATTATTTCAATGTGACAAACGCTCCCATTAAAACTTGAAGGATTTACAACTGATTTTTTTAAAAGACCTTCAGCCACAGGTGCAGCTGGCCTGAGGCCCCCCGCACGTGGCCTCAGCCACAGGTGCAGCTGGCCCGAGGCCCCTGCACGTGGCCTGCGGGAAAGCACCTAAGAGGCCTTGGAAAGCCCCTGACAGACTGAATGACTAATAGAGCCCTTTTTTTTGGGTTGAACACCTGCTAGTTCAGCCAGAGGACATACAGTTCAGATCAGGACACTTGATAGTTCATCATAGTTCAAATAAGGACCTAAAAATTCTTCTACATGGGAGTTGATTTTCGATCCCATTGTGAATGAAACTATATTGCAGTATGAAGTAAATACATTCAGGTAACAGTTGTTTCCTGATTTCCTAGTTCTTAACATCAGCACCTCAGCCCAGTTGACCTATGCCATGCCAACTGACTTCAAACCTGCAGAGTCCCCTCAGCCTGCCTCTTCAATCTCCTACTTCCCTTACTTTGATGGCTCGTACTTGGCTGTTGCAGCATCACTCAATGGAGGGAATGTCCTGGCCACGCTTGTCAAGATGCTCTCAGCTTGGATGGAAGAACTCGGTATGTGTTTAATTTAATTTATATAGTACCAAATCACAACAACACTGCCTCAAGGCACTTAACACGAGTAAGCTCAACCTTACCAACCCCCTGAGCCAGTACACAGGTGACAGTGGTAAGGAAAATCTCCCTCTGGTGATAGTGAGGAAGAAACCTCAAGCAGACCAGACTCAGAGGTGACCCACTGTTTAGGCCGGGGGTAGGCAATCGTGCCATGAATGGCCAAGACACTGCAGGTTTTCCTTCCTACCATTCACCTCAGCAGGTGATTTAATTGACAATCAGGTGTTTATGTTCAGGGGAGAAGCTCATCAGCAACCCACCTGCTGAGGTGATTGGTTGCAAGGAAAACCTGCAGTGTCTCGGCCCTCATTGCCCACCCCTGGTTTAGGCCATTTTAACAGTTACAAGGTTTTTACAAATTTTACAAGAATTTCTTTACAAACAGAAGAAACAGGATAAGACAGGACAGAAGAGCAACAAAAACTGAGTCCTTAACTTGAATTATAAAGCAATCCATCTTTGATCTTCAGATGGTTGAATAGGTACGTCTTGAAAACATAGGTCTTTCTGTGGTCAGTACGATGCCCTGGGGTGCAGAGCCAGTATCTGTTAAAGGTCTTGTGCCTCAGACAGAGAGAAAAAGAATAGAATATTTCGGTCGGAAATAACTGTACCAAAGGCATTAACCCTCTGGGGTCCGAGGGCATTTTTTGGACATTTCACTCGCCTGGCATAAATGTTTTATTATTGCTGTTAACAGCTCTCCCTGCATCCCACAATCAGATTTCCAGGACAACCTGTTCTTTCATAATATATATGCTTTTATTGTATTTTATAAGTGTAATAAAGGTTTATAATCAGAAATAACAAAGGAAAAAGTAAAGCGGAAAATAATTTTCCACACACATTTATTCAAAACACACAGCAAACTATGATAAACAACTGTTTTGACACTTTATAAAGGTTATTTGAGGCCTTGTGTGAAAGACGGTACCACAAAAAGTTCAAACAATAAACACAAATGCACAGTTTGAACAATATATACAAAATGGTCTATGCGTTTTTGTTTGTCTTCAACTCAAAGCAATTTCTGTCTGCTATTACACAAAGGTCACATCACAAATTTCTATTTCTACTGTGTTTTGGAGTCTTCTGTCTGACTCTGCAAGCAGCTTTCATTTCACACTTTGGCTCCTACAGTCTGAGGAGTGGCCCCTCTCCCCCATGCGAGGCTCTCTGTCTGCTTTCACTTTCGCTGTGCGTAATGGCGCAGGGCGCATTGGAGGAGTTAGGGGCCTAATCAAATGGGCCAACTAGTAAGATATCACTCCTGAAAACGATCTTTGGTTTATCACATGAGGTAAATCTGCCCTACGATTGGATTTTGGAAAACCATGTGACTGTGAACCAATTCCGATTGGACACTCACATTCTGCACGTCATCACTCAGCTTCTATGAGGAGTACACAGATGGCCGATGGTGGGTTGAAAGTCCGTGGAGTTAACTTTTCAGCAAAAAAAAGAGAGTAAGTTTCTACCTCATATCATTAAAAAGTTATTTATAATTTAGTAAAGCTTGGTCCCAGCCGTCGTATACGACAGCGTTGCTCCCAGAGGGTTAATTCACCAGCAGTAAATCAACACAAAAGTAGAGAGAATACCAAGGTGGTCGCTGGTAGGTAGCCCTGTGCTTCACTAACAACCCAGAATTTAGATTTAATGAGGCCGACACCTGTTCTGTTGCTAATAATATGACTAAAAGAAAGGAGGATGTTGCAATTTGAGCTTAATTAGGGTCAAATTAAACCCCAGACAGCCAGGACACAGAGGCGTGTGTTACAAAAATCCAAGGTGCTTTAATAATCCAGGTGAGTGAGCAAAAACCAAACAAGCAGGTGCAGGGATGTGAGTACAACAATGAGTCCAACAATAAAACAGAGGGCAGAGAATAATCGGGCGGTGTGATGGCGAGGACAAAACTAATGACCATTGGGAACAAGGTGCACGATAAACCATATGGGGTACTTAAAATACATAAGGAATACTGGAGAGACCAGGAGACCAGAACACCATGACATATCAATGAGATGTTAATCAACTGGCAAAAGACAAATGGGTGTGGCTTAAAAGCAAAAGAACTAATGAACAATAGTTGCAAAAATCACACAGACAGGAAACAACAGAGACACATGAAATCCACAGGCACTAAAGGAACATAAAAAGCAAAAACAGTGGAACTAAAACAAAACATAAGCAACTAAAACACGGATCAAAAGACAATCCAAAGAGACAAATGCCAGCAACAAATAAAGAACTGAGTAAAGTGACAAGACACAGACGTATATAAAGGCACCAATGAAGGAAAAACCACAAAGACATGGAGAACTGAGGGCAGGGGAAACCTAAAGACACAACGGGAGCAAAAACACAGAGACGTGATAGACTGGGAAGATGCACAGACAGCGGACTAAACACGAGGAAGATGGACAGCGGGAGACCCACACATACAAGACTCCGACATGGATCACAGGCACATGCACACCTAAACGGAACCCACATGAATGACAAACGATGGAAAGAACCACACACGCACAAGACTCAGACATGGACCACAGGCATCCATGTGCACACACAGAAATGGGATCCACACAAATGACAGACGACGGAAAGAACCACACACACACACACACACGCACACACACACACACCAAAAACCAAAGAAGACTGGAACACAAATCTAAAAACAGAAGGCACAGACAGAGCAAGTGGAGCGCACATACAACAGAGGAAGCATAATTCCATACTACACCATCAGTATGCCAGTCATACAAGAGGAAGAATAGATACGTCTTTAGTCTGGATTTAAATGGAGATACGGAGATATAACAGTGATTTTTTTCTCTGCAGGGAAATCATTCCACAAGATAAGCGCACAATAAGAAAAATGTCAACTTTTTTGTTTTTTTTAACCTTTAGGACACAACGTAGTCCTGCACCCTGAGAATGCAGAGCATGGGTGGGTACGTAGGGTGTAATTGGGTCAGCTAGGTAGGGGGGCACAAGTCTGAATAATACTATACAGGGTTCTAGCTAGCGCAAACTTGCGTTACGGCCCGTTATGCTATAATTTTGGACTGTTACGCTTGTTTTAGACCATTCTGATTTTCAGTACAGCGTCTGTAATCAACCGTTTCTGCAGCGTGACTCCAGTTTGAAGCGTGAATCGAAGCAATGCTTTGATGCAATGGCTCATGGGTCTTTGATTTGCTGCTCTTCAGAAGCGGTAAGTCTGCTTCTTAACCCCTCTCAAAACCATTAAAATATCATGAGTCACTTTTGTGTGGATTAAAGTCCCTAACTGGGACTCTTGTCTTGTTGCAGTCGAGAAACGAGAATCGTCCTCCATTCCATTGACACAGCTTTAAACGCTGCGTGGCTCACTGCCGAGATGAAGTCCACTCGGAATTAATAACTTCAAAACGAATCGCCGCTTTAAATAAAATGACACCTCTTACAAACGTTGCAATACAGACAATAAACTACAATCGACTAAAACATTTTTTTCCTCCCAAAATGAGACATCTTGCATTCTTTATAAACCTGACCTGCAGCACATCTGCAAGAGCTGCAGCTCACATAGGTATGGAAATACATTCATGGCAATAATAATGTCTGAAAGGAAATGCTTTTGACAAAAACTAACAGATTTCATTTCTGTTTATGTCCAGAGATCAAGGATCCACCATGTAGAGTTTATTATGTCCAGAGTTTAAGGAGCCAGTAACCAATTTCATATTTACTTTAAGACTCAGTAAAATGTTGTTCAATTTCAACTTAATCAGCTTATAAAGCGCCAAATTACAACAAAAGCCATCTCAAGGTGCCTCACACAGAACAGTTCAACATAAAAAAATAAAATAAATAAATAGAAATAAAAAAATTCAATACCTAATTAAAAACAGAAGTAAAAGAATAAAACATAACAAAATAAAGTTTTTGTAACGTCCCAGTTAGCAACACAACATCAAAGTATTCATGATTATAAGTCTCTCTTCACACATGTGCTCATAATTAGTGGTCTCTGTTTTTTTTTTTTTTTTTTTTTTTGCTCTCCCTGAGCAAGTTAACAAGTGCATTTCCAGAAAACGTCTTGCTCGGCAATTCTCGGCGTGTGACGTACTTATTAGCAAAACAGATACATCCCGATGGCTGAGTTACAGAACAAAACAAATGCAGTTATGTCCGATAACGAAGCTTCAGAGCTTTTCTTTGAAAGTGATGGCTTGGATTTACAGAGGAGACGACACACTTCACACCGAAACTTAACTTTTTCAGAATCTGTCAGATTTTGGAACCTAATTGTGGTGACACTGCTGTTTGTGTCACAAGATGCTGGTTTACTGCCGTCATGTACTGGACGTGCCTGGACATGCAGATGTATGTCTCACATTGGGAAAAACTCAGAAGATGCTATTTTCAGGAGATAATGGACTCTCTATCTAACGTGCCACAGTCATGACAGTGACTCTCTTTACACTGGGATGAGTGGAATGGTAACTTTTTTTTTTTCATCTTTTGCTTTGTGTTCCTTTTAGTAGAGCTTTCAATGAAAGTAATTTTTTTTTCTTACTTCGAGAGAGTCTGGATGTGTGTGTGTGCATGCACAGCAGCTGTTTTAACATGCAGCTCTGCTGTTTTATTGCTCACAGAAATGATCACATCTGTCCCATCATCCATATTCGTAAATGCAGAGTATTGAAAAGGACCCACAATTTACACGGACATCTGGCTGAATTTCAACAATATAATCAGTATTAAACTGATATATATATATATATATAATTCGATTTTTCACAGTTAAATACAACACTTATAATGTCTTGTTTTGATTTTAACAGACTGCATTTATGACTAATGGCCATGCAGGTGCACTAAACCTTCTTAGGGCTGCAGCTTTTACCATGACTGCATCAAAATTAAGAGTTATCGCTTGAAAACGAGTCATCATACAACCCCGATTCCAATGAAGTTGGGACGTTGTGTAAACTGTAAATAAAAACAGAATACAATGATTTACAAATCCTCTTCAACCTATATTCAGTTGAATACACCACAGAGACAAGATATTTAATGTTCAAACTAATAAACTTTATTGTTTTTGTGCAAATATTTGCTCATTTTGAAATGGATGCCTGCAACACATTTCAAAAAATCTGGGACAGTGGTATGTTTACCACTGTGTTACATCACCTTTCCTTCTAACAACACTCAATAAGCATTTGGGAACTGAGGACACTAATTGTTGAAGCTTTGTAGGTGATTGCTTGATGTACGACTTCAGTTGTTCAACAGTCTGTGGCCTCCGTCGTCGTATTTTGCGCTTCATAAAAGACGTTGCTTGGATGGCAGCATGTGTTGCTCCAAAAACCTGGATGTACCTTTCAGCATTGATGGTGCCATCACAGATGTACAAGTTGCCCATGCCATGGGAAATAACACACGCCCATACCATCACAGATGCTGGCTTTTGAACTTTGCTCTGGTAACATTCTGGATGGTCTTTTTCCTCTTTTGTCCAGAGGACACGACGTCCATGATTTCCAAAAACAATTTGAAGCGTGGACTCATCAGACCCCAGCACACTTTTCCACTTTGCATCTGTCTATTTCCAATGAGCTCGGGCCCAGAGATGGCGGCGGCGTTTCTGGATGTTGTTGATGTATGGCTTTTGCTTTACATCGTAGAGTTTTAACTTGCACTTGTAGATGTAGCGACGAACTGTGTTAACCGACAATGGTTTTCTGAAGTGTTCCTGACCCTACGCGGTAAGAGCCTTTACACAATGATGTCGGTTTTTAATGCATTGCCACCTGAGGGATTGAAGCTCACGGGCATTCAATGTTGGTTTTCGGCCTTGCCAATTACGTGTAGAAGGTTCTCCAGATTCTCTGAATCTTCTGATTATATTATGGACTGTAGATGATGGAATCCCTAAATTCCTTGCAATTGAACATTGAGAAACATTGTTAAACTATGGGACTATTTTTTTCACGCAGTTGTTCACAAAGTGGTGATCCTCGCCTCATCTTTGCTTGTGAATGGCTGAGCCTTTTGGGGATGCTCCTTTTATACCCAATCATGACACTCACCTGTTTCCCATTAGGTGTTCTTTGAGCATTCATCAACTTTCCCAGTGTTTTGTTGGCCCATCCCAACTTTTTTGAAACGTGTTGTAGGCATCCATTACCAAAATGAGAAAATATTTGCACAAAACCAATAAAGTTTATCAGTTTGAAAATTAAATATCTTGTCTTTGTGGTGTATTCAATTTTGCAAATCATTGTATTCTGTTTTTATTTACATTTTACACAATGTCCCAACTTCAATGGAATTGGGGTTGTAACGCAACATCACATTTATGTAAATTTTGGAATTAATCTGTGCTTCAGTTCTTAACATTAGCAGCTACGTTCCATTCAAGCGCACACTGGGATGCGTCTAATAGTTACATCACCTTTCGGAAACACACAACTGTTCATGAGTATTTTGTTTTCGTAAGTCTCTATAGCCATTTGTTGCTTATGCCGTATACTTTGAAACCGGTCACGGACGTGTACAAAGTAATCCCGGTGGATCACTAACAGCCTAAATCTAAATTATCATTTTGGTGCGTCATGTCCTTTAAAATCAGACCTTACAGAGACAGGAAGCCAATGAAGGGATGCCAAAATCACTGTGATGTGGTCAACTTTCTGGACCTTGTCAGAATTTTGGCATCAGTATTTTTAACCAATTGGAGACCCCTAATGATGGACTGTGGTAAGCCAGAGAATAGAACATTGCAATAATCCAGTATAGATGAGAAAAATGCATGGGTCAGAGTCTCTGCATCAGCCATAGACAGGATGGGATGAATCCTTGCTATGTTATGAAGGTGGAAGAAAGCAGTCCTAGTGATATCTCCAATGTGTAGGTCAAAGGACAAGATGACAACAAAAATCACCCCAAGGTTCCTCACTTTGTCCATGTGATGTATGACACACAAGTCTAAGTTCAGCATTAGTTGGTCAAACTGATGCCAGTGTCTTGCTGGACCAAAATCATCATTTAAGTCTTCTCCAAATTTCAAAATAAGAAATTGCTCAACATCCAGCTTTTCACTTACACAAGACAATCCTCTAAAATTTGGTGTGTATAAGATTACCAGCAGTTATCGGTATGTACAACCTGTTATCATCAGCATAGCAGTGAAAAGTAATCCTATAGCATCGCAGTATGTGCCCAAGGCATATACTATATAAAAGGAGAAAAGCAGGGGGCCTAAGATGGAACCCTTTATTTTATCTGAACATGGTTTGAGGTGACATTATTGTATAGGACACAGTGAGAGTGACTGGTTAGGTATGATGCCAACCAACCAAAGGACATTTCCAGCAATCCTAAAGTGATTCTGCAGCCTATCGGGTAACATCAGTATATTACTGTTGGTTAATAACTTCTGATTTTGATGGAGATAAGATTTAGGAATCTGATACAGTTGTAAGTTTCAAATGTGTCACAGAATAGGTAGATTCAGGTGTTAAACACTTCCTCAGTTTCAAAGACTAGGCTACATTTTGAAAGATTTAAACCTGGAAACAATCTCCCAGTGTGAATTGGCCCAGTCACGTTCAAGAAAAATAGGAATACAACACTTTTGTTTTTGTTTGATTGCCAGAAGAAACCTCAAGCAGACCAGACTTCGAGGGGTGACCATCTTCACTCCCTCGCCAGTCCTGTCCAGAGTGACATGCCTGTGCCACTCAGTCTTTTACCTCCAACTGAGTGGGAGTTCCCGTTTAAACCTGTGATCACTCGATGAAATGACCCTTTGCTGTTTCAAACATTATACTTCGATTGAACAGAAGTTAAAGAATCTCTAAAATCTCTAAAGTTCAGTTGATGTAGGGCAGAAGAATAATACAGACAGCGGATGTAACATTTCATGCTGGTCTTGTTAAACATGGTAAACTGACAGCTGTTCACAGATGAGTGTTTGTTGGTTTGTTTGTTTTTTGCCCCTTATAGGAGTGGAACTGAGCAATTCCTGCTTGTATGAGAAGCTGATTCATTGCGGCCTAAACCAGGAAAACACAGACCTGATGTTGAGTCCCACCATCCTGGGAGAGAGACACAACCCTCTCCACTTGGGTCAGGTGACCAATATCTCCACGTCCAATCTGTCTCTGGGTCATGTGACCAGGGCACTGTGCCGCGGAGTCCTCGATAACATCACCTCCATGATGCCTGCAGAGAGTCTGCAGCAGGCGGGGATCAGTCGGATCATAGGCACCGGCAGTGCGCTGGCCCGCAACAAAGTGTTCAGACAAGAGATGGAGCGGGCGTTTACTCAGCCTGTGACCTACAGACCAAATGCTGACTCTGCCATCGGAGTGGCCTTGGTCCTCTGTGACAGATTAGAATGACAGTTATAATCGAGAGTGAAATCAGTTTTACGTGGTTTAATTTGCACATTTTTAATTTCTGCTTGGACACGTCATGAAATGGTTTAGTGCAGAAAAAGAAGAATGAAAAATGTATTTAACAGAGTAATGTTCAAAATACGATTTTATTTTTAATGACTTGTTTTGTTGCACAAAACAGTAAGATAATTTAAAATGTTTAATAAATGTCCAGTTTTATCACAATGACTCAAAAATCATCTTCCAGAAATATTCAACCATTCAACATTAATAATTTCTGCCTTAGGCTGATCTGACCCCAGAATACAGAAACTGATTCTAGAATAGACTAAACTTCAGGGCCTGTATTCACAAAGCATCTCAGAGTCCTCTCAGCAAGCTCCCAACATGGCTTAAGAGTGATCCAGGAAGTGTCTGAGAGCAACTCTGAGCAAGGAGCAGACAGAGACTTCTATCTTGGTGAGGAGGTGGGGTTGACCCCGTTACTAGGTATGATGCAGTCTTCGAAGAGCTATGATTGGTTGTCACAAAATGGGAAAGAGGAAAAAAAAACCAAATGCCCCCCGCGCTCCTAGTTATGAACTGACAGTAAAATCAACTATCATCTATATTATAACAGCCAAATGGCCTCTGTGTGCATGTATGTGTGCATGTGTATGGCTTCAATCACGGAGAAACTGGGGAGAGCTGAAATACATTAAAAATACATGGATGACACAAGAAAGTGAAAACACATTTCTATTGTGGTTGATTTAAAAATCAAATGACAAAATACAAGTAATAAGTGTGTATATGATAACAAGAACCTAAACCAGGGGTGGCCAAGTTCGGTCCTCGAGATCTACCTTCCTGACACTCTTAGTTGTCTCCCTGTTCCAACACACCTGAATCGAATGAAAGACTCGATAGCAGGGTTTTAATGAATCTTTCATTGGATTCAGGTGTGTTGGAACAGGGAGACAACTAAGAGTGTCAGGAAGGTAGATCTCGAGGATCGAACTTGGCCACCCCTGACCTAAACAATTTCTAAATACATTAAGGAAGTAAATTAACATTAAACCTAATTAACAGAAGCTAACAGGGGTGTGTTTCTCTTAAAAATGGTTGAGGTCTAAGGTTCTAAAAACATTCTGGACTCAAACACCATTCCAGTGCATTGTTTAATTTATTACCACCCTTGAAAAATGTCATTTTATATCCCCACGGGCAACATGCTAGTAACGTTTATGTTACCAAGGGAAAATTCTAAGAACTGTCTCAAAATTTAAGGAATTCTAAGATTTTTCTTAGAATGAAATCACTGAGTTACTTTTAGCCTTAGGATGCTTTGTGAATATGGGCCCAGATTTGCAATATTATTTATAACAGGATTACATGAAAGTGGGTTATTATATTGCAGTCACATTACAGTCATGCTGCATCATTTTGGAAAAAAAATTGCATGTGAAAAAACAATTAGAGCTGATATAGTTGTTATTTTCTTAATTGCAGGAGCCTGATCTAAACAGTCATGGTATGAACCGGATATTCACACTCACCAGACAAAAGCAAAAGCCCTAATGCTTTTGTATGCTTTTCCATATAATATACACTGTATATACTACATTTTGTATAACGGATTTTTGCTCACATCGCAGAAAATCTCTGTCCCGTTCCGATCACAATGCATTTCCATTAAAAATCTCCCTTGTATGTACTGGACAGAACAGTCTGGACGTGCACAGTAATTACGTTCAGCACTAACTCTCACAGATACAAGGAAAGTGCCGTATTTCCGTGACTAAAATCCCGGCCATTTATTTTGTTTCAAATTGCTCTGACCGGGGACCGATGTGCACTTGCTAAATCAGGCACCACAAAGGCTGTGATTTGTCACTTTTCCGGTTTCACTCCTTCCTCTCCCGTCATATTTTAAGAGATTTTGCAGTGCGCACCCAATTACATTTCGATCATGGCTCAAATACGTTTGGCAGAAAAGTCTGCAAATATGCAGCAGGGGCAAGTGCATTTTGTGGCAGCGGCATGTTGTCTTGGTTCTTCCAGTGGCGTCTGTATGTGCTGCGGCAGATGTCACTGTTTTCTGTACCTGCCCAGACAACATGCCACAGATACAGATCATTTGCCGCCTCCTGACTGTAACTAATCAGTTACATACATATAACAGTATAAATACTTCTGGGAAGTTCTTTTCTTCAAAAAACCCATTAGCCACATGAATTTTAAATTTTTGTGGGAAATAAGGCGTAAGTTCTGTTTCATCTGTTTAACAGTCCATTTTGAAAGTTTCCAGTCTTCATGCACTGATATGGGAGAATCTCTCTGTGTCCTACCCTGACCTAATTTATCCCGCAAACTAATATGGTTTACTGGGGTGTGGCCATTGTCATGCACAAGCAACTACTTGGACCCAAAGGTAAATGTTAGAACCATAGCCACCTGGTGACAAAAAGTTTGTGTCCTGCGTGAGAGGGATCGGCCACTATCTTCCTTCCTCCTCTCAGGGCCCTGGAGGTGTACAGGTCCTGTAGGGATGGCAGTCGATCACCTTCTCTGCTGTGTGGATGTTACGCTGCAGTCTGCTCCTGTCCTTTGCTGTGGCAACAGCATACCAGATGGTGATGGAGGAGGAGATGATAGACTCAATGATGGCAGTGTAGAAGTAAACCATCATTGATTTGGCAGGTTGAACTTCCTCAGCTGCCATAGAAAATACATCCTCTGTTGTGCTCTCTTGGTGAGAGAGCTGACGTTCAGCTCCCACTTGAGGTCCTGGGTGATGGTGATCTCCAGGTAACAGAAAGACTCCACAATGGCAACTTGGCAGTCACACAGGGTGATGGGGTTGGCTGCCACTGGGTTCTTTCTGAAGTCAACAACCATCTCCACTGTCTTGAGGGCACTGAACTGATTGTTCTGTTTCTACCAGGACACCAGCTGATTGATCTCCTGCCTGTATCAATCAATCAATCAATCAATCAATCAATTTTTTTATATAGCGCCAAATCACAACAAACAGTTGCCCCAAGGCGCTTTATATTGTAAGGCAAGGCCATACAATAATTATGTAAAACCCCAACGGTCAAAACGACCCCCTGTGAGCAAGCACTTGGCTACAGTGGGAAGGAAAAACTCCTTTTTAACAGGAAGAAACCTCCAGCAGAACCAGGCTCAGGGAGGGGCAGTCTTCTGCTGGGACTGGTTGGGGCTGAGGGAGAGAACCAGGAAAAAGACATGCTGTGGAGGGGAGCAGAGATCGATCACTAATGATTAAATGCAGAGTGGTGCATACAGAGCAAAAAGAGAAAGAAACAGTGCATCATGGGAACCCCCCAGCAGTCTACATCTATAGCAGCATAACTAAGGGATGGTTCAGGGTCACCTGATCCAGCCCTAACTATAAGCTTTAGCAAAAAGGAAAGTTTTAAGCCTAATCTTAAAAGTAGAGAGGGTGTCTGTCTCCCTGATCTGAATTGGGAGCTGGTTCCACAGGAGAGGAGCCTGAAAGCTGAAGGCTCTGCCTCCCATTCTACTCTTACAAACCCTAGGAACTACAAGTAAGCCTGCAGTCTGAGAGCGAAGTGCTCTATTGGGGTGGTATGGTACTACGAGGTCCCTAAGATAAGATGGGACCTGATTATTCAAAACCTTATAAGTAAGAAGAAGAATTTTAAATTATATTCTAGAATTAACAGGAAGCCAATGAAGAGAGGCCGATATGGGTGAGATATGCTCTCTCCTTCTAGTCCCCGTCAGTACTCTAGCTGCAGCATTTTGAATTAACTGAAGGCTTTTTAGGGAACTTTTAGGACAACCTGATAATAATGAATTACAATCGTCCAGCCTAGAGGAAATAAATGCATGAATTAGTTTTTCAGCATCACTCTGAGACAAGACCTTTCTGATTTTAGAGATATTGCGTAAATGCAAAAAAGCAGTCCTACATATTTGTTTAATATGCGCTTTGAATGACATATCCTGATCAAAAATGACTCCAAGATTTCTCACAGTATTACTAGAGCTCAGGGTAATGCCATCCAGAGTAAGGATCTGGTTAGACACCATGTTTCTAAGATTTGTGGGGCCAAGTATAATAACTTCAGTTTTATGAGTTTAAAAGCAGGAAATTAGAGGTCATCCATGTCTTTATGTCTGTAAGACAATCCTGCAGTTTAGCTAATTGGTGTGTGTCCTCTGGCTTCATGGATAGATAAAGCTGGGTATCATCTGCGTAACAATGAAAATTTAAGCAATACCGTCTAATAATACTGCCTAAGGGAAGCATGTATAAAGTGAATAAAATTGGTCCTAGCACAGAACCTTGTGGAACTCCATAATTAACTTTAGTCTGTGAAGAAGATTCCCCATTTACATGAACAAATTGTAATCTATTAGACAAATATGATTCAAACCACCGCAGCGCAGTGCCTTTAATACCTATGGCATGCTCTAATCTCTGTAATAAAATTTTATGGTCAACAGTATCAAAAGCAGCACTGAGGTCTAACAGAACAAGCACAGAGATGAGTCCACTGTCCGAGGCCATAAGAAGATCATTTGTAACCTTCACTAATGCTGTTTCTGTACTATGATGAATTCTAAAACCTGACTGAAACTCTTCAAATAGACCATTCCTCTGCAGATGATCAGTTAGCTGTTTTACAACTACCCTTTCAAGAATTTTTGAGAGAAAAGGAAGGTTGGAGATTGGCCTATAATTAGCTAAGATAGCTGGGTCAAGTGATGGCTTTTTAAGTAATGGTTTAATTACTGCCACCTTAAAAGCCTGTGGTACATAGCCAACTAACAAAGATAGATTGATCATATTTAAGATCGAAGCATTAAATAATGGTAGGGCTTCCTTGAGCAGCCTGGTAGGAATGGGGTCTAATAAACATGTTGATGGTTTGGATGAAGTAACTAATGAAAATAACTCAGACAGAACAATCGGAGAGAAAGAGTCTAACCAAATACCGGCATCACTGAAAGCAGCCAAAGATAACGATACGTCTTTGGGATGGTTATGAGTAATTTTTTCTCTAATAGTTAAAATTTTGTTAGCAAAGAAAGTCATGAAGTCATTACTAGTTAAAGTTAATGGAATACTCAGCTCAATAGAGCTCTGACTCTTTGTCAGCCTGGCTACAGTGCTGAAAAGAAACCTGGGGTTGTTTTTATTTTCTTCAATTAGTGATGAGTAGAAAGATGTCCTAGCTTTACGGAGGGCTTTTTTATAGAGCAACAGATTCTTTTTCCAGGCTAAGTGAAGATCTTCTAAATTAGTGAGACGCCATTTCCTCTCCAACTTACGGGTTATCTGCTTTAAGCTACGAGTTTGTGAGTTATACCACGGAGTCAGACACTTCTGATTTAAAGCTCTCTTTTTCAGAGGAGCTACAGCATCCAAAGTTGTCTTCAATGAGGATGTAAAACTATTGACGAGATACTCTATCTCCCTTACAGAGTTTAGGTAGCTACTCTGCACTGTGTTGGTATATGGCATTAGAGAACATAAAGAAGGAATCATATCCTTAAACCTAGTTACAGCGCTTTCTGAAAGACTTCTAGTGTAATGAAACTTATTCCCCACTGCTGGGTAGTCCATCAGAGTAAATGTAAATGTTATTAAGAAATGATCAGACAGAAGGGAGTTTTCAGGGAATACTGTTAAGTCTTCTATTTCCATACCATAAGTCAGAACAAGATCTAAGATATGATTAAAGTGGTGGGTGGACTCATTTACTTTTTGAGCAAAGCCAATAGAGTCTAATAATAGATTAAATGCAGTGTTGAGGCTGTCATTCTCAGCATCTGTGTGGATGTTAAAATCGCCCACTATAATTATCTTATCTGAGCTAAGCACTAAGTCAAACAAAAGGTCTGAAAATTCACAGAGAAACTCACAGTAACGACCAGGTGGACGATAGATAATAACAAATAAAACTGGTTTTTGGGACTTCCAATTTGGATGGACAAGACTAAGAGACAAGCTTTCAAATGAATTAAAGCTCTGTCTGGGTTTTTGATTAATTAATAAGCTGGAATGGAAGATTGCTGCTAATCCTCCGCCCCGGCCCGTGCTACGAGCATTCTGACAGTTAGTGTGACTCGGGGGTGTTGACTCATTTAAACTAACATATTCATCCTGCTGTAACCAGGTTTCTGTTAGGCAGAATAAATCAATATGTTGATCAATTATTATATCATTTACCAACAGGGACTTAGAAGAGAGAGACCTAATGTTTAATAGACCACATTTAACTGTTTTAGTCTGTGGTGCAGTTGAAGGTGCTATATTATTTTTTCTTTTTGAATTTTTATGCTTAAATAGATTTTTGCTGGTTATTGGTAGTCTGGGAGCAGGCCCCGTCTCTACGGGGATGGGGTAATGAGGGGATGGCAGGGGGAGAGAAGCTGCAGAGAGGTGTGTAAGACTACAACTCTGCTTCCTGGTCCCAACCCTGGATAGTCACGGTTTGGAGGATTTAAGAAAATTGGCCAGATTTCTAGAAATGAGAGCTGCTCCATCCAAAGTGGGATGGATGCCGTCTCTCCTAACAAGACCAGGTTTTCCCCAGAAGCTTTGCCAATTATCTATGAAGCCCACCTCATTCTGTAGGCAGACTCACCCCATCAGAGATAAGTCCGATGAACAGGGTTGCCAACTTTGGGTCCTCGGCTGGAGTGAGACTCTGCTCGTGCATAGCGTGCGCTGAACATTTTTTGTAATCCTAATTAAAAAAAAAAAACTCCTTGTTTACTAATAAAAATGATAATTGAAGGGGAACTCTATTTGATTCTTCTCCTCTCCACGTCCGTCCTCCTCCTTTTTTCTGAAATATTTCAGCAAGCTCATGTACAGGCATGTGAGAAGCAAATACGGAAAAATACTTAAAATGGCTGGGGGTCAAGAGGACCCTGGTTGGAGGTTCTGGGGGATGAAGCCCCCCAGAAGCTGAAGGGTTTCAGCCATGCTAATGCTCCCCAGAACCCTTTCCTGTAGTGAATTTACAATGAGAGATAGGGAGGCAGCTGTTTACCCAACTCTTTACAAGCTGGACAAAATCTATCTTCATATGCCAGCAACTTCTGTGTCACGTGAGTCTTCAGATTTCAGACTACTTTATTGATCCCTAAAGGGGCAATTACATTTACACTTCAATTACCTCAGACAAGATACAGCAATTAATCCACAATTATTACTTGTTTACCGCAATAATGGCACACATCAGAATTAAAGACAACGCATATACATTTGACATTGTTTATGTGCACTAAACTTGAAGCAGCCCGTCATCCGAATTGAAGCCAGTGGGTGAAGGCCGCAGCAGGAGGGGCCCGTGCTGCCCAGCTTAGGGGTTGAAGGCTGCAGCAATAAAAACCACGCTGCCTTCGAAGTGGCAGGGAGGAAGCCAGGGTGAGGGAAGTGGAGAGACACCTTGTCAAAAAAAAAAAAATGGTGTCAATAGCATTGAGAGACCAGCTGATCAATTTCATGGTTAATCCAAATCTTAATTTGAAGAATTCACAGTCTGGTGCAGCTGGGACTTTGAATGTCGGAGCAGAGATAGAGAGAAAGGAGGAGAGGAGAGGGGAGGAATGCGACCGTCCTTGCGTCCGTCCCAAGCTATTAAGCTAAGTCTTCTCTCCAAAACTGGAGAGGAGGAACAGACTTGAGCCTAACAATGCTGAAATGATCTTGTTTTTAAATTAAACTCTTTGAAGCCCCCAAATCCCCTTCATTTTTTATACAGCTATGTTGTAACAGTCCCAAGCCTTTCACAATTTATATCTCTATTACAGACAGTATTTTATGACGGCACAATCACATTATAATACACATATATTACTGTCTTTAAACAAAAATACAGTCAAAAATTTCAATATGCATGTAAAACCTTTATTTACCATACATATCAGTAGTACCTGACTGTTTCATTGTTCCATGCAACTGCTATGTTAAAGATTGGCCAGCAGATGTCGCCATATTTAATTGTATCAAAAGCTTCAAACACTGAACCATTTCAACACAATTGCTTCATATTGATTCAGTGGTTCAAAACACTTCGGTTTCCCCGTCACTAATAATTATCAATAAAATACTCAGCAACCACATCATCTTTTAGCGGGTGTGCACGGATAGACTTACAATCATTAATACTTCCTAACCAGGACATTAAATAATGTACAACATGTCCTTTAAATTATCTAGTTTGCAAGTAGTTGAAGTCTGTAACCTACTGTCTCAACATACAGTTGGTCTGATGAGGCTCCACCGGCAGTGACAGGGGTCCCAGTTGTATTAGACAATAGATTATTCGATTTGTTAGGCTATTTACTGGCTTACCTTGTCATCAAAAACTTTATATCGTGCATCAATGGCGGAACTTTCTCTAAACTCTTCACACGCAGCTGATGTATCAGGTGCAAGGTTTTCAGTTTCAGCCATCAGAGAATAAGCCCGTGAGAACGCTGTCAGCACGTTAACAGCTGTTTCGGATGTGCGCCTTAAGCCCTCTCCTTTCATTAAGAAACAATGTGCTCTGCTCTGGTCCAATCTAGTCATCAACAGAAAATTAAAGGGAGATATTTTTCTTTTGGCGTGACATTTCTTACTTGTGCATGAGAGTGTGAGATTGATACTGAATGCATGACTGTCACGCCAAATGTGTAAGAGTTGGGAACCCTGTCACCGATGAGGGTCATATCGTCCGCAAACTTCAGGAGTTTTACAGACTGGTGACAAGAGGTGCAGTTGTTGGTGTACAGGGAGAAGAGTAGAGGGGAAAGAAGGCAACCTTGGGGGGATCCAGTACTGATGGGCTATGTGTCAGAGACGTGCGCCCTGATGCAGGACAAGCTGAGAGAGCTTGTCCTGCATCAGGGCGGGATGATCGTATTGAAAGCAGAGCTGAAGTCCACAAACAGAATCAAGCAGTGATCCTGATTTTTAACAGCAAAAGTACTACCTCTACTACTAAACCTAAAGTACCTCTACTATTAAATCCTGACACCCTAAACACTATTGCATGTTCTACAGCATGCATGTACACTTATTAAAAACATGTACAATCCATCTAAAAAGCATGAGAATATTGCCTGAAGTTAATTTCAAATCCTCCCAGTCCACAGTACAGTATTTAACAGGTACAACATTGAAATAAACCACAATTGCGATGAAATACATACAGTACTAACGGGGACTAGAAGGAGAGAGCATATCTCACCCATATTGGCATCTCTTCATTGGCTTCCTGTTAATTCTAGAATAGAATTTAAAATTCTTCTTCTTACTTATAAGGTTTTGAATAATCAGGTCCCATCTTATCTTAGGGACCTCATAGTACCATATCACCCCAATAGAGCGCTTCGCTCTCAGACTGCAGGCTTACTTGTAGTTCCTAGGGTTTGTAAGAGTAGAATGGGAGGCAGAGCCTTCAGCTTTCAGGCTCCTCTCTTGTGGAACCAGCTCCCAATTCAGATCAGGGAGACAGACACCCTCTCTACTTTTAAGATTAGGCTTAAAACTTTCCTTTTTGCTAAAGCTTATAGTTGGGGCTGGATCAGGTGACTCTGAACCATCCCTTAGTTATGCTGCTATAGATGTAGACTGCTGGGGGGTTCCCATGATGCACTGTTTCTTTCTCTTTTTGCTCTGTATGCACCACTCTGCATTTAATCATTAGTGATCGATCTCTGCTCCCCTCCACAGCATCTTTTTCCTGGTTCTCTCCCTCAGCCACAACCAGTCTTGGGGTTTTACATAATTATTGTATGGCCTTGCCTTACAATATAAAGCACCTTGGGGCAACTGTTTGTTGTGATTTGGCGCTATATAAAAAAAATTGATTGATTGATTGATTGATCAGCTACAGGATGATCAAAGACAGTCTGGAGTTACCTGTAAGTGCTGTGACAGTTAGAAGACACCTGTGTGAAGCTAATTTATTTACAAGAATCCCCCACAAAGTCCCTCTGTTAAATAAAACACGTGCAGAAGAGGTTACAATTTGCCAAAGAACACATCAACTGGCCTAAAGAGAAATGGAGGAATATTTTGTGGACTGATGAGCGTAAAATTGTTCTTTTTGGGTCCAAGGGCCGCAGACAGTTTGTGAGATGACCCCCAAACTCTGAATTCAAGCCACAGTTCACAGTGAAGACAGTGAAGCATGGTGGTGCAAGCATCATGATATGGGCATGTTTCTCCTACTATGGTGTTGGGCCTATATATCACATACCAGGTATCATGGATCAGTTTGGATATGTCAAAATACTTGAAGAGGTCATGTTGCCTTATGCTGAAGAAGACATGCCCTTGAAATGGGTGTTTCAACAAGACAATGACCCCAAGCACACTAGTAAACGGGGCAAAATCTTGGTTCCAAACCAACAAAACTAATGCCTCACAGATGTGAAGAAATCATGAAAAACTGTGGTTATACAATTAAATACTAGTTTAGTGATTCACAGGATTGCTAAAAAAGCAGTTTGAACATAATAGTTTTGAGTTTGTAGCGTCAACAGCAGATGCTACTATTATTGTGAACACCCCCTTTTCTACTTTTTTTTTTTTTTTTACTAATAGCCCAATTTCATAGCCTTAAGAGTGTGCATATCATGAATGCTTGGTCTTGTTGAGTTTGTGAGAATCTACTGAATCTACTGGTACCTTGTTTCCCATGTAACAATAACAAATATACTCAAAACCTGGATTAATCTTTTTAGTCACATAGCACTACTATTATTCTGAACACTACTGTAATTCCAGGTGCCATCTTGAAAAAATGGCTGCCATCCTGGAAATTGAAGTGGCTTTTTTTTTTTGCAAGACCAAGAAGTACCATTGTGCTAAATTCCATGCTTGTATCACAAAATGAAAGATTCTTGTGATGTATGTGTTTATCTACTCACCTGTGCGCTCCCTCGAAGTGTTGGACTTGGTCTGCAGAGGAATCAGGCCCTCTGATGTCTTTGATTTCAAGAATGAAAACCTGTAGTGTAGCAGCTTGGCGTTTCTTTCATGTTTGTCAGGCTGCACCACACGGTTAATTTCAACTGCCATGACAAAAACAAACAAAACCCTCTGCATGCGGCTGGAGGTCACGAGGTTGAGACGACTGTGCACTGATTGAAGTCTTAGAATCGTGTGCACAGACAGCATGCAGAAGCACATTTGTTGGGGGGGGTGTCTTTAAAAACAAGGGAAGATGGGACTGTGTCACGTTTCTTGATCGATCTGGTGCCTGATTTCATGGCTCTTGACTTACTGTAATAACTTGGAGCAAAGTATCACTTCCTGCTGTGTGCAAGCTGCGGGCTGAGCGTGCTGAGCGTGCACCCTGCTCATCAAATGAGGAAACATATTTCTCAGAAAGGAAACGGGCAGATCGCCTCCTCAAGAACTCTGAGTGAGTGCACATCACAGGAAATACGTCTGGTGACCTCTAAGAACCTGAGCAACAAAAAGGTGAGAAAATGAAAACATTTAGTTTGCTCTAAAGTCGAATACTTCCTATCAGGGTTGTGTGGATTATCTTAAGGATTTAATGTAGTTTTCTTGTTGACTTGATGGCTGATCGTCAGTGGTTGTGTTGCGCTGATGGTCAGTGCAGCATCCTTTCAAGTGCTCAGCTCCTCTGTGGTCTTCTGATGCTCTCCGGGGCGGGTCACTTTATCTCCTCTGACTCCGGCTCTCGTCTCCCTCATATTAACAACAGGATTCAGCAGCTGTCTGCAGGAGACGCCTCTTTGTCTACTTTCAATGTGAAAATCTGATGATAACAAAGCTTTGGAGTTATTCTGGTGAGTCTGTCGAGGTCTTTGTTTACCATCTCCTTGTGATTTGTCTCCCTTTGAATCCATCACACTCAGAATTAATATGTATATTTGTTATTGTACAAGCTCATATTTTGGATATTTGAAATCAGTTGTGTACATGTAAGACTGCAGAAAGGAGGCAGTAGTTTTGTCTGTGTTTATTAATGAATTATTTTTTTTATATTTATGGCTTTAAAATATGTAAATATTAAGCAGAATTTGATCAATCTGTCTCTTTTTAAAGGGTGCAGCATGATGGAATGTGTGGAAGTCGTGTCCACAGCTGCACAATAGGCACAGTGATGCATGGAAATATTTTCTTTAAATTTTACTAAATGAAAGCAAATAACACATTTTATTTTATTTCTCTTTTAAAAGGTTAGGCAGAGTTTTAAAAGTGCAGTAAAACCAACAGCTTTGTCTCCTTTAATGTTTCACTTTGACTAGAGGAAGGATAGTGACGGTTTGAGTGTTGTTAGAATTATTACATTTTAAAATCAGAGCTGATGTCGACAGGGAGCCGGTGAAGATTTGCTGAAACAGGCGTGATGTGTTTTGTCCTCTGTGATGGGTTTGGGCAGGTCCTGCGTCATTCATGTCAAAGAAGTTGTAGTTTATGTTTTAGTAGCAAAAATAGGATGAAATGAGAATTTTGACATTCTGCATCGAGTGAGAGAGGACTGGGATGCTAAATGAATGTGCTGTTGTTTAAAAAAAAAAAATAGATTTTTCCTGAGCTTTTTATGTGGATCATAGGCGGCTCCGAGGAGGATCTTCATGGGGCTATAGCCCCTCCCCCCCAATGCCATACAAAAATTTACACGAGCCATTTAACATCCTGCACTCTATCTCATCTCTGTTGCTAAGCTTAGCACAAAATGTCATTGCTAATTTCGTCCCATCACAGTTGTTACTTTTACAACCAGCACCTGCATCCTCTAAATTACAATATCACTCATGCTCATGTGGCTGTGTTGGCCTAAAAAGGAGGTGTGGTCTGGTGCAGAGTTGTCTCTTTGATATTGTCCATCACACACATGTGTCCTCAGCAGATTTCTGACTGCTGATTTCTGGCACATGAATGTTTGCTATAGTGGCTAAAAGAAAACAATCGGATACCCAATTAGGACATGCTGTAGTGAGTAATCTGTGATAATCCTGGTGTTTCAGACTGTTGTATCCCATGGTGAAGGTGTAGAAATTAAAATATAATGTACGTACGTTTTCTGTTTTGGGGCAAAGCGATTTCATTGAACTGAGTGGGCAGCCATCGTGTGCCGGGGGAGTGAGGAAAGAATACCGTGGCTCGACAAGACACCTGGCAGCTTGGCTGGAAGCATGGTGGCAAACCTCCATGGTGCTTTTGCCAGATCGCCTTGGCACAGTACTGTGTGTCCGGCTCTGTGCTCAGCTGTTTTAATTGTACAGATGTCATTCTTATAGATGGCCTTGTTATTAATTCATCAGTGCTTCTTTAAATACGTTGTAAATAATGTCCACTTGAATGGGTAGCTCAGTTATTTTGATGATGCCATGACACAGTGTAAACTAAAAATACAATGCAGATTGTGTTATTTGTGAAGTGAGACTGCTGTTGTGGACAATCTGTTCTGATTGCATCGTATTTGGAATGTGGACCTCAATCTGCTTCCGAACAGTAAATCGGTCCCCCCTGATGACGAGGTTCACGGATTAACACCTCGTTTCTGCTTCAAACTGCCTTCAGTCATCATCTATCTCAGTGACAGATATCTGAACTTTTTGTACAACAATCATTTCTGCATAAATTCAGCGTTATTTCATCATAAAAGGTGGCGGAAGTGATCAGAGCGCCGCGGCTAAACGAGTTGCTAGCCGATGTGTTCACTACGCGTCGGACATTTCAAAGCGTCACGGAATTTTGCATCGTTTCTGCTTAAAACTGACTTTAGAATTATTTAAAAGGTTTTACCTTTATCATCTGATGGTTCATAATCCCATTACAGTGGTCCCTCACTATAACGCGGTTCACCTTTCGCGGCCTCGCAGTTTTGCAGATTTTTTTTAGTGCAATTTTGCATGCTTTTTAATTTTTTTTTATTTTTTAACAGTGCATTGTGTTCTGCGTCCTTACCAGGCGGGCCGGTCGTGGCACCGGTCAGCATCACCGCGATTGCTCTCACTGCCTCCGATGCGCTCACTGAGTCTGCAGGCTCGGTAAACACTGCAGCGGGCCACTCACCCCGCCCCCCTCTCTGCTGTGCGGAGCTGCGCCAACTCTGGCAACAGGTCCAGAGACTACGCTCGCTGTTTTGATGCGGAGCGCTCCGGCAGCCCACAAGGATAGATTTCTTGCAGAGAAATCCACAGCGCCACAGGGTCTCAGTATACCACAGCCGCAGAGCTCTGTGGCCACGACTTGGATTCTTTGCGGGTCCCGCATCCGTACCCCCAGAGGCAGTGAGCGACGGGAGAGCACGCGCATTGTGTTCTGCGTGTGTCTGTTTATAATCTTCTCGCCCCGAAGAAAAAAGAGAGTGTTTACACAGAGAAAAAAGTGAGAAAATGTTAATGCCTGTTTGAGAAAATTTATAAAGTGTGTAGTGAGGGGTTTTACAGCCTTAAAACATCTATAATAGTTGTACAAACTAACGCTGACTACTTCGTGGATTTTGCCTATTACGGGTTATTTTTAGAACGTAACTCCCCTGATAAATGAGGGACCACTGTAATCCATTTGATTGCTTTGGGTGAAGAGACTCTGTCTCAGACGTGCTGCTGTGGTCCGAAGTGACGCATGCGCAGATGCAAAAGGCGGACCGATTTTTAAGAGTGGACCGTTTGGTCTGCAACACCGGAAGAGCGATTTTCACATTTGTGTTTCTCGGTCCTTGACCTTTGAGTTCGAGAGACACCTGGTAAGAGCTTTTGGAGTCATGAACTCCCGCGACAGGGTGCAGATCCCTCTGCTGGAGAATGAAGGTTCAAGTCTTTAGGGTGGTTCCTGTCTTACTGTAGGGGTTTGATACTTGGATACCAACCAGTTACCAAAGGAGCAGTTTGATGGCTACTGTCAGGACTCATGATGGATTGACACTGGAAGCAGTAAGAGACCAATGCAGACTCACAGACATGGCTGGTTGTAATGAATAAAAGGCTTTATCTTGTGACCAGGCAGCAGATTCAGTACAGAGGTAGTCAGATAATGAGGCAGAGGTATCAGACAGGGTGCAGGCTGGGACGTGGTCAAGCTGAGGTCATACCAACGGCATTGAGGAGTATTGCAGGCAAAAACAGAGGCAGAGTCAAAATACAAGCTGAGTTCAGGATTAAGGCAAGGCGGAGGTCAGAGCAAACAAGCAAGGTCAAAACACTGAGAAGCAAACAGGACATAAACTAAAAACGAGAAAGTGAACAAACTCAGCAATTGGGCAGTGAGCTGTGGAACTGTGAGGGTTTTAATAAGGAGTAAACTAATCAGGGTGATGTGAAGCAGGTGTGTGGAAGGTTCCAGAAAGCAGTATGCAGGAGGCAAGAGAGTGCAGGAGGGAAAAACAAAGCAGTGCAAAGCAAATCAAATCAAATCAATTTTATTTATATAGCACCAAATCACAACAAACAGTTGCCCCAAGGCGCTTTATATTGTAAGGCAAAAGCCATACAATAATTACAGAAAAACCCCAACGGTCAAAACAACCCCCTGTGAGCAAGCAGTTGGCGACAGTGGGAAGGAAAAACTCCCTTTTAACAGAAAGAAACCTCCAGCAGAACCAGGCTCAGGGAGGGGCAGTCTTCTGCTGGGACTGGTTGGGGCTGAGGGGAGAGAACCAGGAAAAAGACATGCTGTGGAAGACAGCAGAGATCAATCACCAATGATTAAAAGCAGAGTGGTGCATACAGAGCAAAAAGAGAAAGAAACACTCAGTGCATCATGGGAACCCCCCAGCAGTCTAAGTCTATAGCAGCATAACTAAGGGATGGTTCAGGGTCACCTGATCCAGCCCTAACTATAAGCTTTAGCAAAAAGGAAAGTTTTAAGCCTAATCTTAAAAGTAGAGAGGGTGTCTGTCTCCCTGATCCGAATTGGGAGCTGGTTCCACAGGAGAGGAGCCTGAAAGCTGAAGGCTCTGCCTCCCATTCTACTCTTACAAACCCTAGGAACTACAAGTAAGCCTGCAGTCTGAGAGCGAAGCGCTCTATTGGGGTGATATGGTACTATGAGGTCCCTAAGATAAGGTGGGACCTGATTATTCAAAACCTTATAAGTAAGAAGAAGAAGTTTAAATTCTATTCTAGAATTAATAGGAAGCCAATGAAGAGAGGCCAATATGGGTGAGATATGCTCTCTCCTTCTAGTCCCCGTTAGCACATTTGCAGCATTTTGAATTAACTGAAGGCTTTTCAGGGAACTTTTAGGACAACCTGATAATAATGAATTACAGTAGTCCAGCCTAGAGGAAATAAATGCATGAATTAGTTTTTCAGCATCACTGCAAAGCAATAGAAGTGAATGACAGAAAAACTAACTGTGAGAAACATGACATGTTCAAGACAGACAAATAATTGGCGTGAGCAGAACACAAGGGGCAAACCTAAGAACTCTAACGTGACAAGTCAAAAAGGGGAAAACAAGAAAACTAATGATTATAACTAAAACTGCCCCCCCTGGACTCGGCAAAATGCTCAAATTTTGGCAGATGGGCTGGGAAATTTGGGCATGGGCCATGTTTATGTCTAAAAAATATTCCAAAGGCCAAGAAAAAAAAATTGTTGATGAAATTTTACTTGAAAGTGTGATGACCATCATCAGTGTAGAAGTCAAACAGATGTCTTCAACTCTATAGAGTCTAGTGCCAGGGTCGAGGGTTGTAAATGCCAGCATGAAGTCGACTCCTTCCAGTCCAAAGCCCAAGCAGTGCTGCCTCCTGGTGGAGAGTAAGAGAACTAAAGGCCACCTGTGGACCAACCAAAGAGGTTATATACAGTGGGGAAAATAAGTATTTTACCCCCTGTCAGTTTTGCAGGTTTTCCCACCTACAAAGAATGGAGAGGTCTGTAATTTTTATTGTAGGTACACTTCACTTCACATTGTATGATTTTTAAATAATTAATTAGCATTTTATTGCATAAAATAAGTATTTGACCCCCTACCAACCAGCAAGAATTCTGTCTCACACAGACCTGTTAATTTTTCTTTAAGAAGCCCTCTTATTCTGCACTCTTTACCTGTATTAATTGCACCTGTTTGAACTTGTTACCTGTATAAAAGACACCTGTTCACACACTCAATCAATCACACTCCAACCTGTCCACCATAGCCAAGACCAAAGAGCTGTCTAAGGACACCAGGGACAAAACTGTAGACCTGCACAAGGCTGGGATGGACTACAGGACAACAGGCAAGCAGCTTGGTAGAAGACAACAACTGTTATGATTATTTATTAGAAAGTGGAAGAAACACAAGATGACTGTCAATCTCCCTCGGTCTGGGATTTCATGCAAGATGTCACTTTGTGGGGTAAGGATGATTCTGAGAAAGCTCAGAACTACACAGGAGGACCTGGTCAATGACCTGAAGACAGCTGGGACAACAGTCACAAAGATTACATTAGTAACACATGATGCTGTCATGGTTTAAAATCCTGCAGGGCAGCAAGGTCCCCCTGCTCAAGCCAGCACATGTCCAGGCTAGTTTGAAGTTCACCAGTGACCATCTGGATGATCCAGAGGAGGCATGGGAGAAGGTCATGTGGTCAGATGAGACCAGAATAGAGCTTTTTGGAATCAACTCCACTTGCCATGTTTAGAGGATGAGAACAACCCCAAGAAAACCGTCCCAACCGTGAAGCATGGGGGTGGAAACATCATACTCTGGGGGTGCTCTTCTGCAAAGGGGACAGGATGACTACACCATATTGAAGGGAGGATGGATGGGGTCATGTATTGCGAGATTTTGGCAAACAACCTCCTTCCCCCAGTAAGAACATTGAAGATGGATCATGGCTGGGTCTTCCAGCATGACAATGCCCCCAAACACACAACCAGGGCAACTAAGGAGGGGCTCCGTAAGAAGCATTTCAAGGTCCTGGAGTGGCCTGGCCAGTCTCCAGACCTGAACTCAATAGAAAATCTTTGGAGGGAGCTGAAACTCCAAACCTCAAAGATTTGGAGAAGATCTGTATGGAGGAGTGGACCAAAATCCCTGTTGCAGTTTGCGAAAACGTGGTCAAGAACTACAGGAAACGTCTGACCTCTGTAATGGCAGGCACATGTTTCTGTACCAATTGTTAAGCTCTGTTTTTCTAGGGGGTCAAATACTTATTTTATGCAATAAAATGCAAATTAATTATTTAAAAATCATACAATGTGATTTACTGGCAGCCGGTCTGCTCTGTGTCAGCCTGATCCTGTCAGATCTCAGAAGCTAAGCAGAGCAGGATCTGGTTGGTACTTGGATGGGAGACCTCTTTGGAACACCAGCGGCTGTGTGCGTTTCTCCAGGTAAAACTGGAGTTGCATCAGGAAGGGCATCCGGCATAAAACTTGTGCCAATTACCAATGCGGTTGTATCCGCCGTGGCGACCCCGAACAAAAACCGGGAGCAGCCGAATGAACAACAACAACGTCCAGATCTTTCCATTCTTTGTAGGTGGGAAAACCTGCAAAATTGACAGGGGGTCAGATACTTATTTTCCCCACTGTATATGAGTACTAGAGGCCGCACTTGCACTGAGCCGTGTCCCGGCAAGGAGGAGTGGTTGCCATTTTAATTCTGGGCAAGTCAGGAGGCAGCATGCACAGAAGGTCAATTAGTCTCGTCAAGAAACAGGTGGAATATACCGGAAAGCTGCCCATGTTGGCAATCCCACAAATGGAGGAACAAGGGAGACAATATTTCCTTCCACAAGTAAGTGGTTTTGGTTATTCTTGTCATTTTGTTCGTGACATTTGGTTGATAAACAGGTGTATGTTTCCTGCCCGTGCCTGTGTTGTCCGAGGACATGGACCAATAACTCTTCACTTATACACACCACTGACTTCATGAATGAAACTTGGTCAATAATAAATATATCACACTCAAATTTGGTTTCGCCCCCCCCAAATAGACCACACCTCCTACGCCTATGACAAGCAGTCACATTGACCAAGGAAGTTTTCCTCTCATTCCCTCATAATCACAAACTCCCCCATGGAGAGCAGTTCTGACCTTTTCAGTTGAGTCTGTAAGTTATTCCATGTGGAAGGAGCAGCATATTTAAAAGCTTTTTTCCAAGTTCTCACTCTTTGGACCATCTGTAGAACAGAATGACAGTGAAGGTCACATTGATTTTGGGTTCTACACATGTAGACAGACAGATAAGGAGGAACTATGCTAAGAATAATTCTGTATATAAAGATCAACCAATGACAGAACCTGTGTACATAAGAGGGACAGCCAATTAGCAATAGCATAGAAAATACAATGATGTGTGCAGTTTCCACAACCAGTAATAAAACGCAGAGCACAGTGGTACCCAGTATCTAATTTCTTAAGACACTGATCAGGGCAGTGAAAAACAGTAAATCACCATAATCCAGCAGAGGTAACCTCACTTGACGTTTTCATGAGAAGATTCAAATAAAGAACCTGATGAAATAAAATGTTCATTAAAACCATTTAAAATATCAAATTTGTCAGTAAACGTACAGTAATCTTTCACAGTGCAGGCTGGCAGTTAAATTGTGGTTACAGTCCCATAAGAGGATTTTATTACTTTCCAAAATTTCTTGGGGTCGTTAAGGTTGGTCGTCATTTTGGTTTGTTAAAAATCACATTTAGCCTTTCTAATAGAAGAGGTAAAACACAGTTTTCAGTTTTGTTTTTCTGACTTGAGCCCAGACGAGGTCCTTTTCTTGTAGTGAACTGGACACCTCTGGGGTAAACCGTGGATTGTTTCAGCCTTTAACCCTAAATTTACTAAAGGGAGGCATGTTTATTTATGATTGTAATAAAAAGCATCATAAAAATAATTCCAGGTTTATGCTGCATCATACACGTAAATAAGAGAGCTTCTTTTCCAGTCGTAAACCCTTAAATCATTAAAAAAGGGCTTGTTGACAGAAATACTTAAAATCTCTTTTAAGAATAATCCTAGGTCTTGACTTTTGAAGTTTGGTTTGTCTAATTGTGGCAATGACACCGTGGTCACTGACATAATTTGCAAATATACCAATATCGGAGTGTTTATGAGGAGCATTTGTCAAATATAAATCAAGAAGAGAAGATTTCTAAGCGAGTTTGAAATTAGGACAAGTTGAACCATGAATGGATTTTAATCTACCAGAGACGACCAGTCCCAGTTAAAACCTCCAGTCTGAAGAGTCTGATTAAAATCAGTGGATGATAATCGTGATAATAAGGTCTCACTGAATGTCCTTAAAGAAGCTGCAGGTTCAAGGCTCGAAATTCAAATTGTTTGTGAGTGATGAGGATGATGTAATAAAATGTCTGGCACATTTTGGTCTCCATTTTTTTCCGAGTGCCGTCAGTAGAAGCAGAAGAGGTGCTGCTGACATCAAGCTGAACTTCATGTCTAACTGATCTTCCACCTGCTTCAGTATCTCCTGCTGAACCAGTTTCTCCAGCGGTTTCATCAGCAGCGAGGTGAGCGTTACTGCTCTGAGATCATTCACGGTTTTAGGAATATTGCTCTTAGCATCAGGGACAATAGTGGCATGGTCCCATACTTTAGGAAGCGTTTGTTCCAGAAGAGACAATGAAAATTACTTTAAAAATCCTGATTAATTATGAAACAAAGGACTGAAGCTCCAAGCCAAAACTTGTCTGGACCCAGGTTGGTTTGGTTCAAAAGCTTTACACTAATGAACACATGCTTCTGAATGCTGAATGTTTATGATCATAAATACCCCTGAATCCTACACATTGTAGCTTCATGTTTTTCACAGCATCATTTCCTGCTGTGTTTCTATATATTGCTATTCTTGTCATGATCTCAAAATATTTCCACTGACTCAGTAATTCTTCACACACAATGGGAACAAGAAGCAACCGAAGAAAAGCTTCCTGTTTTATCCTTCACAAAAACATTTACTTTTAGATAAAAATGTTCAATTTTAATGGGGCGAATTTTGCTTTAATGCTGATTCTGTGACATAAATGATGTTGAGAAGGATTTGATTTTTCTGCAGAGATGTGTCCGCCTAATGAAATGGTGCCGTCACGGAAATCATCTTCTAATAAATAAAGTCTTTTGTGCTGAAACATCACATGTTTGTGGCCAGAGAGTGTCTACAGCCTGCTGACTGGAACGTGTCTGTGCTCCGAGGTCTACAGGAGGAGAACTCTCCACCTCTGGACTGTTTAAGGATTAGAAACGTTGCTGCAGCTGACTCAGACCCGGAGAGGTGAAGATGAAGAAGTCGGAGATGTTCGGCATAACTCTGGAGGCCGATGACCGGACAGAGGAGGAGAGGTCGCGGGGTAAAGTGGGGAAGAAGGACGGTCTGGTTTCTGCTCTGAGCTCGAGCAAAGATGGACCCAAAGTACCAATGGACACGGATTACGAGGAGGAACTGGAGGAGTCAAAGCAGAACAGATTCGATCTCACCTTTGACAAGTGAGCTTCTGCATGCGGGCATGTTGTGATCTCTGCCAGTGATCATCATCACGTTGCTGCATCTATTCACACAAAACCTGCAGCCGTTTCACTTTTGGGCGCCAACTACATACAGTGTATCCAGAAAGTATTCCCAGTGTTTCACCGTTTCCACAGTTTATGTTACAGCCTTATTCCAAACTGGAGTAAATTAATTTCTTTCCCCTCAAAATTCTCCTCAAAACACCCCATAATGACATGATTTTTTTTTTTTTTTTTTTGCAAATTGATTAAAAATAATAAAAATACTAAGAAATCACACATACATAAGTTTTCACGCCCTTTGCTCAATTAGTCCACAGGCCAACATGGGTATAAGTGCACGCCCCCCCCCACACACACACACACAACTTTATGAACCTATATTTTCCTGAAGTCTAAGAGTGTCTCATGAATGAAACTGAAGGTTAACATTGAACATTTTGGGATGCACTACCTCTTTTCACACAACATAGAGACGTAATATATATAATTAACATTTTTCATAAGGCAAAACCACCAAAATTCTTCAGTGAGGTATATAAGGTTACAGGTTATGCAAATATTGTTGTTGTTCCAATGCAGTAGCACAACACTAATGTCTAAAGTATTCTGAGTGTAAAACATTGTTAGTGTTGAAGTGTTTGAATATATTACCTAGCAAACAGCAAGATAACCTAAACATAGGTTCATAGAGTTGGGGGAGGGGGGGCGTGTATTCCCATGTTGGCCCACAGACTAAATAATTGTTGATGCACCTTTGGCAGCAATTACAGCCTCAAGTCTTCTTGAATATGATGTCACAAGCTTGGTGCACCTATCTTTGGGCAGTTTTGTCCATTCCTCTTTGCAGCACTGCTGAAGCTCCATTAGGTTGGATGGGGAGCGTTGGTGCACAGCCATTTTCAGATCTCTCCAGAGATGTTCAATAGGATTCAGGTCTGGGCTCTGGTTGGGCCACTCAAGGACATTCACAGAGTTGCCCTGAAGCCACTCCTTTGACATCTTGGCTGTGTGCTTAGGGTCGTTGTTCTGCCGAAAGATGAACCGTCGCCCTCAGGTCAAGAGCACTCTGGAGCAGGTTTTCATCCAGGATGTCTCTGTACATTGCTGCATTCATCTTTCCCTCAATCCTGACTAGTCTCCCAGTTCCTGCTGCTGAAAAACATCCTCACAGCATGATGCTGCCACCACCATGCCTCACTGTAGGGATGGTGCCTGGTTTCCTCCAAACATGATGCCTGGCATTCACACCAAAGAGTTTAATCTTTGTCTCATCAAACTCCAGGTGAGCTGCCATGTGCTTTTTACTAAAGAGTGGCTTCTGTCTGGCTACTCTACCATACAGGCCTGATTGGTGGATTGCTGCAGAGATGGTTGTCCTTCTGGAAGGTTCTTCTCTCTCCACAGAGGAATGCTGGAGCTCTGACAGATTGACCATTGGGTTCTTGGTCACCTCCCTGACTAAGGCCCTTCTTTCCTGAACGCTCAGTTTAGACGGGCGGCCAGCCCTGGTGGACCTGAATGTCTGCCATTTACAGATTACTGTGCTCATTGGGACCTTCAAAGCAGCAGAAATGTTTCTGTACCCTTCCCCAGATTTGTGCCTCCAGACAACCCTCCAGACTTCATGCTTGGTTCGTGTTCTGACTGTCAACTGTGAGACCTTATATGTAGACAGGTGTGTGTCTTTCCAAATCATGTCCAATCAACTGAATTTACCCCAGGTGGACTCGAAATAAACTGTAGAAACATCTCAAGGAGGATCATTGGAAACAGGAGGCACCTGAGCTCAAAGATTGTGAATGTACATGTAGTTTCTTAGTTATTACTTACTTATTTTTAATAAATTTGCTCAAATCTTAAAAAAAAACTTTTTTCACATTGTTATTATGGGTGGAAAAAGTGAAGCAGTGTGAATACTTTCGAGATGCACTGTATAAAGCTGCATGCTTGAGTCCTATTTGTTTTATATGCGTGTATGGTTGGGCAATACATCTTCTGATGCGCTTGGACACATCATCAGTGAAGTACCTGGGATCATAAGGGGTTTCGGGTCTTTCAACTTCAGACCCCTCACCTAGGCAACCCGACTGGGAGTGATCACTTCTGGTCTGTGTTCAAGCCGCATTCACCCACTTCTTGTCCTGCACGATTCATAACCATCTTGAGGCCTTTTCTGTATCTTCTGGGCCTCGCTGATGGCTTTCCTTGTGCGTGCACCGGTGACATCCAGGAGGCTGTAGGCCTTGCATAGTGATCTTCCTGCAAAGCCCCTGCTCCCCACTTTGATGGGCATACACTGTGCACACCACCTCGGACTGTGGCTATCCTCCACCAAATCTGTATAGTTCTTCATTTTCCTTCCGCTGGCCTCCTCCATCCTTTCTTCCCTGGGCACTGTGAGCTGAAGCATGACCACCTGTTTGGATGTCTCAAAGAACAGCACAACGTCTGGACTCTAGTCTTGACTCAGTGATGGTTTCTGGGGATTTGAGTTGCTTTCCAACCTCCACCCTCATCTACCAGTCACAAGCTGTTCCCAGGAGGCCCACTTGGGCTCTTGCTTGGGACCTGCGTGGTTCTCCTGCTCAGATGAATACTACCTATTTTCTTGCTAATTGGAAGCATTTACGCTGGTAGATGGCATTGCAGATGGTTTCAGCAATCGCCTCCAGCACCTGGTCATGGTGCCAATGGTAGCGGCCTTCTCCAAGGGCTTTGGGACAACTGCTGAGTAGATGTTCCAGGATTCCTCATCCTTGGCACAAGGTTGATGCTAGTGTCTCTGTCTTGCCCCAACAGAAGAGGTTCATAGGTGTCAACCTGATTCCAGAAAGGGCAAAGAGGGTGCAGGTTTCTCTGTAACCACCAACTCCACCAGGTGATTTCATTGATGAACTCATCCCGTCTGCTGTGAAATTAACATTTCACTGAGGGGAGACACCTCGCTTTTTGATTTCTTAGTTCATGAACTACTGTTAATCAGTGAAATCACCTGATGGAGTTGGTGCTTACAAAGAAACCTGCACCCTCCTTGCTCTTTCTGGAGTCAGGTTGACACCTATGGAGGTTAGATGGGCTTGGCAGCATGTCGTATACTGACTGGATGAGAAACCTGATGCGGTAAGGCTCAGCTTTCCACAACTCACCCCATGAGATCTTTCTGTCCATGGCTTGTTCCCATCTGGTCCAAACGCCCTGCTGTCTCAGTCCCACCATCTGGCTTGCACGCTCCTACTGAACTCCAGCTCTCACCTCCTTTTGGACAAGGTCCAGCCTTTCTTTGCCTGTAAGGCAGCTGTAGTTGGCTGTTGGAATGCTGCCCAGTCCTGCATGTCCTACTGCCATAGTTCCTACCAGTGCCTTGTGATGAAGCCTCGACTCCGCCTGATGCTCTGTCCTCCTGTGCCCTCGACTTTCTTCTGGTCCTCACCTCAGTGCCAGCTTGGGAAGCTTTTGGATCACTGGATTCCTTGTACTGGAGCACCTCCCTCCTTTGGGTAACCTTGAACTTTTCACAGATGCTGCTGATGGGGAGCGTCAGCCTGTTTGTATTTCCATAGATAGCAATGCTACTCAGACTTTTGGATAATCCCAACCACCTTTGGAGGTGGCTATTGACCCTCCTCTCAAACCCTTCCACGGTGGATATGGGAAATTCATAGACCAGCAGTGGCCACAATATCCTAAGGAAGGATGCCATGCTGGTACATCCAGGCTTTGAATTCCCCTGGTAGCACTGATTTATCAGCAGCTGCTAGCCATCCCTGTAGTTCCTGGTTTGCCACTCTGATGGAAGCTGCTTCCTTTAGGGTGCAATCAAAGCTCTTTCCAAGGCTCTTCACCAGTTTCTCTGAACTGAAGGGATTTGGGTTCCTCCTAGGAAGAAGCGGAACCGGTCTGTCACCTTCCCTCTTCTCAGAACCAAGAACCTTGACTTTTCTGGCTTGGAGCACATCTGAGCTCAGGTGATTAGCCTCTCCAAGCCTTGGAGGATCCATCTGCTTCCTGGGACTGATGACGTTGTTACTGTCTATATATATATATATATATATATATATATATACACACACACACACACACACACAGTGGTATGTAAAAGTTTGGGCACCCCTTATGATTTCCATGATTTTCCTTTATAAATCATTGGTTGTTTGGATCAGCAATTTCAGTTAAATCATATAGCAGACAAACAGTGATATTTGAGAAGGGAAATGAAGTTTATAGGATTTACAGAAAGTGTGCAATAATTCTTTAAACAAAATTGGGCAGGTGCATAAATTTGGGCACCTCAACAGAAAAAAATACATCAATATTTAGCAGATCCTCCTTTTACAGAAATAACAGCTTCTAAACACTTCCTACAGCTTCCAGAGAGAGTCTGGATTCTGGTTGAAGGTATTTTGTACTTCTTTACAAAACATCTCAGGTTTGTTGGTTTCTGAGCATGGATAGCCCACTTAAAATCGCACCAGAGATTGTCAATAATATTCAGATCTGAGGACTGAGATGGCCATTCGAGAACGTTGTACTTGTTCTTCTGCATGAATGCCTTAGTAGATTTTGAGCAGTGTTTAGGGTCGTTCTCTTGTTGAAAGATCCAGCCCTGCCGCAAGTTCAACTTTGTCACTGATTCATGAACATTGTTCTTAAGAATCTGCTGATATCGACTGGAATCAATGTGACCCTCAACTTTAACAAGATTCCCAGCACCTGCACTGGCCACACAGCCACACAGCGTGATGGAACCACCTCCAAATTTTACTGTAGGTAACAAGTTTTTTTTTTTGTTGTTTTTTTTTTTGGAATGCTGTGTTCTTTTCAGCCACGCATACCGCCTCTTGTTATGTCCAAATAACTCATTTTTAGTTTCATCAGTCCACAGCATCTTATTCCAAAATGAAGCTGGCTTGTCCAAATGTGCTTTAGCATACCTCAAGTGAATCTGTTTGTGGCATGTACGCAGAAAAGGCTTCCTCTGCATTACAGCATTATACAGCATCTCCTTGTGCAAAGTGCGCTGTATAGTTGAACGATGCACAGAGACACTATCTGCAGCAAGATCATGTTGTAGGTCTTTGGAGCAGGTCTGTGGGTTGACTATGACTGTTCTCACCATCCTTCGCTTCAGGTTATCTGAGATTTTTCTTTGTCTGCCACTTTGGGCCTTACAGTCTTCCATTTCCACACTATGTTCCTTACAGTGGAAACTTACAGCTGAAATCTCTGAGATATTTTGTATCCTTCCCTAAACCATGATGTTGAACAATCTTTGTGCTTAGGTCATTTGAGAGTTGTTTAGAGGCTCCCGTGTTGCCACTCAATAGAAGAGATGCAAAGAGGAGAAACATTTGCAAATGGCCACCTTAAATACCCTTTCTCATGATTGGATTCATCTGTGTAAGGAGGTCAAGGGTCAATGAGCTTACCAAACCAATTTTGTGTTCCATTAATTAGTGCTAAATGTATTCAAATCAATAAAATGACAAGGGTGTCCAGATTTATGCACCTGCCCAATTTTGTTTAAATAATTTATTGCGCACTTTCTATAAATACTAGAAACTTCATTTCACTTCTAAAAGATCAGTGTGTTCGTCTGCTATATGATATATTTAACTGAAATGTTACCACTTTTTGAGTGTACACTAGTTTTTGAAATGAGAACTTATTGGAAAATTTTATTTACAGACTTGTAACAGAAGCATCAAATTAACATTTGATACCAAAGGTTTCTCACTTTGTGTCTTGTTTTCTGCACAGTTCAATAATTGATGACATGTTCAATCCACGCTCCTCTTCTTTGGAATACAGCTGCAACACACACATTGAAGAGGGATTCTCCGAATTTCTTTTTTATTCCTCTTGAGATGTGTGACAATGTCATCACAAACTTCAGTGTGCGTGTGCCTTATTCTAAAATGGAGAAAATTATTTTTCCCCCAAAAAAATTCTACACACACAACTACATAATGACATTAAATTTTTTTTTTTGTGTGCAAACTTATTAAAAATAAGAAACTGAGAAATCACATGTACATAAGTATTCTCACCCTTTGTTCAATGCTTTGTTGATGCACCTTTGGCAACAATTACAGCCTCAAGTCTTCTTGAATATGATGCCACAAGCTTGGTGCACCTATCTTTGGGCAGTTTTGTCCATTCCTCTTTGCATCACCTCTTAAGCTCCATCAGGTTGGATGGGGAGCATCGATGCACAGACATTTTGTCCTGAAGCTACTCCTTTGATATCTTGGCTGTGTGCTTAGAGTCATTGTCCTGCTGAAGGATGAACTGTCACCCCAGTCTGAGGTCAAGGCAAAGGCTGTGAATCCTTATGTACATGTGATTTATTAGTTTATTATTTTTAATAAATTTTACAAAAAATCCTCCCCCCCCCCCCCCCCCCCCAAAAAAAAAAAAAAAAAAAAATTGACTTTGCCATTATGGGCTATTGTGTGTAGAAGTTTGAAGAAAAAAAATGAATTTCATCCATTTTGGTAAACGGCTGTAACATAAAAAATTGTGAAAAAAGTGCTGTGAATACTTTCTGGATGCACAGTGTGTGGGTATAAAATTGATTAATGAATTTATTTCAGAGGAATTCGAGGTTTGGGAGAGCCGTCTGGAAGCAGAGAGGGCAAGCTGTTTACCCTCGACAGGCTGTTTGAAGCGGCGGGCAGCGGGGACGTGATGAAGCTGGACGGTCTGCACCAGTACCTCCACTGCAACATGCAGAAGCTCAGTGACATGCTGTGTGAGTATCACAGGATCCCACAATGCATCAGTGACCTGTGGCGCTCTGTGTTAACATGCGGCGACACTTCCAGATCAGTCGTATGGCAAAACACCGCTGATGAAGGCTTTACTGCACCTCACTGACGGGAAGAACAGTACAGTGGAGTTTTTCCTGGAAATTTCCAACCGGATGGGCGACATTAAGGAATTTGTGAACAAAGCCTACACCAGTAACTACTACAAAGGTAAGCTGAATGATGTGACATTGTGACGTGTTTGTCTGACGTCTTACAGGCCGACACTAGCGCTGGAGTGCACGCCCATCTGTTCGCAAACAGCATTTTAATGTTCTTTTAAAGAAATGACCGTTTGCTCCAAAATTTACCAGTGAGCGAGTCAGCATGTGCAGACAGGAGGCTACTTTTATTTTCTAATATGTGCAAAATGTTATTGAGCTCACGTGGTATCTGCTTCATAATTCTACTGTATATGAAACTTACATATTCAGTAAGTGATTTGTCTTACTTTACAGTTTACACTGCATGATGAATAAATTAATGATGCTGCAATACTACAACCCCAAATCAGAAAACGTTTTGGACGATACAGACAGTGGGGGAGTATGTCACTGTGTGGCAAATCTGTGTCAAGTTCTCAAACATTGATGAAAATAGTCTGGTGAAGAAAGCCACCAAAACAACCATGACACCTCTGAAGGAGTTACAAGGGCAGCTTCTGTCTGTTGCATTACTAACCTCATGATGAAGTGGTATAGAGGAGGATTTTCTTAAAAGAAAAAAAAAAACTGGCAAAATTTTGGGTGCAGTGTGCCATGAGGCACATGGCAAACCTGAGCCTAGATGTGATCGGTTTTGCTGTTTTACAGTCCAGTTCCACTCCGGTATGAAGCTGTGAATGGTGGTGCCACAGGCAAATGTTGCACCATTCCCTGTTTCTTCAGTCACATCCACAGAAGCCTGCAATTGTTGCAGTTATCTTGGTGGCTTCCCTCACTCGTCTCCCTCCAGCGTGTCACTCAGTTTTTGAGAACTGCAGACCCAACTCAGATTTTCATTACAGTACAAAACTGTTTGTAATCCTTAATTTTCATGTATCCATCTCTTGACTTATCTCAAGAAAACTGGCTGTAAAAGTGACGATTCTGTATTTGTTGGCAGAGGTTATGTTTTCACCCCTGTCTGATTGTGAAAGCCTGGGGCCCACAATTTTTCATATATTGTTATGAAAATTTTAAAGAAGATTCATATCCTGATAGGCAAGAAGTGATAAAATTGTCAAGGTCATAGCTCAAAGGGCAACGTCAGGAAAAATCTGTATCTTTAACATAGAATAAATTTTTAAAAAATCATGACTCTGTCACAAAAGACTAAATTATTTTCATATTTGAGAGCATTTGTATCCTTTACCATCCTACAGGTAAAGTAAAGTTTAATCCAGATCTGATCCGATTTACAGATTCTGTGCCCATTTGAATTTAACATTGAAAACCCCATTTACAGTATATTTTACATTATATCTTAATCAAATGTGCCCCAGTCACTCTCATATTTTAAAGTGAGGTGCAGACCGGCACTCAACGATCACCTGCCAAAGTCTGATCCGGATCTGATCCAGATTGTGGTTTTTGTGGACTTTTTGAATTCAATATTGAAAAGCCCATTTAATGCATATTTTACATTATATCTTAATCAAACGTGCCCCAATCACTCTCATATTTTAAAGTGAGGTGCAGACCAGCACTCACTATCACCTGACAAAGTTTGATCCGGATCTGATCCAGATTGTGGTTTTTGTGGACTTTTTGTATTTAATATTGAAAAGCCCATTTTTTTAATAACTTTATTTATAACTTTTCATTTCACAACAAACAACAAGCAAAAATGAACAACACATTCAGCAACCACCCTCCCACCCCAGCAAAAAAAAAAAAAAAAAATGTAAATAAATGAGTAAAATAAATAAGGATAAAAATAAATAAAATAAACAATAAGAAATAAATAAGCAAATTAAACAATGGGGAAAAAAAGGGCGAGACCTGCTCCATCATGTGTCACATCTTGTATTCTAACAAAAAGGAGGTATCAATTTGGTATATGTTTTTATATAGTCAAAAAAGGGAGACCAAACCACCCAGAATTTCTCAGGGCAATTAGTTCTGCAACATTTCAATTTTTCTAGCTGAAGCATAGCGAGCATTTCCTTAATCCAGCCATCAAATAGCAGAGGTTTAGCTGATTTCCACTGAAAAAGAATAAGTCTGCATGCCATTAAAGAGGCAAAAGATATAACACTTGCTTGTGACCTAGAAATAGAAATCTCAGGTGGGGGAACTCCAAAAATGTAGGTATATGGAGAAGGTGTCACTTTTTTCCGATACATATATGAAATGACATCACAAATGTTATTCCAGAACCCTTTCAGTGATTGACAATGCCAGAACGTGTCTGAAAAGCCCATTTAATGCATATTTTACATTATATCTTAATTAAACGTGCCCCAATCACTCTCATATTTTAAAGTGAGGTGCAGACTGGCACTCACTATCACCTGACAAAGTTTGATCCAGATCTAATGTGGATTGTGGATTTTATGGACTTTTAAATTTAATATCCTGGGACCCATCCTCTTTGCTCTTTATCTCCTCCCACTCAGAGAGGTTTTTAAAAAACATGACGTGGCCTACCATTTTTATGCTGATGATTGTCAAATCTACATGCCTATCGCTAAAAACAGCCTTTATCCCCTGACACCCCTGCTCGACTGTCTGTGTGACGTCAGGGCTTGGTTGTCACAGAATTTTTTGAAACATAATGAGGGCAAGACAGAGGTTATGTTGGTTGGAAGTGCCCTTGTTGACTTGAGACCTCTTAAGGATTTTGTACATCCCAAGGTCACCAGCTTTGGCGTCACGATAGACAGTGTTTTTAAATTTGATAAACAAATCAATGGTGTTTTGAAATCGTGCTTTTATCATCTTTGTCTTTTATCAGAGGTAAAACCGTTTTTATCTTTCAACCTTTTTGAACAGGTTGTGCACTCTTTTATTTCAAGTCGTCTGGACTACTGTAACGCACTTTATTTCGGCATTAGCCAACGGGCTCTTTCCCGTTTGCAGTTAGTCCAGAATGCTGCAGCGTGACTTTTAACAGGAGCCTGGAAGCGTGATCACATAACCCCAATTCTTGCATCTTTGCACTGGCTTCCTATTAATTTTAGAATTGATTTTAAGGTTTTATTGTTTGTTTTTAAAGCTTTGAATGGAATGGCCCCTCAATACATCACTGACCTCCTACAAATTTACTCTCCGGCGCGTGCTCTGAGGTCTGAGGGCCATTTCCAGCTCGTGGTACCCAAGACGAGACTTAAAACCAGGGGGGACAGGGCTTTCTCTGTGGCTGGCCCCAGACTTTGGAACGCTCTGCCCCTCCATGTCCGAACAGCCCCCACAGTGGAGTGTTTTATGTCTCGTCTGAAGACCCACTTTTATTCTCTGGTTTTTAACACTGCGTGAGTTGTGTGGTCCTCTGTTTTATTGGTTTTGTTTTTATTTTGGTAGATTTTATTGGTTTTATCTTTTGTATGCTGTATGTATTTATTTATTTATTTATCTTGCACATTTTAGTTAATTTTATTGTTAATTTTCTTATTTTTAATTTTTGACTACTGGGGTTTTATCTATTGTGATTCTACTGTATGTGCAGCACTTTAGAACATTTTTGTTGTTAAATGTGCTATATAAATAAAGTGGATTGGATATTGAAAAGCCCATTTAATGCATATTTTACATTATATCTTAATCAAACATGCCCCAATCACTCTCATATTTTAAAATGAGGTACAGACTGGCACTCACTATCACCGGAAAACGTTTGACCTGGATCTGATCTGGATTGTGGATTTTATGGACTTTTAAATTTAAAGCCCGTTTATGCACATTTTATATTATATCTTAATCAAAAGTGCCTCAATCACCCATTTGTGACAGTGAGGTGCAAACTGGCACACTCAGTGAACAGACTAAGTTTGATCCGCATCTGATCCGTATTGCTGATTTAGTGGATATTGGATTTTAACATTGAAAAGCCCTTTTAATCTGTATTTTGTATTATGTTTTAGCTTATGAAAAGCCACTTCTAACAGAACTTTGACCTTGAAAATTTTTTCCAAGTTAAAAATTTGGAATTGGAAACTAGTGGTGGCGGAGGTTTGCGCTCTACGACCGCGGTTCTCTACCATTTACAATAAATCGCTCCCATCCCAGAGTTAACATGATCACAGCATTTTAAATTATTCTTGCTGTTTCTGCTCCAAAGGCTCACTGTCATCTGTGATTTCGGCCTTTAAATCCCACTTTACCTCCAGATTTAAGCATTCTTTGTTCAGAATTTAAATATAATACACAGAAAGGAAAAGCTCCCAGTACCTGCACTCGATTGTGCTCTTAAAAGAATTTCTTCTTTACAGAATAATAGATTAATAGAGATGGAGATGCAGCTGATTTTTTCTGACATAAGATGGCAGCCAGGCTGACCTCTTCTGCAGCCAGCAGTGTCCTCTCTAGCTTGTTCTTTTATGTCTCTATGAATGTACCTGTGAAACATATTAGTTTGTTGCCCAACTGTTTAACACCATTAAGGTAGTTTAGCTGAATATTACATTCTGTGTTGCAGGTCAGACGGCGCTCCATATCGCCGTGGAGAGGAGGAGTCTGTTTTACGTCAGACTGTTGGTCAGTAAAGGAGCTGATGTTCACGCCAGAGCCTGTGGGAAGTTCTTCCAGCTGCACGATGAGCCCAGTTTCTACTTCGGTGAGTCGAAGCTGCTGGCTTCAAGCTTCAAATTTGATCAGACTTGGAAGAAAATTGCTTTATTTTTTAATTTGGGGAGGTGATGATCAAATGTCGTAACTCCCAAAATGTGAGCCATGCCCCCTGTTGGACTGTGCGAGGTCCTTAAAATTTTCTACTTTCTCGAGGATATCAATCGATTGATCAATATATACAACGCATCCAGAAAGTATTCACAGTGCTTCACTTTTTCCACATTTTCATTATATTACAGCCTTATTCCAAAATGGGTGAAATTCATTTTTCCCCTCAAAAATCTACACACAATACCCCATAATGACAATGTGAAAAAATTTCGATTTTTGCAAATTTATTAAAAATGTGTGTGTGTATGTGTGTAAACAAACCAAAACAGAAATCACATGTACATAAGTATTCCCAGTCTTTGCCATGAAGCTCAAAATTGAGCTCAGGTTCATCATGTTTTCACTGATCATCCTTGAGATGTTTCTACAGTTTAATTGGATTCCACCTGGGGTAAATTCAGTTGACTGGACATGATTTGGAAAGACACACACCTGTCTACATGTAAGGTCCCACAGTTGACGGTGCATGTCAGAGCACAAACCAATCAATCATGAAGTCAAGGAATTGTCTGTAGACCTCTGAAACAGAATTGTCTCAAGGCTTAAATCTGGGGAAGGGTACAGAAACATTTCTGCTGCTTTGAAGGTCCCAATGAGCACAGTGGCCTCCATCATCTGTAAATGGCAGACATTCAGGTCCACCAGGGCTGGCCGCCCGTCTAAACTGAGTGTTCAGGAAAGAAGGGCCTTAGTCAGGGAGGTGACCAAGAACCCGGTGGTCACTCTGTCAGAGCTCCAGCATTCCTCTGTGGAGAATGGAGAACCTTCCAGAAGGACGACCATCTCTGCAGCAATCCACCAGTCAGGCCTGTATGGTAGAGTGGCCAGACGGAAGCCACTCCTTAGTAAAAGGCACATGGCAGCCCACCTGGAGTTTGACAAAAGGCACCTGAAGGACTCTCAGACCATGAGAAACAAAATTCTCTGGTCTGATGAGACAAAGATTGAACTCTTTGGTGTGAATGCCAGGCGTCATGTTTGGAGGAAACCAGTCTCCTTCCCTACATTGAAGCATGGTGGTGGCAGCATCATGCTGTGGAGATGTTTTTCATCAGCAGGAACTGGGAGACTAGTCAGGATTGAGGGAAAAATTAATGCAGGAATGTACAGAGACATCCTGGATGAAAACCTGCTCGAGAGCGCTCTTGACCTCAGACTGGGGTGACGGTTCATCTTTCAGCAGGACAGTGACCCTAAGCACACAGTCAAGATATCAAAGGAGTGACTTCAGGACAACTCTGTGAACGTCCTTGAGTGGCCCAGCCAGAGCCCAGACCTGAATCTGATTGAACATCTCTGGAGAGATCTGAAAATGGCTGTGCACCGACGCTCCCCATCCAACCGATGGAGCTTGAGAGGTGCTGCAAAGAAGAATGGACAAAACTGCCCAAAGGTAGGTGCACCAAGCTTGTGGCATCATATTCAAGAAGACCTGAGGCTGTAATTGCTGCCAAAGGTGCATCAATGTATAGAGCAAAGGATGTGAATACTTATGTACATGTGATTTCTTAGGGATTTTTTTTTTTAATTTTTAATAAATTTGCAAAAATTTCAAAAAACCTTTTTTTCATGTTGTCATTATGGGGTGTTGTGATTACAGTTTTGAGAGAAAAAAATGTACTCCATTTTGGAATAAGGATAACAAAATATGGAAAAAGTGAGGCACTGTGAATACTTTCTGGAGGCACTGCGTACACCTCATGCTTCGATTACAATTCAGAGGGCTGCAATTTGATTACAAAATGATTATCGATGCATCTTCTCTCTCTCTCTCTTTGTCTCTGCTGGATTACTTTTTTCTTCACTGTGTATTTATTTGGTACTTTCCAAAGTAAAGTATTTGTAGTTTTTCATCATGAGTTTGCTTCCATTACATTCTTTAACAGCTCTTACGTGAACCCATGTGGCTCTGATTCATTGATTCTAAATTCTAAAACCCAGGGGGGTTGTGCCCCCACCACCCCCCCGCTAAAGAGGCCTGTGTTGGGCTCACGTGTTACTGACATGATGTTTGGATTCTTACCACTCCAACAAAAGTGAGACATTTCTGTGCACCTCATCGTGCTGCATGGACACGTGCGCACTAACGCACTCTGTGCTCACGTCAGAATAATTAAAACGGGAGCCAGAGTTGTGATAATAGTGAAACGTTGTTGCACTTTAAAGTGCAGGATTCATGCCACACGTAATGTGTTCTCATGTTCACGGGGATGAACTGTGCACACCTGCTTTCCACGACAACACTGGAGGTGATTATCAGTGATCAGCTATTAATGATCTCCTGCACACGAGCTCTTATTGTTTTTCAGTCAGACTGTCAGCCTGCTGTCACTGGAGCCTTTAACGTGCTGATGACGTGGACGTTATTATTATTATTATTAGTATTAATGGGTTTTTAAGATGAATATCTGCTCATTGTGATAAATGAACTCACTGTCATATAACGGTGGTTGGAGAGGAAAATGTAATATTCTGTTGCAGGAAATGGCAACGATAAACAAGTCAGTCTGAGCTGCTCAGCAGAATGAAGTGAGTCATTATTTCTATTATTTCTACAAAAACATCAGCTGTGTCAAAGCATTCTTATACTCGGCTGCAGTAAAAATACTGAGTGTTACAGATGGTTCATCTCGTCTTACAAAAAGAAGTGGTCAGAGGTGAGACGGGTGCTGAGCGGAATGAGAGGTTTTATGTAGACCTGGTTTCAGTTCTCAGTCATGATACCACCTGTCCTTGGACGATGTACGTCATTTGCATCGTCTCTGTCCACCCAGCTGTAATTGGGTACTGTCCTCGGCTGATGAAGTAATCCGTGTTGGATCGGCGTCCCATCCCAGGGAAGTTATAGACTGTAATGTGCTTCACACTTCAGAATCTGGGGATAAGGACCGGACCCGTATACCACCTACCGCCAGCGCCTGGAGGCACAATATGAAGTCCATCATGCATGTGCATATTTTTTGTCAGAGGTTTTTGGTGATGCTGATATCTTTACAGAAGAATGAAGGTCCACATCTTTAGTCGTCCTGGTACTTCCTGTCTTACTGCACGGTTGCAGGACTTGGACACAAACCCGTCTTTGTTACCAGGTCTGTTTGGAAGGTTCCACCAGCTGGTTCTAATTCGTCCAACTCTTCAAGTAGGTAGATGGGCTAATTAATCACATGTTTTAGGTGTGTAGGTAGGAGCAGTACCCGGTGGGAGTTTTACTCTGCCACCTCGGGCACGGGCAGGAGCAAGACACATACATTTCAACTGGCTGTAGCTGGTCGATATTTACTTTGGAGATGAGGGTGTGGACTGGTTGTCTGACTGAATGGTTGCCATCCAGGACCTAGGGCGGTACTGTGGAGTGGTGGATGCAATGTCGCATAGCAGAACCAGACATGACCTAAATTAAATTATGTGTTTGACATATAAATGACTTGATTATATTGAGATTAGTTATGGTGAAATTTAAAAAAAGTAAAACAAATCTGAGCTGTGTGGCTTTCAGGGGAGCTCCCGCTGTCACTGGCCGCCTGCACCAACCAGCCCGACGTGGTGGACTTCCTGATGGATAACGAGTACCAAAGGGCAGATGCAACGCAGACTGACTCTCAAGGCAACACAGTGCTGCACACCCTGGTGGCGTTGGCCGACAACTCCAAGGAAAACACGGACTTCGTCACCAACATTTATGACCGCATCCTCACCATCACCATCCGCCTGCACCCCAAGCTGCAGCTGGAGGACATCGAGAACAAAGACGGCCTGACCCCTTTGAAAATGGCAGCCAAGACTGGCAAAATTGGGGTAAACACTAGAGGTTGACATGAGTGCTGCATGGTACAAACGCTCAAAAATGTGCTCTCAGGAAAAAAATTTAAGGAATCCCCCAGTGTCACTGTCTCATGAGCAGAACACTAATTTGTATTTGTGACTTTTGTCTACAAATTAAAGATCTTTATTAATTGCACAACCGGGGAAAAACAATAACACAAGTCCACATTACATACAGAGTGGGCACAAGTAGTTTTGAACCAGGAACCTTCCGATTTCAAAGCATGCACACAAAGCACACCCAACTAAGTTGCACTTTAATTAGCTTGTTCCTTTATTATTAGAGGTTATTTTTTAAATATTTGATTCCTGTGAGAGCCATGTATAGATAATAACAATAAGAGCCCGACCGATATATCAGCCAGCTGATATTATTGACCGATATAAGCCCTTTTCAAAGTACTCACTATCGGCCGAAATTTTGCCGATAGAACGCCGATAATTTCTCAGAAACAGAACAGTTACTGAAATAATGTTTGTGTCGGCAATGTAAAATGTCCTTGCACCGTTTGTCCAGTAGATGGAGCTCTGACTCCATTCAACTGAGAGCTGCTTACACCCCTGCTTAAATGTGTTCATCACCGGCCCCGTAGTTCACCGTTCACATTGCACTGATCGGCTGACAAAAGCATACAAGTACGTTTATAAGGATCTATATCCTTATCCTGAACCTATATCTAAGTTGCAGCAACAAGAGGTACAAGATCAGATGTATTTCATAACTCTTTTTAAGGATATGTATTTGCTAAATTCACAAAGGTTTAATTCTTGATTGCATTTTTTGAACTTGAAAATTCTTCTCTGTTGTAAAGTTAATCAATATGAGGACAAAGCTTCAGCTTTTAGCTCATACCTTTTTTGTTAAGGGTCCAAAAAGAACATTTTATTCATTAAAAAAAAATAAAATATCGGCTGATTTATCGGCTATCAGCAAATCAGCCGATTTATCGATTATCTGCATTTTTTTCATCCAAATATCATTATCGGCATCGGCCTCGAAAAATCCATATCGGTCGGGCTCTAAAAGTCCCAGGGTCTCTCAAACCAAAAAAACAAAACAAAATTTATTCTCGCCATCTTTTTTGTGCCTCTGTAAAAATTATTTCACATCTCAGGAACTTGTAGTCATGCAGTTTTTATTCTATGTCACTATTTGCAATATACATATTTCTAAATGCTCAAATGGAATGTTTTGTCTGAAACTAAAGTGTTACCATGGTAACAGCCAAAACCCACAAACCTCTGCTGTTACTCTGAGGTGGGAGAACAGATCTCGTGACTCAGTTCCTCAGTCTCCTTAAGTTCCTCTTTAAGCCAAATTAAGCATTCTTCCTGTTTTTCCCCCCGAACACGTGTTTTGATCTTTGGCCCTAATGAAATGACTGTTCGATAACAAATTAGCAAAATGGTTTGCTTATAGTGAAAAAATGTGCCTGGATTTAATTAAGGGTGCAGGAGGATCCATAATTCACAGATGGGGAGCATCAAAGTGGGGCTGGCCACAGAGTCCTTGTCCAGCCTGGATTTGGGGGGTTGAGTTTGCGTAGCAGGAGTAAGACGTGCTGCAGAACGACCTCAGGGAGCTTTGGAGGATGGCGGTTGCTCCTGTAACTGATTTAATTAATTTAATTTATTTCAATTATATCGTGCCAAATCAGCAGCCGGTCTGCTCTGTGTCAGCCTGACCCCATCAGATCTCAGAAGCTAAGCAGTGCAGGACCTGGTTAGTACTTGGATGGGAGACCTCTTTGGAATACCAGCGGCTGTGTGTGTTGCTCCAGGTAAAACTGGAGTTTCGTCAGGAAGGGCATCCGGCATTAAACGTGTGCCAACTACCAATGCGGATCTGGTTGTATCCGCTGTGGCAACCCCGAACCACAAAACGGGAGCAACAACATATAGTGCCACAGGCGACAGTGGTAAGGAAAAACTCCCTCTGATGATATCAAGGAAGAAACCTCAAGCAGACCAGACTTAAAGGGGCGACCCTCTGCTTGGGCCATGCTACCGACACAATTGACAAAACAATTGACAAAACAATTTACAAAAATGAATATATAGGAAATTTTGCTGGTACACAGGACGGGAGGGTTGCAGAAGTAGACACCACTCCCATCTCTGGATGGAGCCACACCTCAAACAGAGAGAAAAAGACAGAATCAGGCATCGGAAAGACAAAAATACAGCATAATTTGTCAGCATTAAGCAACAACAAAAACAGAAGAAATACTAAAGTGATCACCGGCCAGTGAAGAGATGCCAAAATGGGTGTAATGTGGTCAAACTTTCTGCTTCCTGTCAAAAGTCTGGCAGCAGCATTTTGAACCAACTGCAGACCCCGAATGCTGGACTGCAGTAAACCAGAAAATAGAACATTGGAATAATCCAATCTAGAAGAGACAAACGCATGAATCAGGGTCTCAGCTTCAGCCATAGACAGTATGGGACGAATCTTTGCTATATTTCGCAGGTGGAAGAAAGCAGTCCACGTAATATCTCTAATGTGGAAGTCAAAGGACAACGTAGGATCAAAAATTACACCAAGGTTCCTCACTTTGTCAGTGTGATGTATGTCACACGAGCCTAGGCTAAGCATTAGCTGGTCAAATTCAATTAATCAATCAATTCAATTTTATTTATATAGCGCCAAATCACAACAAACAGTTGCCCCAAGGCGCTTTATATTGTAAGGCAAGGCCATACAATAATTACGTAAAAACCCCAACGGTCAAAACGACCCCCTGTGAGCAAGCACTTGGCGACAGTGGGAAGGAAAAACTCCCTTTTAACAGGAAGAAACCTCCAGCAGAACCAGGCTTAGGGAGGGGAAGTCTTCTGCTGGGACTGGTTGGGGCTGAGGGAGAGAACCAGGAAAAAGACATGCTGTGGAGGGGAGCAGAGATCAATCACTAATGATTAAATGCAGAGTGGTGCATACAGAGCAAAAAGAGAAAGAAACACTCAGTGCATCATGGGAACCCCCCAGCAGTCTAAGTCTATAGCAGCATAACTAAGGGATGGTTCAGGGTCACCTGATCCAGCCCTAACTATAAGCTTTAGCAAAAGGAAAGTTTTAAGCCTAATCTTAAAAGTAGAGAGGGTGTCTGTCTCCCTGATCTGAATTGGGAGCTGGTTCCACAGGAGAGGAGCCTGAAAGCTGAAGGCTCTGCCTCCCATTCTACTCTTACAAACCCTAGGAACTACAAGTAAGCCTGCAGTCTGAGAGCGAAGCGCTCTATTGGGGTGATATGGTACTATGAGGTCCCTAAGATAAGATGGGACCTGATTATTCAAAACCTTATAAGTAAGAAGAAGAATTTTAAATTCTATTCTAGAATTAACAGGAAGCCAATGAAGAGAGGCCAATATGGGTGAGATATGCTCTCTCCTTCTAGTCCCCGTCAGTACTCTAGCTGCAGCATTTTGAATTAACTGAAGGCTTTTCAGGGAACTTTTAGGACAACCTGATAATAATGAATTACAATAGTCCAGCCTAGAGGAAATAAATGCATGAATTAGTTTTTCAGCATCACTCTGAGACAAGACCTTTCTAATTTTAGAGATATTGCGTAAATGCAAAAAAGCAGTCCTACATATTTGTTTAATATGCGCATTGAATGACATATCCTGATCAAAAATGACTCCAAGATTTCTCACAGTATTACTAGAGGTCAGGGTAATGCCATCCAGAGTAAGGATCTGGTTAGACACCATGTTTCTAAGATTTGTGGGGCCAAGTACAATAACTTCAGTTTTATCTGAGTTTAAAAGCAGGAAATTAGAGGTCATCCATGTCTTTATGTCTGTAAGACAATCCTGCAGTTTAACTAATTGGTGTGTGTCCTCTGGCTTCATGGATAGATAAAGCTGGGTATCATCTGCGTAACAATGAAAATTTAAGCAATACCGTCTAATAATACTGCCTAAGGGAAGCATGTATAAAGTGAATAAAATTGGTCCTAGCACAGAACCTTGTGGAACTCCATAATTAACCTTAGTCTGTGAAGAAGATTCCCCATTTACATGAACAAATTGTAATCTATTAGATAAATATGATTCAAACCACCGCAGCGCAGTGCCTTTAATACCTATGGCATGCTCTAATCTCTGTAATAAAATTTTATGGTCAACAGTATCAAAAGCAGCACTGAGGTCTAACAGAACAAGCACAGAGATGAGTCCACTGTCTGAGGCCATAAGAAGATCATTTGTAACCTTCACTAATGCTGCTTCTGTACTATGATGAATTCTATTGATCTAGAATTGATGCCAATGTCTCATTGGACCAAGAACCATCATTTCAGTCTTATCAGAGTTTAAAAGTAGGAAGTTGCCAGACATCCAGCTTTTCACTGATCCAAGGCAATCTTCTAAGAATTTTATGTGGATGAGATTACCAGCAGTTATCGGCATGTATAACTGAGTATCATCAGCATAGCAGTGAAAGGTAATTCCAAATGCTGCAATATGTGCCCAAGGGGTGTTATATAAAGGGAGAAAAGCAGGGGGCCTAAGACGCACCCCTGTAGAACCCCAGATTTCATGTCACTAAGGTAACTGATCCAGTTGTGAGCTTCAACACTGCTTGCAGAATTCTTTCCTGAGTAGAAAACGTCTCACGTCTGAGCCCACAGAGCACCAGTGCAGTTGTTTCTTAGACATATTGTGTTATTTCACAATATGTCCAAAACACACCCATGACTAACTGAGTGACTCAGTATGACCTGTCTGTGTTCTGCGCCCTGGTTTGTGATCAGGTTGCATGTCAATATACGTAAATAGCAGTAGAGAGGTGTACAAGCCCAATTGCACTTGCACAACATGTACCATCTTTTTCACACGGTTCATCTGTTCTGATCATGAAAAAGAAGACTGCAGGTCATGGAACCTTGCCCTGTTACACCCAATTTGTGCTGACATCACACAATTAGATTATTTTGATATATTGAAACTCTGACATATGTGTGGTTTATTTCAGACATGCGACCAGTAGGACAAAATATTACCTGTGATCACAGAAATCTCTCTTTTCTTTGTTTTCTGCAGTTGTTCTCACACATTCTGAAACGTGAGTTCCAGGACAGTCACACCAAACACTTGTCCCGTAAGTTCACAGAGTGGATCTATGGGCCCGTCCACTGCTCTCTGTATGACCTCACCTCTGTAGATTCTTATGAAACAAACTCCGTCCTGGAGATTCTGGTGTACGGCAGCGACATTCCTGTGAGTCCCGGCGTTACAAGTCAGGATACAGAGACTGCTGTTGTTGTGCCGTTCGTGAACATTTTCTCTGCTGTGATCTTTTCAGAACCGACACGAGATGCTCCAGACAGAACCTCTGAGCCAACTGCTGGAGGAGAAGTGGAAAATGTTTGCAAGTCGAATATTTTTCTTCAACTTCATTGTCTACATCTTGTATTTGATGGTTTTCACAGTTGTAGCCTACAATAAGAAGGATGGACAGGTGAGTAGGTCCCTGCACATGGCGCCATGGTGACCACATTGACCTTGTGCTGATGTTTCTTCTGTGGTCTGCAGCTGTCGGTTCCGGTCGAGCACACGGCAGAGAGTTACCTGTATTTGTCAGGCCAGCTGGTGATGGCACTGGCGTCCTGCTTTTTCTTTTTCGTAGGGGTATGTGGGCTGCATTTCAATGTTTCGATCCAGTGTGTGATATCGCCACCTAGTGGAAGTTGTATTTTATTAATGGTTTGAAAAATTCTTAGATCATTGACATGAAGAGGAAACGACCAAAGCTGAAGACGCTGCTGATTGATGGATATTACGACATTCTTTTGTAGGTACTTTAGTTCATTTTGAGTGGTTTTGTTTCTGTAGCCCCAGTTTGTGAGAAACCCAGACCATCATGGAAATAATTTTAGAAAAATCTTTCGAATTTTAAAGCAGTGTGTCTCTAGAGACAGAGATAAATAACGTCTAAGAATATTGTTGGTGACATGGAGAAATACAGGGTAAAACAATCACTGAACATGTCACCATTTTTCCTCAGTAAATATATTTCTAAATATTACGATGAAATTTTCATCAGATGTCAGTAACAACCCAAATAATCCACACATACAAGGAAACCAAAACAAATAAGTACAGAAATTAAGTTATGTGACACAGGGGAAAAAATATTGAAGACGCGTACTTAAACTAATTTAATACTTTGTGTAAAAGCCTTTGTTGGTAATGAAGCTTCAAGATGCCTCCTGTATCAAGAAACTAGTCGCATAAGTTGCTCAGTTATGATTTTGGTCCATTCATTCACACAGAAACAGTCTTCAAGCCTTGAAGGTTCTGTGGACCTCTTCTAAGAACTCTGATCTTTAGTTTTTTCCATAGATTTTCTATTAGATTCAAGTCAGGTGATTGGCTGGACCATTCTTGTAGCTTTATTTTCATTCCCTGAAACCAGCAGAGAGTTTCCCTGACTGTTTGTTTGGGATCACTGTCCTGCTGAAATGTCCACCCTTGTTTGATCTTCATCATCCTGGTAGATGTTTCTCAAGAATGTCTGTGTACATGTTTGCATTCATCCTTCCTTTAATTATATGAAGTTTGCCAGTGTCAGATGCTGAAAAACAGCCCCACACCAGGATGTTCCACCTCCAAGCTTCACTGTTGGTCTGGTGTTTTTGGCCTGATGTGCAGTGACATTTATTCTGTGTATTGTGGCATGTGACCAGATTATATTTTCACAGGATTGTCTAAATTTTCTGCAGCAAACTTTAAACAAGCTTCAGCGTGGTTTTTCTTCAGCACTGGAGTCTGCTGGTTGAGTGCATTACTTATTGTTTTCTTTGAAACAGTTGTATCTGCTAATTCCGGGTCTTTCTGAAGCTCTCCACAAGTGGTCCTTGGCTCTTGGACAAGTCTTCTGATAATTGTTTTCACTCCTCTCAGTTGCAAGGAGCACCTGGGCGTGGCCGGTTTATGGTGAAATGATGTTCTTTCCACTTTCAGATTATGGCCCCAATAGTGCCCACTGGAACATGCAGCAGTTTAGAAATCCTAATGCCATCAGTATGTTTTGCAACAATAAGTGGTGAAGACCTTGAGAGAGCTCCTTGCTAAGAAACACCTTTTTATAGGCCATCAGTTGAGACTGAACCAGCTGATATTAATTTGCACTGACAAGGGGCAGGACTGCTTTCTAATTCCTGGTAGACTTCAGGCTAGTGTTTTAGCTTTCCATGCCTTTTTGCACCTCTCAAACTTCAGGTGTTGAATGCTTTTTTCTTATGTCATTCCATTTTATTACACATAATTTACTTCATGGACATCTACGGTTTGATTTCTTTATATGTGTGTACAGTGGTCCCTCGCTATATCGCGGTTCACCTTTCGTGGCCTCGCAGTTTCGTGGATTTTTAGTGCAATTTTGCATGCTTCTCTCTTTTTCTTTTTTTTTTTTTTTTTTTACAGCGCATTGTGTTCTGCGTCCTCATCAGGCGGGCCGGTCGGCATCACCGCGATTGCTCTCACTGCCTGTGGGCTTGGTAAGCGCTGCAGTGGGCCACTCACACCGCCCTACTGTCTGCTGTGCTGAGTTGCAGCCAAAATCTGGCAACAGGTCCAGAGACTACGCTTGCTGTTTTGATGCAGAGCACTCCAGCAGCCCGCAAGGATAGAATTCAGCAGCGCTGCATGGTCTCGTTAACCGCAGCCGCAGAGCTCCGTGGCCACTGAGAGAAGTTTGTTTCTTTTTAATGACTTGGATTCTTTGCGGGTCCCGCATCCGTCCTGCAACGGTAACACCGGAGGCAGTGAGCGAAGAAACAGCACGCGCATTGTGTTCTGCGTGTCTGTTTATAAGAATCTTCTCGCCCAGAAGAAAAAAGAGCGCCATCAACTACCCATAACTGTGTTCTTCACTCGGAAAAAAGACACCTGCACCGAGGTGTCTCTCAGTGGAAAAACGCGCTGCGGAGTGGGGCCAGGACGCAGAGGCGCGATCAGAGGAACTGTGAAATACTGGTCAGTCACTATTAATAATTTCTTATGTGTCCAACCTCGTAGGTTGATCGTTAAAATTAAATTTGTTACTTCTAAAAGCCATCATAATTATTTATAGGAAAAAGTTCTATTTTTATTTCTCAAACAAATGTTTGGGCCTGAAAACAGGTTTTGATCTTTGGTTTCATTTTATAATACTGGTCTTATTTTTCTACTAAGGTTTGAACTTAGTGTTTACACAGCAGAGAAAAGTGAGAAAATGTGTGTAGTGAGGGGTTTTACAGCCTTAAAACAACTATAATAATTGTAAAAAATAACACTGACTACTTCGCGGATTTCACCTATTGCGGGCTATTTTTAGAATGTAACTCCCGCAATAAACGAGGGACCACTGTATTATGTGGTTTGTTACTGACATCTGGTGAAAATTTCATGTCGGTAGCCCCTTTAGAAATATATTTACTGAGAAAAATGATGACGTGTTTAATAGTGATTTTACCCACTGTAAATCTTATTTAACTGCATGGGGAATATGTGTCCAAACATTTGGCTGGTACTGTATGTATATGTATGATTTCAGGTGCAGATTGTGAAACTGTAACATACATTATTGTTGGCCTGCTGCTGGTAGTTTTTTGCAGGCCATCCTGTTTCTGGTCTCGGCCGGTTTGTATCTGGGGGGGCGGCCGGAGTACCTCAGCTTTTTGGTGCTGTGTTTGGCTCTGAGTTGGGTCAATCTGTTGTACTTCTCCAGAGGAGACAAACACATGGGCATCTACAGCGTGATGATACAGAAGGTACGGACTGCTCGCACCACCTGTCAGTGAGTGCACATTTCACAGCATTCATGTATGAATGACAAACTGTGACGGCGAATGCTGCACCACCGTCAGCTGCACGGCTGTCGAAACCATTTATTGAAAACTGAACTTAATTCCTTAATTTTTTTTTCTTGCTCATAAACATTACAAGGTCCCGGTTCTTCATTTCTTCTGATTAGTCATTTAGAAACTTTTTAAAAACTTGTCATTTGGAATATTCGAAAACTTTAACCCACTGAAAATCTAACATGTTTCAGAAAACCTGAAATAAATCTTGTATCTGTTATTGTTTATTGTCACATCAAGTCTGACTGCTGCTTTTCCTTTCAGATGATCCTCAGTGACATTCTTCGGTTTCTTTTTGTCTATGTCGTGTTCCTCTTTGGATTCTCAGCAGGTATTTCATTCCTCTTCATTAAACAAGGACAGTAATCTCCACTCATCACATGCTCAGTTAATAATTTTTTAAATGTTTGTGCAGAGAATTGAACTACTACTTCCTGAACAGTTACACAATTCAATTTAATTCAATTTATTATATATATATATATATATATATATATATATATATATATATAGCACCAAATCACAACAAAGGTGCTTCACATGAGTAAGGTCTAACCTTACCAACCCCCTTATTAAGCACACAGGTGGCAGTGGTAAGAAAAACTCCCTCGGACGTTACTGAGGAAGAAACCTCAAGCAGACCAGACTCAAAGTTCCAAGGTTTTTACAGTTTTTACAAGAATTTCTTAACAAACAGAAGAGCAAAAAAAAAAAGAGTCCTTAATTGAACTAAAAAAGCAGTCCATCTTGGGTCTTTAATCTATCGGTGCCTGTGCCCAGTTCTGGTTAGGTCCCGAAGGAGTACGACTTCCAGTCATTGGTGCAACAGGCAGGGCATCAGTCCGGCACCCTGGGATGCAAGGCCAGCATTTGTTATTGGTGTTGTCAGTGCCTCGAACAGAGAGAAAAAGAGCAGAATCAGTTGGCCAGAAATAACTGCACCTGAGGCATTAATTCACCAGCGGTAAATCAACAGGGAAGCAGAGAGATTACTAAGTTAGCCTTGTGCTTCACCGACAGACCCAGAATTTAGATGACACAAATGTCACCTAAACCAGTAACAACTTGACAGGATCAGCAACAACAAGGTAACACTGTTAAAAAAAAAAAAAAAAAAAATCCTCAACTACAACCTGCATCAGTAGAATAGAATAGATGTTTATTGTCATTGCATTTCTGCAGTGAAATTCTGGTGGCACTTTCCAAACAGCTATACACAAAAACAACACAAATCAAATCAAATCAATTTTATCAAGTGGTGCATACAGAGCAAAAAGAGAAAGAAACACTCAGTGCATCATGGGAACCCCCCAGCAGTCTAAGTCTATAGCAGCATAACTAAGGGATGGTTCAGGGTCACCTGATCCAGCACTAACTATAAGCTTTAGCAAAAAGGAAAGTTTTAAGCCTAATCTTAAAAGTAGAGAGGGTGTCTGTCTCCCTGATCCGAATTGGGAGCTGGTTCCACAGGAGAGGAGCCTGAAAGCTGAAGGCTCTGCCTCCCATTCTACTCTTAAAAACCCTAGGAACTACAAGTAAGCCTGCAGTCTGAGAGCAAAGCGCTCTATTGGGGTGATATGGTACTATGAGGTCCCTAAGATAAGATGGGACCTGATTATTCGAAACCTTATAAGAAGAAGAATTTTAAATTCTATTCTAGAATTAACAGGAAGCCAATGAAGAGAGGCCAATATGGGTGAGATATGCTCTCTCCTTCTAGTCTCCGTCAGTACTCTAGCTGCAGCATTTTGAATTAACTGAAGGCTTTTCAGGGAACTTTTAGGAGAACCTGATAATAATGAATTACAATAGTCCAGCCTAGAGGAAATAAATGCATGAATTAGTTTTTCAGCATCACTCTGAGACCTTTCTAATTTTAGAGATATTGCGCAAATGCAAAAAAGCAGTCCTACATATTTGCTTAATATGCTCATTGAAGGACATATCCTGATCAAAAATGACTCCAAGATTTCTCACAGTATTACTAGAGGTCAGGGTAATGCCATCCAGAGTAAGGATCTGGTTAGACACCATGTTTCTAAGATTTGTGGGGCCAAGTACAATAACTTCAGTTTTATCTGAGTTTAAAAGCAGGAAATTAGAGGTCATCCATGTCTTTATGTCTGTAAGACAATCCTGCAGTTTAGCTAATTGGTGTGTGTCCTCTGGCTTCATGGATAGATAAAGCTGGGTATCATCTGCGTAACAATGAAAATTTAAGCAATGCTGTCTAATAATACTGCCTAAGGGAAGCATGTATAAAGTGAATAAAATTGGTCTTAGCACAGAACCTCGTGGAACTCCATAATTAACCTTAGTCCGTGAAGAAGACTCCCCATTTACATGAACAAATTGTAATCTATTAGATAAATATGATTCAAACCACTGCAGCGCAGTGCCTTTAATACCTATGGCATGCTCTAATCTCTGTAATAAAATTTTATGGTCAACAGTATCAAAAGCAGCACTGAGGTCTAACAGGACAAGCACAGAGATGAGTCAGTCCACTGTCTGAGGCCAAAAGAAGATCATTTGTAACCTTCACTAATGCTGTTTCTGTACTATGATGAATTCTAAACCCTGACTGAAACTCTTCAAATAGACCATTCCTCTGCAGATGATCAGTTAGCTGTTTTACAACTACCCTTTCAAGAATTTTTGAGAGAAAAGGAAGGTTGGAGATTGGCCTATAATTAGCTAAGATAGCTGGGTCAAGTGATGGCTTTTTAAGTAATGGTTTAATTACTGCCACCTTAAAAGCCTGTGGTACATAGCCAACTAATAAAGATAGATTGATCATATTTAAGATTGAAACATTAATTAATGGTAGGGCTTCCTTGAGCAGCCTGGTAGGAATGGGGTCTAATAGACATGTTGATGGTTTAGAGGAAGAAACTAATGAAAATAACTCAGACAGAACAATCGGAGAGAAAGAGTCTAACCAAATACCGGCATCACTGAAAGCAGCCAAAGATAACGATACGTCTTTGGGATGGTTATGAGTAATTTTTTCTCTAATAGTTAAAATTTTATTAGCAAAGAAAGTCATGAAGTCATTACTAGTTAAAGTTAAAGGAATACTCGGCTCAATAGAGCTCTGACTCTTTGTCAGCCTGGCTACAGTGCTGAAAAGAAACCTGGGGTTGTTCTTATTTTCTTCAATTAGTGATGAGTAGTAAGATGTCCTAGCTTTACGGAGGGCTTTTTTATAGAGCAACAGACTCTTTTTCCAGGCTAAGTGAAGATCTTCTAAATTAGTGAGATGCCATTTCCTCTCCAACCTACGGGTTATCTGCTTTAAGCTGCGAGTTTGTGAGTTATACCACGGAGTCAGGCACTTCTGATTTAAGGCTCTGTTTTTCAGAGGAGCTACAGCATCCAAAGTTGTCTTCAATGAGGATATAAAACTATTGACGAGATAATCTATCTCACTCACAGAGTTTAGGTAGCTACTGTGCCCTGTGTTGGTATATGGCATTGGAGAACATAAAGAAGGAATCATATCCTTAAACCTAGTTACAGCAGTTTCTGAAAGACTTCTAGTGTAATGAAACTTATTCCCCACCGCTGGGTAGTCCATCAGAGTAAATGTAAATGTTATTAAGAAATGATCAGACAGAAGGGGGTTTTCAGGGAATACTGTTAAGTCTTCAATTTCCATACCATAAGTCAGAACACGATCGAAGATATGATTAAAGTGGTGGGTGGACTCATTTACATTTTGAGCAAAGCCAATCGAGTCTAACAATAGATTAAATGCAGTGTTGAGGCTGTCATTCTCAGCATCTGTGTGGATGTTAAAATCACCCACTATAATTATCTTATCTGAGCTAAGCACTAAGTCAGAGAAAAGGTCCGAAAATTCACAGAGAAACTCACAGTAACGACCAGGTGGATGATAGATAACAACAAATAAAACTGTTTTTTGGGACTTCCAATTTGGATGGACAAGACTAAGAGTCAAGCTTTCAAATGAATTAAAGCTCTGTCTGGGTTTTTGATTAATTAATAAGCTGGCGTGGAAGATTGCTGCTAATCCTCCGCCTCGGCCCGTGCTACGAGCGTTCTGGCAGTTAGTGTGACTCGGGGGTGTTGACTCATTTAAACTAACATATTCATCCTGCTGTAACCAGGTTTCTGTAAGGCAGAATAAATCAATATGTTGATCAATTATTATATCATTTACTAACAGGGACTTAGAAGAGAGAGACCTAATGTTTAATAGACCACATTTAACTGTTTTAGTCTGTGGTGCAGTTGAAGGTGCTATATAATTTTTTCTTTTTGAATTTTTATTCTTAAATAGATTTTTGCTGGTTATTGGTGGTCTGGGAGCAGGCACCATCTCTACGGGGATGGGGTGGGTAATGAGGAGATGGCAGGGGGAGAGAACCTGCAGAGAGGTGTGTAAGACTACAACTCTGCTTCTTGGTCCCAACCCTGGGTAGTCACGGTTTGGAGGATTTAATAAAATTGGCCAGATTTCACAACAAAATTGGGAGATTGACACAACAGCAGCTTAAAAAAAAAACAAATAACGAACAGCTTCACAGGGCGGCAAGACCTTCTTAAAATACCAAAAAAAAAGTGCTTAATAATTTTTTTAATGCTTAGTGAGGTGGGATAGTTTTAGGTATGTAAACAGACTATGTTATTTATTGCACATGTTGATATCCATCCATCCATCTATCCATTTTCTTCTGCTTTATCCCGAGTCGGGTCGCAGGGCAGCAGCTCAAGCAAAGCCACCCAGACCTCCCGATCAACACACACCTCCCCCAGCTCCTCCGGGGGAACCCCGAGGCGTACCCAAGCCAGCCAAGAGACGTAGTCCCTCCAGCGTGTCCTGGGTCTTCCCCAGGGCCTCCTCCCGATGGGACATGCCCGGAACACCTCTCCAGCGAGGCGTCCAGGGGGCATCCGGAAAAGATGCCCGAGCCACCTCAGCTGACTCCTTTCAACGTGGAGGAGCAGCAGCTCGACTCCGAGCTCCTCCCGAGTGATCAAGTTCCTCACCCTATCTCTAAGGGAGCACCCTGCGGAGGAAACTCATCTCAGTGGCTTGTACTTGCGATTTCGTTCTTTCGGTCATGAGCCAAATCTCATGACCATAGGTGAGGGTCGGAACATAGATCGGAACGTAGATCAATCGGTAAATCGAGAGCTTTGCCCCCCTACTCAGCTCTCGCTTCACCACGACGGTCCGATACAGCGACCGCATCACTGCAGACACTGCACCGATCCATCTGTCGACCTCACGCACCATCCGTCCCTCGCTTGTTAACAAGACCCCGAGATACTTAAACTCCTCCACTTGAGGTAAGGACACTCCACCGACCTGAAGAGGGCAAGGCACATTTTTCTAGTTGAGAACCATGGCCTCGGATTTGGAGGTGCTGATTTTCATCCCGAACGCTTCACACTTGGCTGCAAACTGCCCCAGTGCACACTGAAGGTCCTGATTTGACGAAGCCAACAGAACCACATCATCCGCAGACAGCAGAGATGAGATTCTGTGGTTCCCAAACCGGACCCCCTCTACACCCGGGCTGCACCTAGAAATTCTGTCCATAAAGATAATGAACAGAACCGGTGACAAAGGGCAGCCCTGGCGGAGGCCAATGTGCACTGGAAACAGGTTTGAATTACTACCAGCAATGCGATCCAAGCTCCTGCTGTGGTTGTACAGGGACCGGATAGCCCTTAGCAAAGGACCCCGGACCCCATACTCCCGGAGCACCCCCCACTTGGTGCCCCGAGGAACACGGTCGAACGTCTTCTCCAGATCCACAAAGCACATGTGGACTGGTTGGGTGAACTCCCATCAACCCTCAAGCACCCGATGGAGTGTGTAGAGCTGGTCCAGTGTATCGCAACCAGGACGAAAACCACACTGCTCCTCCTGAATCCGAGGTTTGACTATCGGTCGAATTCTCCTCTCCAGTACTCTGGAATAGACCTTACCGGGGAGGCTGAGGAGTGTGATCCCCCTGTAGTTGGAACACACCCTCCGGTCCCCCTTCTTAGACAGAGGGCCCACCACCCCAGTCTGCCAATCCAGAGGCATTGTCCCCAACCGCCACGCGATGTTGCATTGGCGTGTCAACCAAGACAGTCCCACAACATCCAGAGACTTAAGGTACTCAGGATGGATTTCATCCACCCCCAGGAGCTTTGCCACCGAGGAGCTTTTTGACCACCTCGGTGACTTCGGCCTGGATGATGGATGAGTCAATCAATCAATCAATTTTTTTATATAGCGCCAAATCACAACAAACAGTTGCCCCAAGGCGCTTTATATTGTAAGGCAAGGCCATACAATAATTGTGTAAAACCCCAACGGTCAAAACGACCCCCTGTGAGCAAGCACTTGGCTACAGTGGGAAGGAAAAACTCCCTTTTAACAGGAAGAAACCTCCAGCAGAACCAGGCTCAGGGAGGGGCAGTCTTCTGCTGGGACTGGTTGGGGCTGAGGGAGAGAACCAGGAAAAAGACATGCTGTGGAGGGGAGCAGAGATCGATCACTAATGATTAAATGCAGAGTGGTGCATACAGAGCAAAAAGAGAAAGAAACAGTGCATCATGGGAACCCCCCAGCAGTCTACGTCTATAGCAGCATAACTAAGGGATGGTTCAGGGTCACCTGATCCAGCCCTAACTATAAGCTTTAGCAAAAAGGAAAGTTTTAAGCCTAATCTTAAAAGTAGAGAGGGTGTCTGTCTCCCTGATCTGAATTGGGAGCTGGTTCCACAGGATAGGAACCTGAAAGCTGAAGGCTCTGCCTCCCATTCTACTCTTACAAACCCTAGGAACTACAAGTAAGCCTGCACTCTGAGAGCGAAGCGCTCTATTGGGGTGATATGGTACTACGAGGTCCCTAAGATAAGATGGGACCTGATTATTCAAAACCTTATAAGTAAGAAGAAGAATTTTAAATTCTATTCTAGAATTAACAGGAAGCCAATGAAGAGAGGCCAATATGGGTGAGATATGCTCTCTCCTTCTAGTCCCCGTCAGTACTCTAGCTGCAGCATTTTGAATTAACTGAAGGCTTTTTAGGGAACTTTTAGGACAACCTGATAATAATGAATTACAATAGTCCAGCCTAGAGGAAATAAATGCATGAATTAGTTTTTCAGCATCACTCTGAGACAAGACCTTTCTGATTTTAGAGATATTGCGTAAATGCAAAAAAGCAGTCCTACATATTTGTTTAATATGCACTTTGAATGACATATCCTGATCAAAAATGACTCCAAGATTTCTCACAGTATTACTAGAGGTCAGGGTAATGCCATCCAGAGTAAGGATCTGGTTAGTGGAACTCCATAATTAACTTTAGTCTGTGAAGAAGATTCCCCATTTACATGAACAAATTGTAATCTATTAGACAAATATGATTCAAACCACCGCAGCGCAGTGCCTTTAATACCTATGGCATGCTCTAATCTCTGTAATAAAATTTTATGGTCAACAGTATCAAAAGCAGCACTGAGGTCTAACAGAACAAGCACAGAGATGAGTCCACTGTCCGAGGCCATAAGAAGATCATTTGTAACCTTCACTAATGCTGTTTCTGTACTATGATGAATTCTAAAACCTGACTGAAACTCTTCAAATAGACCATTCCTCTGCAGATGATCAGTTAGCTGTTTTACAACTACCCTTTCAAGAATTTTTGAGAGAAAAGGAAGGTTGGAGATTGGCCTATAATTAGCTAAGATAGCTGGGTCAAGTGATGGCTTTTTAAGTAATGGTTTAATTACTGCCACCTTAAAAGCCTGTGGTACATAGCCAACTAACAAAGATAGATTGATCATATTTAAGATCGAAGCATTAAATAATGGTAGGGCTTCCTTGAGCAGCCTGGTAGGAATGGGGTCTAATAAACATGTTGATGGTTTGGATGAAGTAACTAATGAAAATAACTCAGACAGAACAATCAGAGAGAAAGAGTCTAACCAAATACTGGCATCACTGAAAGCAGCCAAAGATAACGATACGTCTTTGGGATGGTTATGAGTAATTTTTTCTCTAATAGTTAAAATTTTATTAGCAAAGAAAGTCATGAAGTCATTACTAGTTAAAGTTAAAGGAATACTTGGCTCAATAGAGCTCTGACTCTTTGTCAGCCTGGCTACAGTGCTGAAAAGAAACCCGGGGTTGTTCTTATTTTCTTCAATTAGTGATGAGTAGAAAGATGTCCTAGCCTTACGGAGGGCTTTTTTATAGAGCAACAGACTCTTTTTCCAGGCTAAGTGAAGATCTTCTAAATTAGTGAGACGCCATTTCCTCTCCAACTTACGGGTTATCTGCTTTAAGCTACGAGTTTGTGAGTTATACCACGGAGTCAGACACTTCTGATTTAAAGCTCTCTTTTTCAGAGGAGCTACAGCATCCAAAGTTGTCTTCAATGAGGATGTAAAACTATTGACGAGATACTCTATCTCCCTTACAGAGTTTAGGTAGCTACTCTGCACTGTGTTGGTATATGGCATTAGAGAACATAAAGAAGGAATCATATCCTTAAACCTAGTTACAGCGCTTTCTGAAAGACTTCTAGTGTAATGAAACTTATTCCCCACTGCTGGGTAGTCCATCAGAGTAAATGTAAATGTTATTAAGAAATGATCAGACAGAAGGGAGTTTTCAGGGAATACTGTTAAGTCTTCTATTTCCATACCATAAGTCAGAACAAGATCTAAGATATGATTAAAGTGGTGGGTGGACTCATTTACTTTTTGAGCAAAGCCAATAGAGTCTAATAATAGATTAAATGCAGTGTTGAGGCTGTCATTCTCAGCATCTGTGTGGATGTTAAAATCGCCCACTATAATTATCTTATGTGAGCTAAGCACTAAGTCAGACAAAAGGTCTGAAAATTCACAGAGAAACTCACAGTAACGACCAGGTGGACGATAGATAATAACAAATAAAACTGGTCCACCTCTGTGTCCCCAGTCTCTGCTTCCTCTTCGGAAGACGTGACGATGGGATTGAGGAGATTCTCGAAGTATTCCTTCCACCGCCCGACAACATCCCCATTCAGTGTCAAGAGACCTGCTTCCGCCTCCTGAGGCATCGGACGGTTTGCCAGAATTTCTTTGAGGCCGGCCAATGGTCCTCCTCCATGGCCTCCCTGAACTCCTCCCAGACCCGAGTTTTTGCCTCTGCGACCGCGCGGGCTGCAGCACGCTTGGCCTGCCAGTATCTGTCAGCTGCCTCCGGGGTCCCACTTACTAACAAAGACAAGTAGGACTCCTTCTTCAGCTTGATGGCATCCCTTACTTCCGGCGTCCACCACCGGGTTCGGGGATTGCTGCTGCGACAGGCACCAGAAACCTTGTGACCACAGCTACGAGCGACCACATCGACAGTGGAGGTGGGGAACATGGTCCACTCTCCAACCTCCCCCGGGATCTGGGAGAACCTCTCCCAGAGGTGGGAGTTGAAGACCTCACTGACACAGGGTTCCACCAGTCGTTCCCAGCAGACCTTCACAATACGTTTGGGCCTGCCAGGTCTGACCGGCTTCCTCCCCTCCCAGTGGATCCAACTCACCAACAGATGGTGATCGGTCGACAGCTCAGACCCTCTCTTTACCCAAGTGGGCTAAGGCCCGACCACCAGGCGCTCGCGCACAAGCCCCAAACCCAGGCCTGGCTCCAGGGTGGGGCCCCGGCTCTGCCATACCGGGCGACGTCTCGGTCCTTCATTTTGTACTAGTCATGGGAGCTTCTGAACTGTCCTTAGTCTGACCCATCACCTAGGACCTGTTTGCCTTTGGCAACCCTACCAGGGGTATAAAGCCCACGACAACATAGCTCCTAGGATCATCTGGGTACATAAACTCCCCTACCACGATAAGGTGGCAGTTCGGGGGGAGCTATGTTGATATCCGTTACTGAATTTTTGTGTTTGTGGGAGGGGGACGGGGTGGGGTCATGAGGCTACAGCTCTGGGGAAAAAGCAGTTCCTTAGCCCATTAGTCTGTCCTTATAGTGTGGTACCTCTTCCCCAACAACAGAGCAGCAAACATGGAATGTCTCAGGTGGCTGTTATTCTTGCAGATGGCCAATGCTTTCGTCTGTAAGCGCTCAACATACACAGAGTCTAAGTCCGGGTGCTCAGTTCCTACAATCCTCTGAATGGACACAACCAGGAAATGATTATTAGGGCACAAGTACCAGCAATGTCCACCGGAGGGCACCCTGTGCAAGTAACTTGATTCTATATAACGATGACGACTGAACGACTTGGCTGTTTTTGTGGTGCTCTCCATGGACTTGGGAAATTTAATACACACATTATAGTCCAGGGGGCAAGCAGGTTTTCAGTACCACTTTAGGGTACAAAACACCACTTACAGTCCACCCTCAGTGTATCATAGCTATCACAAAATGTATGTTGGCCATCCAAGGGTGGCAGCTGCAGTCAGGTAGGGGTCAATAAAGATTTAGACTTCTTCCTGCGGCTGCTCCCATTATGGGGCGCCACAGCAGATGGATCGTTTCCATCTCACCCTATCCTCTGTAACTTCCTCTGTCACACCAACCATCTGCATGTCCTCCCTCAGCACATCCATAAACCTCCTCTTTCCCCTCCCTTTTGTCCTCTTGCTTGGTGGCTCCATCCTCAGCATCCTTCACCCTATATACCCTGTGTCCCTCTGTATATGTCCAAACCATCTCAAGCTCACTTCTCTAACTTTGTCTCCACACTGTCCCACCTGAGCTGTCGCTCTGATATGTTCATTCTTAATCCTGTCCATTCTTGTCACATCTTCAGCTCTGCCTCTTTCTTTTAGTTAATGACCGTCTCTAATCAGTCTCAACAATACAGTGAGGCAAATAAGTAGCTGGTCTCACTGCTGTCTTGTAAACTTTCCCCTTCACTCTTGAAAATATTCTAAGGGTGTCACTCCTGCCACCTTTCTCCACCCACTCCACCCTGCCTGCACTCTCTTCTTCACCTCTCTACCACACTCTCCATTACTTTGGACAATTGACCCCAAGTATTTAAGCCGATCTACTTTCACCACCTCTGCTCCACTGTTCCTCTGGGCTCCCTCTCATTCACACATGTACTCAGTCTTGCTCCTACTGACTTTCATTCCCCTGCTCTCCAGAACGTATCTCCACATTTCCAGACTAGACTCAACCTGCTCTCCACTCTCACTACAGATCACACTGTCATCTGCAAACATCACTCCATGGAGACTCCTGTCTGATCTCATGTGTCAACCTGTCCATCACCATTGCAAACAAGAAAGGACTCAGAGCTGATCCTTGGTGTAATCCTACCTCCACCTTGAATGGATCTGTTGCTCCTAATGCGCAATTCATCCCTGTCACTCTATCCTTGTACATGTCCTGTACTACCCTCACATACGTTTCTGCCACTCCAGACTTCCTCATGCAGTACTATGACTCTTCTCTTGGCACCCTGTCATAAACTTTCTCTAAATCCACAAACACAGAATGTAACTCCTTCTGGCCTTCCATATACAGTGCATGTGTGAATGTCCTTGAGTGACCCAGCCAGAGCCCAGACCTGAATCTGATTGAACATCTCTGGAGAGATCTGAAAATGGCTGTGCACCAACGCTCCCCATCCAACCTGATGGAACTTGAAAGGTGCTGCAAAGAGGAATGGACAAAACTGGCCAAAGATAGGTGCACCAAGCTTGTGATATCATATTCAAGAAGACTTGAGGCTGTAATTGCTGCCAAAGGTGCATCAACAAAGTATTGAGCAAAGGGTGTGAATACTTATGTACAAGTGATTTATTTTAGTGAATTTGTGATTTTTTTTTTTTTTTTTTTTTTAAATAATTTTTCATGTTGTCATTATGGGGTGTTGTGAGTAGAATTTTAAGGGGAAAATTTTGAATAAGGCTGGTTTAACAAAAAATGTGGAAGAAGTGAAGTGCTCTGAACACTTTCTGGATGCACTGTATGTTACAGTATGATTGGAGCATTTTTCAATTTTGACCCCTGTGGAGTTCTTCACTGACCCCGTCCTAGCTCCAGCTGTCACCATGGGATGTGTAGGCCATGGTACACTGAGGCTGGATTGTAAGTGTTGTTTCGTACCCTTAAGGGGTACTGATTAGGTCAAAATTGACTACTGGCTCATGGACGATTACATTTGCACCTGGGTGTGGCGAGCGGCCTCCACAGCGCCCCCATATGTCATAGAGGGTTGTGCCTGGTCTATAGTTTGTGTAGTTTGACACATTGTGTTTGCATCATTAAGACAGTTTATCGGATTGAGGTCATATTTGGCACATGTGATGTAAACAAATGCTGATTTTAAATTTCATAGAGATTTTGGACATTTTGCAAGGTGCTAAAATGGCTGAACAATGAATTAATGTATGGAAAAAATAAATCTAATAAAGTCGCCGTGCATTGCTGGACACGGATCAGACCTCATTAGGTTATAGTGACGGCTACACACTCAGACTGACTATTTACATTTATTAAAAACCAGTCGGACAGATCCAGAAAATAAGAGTCCAATCACAATGATAGCACTTTTTCCTTTACCTTTAAAATGGGTATGGTGGTGCTTTGGCTGAGGTTTGCGCTCGTGTGAGTGCCCTTCTGATTTAGATCAGAAGCCTGACTAGCTGTAAACCTTTAACGGTCTTGTTCTGCCTCACAGCCGTGGTCACTCTGCTCATTGAGCCTGAGAAGAAGAACATCACGCCGACACAGAAGTCCCGCATTTTTAGTACCACTGGCCCCGGCGAGGAGTGCGTCAAACCCACGTTCAGGGACATCTCCTACACCACGCTGCAGCTCTTCAAGTTCACCATTGGTATGGGTGACATGGAGTTCACAGAGGGCTACCAGTACAAGGTGGTGTTCTACATCCTCCTGATCGGCTACATCATCCTCACCTACATCCTGCTGCTCAACATGCTCATCGCCCTCATGAACCGCACCGTGGAGAAGATCACCATGGAGAGCGCCAGCATCTGGAAGCTGCAGGTGGAGCATCAAGCAGACACAAAAAGGGACACGAATCTCCTCACACGGGGTTCAGTGATCGATTACTTACCGGGGTCAAATTCCTGTAAGAACAGTGTTTTATTCAGTACAGCCATCGACATCAATGTTTAACAAAGGTGGAAGATGCTTTCAGCACATTGAAACTTTATTAAATATTCATACAATAAATCCACAATTTTACTCATTTGCCACGTGAAAGTCACAAGGTGGATTTATTTTTATATCTGACTGGATTCTGCTGGCTGGTCTGTAAAGACCCCTCGTAGTGTTAATTCTCTTATCTGAAGCCAGAGGGAAGACGAGTGCTGGAAGGTCAGGGTCAGATACTTAATGTGCATGACATCTGAGCCCAAAAAATACAACCGGAACCTGCTCTGAGTTGGTGGTAACCATCATGATGTCTCATCATTAACGTGATTAACATCTTTATGAAAATTCAGTAAGGTATATCTTATATATTATATTCCAATTCTAAGGTGGAACTATGCTAGTATACTAAGGTATATCTAAAAAGGAAGAGTAAAATAGAAGAGTAGAGTAGAGCCACTTAGGTGCCTGGTCTTGAGAACCAGTTGAAATTATGCACATTTACAAGAGCTCATGTGCAAAATGGAAATTTCCATGAAAATATACCAAAACGTCAGCATAAAATTTAAAACAGTGGAACATTCTTCTAGAAACAAACCCCAGTGATGCCATTATAACACTTATACTCCTTCATTTTCATAAGTGATGCAGCGAGCAGGCGCAGTCGTCGTGTTTCACTTGATCAGAATCAGAATCACCTTTGTCATTGTAATTTGCATTACGAGATTTGAGTGCAACTTTCTGTGGTGCGAGTAATTTTTAGCCAATATAAAAGATAGTGAAATTTAACGGTAAATTATTCAGAGTATATGTACAACTAATATAAACATAAGGTAAAATGAAATAAAATAAATGTGGACCAATTAAAATGTAAAACAAGAATTATATACAACTGTGGAATCATATTGCACGGGAAAATTGCACATGGTTTACAGATATTGCACAAGAAACTTGAAGGTGCGGATTAGAGTGATTTGTTATTGTTCAGTGTAGTGATCACTCTGGGGAGAAAGCTGTTCCTGAGTCTGTTTGTCCTAGTTTTGATTGATCTATACCGTCGGCCCGAGGGTAGTAGGTCAAACAGGTGGTTGCTGGGGTGGGATGTGTCTTTGCTGATGCTGGCAGCTCTGCTGAGGTAGCGAGAGCTGGCAATGTCTTCCAGGCTGGGCAGAGAGCAACCAGTGATCCCCTGGGCCATTTTGATCACCCTCTGCAGCGCTCTCCTGTCTGCTGCTGAGCACCCCCCGTACCACGCTGTGATGCAGTACGCCAGGATGCTCTCGATGGTGGCTCTGTAGAACAACACCAGCAGCTTCTCCTCCAGATTGTTTCTCCTGAGCACCCTCAGGAAGTGGAGTTGCTGCTGGGCTTTCTTCACCACCACTGTGGTGTTGGCAGTCCAGGAGAGGCTGTCAGAGAGCTGCACTCCCAGGAACCTGATGGAGCTGACCCTTTCCACACAGTCCCCTTGGATGTAGAGCGGGGCTGGGTCAGCCCTGTTCTTCCTGAACTCCAGGATTATTTCTTTTGTTTTTGTGGTGTTCAGCAGCAGGTTGTTACCTGAACACCACACTGTCAGTCGATTGACCTCGTCTCTGTAGTCGGTCTCATTCCCCCTGAGATGAGCCCAATCATGGTGGTATCATCCGCAAACTTTATGATGGTGTTTGTGGATGGGTCAGAGAGCAGTCGTGCGTGTAAAGGGTGAACAGGAGGGGGCTCAGTACACAGCCTTGAGGGGAACCGGTGCTGAGTGTGACGGTGGAGGAAAGGTGGGGGCCAAGTTTCACGGACTGTGGGCAGTTTGTGGAAGTCCTTGATCCACTGGCAGATGGGGGTGGAGATGCCCAGATGTGTCAGTTTCTGGACCAGGATCTCCGGGATGATGTGGTTGAAGGCTGAGCTGAAGTCCAGGAAGAGCATCCTCACATAGCTCCCCTGGTGCTCCAGGTGGGTCAGCATGGTGTAGAGAGAATATGATTTTTTTAAAACCTCTATCAGGGAGAAAAACAGTGTAACGTGGTGGATGACGAAAAAAAAACTCCTGAAGCGACATGTTGGATGATGATTCTGGAGCTACCTGGACTGAATCTTGTTTTCTCTCTCTCTCTCTCTCTCTCTCTCTCTCTCTCTCTCTCTCTCTCTCTCTCTCTCTCTCTCTCTCTCTCTCTCTCTCTCTCTCTCTCGGTGTCCTGTGGCGGTCAGAGAGCCATCACCATTCTGGACATGGAGCGGCGGCTCCCTCACTGCGTCAGGACGCGGCTTCGCTGTGGGGTGGAGAAAAACGTGGGTGTATCTCCTGGAGAGGATCGACGGCGCTGCTTCAGGTTTGATACTGGATGATCAGCACTTGGCTGATGGTCCTTTTGAAGCAGCAGTCAGTTGGCGCGCGCGGCACACCGCGGCCATCACTAATTTAACTTCTTCGACAGCTGACTGTTGCCTCACTCAGCGGGCGGTAATTGAAGCTTGTGTTCTCTTGTCATCTCAGAGTGGAGGAAGTCAACTGGAACAAATGGAACATCAACGTCGGCAAAATCAACGAGGATCCTGGCTGGAGTGATGGAGGCCGACAACCTGCCACAGTCAGTACGACGCGCAGCGCCAGAACAGGTGCCGAGATCCTTCAACCAGGAGCCGCCTTCAAACACACCACAGGAATGTGACTCACTTCCATTATTGTCCACAGGGAGGAGCTGGAGAGGCTTTTTCTCAGAGAGCAGGAGGAACCAGACCCATCAGTCCACAGAGCTGAGCCCTCTGACCACCACGCCGCTTTAAAGGGGCTGAGCTCCATGTGCATGCAGGCAGACCTCAACCACAAGCTCCAACCTAAAGGCTTCTGCTGGAAATCGAACTGCCAACGTTTTCAGTGTCCTTCATCAACCAACGTCACATTAAAACAGTCAGACCTCTGAGAGCTGCACTCACCTTTGACCTTTGCTTCTTTTGAGAGAAATCTTTATCTGTAAATGTTGTTTAAAGATGTATGACAGGAAGGCGTAAAAATCTGCCACCAACAGACACTGACTGCAACAACCCAACATCTAACAAAAGTTTGTCTAATTTCTACTCAGAATAACTAAACTGCACTTTATCTAGTAAGTAGTAAAATCTCTGTGACATATGGGACCTGTTATTAGAAACATCTTCTTCTAGTTTGGAGTCATGAGAGCTTCATGTGTTCTCTGTAGCCGATTATTCCAGTGAGGGGTCACGGCGGGCTGGAGCCTGTCCCAGCGGTCGGGGGGGGGGTGTTCACCCTGGACTGGACAAGCGTCCGTCTCAGGACCACACATAGAACATAGACAAACACTTTCACACACACCTACAGTAGTGTTCAGAATAATAGTAGTGCTATGTGACTAAAAAGATTAATCCAGGTTTTGAGTATATTTCTTATTGTTACATGGGAAACAAGGTACCAGTAGATTCTCACAAATCCAACAAGACCAAGCATTCATGATATGCACACTCTTAAGGCTATGAAATTGGGCTATTAGTAAAAAAAAAAAAAAGTAGAAAAGGGGGTGTTCACAATAATAGTAGCATCTGCTGTTGACGCTACAAACTCAAAACTATTATGTTCAAACTGCTTTTTTAGCAATCCTGTGAATCACTAAACTAGTATTTAGTTGTATAACCACAGTTTTTCATGATTTCTTCACATCTGTGAGGCATTAATTTTGTTGGTTTGGAACCATGATTTTGCTCGTTTACTAGTGTGCTTGGGGTCATTGTCTTGTTGAAACACCCATTTCAAGGGCATGTCCTCTTCAGCATAAGGTAACATGACTTCTTCAAGTATTTTGACATATCCAAACTGATCCATGATACCTGGTATGCGATATATAGGCCCAACACCATAGTAGGAGAAACATGCCCATATCATGATGCTTGCACCACCATGCTTCACTGTCTTCACTGTGAACTGTGGCTTGAATTCAGAATTTGGGTGTCGTCTCACAAACTGTCTGCGGCCCTTGGACCCAAAAAGAACAATTTTACTCTCATCAGTCCACAAAATATTCCTCCATTTCTCTTTAGGCCAGTTGATGTGTTCTTTGGCAAATTGTAACCTCTTCTGCACGTCTTATATTTAACAGAGGAACTTTGCGGGGGATTCTTGCAAATAAATTAGCTTCACACAGGCGTCTTCTAACTGTCACAGCACTTACAGGTAACTCCAGACTATCTTTGATCATCCTGGAGCTGATCAATGGGTGAGCCTTTGCCATTCTGGTTATTCTTCTATCCATTTTGATGGTTGTTTTCCGTTTTTTTCCACGTGTCTCTGTTTTTTTTTTGTCCATTTTAAAGCATTGGAGATCATTGTAGATGAACAGCCTATAATTTTTTGCACCTGCGTATAAGTTTTCCCCTCTCCAATCAACTTTCTAATCAAACTACGCTGTTCTTCTGAACAATGTCTTGAACGTCCCATTTTCTTCAGGCTTTCAAAGAGAAAAGTATGTTCAACAGGTGCTGGCTTCATCCTTACATAGGGGACACCTGATTCACACCTGTTTGTTCCACAAAATTGACAAACTCACTGACTGAATGCCACACTACTATTATTGTGAACACCCCCTTTTCTACTTTTTTTTACTAATAGCCCAATTTCATATCCTTAAGAGTGTGCATATCATGAATGCTTGGTCTTGTTGGATTTGTGAGAATCTACTGAATTTACTGGTACCTTGTTTCCCACGTAACAATAAGAAATATACTCAAAACCTGGATTAATCTTTTTAGTCACATAGCACTACTATTATTCTGAACACTACTGTATGTGAGGGTAGTGCAGGACATATACAAGAATAGTGTCAGAATGACAGACCCATTCAAGGTGGAGGTGGGATTACACCAAGGATCAGCTCTGAGTCCTTTCTTGTTTACAGTGGTGATGGACAGGTTGATAGATGAGATCAGACAGGAGTCCCAATGGACTATGATGTTTGCAGATGACATTGTGGTCTGTCATGAGAGTAGAGAGCAGGTTGATTCTAGTCTGGAGAGGTTGAGATATGCTCTGGAGAGCAGGGGAATGAAAGTCAGTAGGAGCAAGACTGAGTACATGTGTGTGAATGAGAGGGAGCCCAGTGGAATAGTGCTGTTACAATGAGTAGAAGTGGTGAAAGTAGAGGAGTTTATATAGTTTGGGTCAACTGTCCAAAGTAATGGAGAGTGTGGCAGAGAGGTGAAGAAGAGAGTGCAGGCAGGGTGGAGAAAGGTGACAGGAGGGATTTGTGACCGACGAATATCAGCAAGAGTAAAGGGGAAAGTTTACAAGAAAGTAGTGAGACCAGCAATGTTGTACGGCTTAGAGACGGTGACACTAACAAAAAGACAGGAGGCAGAGCTGGAGGTGGCAGAGCTGAAGATGTTGAGATTCTCTTTGGGAGTGACGAGAATGGACAAGATTAGGAATGAACATATCAGAGGGACAGCTCAGGTGGGACGGTTTGGAGACAAAGTCAGAGAGGAGAGATTGAGATGGTTTGGACATGTGCAGAGGAGGGACCCAGGGTATATAGGGAGAAGGATGCTGAGGATGGAGCCACCAGGCAGGAGGAGAAGAGGGAGGCCAAAGAGGAGGTTTATGGATGTGCTGAGGGAGGACATGCAGGTGGTTGGTGTGACAGAGTAAGATACAGAGGACAGGGTGAGATGGAAACAACTGATCTGCTGTGGCGACCCCTAACGGGCGCAACTGAAAGAAGACGACGACTCACGGGTAAATCAATCAATCAATCAATTTTTTTATATAGCGCCAAATCACAACAAACAGTTGCCCCAAGGCGCTTTAAATTGTAAGGCAAGGTCATACAATAAGTATATAAATATATAAAACTGTATATGTTTCCCCTCCAACTTTTTAATCAAAGTACGCTATTCTTCTGAACAATGTCTGGAACAAACCATTTTACTCAGACTTTCAGACATAAATGCATTAAAACCAGCATGAACATTTGCTGCCTTTGTCCTTAAATAAGGGTCACAGAAAGAAAAATGCAAAGACTATTTTTTTTTAGCCATCAGCCATTAGCCAACAGCCATCACAGCACTTTTTTAAACCTTTTTTTTTTTGCAAAGTAATAACAATTTTGATATATTTTCTTCATGTTTTGATTTGTAATAGAATGTGCAGTGTTCATAATGCATTTGCATGTTAGGGAATTAAAGCTATTATGAGGATTTTGAGCTTTAACCCTCTGGAGGTTTGGCTCTTTTTAAGCATTTTTGACTACTTTTGGTTTTAACTTCATAATTTACCTTAAAAAACTGTTTGTCTTTTTTTTTCAGCACAACCTCACCTGTGTGGCTTTTCAGTTTTTCTCTTAATCTGACATACTGCATTAAAACAGTATCCTCTGGTCTCAAGCCCAGCGCTTAACCACTAGACCATCACCTTCCTTATGTTTTCACCCGTTTGCTTGTTTGTTTGTGGTCGGGGAGGGTGGCAGTGGTTAATGATTTGTTCCCACAAACATGATTTTTGACCACGACACCATCACGACTATCAAATCATTGTGACATAGTCTGACTGAGATGTGGACACTCTTGATAACTTCTAATGCAGTTACAACAGTTTTAAAGAATTATGAGCTTTTATAAATCCTCTTGCTGCTATTTTAATGGTAATCCTTGGTATTCTTTGATATTTATTTGAAAACTGCATTATATTGTCATGAATGCAGCAAGACTTTACAGGACGGCACCGCCACGGAGTCCTGATGGCATCGCTCACAGTCACAATGGTTCTTGGTTTAGGGATGACGATTCCTAATAATGTCAGGGTGAGTCATGAAAATAGTGTACGTGGGAACAGGATTTAACCATTATAATCAGTCATTGTGCCGTGGCCTAGTTTTAACATGTTCAGTAATGTGCTTTTTCTGTCAACAATCTCTGACAGACTTGTGCGTTTTCTTACCTTTCCATGGAGCCTGTAACGTTGTCCATGCTGTGAAGTCAGTTGGAGGTTTTTCAAAAGGACCAGGTTTATGTTAATATAGTAGTATGGTTACACTATGGTTGTTTCGGTACACATCACATGGTACAGGTCTCCCAGCATATGGGCACATATTGCAGCATTTTGGGATTACCTTTCACTGCTATGCTGATGATACTCAGTTATACATGCCGATAACTGCTGGTAATCTCGTTCACATAAAATCATTAGAAGATTGCCTTGCATCAGTGACAAGCTGGATGTCTAGAATCTTCCTACTTTTAAACTCTGATAAGACTGAAATGATGGTTCTTGGTCCAGTGAGACATCAGTATCAATTTGACCAGTTAACGCTTAGCCTAAGCTTGTGTGTCATATGTCACACTGACAAAGTGTCCTTTGACCTCCACATTAGAAATATTACGAGGACTGCTTTCTTCAACCTGCAAAATATAGCGAAGATTCGTCCCATCCTGTCTATGGCTGATGCTGAGACCATGATCCATGCATTTATCTCTTCTAGATTGGACTACTGCAATATTTTCTGGTTTACCGCAGTCTAGCATTAGGGCTCTCCAGTTGGTTCAAAATGCTGCAGCCAGACTTGAGACACGAAGCAGAAAGTTCGACCATATTACTCCCATTTTGGCATCCCTTCACTGGCTTCCTGTCCCAGTTAGATCGAATTTTAAGGTTCTGCTACAAGTCAATAAAATTGTTCACGGACTGGCACCTGCCTACCTAGCTGACCTAATTAAACCTTACATACCGGCCCGGGCTTTGCGTTCTCAGGGTGCAGGACTACTTTGTGTCCCTAAGGTGAATAAGAAGTCTGCAGGTCATAGAGCTTTCTCTTATCATGCCCCTGCTCTGTGGAATGATCTCCCTGCGTCAATAAAATAGATGCTGTGGAGACTTTCAAGTCCAGGCTTAAGATTGACTTATTTTCCCTTTGTATGGCTAGCATACTGGTATAGTTTTGTTTTACGCTTTTTACTCTAACTCATTTTATTAGGAAACGGAGCGGGCCGCGGCCTCAACTTTACCTAAATTCAGTGTCTTTTTGTGAAACTTAGGGCTAAGTATTACCTTAGTATTTCTTCTGTTTTTCTTGTTGTTTAATGCTGAAACATTATACTGTATGTCTTGTCTTTCTGATGCCTGATTCTGTTTTTTTTTTTTTCTCTCTGTTAAAGGTGCAGCTCCATCCAGAGATGGGTGCGGTATTTGTGCTGGCGACCCTCCTGTCTTGTGCACCAACAGCATTTCTTGTATATGGGTGATTCTTAGACTATGGGCACTTATTATGTCCTTTGATCATATTGTATGAAAAACAGAAAAAAGGGGAAATTTCACACTTTTATAGTTATCTTTACAATGAAAGTGTGTTAAGAAATTTGTTCTAGTAGTCTATGATGACTTTTTCACCTTTTTTCAGCATCATTATATGCAAATATTGCCGTTTTGTGCTTGTCCCACATCCAGACTTTTGATCTTCAATGATAAAAATGAATGGTAAAAACGTTTTTTCTAATGTTTTAAAATATCTCTGAATAAAATATCAGTGAAATAATCAAAACATAATTGGAGTATTCAATGTCATACAACTGTTGTGATTTTTTTAAACAAAATGTAGTTGTCCCACACTACTGCCATGATTTCCACCACAACATTGTAATGTCCCTTTAAACAGTTTGTATGAAAGATTGTTTGGGTAGTTTCTATGGAGATAAACAGTGACATCAGAGCACATGTATATAGCGCCAAATCACAACAAACAGTTGCCCCAAGGCGCTTTATATTGTAAGGCAATGGTGTGGTGGAAATTACATTTACAAGGCCAATAGTGCCCGTAGTTAAAGAATCACCCATATTCGTAATTTATGTCTGTAGCATGGCCCATGCAGAGGGTCACCCCTTTGAGTCTGGTCTGCTTGAGGTTTCTGCCTCAGAGGGAGTTTTTCCTTACCATTGTTGCTCTGGGGGTTGGTAAGGTTAGACCTTACTTGTGTGAAGCGCCTTGAGAAACCTTGAAACTGAAAAAAAAAAAAAATTGGTCCATTACACCATCAAGCTTCATACTTGATCAAGTTAGTGGGAAAACATGATGTTCACAGAGCAGTTTGCCAATGTTATAGAACGTGACCTTCCATGGTGCACATCCATAAAAGTGAGAACAAGGCTTTAAGAACCAAGCCTCATGAGTGCTTCATTTGTTAGTAACCAAGTTCTTTTTTCTTTAAAAAAAATTTGTTTAGCATGTTAAGTCATGATAGCAACATTTAAAACGGCAAAAAACAAACGCTGACTGCTTCACTCTTTTTCAATACCTTCAGTAATTCTCTTTTAAATGTACTTTAAGGTATAATGTACATGTACTGCATATCAAAAGGTTCAGAAGAATCTCTGCGTTCAGAATATGCTATTTGTCGAGAGCACCATTTGTCCAAAAAAATGTTTGGCTTTTCAGATCTTCAATGAAAACACACCTTTACTGATTTTGTGCTTGAAATGGGTTTACCAAAAAGTAGTGTAATATATGAATGAAATTGTATATTACTGTAAATAAATGAAAAACAAAATCAGTAATTTCCAGCAACAAACAGTTGCCCCAAAGCGCTTTATATTGTAAGGCAAGGCCATACAATAATTACGGAAAAACCCCAACGGTCAAAACGACCCCCTGTGAGCAAGCACTTGGCGACAGTGGGAAGGAAAAACTCCCTTTTAACAGGAAGAAATCTCCAGTAGAACCAGGCTCAGGGAAGGGCAGTCTTCTGCTGGGACTGGTTGGGGCTGAGGGAGAGAACCAGGAAAAAGACATGCTGTGGAAGAGAGCAGAGATCAATCACTAATGATTAAATGCAGAGTGGTGCATACAGAGCAAAAACAAAGAAACACTCAGTGCATCATGGGAACCCCCCAGCAGTCTAAGTCTATAGCAGCATAACTAAGGGATGGTTCAGGGTCACCTGATCCAGCCCTAACTATAAGCTTTAGCAAAAAGGAAAGTTTTAAGCCTAATCTTAAAAGTAGAGAGGGTGTCTGTCTCCCTGATCCGAATTGGGAGCTGGTTCCACAGGAGAGGAGCCTGAAAGCTGAAGGCTCTGCCTCCCATTCTACTCTTACAAACCCTAGGAACTACAAGTAAGCCTGCAGTCTGAGAGTGAAGCGCTCTATTGGGGTGGTATGGTACTATGAGGTCCCTAAGATAAGATGAGACCTGATTATTCAAAACCTTATAAGTAAGAAGAAGAATTTTAAATTCTATTATAGAATTAACAAGAAGCCAAAGAAGAGAGGCCAATATGGGTGAGATATGCTCTCTCCTTCTAGTCCCTGTCAGTAGTCTAGCTGCAGCATTTTGAATTAACTGAAGGCTTTTCAGGGAACTTTTAGGACAACCTGATAATAATGAATTACAATAGTCCAGCCTAGAGGAAATAAATGCATGAATTAGTTTTTCAGCATCACTCTGAGACAAGACCTTTCTAATTCAGTCCTACATATTTGTTTAATATGCGCACTGAAGGACATATCCTGATCAAAAATGACTCCAAGATTTCTCACAGTATTACTAGAGGTCAGGGTAATGCCATCCAGAGTAAGGATCTGGTTAGACACCATGTTTCTAAGATTTGTGGGGCCAAGTACAATAACTTCAGTTTTATCTGAGTTTAAAAGCAGGAAATTAGAGGTCATCCATGTCTTTATGTCTCTAAGACAATCCTGCAGTTTAGCTAATTGGTGTGTGTCCTCTGGCTTCATGGATAGATAAAGCTGGGTATCATCTGCGTAATAATGAAAATTTAAGCAATGCTGTCTAATAATACTGCCTAAGGGAAGCATGTATAAAGTGAATAAAATTGGTCCTAGCACAGAACCTTGTGGAACTCCATAATTAACCTTAGTCTGTGAAGAAGATTCCCCATTTACATGAACAAATTGCAATCTATTAGATAAATATGATTCAAACCACCACAGAGCAGTGCCTTTAATACCTATGGCATGCTCTAATCTCTGTAATAAAATTTTATGGTCAACAGTATCGAAAGCAGCACTGAGGTCTAACAGAACAAGCACAGAGATGAGTCCACTGTCTGAGGCCATAAGAAGATCATTTGTAACCTTCACTAATGCTGTTTCTGTACTATGATGAATTCTAAAACCTGACTGAAACTCTTCAAATAGACCATTCCTCTGCAGATGATCAGTTAGCTGTTTTGCAACTACCCTTTCAAGAATTTTTGAGAGAAAAGGAAGGTTGGAGATTGGCCTATAATTAGCTAAGATAGCTGGGTCAAGTGATGGCTTTTTAAGTAGTGGTTTAATTACTGCCACCTTAAAAGCCTGTGGTACATAGCCAACTAATAAAGATAGATTGTTCATATTTAAGATCGAAGCATTAATTAATGGTAGGGCTTCCTTGAGCAGCCTGGTAGGAATGGGGTCTAATAGACATGTTGATGGTTTGGAGGAAGTAACTAATGAAAATAACTCAGACAGAACAATCGGAGAGAAAGAGTCTAACCAAATACCGGCATCACTGAAAGCAGCCAAAGATAACGATATGTCTTTGGGATGGTTATGAGTAATTTTTTCTCTAATAGTTAAAGTTTTCTTAGCAAAGAAAGTCATGAAGTCATTACTAATTAAAGTTAAAGGAATACTTGGCTCAATAGAGCTCTGACTCTTTGTCAGCCTGGCTACAGTACTGAAAAGAAACCTGGGGTTCTTATTTTCTTCGATTAGTGATGAGTAGTAAGATGTCCTAGCTTAATGCAGGGCTTTTTTATAGAGCAACAGACTCTTTTTCCAGGCTAAGTGAAAATCTTCTAAATTAGTGAGACGCCATTTCCTCTCCAACTTAAGGGTTATCTGCTTTAAGATGCGAGTTTGTGAGTTATACCACGGAGTCAGGCACTTCTGATTTAAGGCTCTCTTTTTCAGAGGAGCTACAGCATCCAAAGTTGTCTTCAATGAGGATGTAAAACTACTGACAAGATACTCTATCTCACTCACAGAGTTTAGGTAGCTACTCTGCACTGTGTTGGTATATGGCATTAGAGAACATAAAGAAGGAATCATATCCTTAAACCTAGTTACAGCGCTTTCTGAAAGACTTCTAGTGTAATGAAACTTATTCCCCACTGCTGGGTAGTCCATCAGAGTAAATGTAAATGTTATTAAGAAATGATCAGACAGAAGGGAGTTTTCAGGGAATACTGTTAAGTCTTCAATTTCCATACCATAAGTCAGAACAAGATCTAAAGTATGATTAAAGTGGTTGGTGGACTCATTTACATTTTGAGCAAAGCCAATTGAGTCTAATAATAGATTAAATGCAGTGTTGAGGCTGTCATTCTCAGCATCTGTGTGGATGTTAAAATCACCCACTATAATTATCTTATCTGAGCTAAGCACTAAGTCAGGCAAAAGGTCTGAATATTCACAGAGAAACTCACAGTAACGACCAGGTGGATGATAGATAATAACAAATAAAACTGGTTTTTGGGACTTCCAATATGGATGAACAAGAATAAGAGTCAAGCTTTCAAATGAATTAAAGCTCTGTCTGAGTTTTGGATTAATTAATAAGCTGGAATGGAAGATTGCTGCTAATCCTCCGCCTCGGCCCGTGCTACGAGCATTCTGGCAGTTAGTGTGACTCAGGGGTGTTGACTCATTTAAACTAACATATTCATCCTGCTGTAACCAGGTTTCTGTAAGGCAGAATAAATCAATATGTTGATCAATTATTATATCATTTACTAACAGGGACTTAGAAGAGAGAGACCTAATGTTTAATAGACCACATTTAACTGTTTTAGTCTGTGGTGCAGTTGAAGGTGCTATATTATTTTTTCTTTTTGAATTTTTATGCTTAACTAGATTTTTACTGGTTATTGGTGGTCTGGGAGCAGGCACCGTCTCTACGGGGATGGGGTAATGAGGGGATGGCAGGGGGAGAGAAACTGCAGAGAGGTGTGTAAGACTACAACTCTGCTTCCTGGTCCCAACCCTGGATAGCCACGGTTTGGAGGATTTAAGAAAATTGGCCAGATTTCTAGAAATGAGAGCTGCTCCATCCAAAGTGGGATGGATGCCGTCTCTCCTAACAAGACCAGGTTTTCCCCAGAAGCTTTGCCAATTATCTATGAAGCCCACCTCATTTTTTGGACACCACTCAGACAGCCAGCAATTCAAGGAGAACATGCGGCTAAACGTCACTCCCAGTCCGATTGGGGAGGGGCCCAGAGAAAACTACAGAGTCCGACATTGTTTTTGCAAAGTTACACACCGATTCAATGTTAATTTTAGTGACCTCTGATTGGCGTAACCGGGTGTCATTACTGCCGACGTGAATTACAATCTTACCAAATTTATGCTTAGCCTTAGCCAGCAGTTTCAAATTTCCTTCAATGTCGCCTGCTCTGGTCCCCGGAAGACAACTGATTATGGTTGCTGGTGTCACTAACTTCACATTTCTCAAAACAGAGTCGCCAATAACCAGAGTTTGTTCCTCGGCGGGTGTGTTGCCAAGTGGGGAAAAACGGTTAGAAATGTGAACGGGTTGGCGCTGTACATGGGGCAATGCAGAAAGGTCCACAAATATCTCGTCATTGGATGAAGGTAGATTGTCATTGAACATCCCATTCATCCACTTTTTAATGGATTGAAAAATGGATGAATGGGGGAGCTTGTAGATCTTGATAAAAGAAAACAGCTCATCCAGGTGTTTTTTATAACAGTATGCTTTTTTGTAGGACTAAATCAAACGTAAAACATCTTTTTAGGCTGACGGGACTGTTTTATAGCATGTTTGAGTGTTTAGTGGCAGTATAAATGAGTCTGACTCCTGAACAGAGCGATAGTACACTCTGAATGAGACCACTGAAGTGACAGGTAGAGAGAGAAAGAAGACAGACAGGTGATCATCTTCAGGCTCTAGGAGTGGCTGTGAGGCAAAGATAGTCCAGAACAGGGCTTGAAACTAGGTGTGACATATTAGTTTCAGGATGCAGCCAAATTAAAACTCTATGATATTCTGTCACTGATTTATTAATAGAAACATGAGTTGGTAAGATTTGCTTAAAACTTCAAAAAAATTTTCTCTCCTGGCTCTCATATGGAGGAATCCAGATCCCCCCATACATCAACAACATCCAGAAACGGCACCGCCTTCTCTGGGCTCGAGCTCATTTGAAATGGACAGACGCAAAGTGGAAAAGTGTGCTGTGGTCTGATGAGTCCACATTTAAAATTGTTTTTGGAAATCATGGACGTCGTGTCCTCTGGACAAAAGAGGAAAAAGACCATCCAGATTGTTAGCAGAGCAAAGTTCAAAAGTAAGCATCTGTGATGGTATGGGGGTGTGTTAGTGCCCATGGCATGGACAACTTACACATCTGTGATGGCACCATCAATGCTGAAAGATACCTCGAGGTTTTGGAGCAACACATGCTGCCATCCAAGCAACGTCTTTTTTAGGGACGTCCCTGCTTATTTCAGCAAGACAATGCCAAGCCACATTCTGCACGTGTTACAACAGCGTGGCTTCGTAGTAAAAAACTGGCCTGCCTGCAAGTCAGGCCAGTCTTCAACAATTAGTGTCCTCATTTCCCAAACATTGATTGTTGTTAGAAGGAAAGGTGATGTAACACAGTGGTAAACATACCACTGTCCCAGCTTTTTTGAAACGTGTTGCAGGCATCCATTTCAAAATGAGCAAATATTTGCACAAAAACAATAAAGTTTATCAGTTTGAACATTAAATATCTTGTCTTTGTGGTGTATTAAATTGAATACAGGTTGAAGAGGATTTGCAAATCATTGTATTCTGTTTTTATTTACATTTACACAACGTCCCAACTTCATTGGAATTGGGGTTGTATTAAATGCCCCGGGGGCCTGCAGTTTTTGTGAAGGTGTTTACATGCATGCTGTACACTACAGCCTTATGGTACATGGGTACTGCATGCAAGAGAAGCAGCACAGACTCAAAACGAATGTTTTTCTGCCTGCAGCAGCTGCTACACAATTACATAAAATGGCTCCACATAAATGTTGCTACTCAGCAGTGTTCAAGCTAAAAGTTGTGAGAGAAGGGGAAGCACCATGCTGCTTGGATTTTCCTAGTTCATAGGAAACGCGTCTGGGAATGGTGTAGGAACAATGATAACCTTGCAACCCTGGACAGCAAAACGCTGTCTGGTGGGGGTGGGGAGGAAAATGCATTAGGACATTGAAGAGGGGCTGATAAAATGGTTCCAGGAAAGGTAAACAGCAGATATCTGCGTGACAGGGAAGGGTCTGCAATATGAGGCACTGTGGCTGCATAGGTGACATGGAAACTAGAACAGACTTGAGATTTCATTTCAATGAGGTAGGACTATTTCATTTTACTCTGTTCTCTCAGGAATTCACAATTTCACTACATGCAATGTGATAAAAAAAAAAAAAAAATCAGGGAGGGGGAGGAGCTACCTGGAATGTCCAGAAGTACAAGCTCTGAGACATGGCCAAGGTAAAGAAGGCTGAAACACGACCACCACTGACCAGTGACCACACATTCAGGTTCTGTAGTGGCATCAAAACTGGACCAATTTCAAAGCATAAATTAAAACTTTATTATCACAATATTACAAAAAGAGGCAACTCTCACACTCTCTTGCCTCTTTATCAGTTGTACAGAATGACACAAAAGAAAAAGCTCACAGACCTTTTTCCTTTTCACAGCAGTAGTACAAGAAAGAGAAAATAAATCTTAAATAACAAGCAAACCAGGTATTATAAATAGTCACAACTGCAAAATGAAGCTCTGAAACTTGAAAAAGATGTTCCAGATCAGTAACTACACATAAAATAGACCATAACAAAATATTACTCCTTTTCTTGCTTCAGATAAAGAATCTCTAAGGAATTGATTCGTCTAGTCAACAAAAAAAGTCATTAAAATAAAAGAGCAGGAAGAAAAAGAAAGCAAAACAAAAAAATAAATAAAATAAAATAACTTTGTGTGTTTCCTTACAGTGTTCCTTCTGTTTATTTGGGAGGTTTTATTCAAACCAAGCTCTTTTTCAAAGGAAAGTCCGAGGACCGAACACTTAAGGCTTTTTAAGGGCTGTTAGGGAGTTTGGTTAACAAAATGCGGGCATTGTAGTGTAACACACACACACACACACACACACACACACACACACACACACACACACACACACACACACACACACACACACACACACACACACACACACACACACACACAATCATTAAAACCTTTAAAGTTACAGTAGTCTAGTAGATAAGCCAGTGTACAACAAAATAAACAATGCATTTGCTGTTTCATTTTAAACTTAAGTCAGTTTTTCCCCCAACGTCCAAGTCATCTTGCAAGTGATCAATGTGGTATTTTTTAAAAGCACTTCACATCGGTATCAGTAGCAACCACAAATATTTCACGCTAAGTTACCGTCGGTTTGGCCGTCAGACACTAGAGGACGTTAGCAATGATATTTCATCTTCTCCGCAACCTGGTTCTGTTTCACTCAGATGTTCCCCTTCAACAGCTCCAAAACAATCGACATTCAAATAATAAGTTTTTCATGGTTACAAGGCTGAAAAATTAAATAGTAAAATGGCACATCTTGATAACAGTACGTCCTAAACAAGAGTTGACCTTCTGCCGCAGTTCTGAATCTTCTTTACATTTCACAATCTTGCTGCCGAACCTTCCTGACATTGGCATTATTTTACAAACACCAGTGAATTTCTGGCAGCATTTTAAGCAGGACAGAGCTTCTCCTTATGAATACATCTGCCCCCTACTGGATCCTGATGGCATGTTTCCTTAACTGACACCAAAGTCGATCGCCAATACTCCTATTATGGTACAAATAAATAGTTACATTTCAAAACTAGAAGATGTTCCAGCAGTACGTTGGAGTCTCCAGTGTCTGAAATGATGAGAAGTACTGTCAGTGCTGAGTGTAAAATAGTCAGTCTTCCAAAACAACTAGTCAAAGCCAAGAATACCTGACAATAACCCTGTTTATATATATATATATATATATATATATATATATGAAAACATGAACATCTGTTAACAGATGTTCATGTTTTCCGACTTCATGCATAAGAGCTCTTTACCTGCAGGTGTGAAGTAGAAACAACAACAACAAAAAAATCTGATAGAGGAAGAAACAAGAAGTCGCACACACGAAAAAGCTCTGGGTGAAAAACACACTCCAAAAATTAAAGTTTTAACTGATCACTTGCAAGACTGATCTGAAAAAAAAGAACAAAAGTGTAGTTTTCCTTAAATACGTATACATCATTTTCCCCTCACTCATTTGTTTTAACTCATCAATTAAATGTATGTGTTTTCTTAAGACTAAACAAAGGGTTTTTAATGAGTGTCATGTAGACAAGGCCATAGCTTATCTGTACCCTGGGTGCTGGATGAGAGCAGTTCTGCAGTCTCCAACTTCTGGACCTACTCTGCTCAGAGGAGGCCTGTGCATCTTGCCCATCAGCCCGAGATTCTGATCACGGATGTAGGGCGTCTGGAAATCCCCGCCTATGTAATCTGCTGTTTGCATCAGATAAGTCTGGATGGAGGAGGATCCTGTTCCGAGCCTGTAATGAGAACCCCCAGGGGGACCACAATCTAGTGTGGTGCCCCCCATGGTGCCAGCACCATAAAATGGCATGGCTACTTCCTGAGAGCCCGAGCTGTCACTGTTGGGTGTGGGAAGGATGCTGCTGTTCCAAATGTGGGACTGGAAGTAGTGGCTGTTCGTGTAGTGAGCCATGGGACCCGGCATTCCGTTGTTGTTGACAGGGGGAGACGGGGTGGGCCTTTCTACGAGAGGTTTCAGTGTGTAAGGATGACCCACACACACCTCTGCAGGGTATCCTAGACCATTAAAAAGGAAGGTGGGTTCCCTGTTAGGCTGCTTGCAGAGGTGGGTGACACCATTGTGAATTTGGGGTAAATGAGCCAAATGTTGCTGATTCCATGAGCGTATCTTCTGCTGTGCATTGCTATGTTGTTGCAGAGGTTGTAGATGTAGATGCTGTAACTGTAACTGATGGTGCTTTATATCCGTGTGGTTAGAAGGCAAGTGGTTGACCGCAGCCGTGGTGGGTGGAGGTTGAGCACCCAGAGGGGCGGTGGCTTTCTCTCTTGGGCAAATTACACATTTGGGCTGTGAGAATCCAGGGGTGGCAGGGTTACTGTGCATTGACACCCTGGAGCAAGCGCTGATGAGTATGTTACGACTAATGGGGCTGGGATTGGCAATCTGACCCTCGCACATGGAGGAGGCTCTGGCACCTTGGGCCCGAGCTTGGCAGAACTGGTTAATCTGATGCACAATGCTGTTGAGATCAGCCTGGGGGCCTTGGTGCACGCCACTGGCCATAGACAGCGGAATGGTTGAGGTAGAGACAGTAATGTTCGGTGGTGCATCACCATCTGGCAGTTTCCTACTCCCCTGCAGGACAGGTGGCAACTGCTGCTGAAGGTGTTGCTGTTGAAGCATGACACTAGGTGTCCCTGGTAGGTGACTGATCCCTTGGTGCTGAGTCTGAAGTCTGGGTGGGCTTTGAGGGTGCTTCATCATGGAGGGGGGGTGTCTGAGGGTTTGGGTGGCACCATGTTGTTGAAGAAGGGGCATCTGTAGAGGGGGGTCTTGAGTTTGAAGAGTCAAGCTTTGCTGGTGCCGGGGAAGGCTCGATGGAGGTGAGTGGTGTTGGTTTAAAGTGCTGGCAGAAGCCACATGGTAAGGTCCAGCAGGAGGGTTCATGATGACTTCAGGGTGCAAGCGAGCCCGGCTACCATCCAGATCCTTCAGGATGCCTTTGACTGTGGGCCCCTTGACAATGGCGAGGAGGCCTGTCTTGGCAGAAGAAGGGTAAGGGCTGTAGCGTTGGCCTGACGTATCCAGGCCATTGACTGTACGCCGCATGTGGTTTCGCTGCGGGACCTTGATGCTGTTGGGGAAGATCTTGATGGTGAGGGGGTTGTTGGCAACCTTCTTAGCATAAGCATCCAATTCTGCAGGGGTTGGAAACGGAGTGGATCTCATCCTTTGTGTGATGTCCCCTGGAGTGGAAGGTAGGACAGGGATAAGAAAAACAGAAACAGATGAGGGTGGATGTACAGAGTTAGGCAATTAGCACGACGACAAACAAGTTAATTCGCATACAGGACTATGTGGCACAAAAGAGCACATCAGCAGTAATCATCTTGGTTCAGGCTATTAACCAATATGGTCGCTAGCACATGTCAGTGTTATTTTCTGTTTGTTTTACTCTCAGTCTTGGTTATTTTAAAAGGGATTTAAGGGTTTTTACATGATTAGACCAATCTATCACTATGTTTTTATTATTCATAAAAAATGTTTTTAACATTTTATAAACCACAAGTTAGGAGCTGAAACAGAGGTGTTACTACCGATCCCCTTAACTCTAGCTGCCGGTGCTTGCTAGCCATCAGTAGCGGGACTCTGTCCGCCGCTGGTTGCTGGACCGAAACAGCTGTTAGATGCGCTCTGAATAGGGATGAGTATTGATAACATTTTATTGATAATGATGACATTATCGATTCTGCTTATCGATCTGATTCCTTATCGATTCCCTTATCAATACCTCCTGTGAATTTTACTAAATTTGTACTAAAAGTAGGCTTTATGGGTTTTCTATGTCAACAATATTTTATGGAGTCTTGAAGTAAATAAATATGAAATTGGTCACTGGATCCTTAAACTCTGGACATAAATAAAAAACAAATAAATCTGTAGTTTTTGTAGTACTTTTTCCTTTCAGGTATAAATGAGACAAATTTAACTCCATAGCCTCTGAGCTGCGGTCTTGCAGCCAGCTGCACTGCAAGTCAAGATCAATGAAATTCATAAAGAACAGGACATGTTATTTTGGGAGAAAAAAAAGCAGTTTTAGTCTGTTGGAGTTTGTTGTCTGTATTACAACGATTGGAAGGAGGTGTCATTTAATTTAAAACAGCGATTCACTTTGAAGTTATTAATTCTGACTGAAATCTATCTTTCAAACATTTGGAGCTGTGCAGTTAGTCCCACAGAACAGATGATATTATTTCTTTTACCTGAGGAACAGTAACTTCAGCGTGCTGCCCCACGAAAAATTAATGAGGAATGAATAAAAAACTCTGGTGTGGAACGAATGGAGGACAATTCTCGATGCAGCTGCATTGGTGTTTCTTGCCCGTAATAAGACAAAAGTCCCAGTTAGTGACTTTAATCAGCACAAAGGTGAGTCACACGACTGACATCGTTAAATGGCTTTGGGGGGGTTAATGAAGAAATTACGGACCTGCTGCTTCTGAAAAGCAGCGCTGCGACCCGCTGCTTCAGTCAACATACAGAAATGATCATTTTCTCGATGCACACCCTCAAAAACAACAGCCGCTCCGCTTTCTTATCGATTCTTAACAGGGCCCGGTTTTCAATACCCATGCCTAGCTCCCAACGTTTCCGTATCATTTTGTTTTTCCTCCTCAATATATTCACAGACAGTAACAATGAAGTTTATTTTTATATTACTTCTTGTATTTTATTCTCATGTGTTTTGCATGGGTCGGTACTGTTGAACAGTAGTGGTGGGGTGTATAGACACGTCCCGCATCCACCTTTGAGTCATTCCAGGTCAGGTACAAAGTCATCACCTGCTATCCACCAATCGACTGGGTAAATATTCTTCGTTTGATGTGTCTGTCTTACAGAGCAGTTATAAACACACATAAAATTCAGTCATTGACCTGGGAACTTCCAATATCGATGACAAGGACTCAATTTTTAATGTAAAGCAGAATTTTTTTTAAATTCTTCTTCTACTACCGTCTGGCAATGTTCAGCCTAACCCAGGTCCCTCACCCTCTCTGAGGAATACTGACACCCCTGATAATTTTAGAGCCAGATCAGGCCTTGGCATCTTACATCTAAATGTCAGGTGTCACAGACTGAAAGGTCCGCCCCTAAAAATCGGTCCGCCTTTTGCATCTGCGCATGCATCATTTCGGACAACAGCAGCATGTCTGAGATGGAGTCTCTTCACCCAAAGCAATCAAATGGATTAATGGGATTATTAGCCATCAGATGATAAAGGTAAAACCTATTAAATCATTCTAAACCTGATTTGAACAGCACTGATATTTCATACCTCTCTGTGTTTCTCCTAAAACCAGCCTCTCTTATTCAGTCAAAGGAGGTTCCTGATCTCAGGAGTCAAGTGGAATGAATATGTTTGACACATTTCCAGTCTACAGTGATTGAGTGAGCAGGACAGTGATGCTCCCCTGTGGCTGCTTTGGACAAAGGAAAAGGTAGACACGGAGAGCAGAGCTCAACGACAACAGACAAGTAATCAGCACAGCAGCCGTGTCTCTGATGTGCGGAAACACCTCTCCGCCCTCAACTCGCAGGCAACCATGACACCTGCTAAACACCACAGCTAAATTTAACACTGCTGTTGTGACAGTAAGAACATGACTGTTGATTTGTGCATGTGTGAAGGTGAAGGTATCATTTCAGACTGTTTAAAACATGCAGGTCTTTCTGAATAAGACCACTGTAATGTATAATGTATCTTTGACACGGGCACAACCCTGAATTTGCCTGTATGTTAGCTGGAGGAGCTGTACGTGAGAACGCAAATGTCTAAATCAGTTGGACCGGACATTAACTTCAACCTTCCAGCTTCAGGGTGCAAAGACTCTAATGACTCCAGACAACAAGTGAGTGAGCCCACGTGTGTGAACAGCACAGGCTGCTGTCCAGAGGAGTAATAAGGAGCGAGCTGGCATGTTTCCATTATATGACTAACATAAAGACAGGAAAGATTTGATGGTGAAGAAGAAAATCCATGCACATAAAGCTGCCACAGAAAACATCTAAATGCCGTCTTCCACCGTCAATACTTGACACTTGACTATGTATGTTTTTGCCACAACAAAATAAAAGTAAAATAATTAAAAAATAGTAATAAAATAGAATGAAATAAAATTGCATAAACTCTATCTATAAACTCAAAGCTATAAAAAAGCATTGTAGAACATTGCAAGCAACTGGAAAAGTTTTAATAAAAGTGTTTTAAAAACACAGGGAGACTGTCATCCACAAAATCTGAATAATCATGTAATTTGACAGGAGATAATTCAGCAAAAGTCAGGGCATGTTAGAGCAAGCTGCAAATGGGGAAGAGATATTTTGGCCGGAACCTGGGGCGACATATCGAAAGAAACTGGAGCGTCAAGTCTTAAACACAGGTCGCTCCACTTATGCATACCGAAGCAGTACACACCATGTGTCTTTTAGTTACATTTTACATACTAACCTTACCAACCCCAAGAGAAAGCACACAGGTGACAGTGGTAAGGAAAAACTCCCTCTGATGATATGGAGGAAGAAACCTCAAGCAGACCAGACTCAAAGGGGTGACCCTCTGCTTGGGCCATGCTACCGACACAATACAGGAAATTTTGCTGGTGCACAAGATGGGAGGGTTGCAGAAGTAGACACCACTCCCATCTCTGGATGGAGCCGCACCTCAAACAGAGAAAAAAATAGAATCAGGCATAGATAATTGGCAAAGCTTCTGGGGAAAACCTGGTCTTGTTAGGAGAGACGGCATCCATCCCACTTTGGATGGAGCAGCTCTCATTTCTAGAAATCTGGCCAATTTTCTTAAATCCTCCAAACCGTGACTATCCAGGGTTGGGACCAGGAAGCAGAGTTGTAGTCTTACACACCTCTCTGCAGCTTCTCTCCCCCTGCCATCCCCTCATTACCCCATCCCCGTAGAGACGGTGCCTGCTCCCAGACTACCAATACGCAGCAAAAATCTATTTAAGCATAAAAATTCAAAAAGAAAAAATAATATAGCACCTTCAACTGCACCACAGACTAAAACAGTTAAATGTGGTCTATTAAACATTAGGTCTCTCTCTTCTAAGTCCCTGTTAGTAAATGATATCAATCAATCAATTTCAATCAATTTTTTTATATAGCGCCAAATCACAACAAACAGTTGCCCCAAGGCGCTTTATATTGTAAGGCAAGGCCATACAATAATTATGTAAAACCCCAACGGTCAAAACGACCCCCTGTGAGCAAGCACTTGGCTACAGTGGGAAGGAAAAACTCCCTTTTAACAGGAAGAAACCTCCAGCAGAACCAGGCTCAGGGAGGGGCAGTCTTCTGCTGACAATATATAATAATTGATCAACATATTGATTTATTCTGCCTTACAGAAACCTGGTTACAGCAGGATGATTATGTTAGTTTAAATGAGTCAACACCCCCGAGTCACACTAACTGCCAGAACGCTCGTAGCACGGGCCGAGGCGGAGGATTAGCAGCAATCTTCCACTCCAGCTTATTAATTAATCAAAAACCCAGACAGAGCTTTAATTCATTTGAAAGCTTGACTCTTAGTCTTGTCCATCCAAATTGGAAGTCCCAAAAACCAGTTTTATTTGTTGTTATCTATCGTCCACCTGGTCGTTACTGTGAGTTTCTCTGTGAATTTTCAGAACTTTTGTCTGACTTAGTGCTTAGCTCTGATAAGATAATTATAGTGGGCGATTTTAACATCCACACAGATGCTGAGAATGACAGCCTCAACACTGCATTTAATCTATTATTAGACTCTATTGGCTTTGCTCAAAATGTAAATGAGTCCACCCACCACTTTAATCATATCTTAGATCTTGTTCTGACTTATGGTATGGAAATTGAAGACTTAACAGTATTCCCTGAAAACTCCCTTCTGTCTGATCATTTCTTAATAACATTTACATTTACTCTGATGGACTACCCAGCAGTGGGGAATAAGTTTCATTACACTAGAAGTCTTTCAGAAACTGCTGTAACTAGGTTTAAGGATATGTTTCCTTCTTTATGTTCCCTAATGCCATATAACAACACAGGGCAGAGTAGCTACCTAAACTCTGTAAGTGAGATAGAGTATCTCGTCAATAGTTTTTCATCCTCATTGAAGACAACTTTGGATGCTGTAGCTCCTCTGAAAAAGAGAGCTTTAAATCAGAAGTGCCTGACTCCGTGGTATAACTCACAAACTCGCAGCTTAAAGCAGATAACCCGTAAGTTGGAGAGGAAATGGCGTCTCACTAATTTAGAAGATCTTCACTTAGCCTGGAAAAAGAGTCTGTTGCTCTATAAAAAAGCCCTCCGTAAAGCTAGGACATCTTACTACTCATCACTAATTGAAGAAAATAAGAACAACCCCAGGTTTCTTGTCAGCACTGTAGCCAGGCTGACAAAGAGTCAGAGCTCTATTGAGCCAAGTATTCCTTTAACTTTAACTAGTAATGACTTCATGACTTTCTTTGCTAATAAAATTTTAACTATTAGAGAAAAAATTACTCATAACCATCCCAAAGACATATCGTTATCTTTGGCTGCTTTCAGTGATGCCGGTATTTGGTTAGACTCTTTCTTTCTCTCCGATTGTTCTGTCTGAGTTATTTTCATTAGTTACTTCATCTTCTTATTACAGCGATTAGAGCATGCCATAGGTATTAAAGGCACTGCGCTGCGGTGGTTTGAATCATATTTATCTAATAGATTACAATTTGTTCATGTAAATGGGGAATCTTCTTCACAGACTAAGGTTAATTATGGAGTTCCACAAGGTTCTGTGCTAGGACCAATTTTATTCACTTTATACAAGCTTCCCTTAGGCAATATAAAGCGCCTTGGGGCAACTGTTTGTTGTGATTTGGCGCTATATAAATAAAATTGATTTGATTTGATCAGAAAGACAACAAATACAGTATAATTTGTCAGCATCAAATCAAATCAATTTTATATATAGCCAATCACAACAAACAAAAATTTGTTTAGCATGTTAAGTCATGATAGCAACATTTAAAACAGCAAAAAACAAACGCTGACCGCTTCACTCTTTTTCAATACCGTCAGTAATTCTCTTTTAAATGTACTTTAAGGTATAATGTACATGTACTGCATATCAAAAGGTTCAGAAGAATCTCTACGTTCAGAATATGCTATTTGTCGAGAGCACCATTTGTCCAAAAAAAATGTTTGGCTTTTCAGATCTTCAATGAAAACACACCTTTATTGATTTTGTGCTTGAAATGTGTTTACCAAAAAGTAGTGTAATATATGAAGGAAATTGTATATTAGTGTAAATAAATGAAAAACAAAATCAGTAATTTCCAGCTAGTTGTTTTCAGTCCCCCCCATCAAAATCAAATCAAATCAATTTTATTTATATAGCGCCAAATCACAACAAACAGTTGCCCCAAGGCGCTTTATATTGTAAGGCAAAGCCTTACAATAATTACGGAAAAACCCCAACGGTCAAAACGACCCCCTGTGAGCAAGCACTTGGCGACAGTGGGTAGGAAAAACTCCCTTTTAACAGGAAGAAACCTCCAGCAGAACCAAGCTCAGGGAGGGGCAGTCTTCTGCTGGGACTGGTTGGGGCTGAGGGAGAGAATCAGGAAAAAGACATGCTGTGGAGGGGAGCAGAGATCAATCACTAATGATTAAATGCAGAGTGGTGCATACAGAGCAAAAAGAGAAAGAAACACACAGTGCATCATGGGAACCCTCCGGCAGTCTAAGTCTATAGCAGCATAACTAAGGGATGGTTCAGGGTCACCTGATCCAGCCCTAACTATAAGCTTTAGCAAAAAGGAAAGTTTTAAGCCTAATCTTAAAAGTAGAGAGGGTGTCTGTCTCCCTGATCCGAATTGGGAGCTGGTTCCAGAGGAGAGGAGCCTGAAAGCTGAAGGCTCTGCCTCCCATTCTACTCTTAAAAACCCTAGGAACTACAAATAAGCCTGCAGTCTGAGAGCGAAGTGCTCTATTGGGGTGATATGGTACTATGAGGTCCCTAAGATAAGATGGGACCTGATTATTCAAAACCTTATAAGTAAGAAGAAGAATTTTAAATTCTATTCTAGAATTAACAGGAAGCCAATGAAGAGAGGCCAATATGGGTGAGATATGCTCTATCCTTCTAGTCCCCGTTAGTACTCTAGCTGCAGCATTTTGAATTAACTGAATTGTATAAAGTGAATAAAATTGGTCCTAGCACAGAACCTTGTGGAACTCCATAATTAACCTTAGTCTGTGAAGAAGATTCCCCATTTACATGAACAAATTGTAATCTATTAGATAAATATGATTCAAACCACTGCAGCGCAGTGCCTTTAATACCTATGGCATGCTCTAATCTCTGTAATAAAATTTTATGGTCAACAGTATCAAAAGCAGCACTAAGGTCTAACAGAACAAGTACAGAGATGAGTCCACTGTCTGAGGCCATAAGAAGATCATTTGTAACCTTCACTAATGCTGTTTCTGTACTATGATGAATTCTAAACCCTGACTGAAACTCTTCAAATAGACCATTCCTCTGCAGATGATCAGTTAGCTGTTTTACAACTACCCTTTCAAGACTTTTTGAGAGAAAAGGAAGGTTGGAGATTGGCGTATAATTAGCTAAGATAGCTGGGTCAAGTGATGGCTTTTTAAGTAATGGTTTAATTACTGCCACCTTAAAAGCCTGTGGTACATAGCCAACTAATAAAGATAGATTGATCATATTTAAGATCGAAGCATTAATTAATGGCAGGGCTTCCTTGAGCAGCCTGGTAGGAATGGGGTCTAATAGACATGTTGATGGTTTGGAGGAAGTAACTAATGAAAGTAACTCAGACAGAACAATCGGAGAGAAAGAGTCTAACCAAATACCAGCATCACTGAAAGCAGCCAAAGAGAACGATATGTCTTTGGAATGGTTATGAGTAATTTTTTCTCTAATAGTTAAAATTTTATTAGCAAAGAAAGTCATGAAGTCATTACCAGTTAAAGTTAAAGGAATACTCGGCTCAATAGAGCTCTGACTCTTTGTCAGCCTGGCTGCAGTGCTGAAAAGAAACCTGGGGTTGTTCTTATTTTCTTCAATTAGTGATGAGTAGTAAGATGTCCTAGCTTTACAGAGGGCTTTTTTATAGAGCAACAGACTCTTTTTCCAGGCTAAGTGAAGATCTTCTAAATTAGTGAGACGCCATTTCCTCTCCAACTTACGGGTTATCTGCTTTAAGCTGCGAGTTTGTGAGTTATACCATGGAGTCAGGCACTTCTGATTTAAGGTTCTCTTTTTCAGAGGAGCTACAGCATCCAAAGTTGTCCTCAAAGAGGATATAAAACTAATGACGAGATAATCTATCTCACTCACAGAGTTTAGGTAGCTACTCTGCCCTGTGTTGGTATATGGCATTGGAGAACATAAAGAAGGAATCATATCCTTAAACCTAGTTACAGTGCTTTCTGAAAGACTTCTACTGTAATGAAACTTATTCCCCACTGCTGGGTAGTCCATCAGAGTAAATGTAAATGTTATTAAGAAATGATCAGACAGAAGGGAGTTTTCAGGGAATACTGTTAAGTCTTCAATTTCCATACCATAAGTCAGAACAAGATCTAAGATATGATTAAAGTGGTGGGTGGACTCATTTACATTTTGAGCAAAGCCAATAGAGTCTAATAATAGATTAAATGCAGTGTTGAGGCTGTCATTCTCAGCATCTGTGTGGATGTTAAAATCACCCACTATAATTATCTTATCTGAGCTAAGCTAAGCACTAAGTCAGACAAAAGGTCTGAAAATTCACAGAGAAACTCACAGTAACGACCAGGTGGACGATAGATAACAACAAATAAAACTGGTTTTTGGGACTTCCAATTTGGATGGGCAAGACTAAGAGTCAAGCTTTCAAATGAATTACAGCTCTGTCTGGGTTTTTGATTAATTAATAAGCTGGAGTGGAAGATTGCTGCTAATCCTCCGCCTCCACCCGTGCTACGAGCGTTCTGACAGTTAGTGTGACTCGAGGGTGTTGACTCATTTAAACTAACATATTCATCCTGCTGTAACCAGGTTTCTGTAAGGCAGAATAAATCAATATGTTGATCAATTATTATATCATTTACTAACAGGGACTTAGAAGAGAGAGATCTAATGTTTAATAGACCACATTTAACTGTTTTACTCTGTGGTGGAGTTGAAGGTGCTATATTATTTTTTCTTTTTGAATTTTTATGCTTAAATAGATTTTTGCTGGTTATTGGTAGTCTGGGAGCAGGCACCGTCTCTACGGGGATGGGGTAATGAGGGGATGGCAGGGGGAGAGAAGCTGCAGAGAGGTGCGTAAGACTACAACTCTGCTTCCTGGTCCCAACCCTGGATAGTCACGGTTTGGAGGATTTAAGAAAATTGGCCAGATTTCTAGAAATGAGAGCTGCTCCATCCAAAGTGGGATGGATGCCGTCTCTCCTAACAAGACCAGGTTTTCCCCAGAAGCTTTGCCAATTATCTATGAAGCCCACCTCATTTTTTGGACACCAGCAATTCAGGGAGAACATGCGGCTAAACATGTCACTCCCGGGCCTATTGGGGAGGGGCCCAGAGAAAACTACAGTTACACACCGATTCAACATTAATTTTAGTGACCTCCGATTGGCGTAACTGGGTGTCATTACTGCCGACGTGAATTACAGTCTTACCAAATTTACGATTAGCCTTAGCCAGCAGTTTAAAATTTCCTTCAATGTCGCCTGCTCTGGCCCCCGGAAGACAATTGACTATGGTTGCTGGTGTCGCTAACTTCACATTTCTCAAAACAGAGTCGCCAATAACCAGAGTTTGTTCCTCGGCGGGTGTGTCGCCGAGTGGGGAAAAACGGTTAGAAATGTGAACGGGTTGGCAGTGTACACGGGGCATCTGTTTAGGGCTACGCTCACAGTCACCCAGTCAGCCTGCTTTCCTGGCTGCTTGGGATCTGCCGGAGGGGAACTAACGGCGGCTAAGCTACCTTGGTCCGCACCGACTACAGGGGCCTGGCTAGCTGTAGGATTTTCCAAGGTGCGGAGCCGAGTCTCCAATTCGCCCAGCCTGGCCTCCAAAGCTACGAATAAGCTACACTTATTACAAGTACCATTACTGCTAAAGGAGGCCGAGGAATAACTAAACATTTCACACCCAGAGCAGAAAAGTGCGGGAGAGACAGGAGAACCCGCCATGCTAAACCGGCTAAGAGCTAGTAGCTGCGCTAAGCTAGCAGATTCCTAAAAACACACAAAGTGAATAATGTGTAAATAATTTAGAGGTGATTCAGCAGAGGGAGTGCTTTAGTTAAGGCACGTGAAGATTACACTGTGAAACAAATCGTTATCTAGTTATCTAGATCAATCTAACTACGCAGATTAAACAGCTAACAGATACAGAAAAACGCCGCTGTGCTCCGGAACAGGAAGTGATACAATACCGCAGTGAGAGCCAACCACCAGTAGAGGCAAGCAAGGCATTAAGCAACAAGAAAAACAGAAGAAATACTAAAGTGATCGCTGGCCACTAGTCGTAAGCTTCACTAAAAGACCCAGAATTTAGGTAAAGTTGAGGTCGTGGCCTGCTCTCTTTACTAATAAAATTAATTTATTAGGGTAAAAACCATAGTACCATACTATGCCAGTATGCTACCCATATGAAAGGGAAAATAAGTGCGTCGTAAGTATGGACTTGAAAGTCTCCACAGAATCTGACTGTTTTATTGATGCAGGGAGATCATTCCACAGAACAGGGGCATGATAAGAGAAAGCTCTATGACCCGCAGACTTCTTATTCACCCTAGGGACACAAATTAGTCCTGCACCCTGAGAACGCACAGCCCGGGCCAGAACGTAGGGTTTAAGTAGGTCAGCTAAGTATGGAGGTGTCAGTCCGCAAACAATCTTACAGGTTAGTAGCAGAACCTTAAAATTTGATCTCACAGGGACAGGAAGCCAATGAAGGGACGCCAAAATGGGTGTAATGTGGTCGAACTTTCTGCTTCGTGTCAAAAGTTTGGCTGCAGCATTTTGAACCAATTGGAGACCCCTAATGTTGGACTGCGGTAAACCAGAAAATAGAACATTGCAGTAGTCCAATCTAGAAGAGATAAACGCAAGAATCAGGGTCTCAGCATCAGTCATAGACAGGATAGGACGAATCTTCGCTATATTTGGCAGGTGGATGAAAGCAGTCCTAATAATATCTCTAATGTGGAGGTCAAAGGACACTGTAGGATCAACAATTACCCCAAGGTTCCTCACTTTGTCAGTGTGACATATGACACACGAGCCTAGACTAAGCGTTAGCTGGTCACATCGATGCAGATGTCTTAGCTCATTTCATCATCTTTGCTTGAATGTGGATTTAGCTGCTCAGTTATTCTGATGTCAAACTACAGTTTAAGCTAAAATTAAAATACAATGCAGACTGTTTTCTGTTTTAGAGTGAGTGGTGAGCAGGATGAAAACTGACCACAGTGGGTCGCTATCGTGAGCTCAGCAGGCTGCAGTGGCTGTACGCCTCCCAGTCAACACACAAAGATCATCACTCTGGCAAAAGCATAGATAATTATATTAGGAATAATGGTAGGAAACAAATTCTGCCTGCTATTTTAATGAATCTGGCCCAGTTTCCTGATTTTTGGAATTCTGGGTACATACTGGGGCCAAAAATATGTGATGGGAGCCCGGTTTAACTGGAGAGAAAATGGCGAGACTCATGAGCTTTTGTCAGTAAGAGCCGGTGCCATAACTGCCAAAGGTGCATCTCTTCTGTAGCATAAGTTCTGCCTCATGTCCTGCCTCCTGCACTCTTTTCCCAGGTGCAACCCTCACTGAAACTGAATGGAGTATGTATCGTATGTTCAGCGCAGTCTCCTGCTGTGTGCCACACGTACGAAAGAGTGACTGCAGTAGGGCTGCAGCTATTGATTATTTTAGTAATTGAGTATTCCATCGATTATTGTGGCGATTAATTGAGATTAATCGGATAAAAAGTACTTTTGCGTTTTTAAACAACATCAATAGTCCAGGACTCTCCCTAAGCAATGGCACAATGTTGCTGCGCCTAAGTCTTGACATTTTGCTGAAATGGTGATGGGATGTGGCCTTCTGTTTTGTTTTGTTCCCACCCAACTTGTAAAATTTAACCATTTTTAAGTTTTGTTTTTTTTTTTTTTAAGGTTGGTGGACTGAATTTTTTTTTTTTTTTGTCCCCCTTTCTCTGTGATTCAGCAGATGCATTTCAGCTGGAGGTTAAACATGCAGCCTCTCAGTCAGTTTTTTTTAAACTATTATTTTATTTAAGTTACTGTGTTTGTGAAGCGTTGTGTGTTGCCCCAAAAAAAATGAAAACTAAAAAGCGAAACACTCAGTGCGAGTCTGAGGGAAACACAGAAGAAAGAGTGGACTTTCGCTAAGAGGATCTTCTGTCAGACTGTCTGTCAGTGTGTCTGAGGATGGAGCTGTGACTCGCCCGGGGTGAGGGGAGTGCCGAGCCCCTCACACCAGGCAGAGAGACAGCAGCCGGCCGCTGGGTCAATAATCCCTCCCCACGTAAAGTGGACTGTGTGTTGTTTAAAAATAGACAAACACACTGCTTCACTTTAAATGCTCAGTAAACCATTTCAGTTGATCAGCGTGGACCCTCTTTCTCTAAAAGGCTTGATTTTATTCTGTTTGTCTCGTTGGAAAGCTGTAGCTTTTGGTGCTAAACGGCTTATGCGCAATGCTCTAATCTTCTTCTGTTTTTTCTGGGGATGTTACTGTGCCACACACAGGCCTGGCTTATGTACTACAATATTAACTGGAGCTTTGAGGCACAGAAATTACCTCAAACATTTTTTGTAATTGAATTATTCGAATTACTTGACTAATCGTTTCAGCTCTAAACTCCAGACAATATCTGTAACTGATTCTCTGCTCACTGTCCAGAGTTCATATCATCTGCAGGTTTCATTTTCACTCTGGACTCACGACTGATTTCTTCACAAGCACAACTGCAACTGCCTCGTCTCCGCCAGCGCAGTTTTCAACTTTGCATGATGTCATCAGGTGATCTAGTTGATGTCAGAGGTCCAATACATTTGTTAACACCAAGAGAACTAAGAAAACTGGAGATCCTGCTTTGTTCCTGAGTGATGGTCATTAATGTGCTTTAGACACCGGCCTCAGGTTTGACCTTGAACATTGCCCTATCACCTTGACTTGAGCTGTGCTGTGAGTGGACAGTCCACAGAGTTTAACCACAGAGTTAAACGGACACATCCATGACGTGAGCCTCTTTCTGCTTGGCTGTAAGTCTAACAGCAGTGACTGAAATCACTCCACGTTACTCCACCTTCAGCTGGTCTGCTGTGTATAAAGGAGGACAGGCTTTTCTTCCTGATTTCCTCTCACTCGCCAAGTCACTTCAGTCTGACCTACTTACAATCACAGCTTTCAGGCGGACAAGAGTGCAGCTGACGTGTGAGAATAACGAGGCCTCTGTAAGTACCGAGATGCATTTAAAATGCACTTTCAGTGTTTGAGGGTTCAGCTTTTCAGTTCAGGTAAGTTGTCGGGATGCTTAATTACGTTTGTGAGTGAGTAATATTCCAAAATGCTGATGCCGGAAGAGCTCTGAGGTTTTGTGCAGCCGATGTGCTCAGTGGCACCGAGGCCTGAGCTGCAGAGCTGAGCTCTAAGTGCTGACACCATGGCATCACCAATTGTGCCAAGCAGCTAATTAATTCCCACTTTATTTAGGGACGGGAGAGAATGGGCAGGACTGCGCAGGGCCGGTATGGGGCGGCACAGCCTGCAGATGGCAGCCTCATTAATGCAGAGGTCTGGGCCAAGGAGCATGAGCTCCGGAACCAGAAAGAAGACTAAGTCCTAATGTGTATGGCTGAATAAATGCCAGATGAAGCAAACTCAGATAAATGAAGACTAACATAAACATGCAGACATGCTGAGGACAGACTTCTCTCCTGTCAAACACAGGTAATGATTAATGAGCGGGACAAAAAGGGCAGACTCAAACAAAGACAGGTTCACTCTAACAATGCCCATCTTTAGGCAGAAAATTAACGATGGCACGAAGCCACTTTTGGCGTGTTCATGTCTGGAACCTTTAGTGTCCTCCGACACAAAGCAGATACAGTTTTATGGTGCAATAAGCTGTCAATAAATAAATTAATTTAGATGTACTTTACACTTTCACACCTGAGAGTCTGGAATGAAATCCGTACATAGGTTTATGTTTTCATACGTTGTTTTTTTTTTTTTTTAGCTCTATTTAACCCTGCACTTATGTCGAGATGCCATCATCTGTATGTTGGCTGCATCTTCCTGTACTTGACACTGACGTGGTTTGTAGACCTTTATCTGTCTGATGTCAGCTTGCACTCTTCAAGTTAAATTTTACTTATTTTTCTGACCAAGTTGCAAAAAAAAAAAAAGAAAAAAGTGAGTGGTTTATTTTTACTACTTTCACTTGTTTTCCTCTTCTATGGTCAACTGCACTGTTACTAATCCTACTACTTTCCTTCCACTGTTGCTGTTACTTTCTGTTCCTTGTCTTCTTCTCCTGCTTAATGGGTGACAGTAATCTATGTCAACTTCCTGCACTTGCAAATGAACCAGAAAGAGACAGAGACATCCTGTTTTGGTTGGACCAAATGATGATTAGAAAAGGCTTTGCAAAGTTCTAAGTGGGGGTGACCTTAAGTACTTAAAAAAAAGGAGCTGCGATGTCATATCACTTGACATTTTTGACTTCAGAATTAATCAATAGATCCCAATTTATATTTTAATGATATGCACCAAGCTTGATTCTGGGGGAAAAAATCCCCAAATATAACAACAACTGTGAACAATTAACATTGATAATTCAATTCTGGACTTAGACGCCATTCCAGCAGGGGGCGGTAAATCATCTTCGATCAACTTCGATCATAGAGAAACTGTGCAGAGCTGACATTTGCCATTTGGTATGTTTATGTATTTTGGGTCAAGGATGAACGCTGCTGGAGCGGCGGAGCGGCGATAGTACTAATACTTTTGGTAAAACTATGGATATTAAGCAACAACACTGAACAATGGATATTGATAATTGCATTCTGACCTCACACACCATTCCAGCAGGGGGCGGTAAATCATCTATATATTAAAAGTGAAGTGGCACCTGTGTATGTGTATACATGCGTGCGAGTTTATTTACTAAGTTCAAAAACGATTAGAACTCTAATATTTCACACATTTTAATTTGTTTATGGGTCACTTTATGAAAAGGGTTCACCATTACACAAGCAAACAGTCAATAACAACAGAGCAGCCCTATGTGCAGGGAAAAATATAAAATGATTGTCTCTATACATATTGATTAGTTAACTGTGATAACATAGAGGATGTAATTATCTTGGAATTTTTATTTTTTGAGTTTTTATCTGAAAAGGGGGTCACCAAACCCCACCAAATTTGTGACACACATCACTTAAGTAGGTGATAATATTATTTATATATTGATTTGCTCTATTAACCCTGCAAGTCAGAATATTGATTTATTCTGCCTTATAGAAACCTGGTTACAGCAGGATGAATATGTTAGTTTAAATGAGTCAACACCCCCGAGTCACACTAACTGTCAGAATGCTCGAAGCACGGGTCGAGGAGGAGGATTAGCAGCAATCTTCCACTCCATCTTATTAATTAATCAAAGACCCAGACAGAGCTTTAATTCATTTCAATCAATCAATCAACTTTTTTCTTGTATAGCGCCAAATCACAACAAACAGTTGCCCCAAGGCGCTCCACATTGCAAGGCAAGGCCATACAATAATAAAGAGTACAATAATCTATCGTCCACCTGGTCGTTACTGTGAGTTTCTTTGTGAATTTCTTTGTGATTTTTCAGACATTTTGTCTGACTTAGTGCTTAGCTCAGATAAGATAATTATAGTGGGTGATTTTAACATCCACACAGATGCTGAGAATGACAGCCTCAACACTGCATTTAATCTATTATTAGACTCAGTTGGCTTTGCTGAAAATGTAAATGAGTCCACCCACCACTTTAACCACACTTTAGATCTTGTTCTGACATATGGCATAGAAATTGAAGACTTAACAGTATTCCCTGAAAACCCCTTTTTGTCTGATCATTTCTTAATAACATTTACTTTAATGGACTACCCAGCAGTGGGGAATAAGTTTCATTAATCAATCAATCAATCAATTTTTTTTTTTTTTTATATAGCGCCAAATCACAACAAACAGTTGCCCCAAGGCGCTTCATATTGTAAGGCAAGGCCATACAATAATTATGTAAAACCCCAACGGTCAAAACGACCCCCTGTGAGCAAGCACTTGGCTACAGTGGGAAGGAAAAACTCCCTTTAAACAGGAAGAAACCTCCAGCAGAACCAGGCTCAGGGAGGGGCAGTCTTCTGCTGGGACTGGTTGGGGCTGAGGGAGAGAACCAGGAAAAAGACATGCTGTGGAGGGGAGCAGAGATCGATCACTAATGATTAAATGCAGAGTGGTGCATACAGAGCAAAAAGAGAAAGAAACAGTGCATCATGGGAACCCCCCAGCAGTCTAAGTCTATAGCAGCATAACTAAGGGATGGTTCAGGGTCACCTGATCCAGCCCTAACTATAAGCTTTAGCAAAAAGGAAAGTTTTAAGTCTAATCTTAAAAGTAGAGAGGGTGTCTGTCTCCCTGATCCGAATTGGGAGCTGGTTCGAGGAGAGGAGCCTGAAAGCTGAAGGCTCTGCCTCCCATTCTACTCTTACAAACCCTAGGAACTACAAGTAAGCCTGCAGTCTGAGAGCGAAGCGCTCTATTGGGGTGATATGGTACTACGAGGTCTCTAAGATAAGATGGGACCTGATTATTCAAAACCTTATAAGTAAGAAGAAGAATTTTAAATTCTATTCTAGAATTAACAGGAAGCCAATGAAGAGAGGCCAATATGGGTGAGATATGCTCTCTCCTTCTAGTCCCCGTCAGTACTCTAGCTGCAGCATTTTGAATTAACTGAAGGCTTTTTAGGGAACTTTTAGGACAACCTGATAATAATGAATTACAACAGTCCAGCCTAGAGGAAATAAATGCATGAATTAGTTTTTCAGCATCACTCTGAGACAAGACCTTTCTGATACTCATAACCATCCCAAAGATGTATCGTTATCTTTGGCTGCTTTCAGTGATGCCTGTATTTGGTTAGACTCTTTCTCTCCGATTGTTCTGTCTGAGTTATTTTCATTAGTTACTTCATCCAAACCATCAACATGCTTATTAGACCCCATTCCTGCCAGGCTGCTCAAGGAAGTCTTACCATTATTTAATGCTTCAATCTTAAATATGATCAATCTATCTTTGTTAGTTGGTTATGTACCACAGGCCTTTAAGGTGGCAGTAATTAAACCATTACTTAAAAAGCCATCACTTGACCCAGCTATCTTAGCTAATTATAGGCCAATCTCCAACCTTCCTTTTCTCTCAAAGATTCTTGAGAGGGTAGTTGTAAAACAGCTAACTGATCACCTGCAGAGGAATGGTCTATTTGAAGAGTTTCAGTCAGGTTTTAGAATTCATCATAGTACAGAAACAGCATTAGTGAAGGTTACAAATGATCTTCTTATGGCTTCGGACAGTGGACTTATCTCTGTGCTTGTTCTGTTAGACCTCAGTGCTGCTTTTGATACTGTTGACCATAAAATTTTATTACAGAGATTAGAGCATGTCATAGGTATTAAAGGCATTGCGCTGCGGTGGTTTGAATCATATTTGTCTAATAGATTACAGTTTGTTCATGTAAATGGGGAATCTTCTTCACAGACTAAAGTTAATTATGGAGTTCCACAAGGTTCTGTGCTAGGACCAATTTTATTCACTTTATACATGCTTCCCTTGGGCAGTATTATTAGATGGTATTGCTTAAATTTTCATTGTTGCGCAGATGATACCCAGCTTTATCTATCCATGAAGCCAGAGGATACACACCAATTAGCTAAACTGCAGGATTGTCTTACAGACATAAAGACATGGATGACCTCTAATTTCCTGCTTTTAAACTCAGATAAAACTGAAGTTATTGTACTTGGCCCCACAAATCTTAGAAGCATGGTGTCTAACCAGATCGTTACTCTGGATGGCATTTCCCTGATCTCTAGTAATACTGTGAGAAATCTTGGAGTTATTTTTGATCAGGATATGTCATTCAAAGCGCATATTAAACAAATATGTAGGACTGCCTTTTTGCATTTACGCAATATCTCTAAAATCAGAAAGGTCTTGTCTCAGAGTGATACTGAAAAATTAATTCATGCATTTATTTCCTCTAGGCTGGACTATTGTAATTCATTATTATCAGGTTGTCCTAAAAGTTCCCTAAAAAGCCTTCAGTTGGTTCAGAATGCTGCAGCTAGAGTACTGACCGGGACTAGCAGGAGAGAGCATATCTCACCCGTGTTGGCCTCCCTTCATTGGCTTCCTGTTAATGCTAGAATAGAATTTAAAATTCTTCTTCTTACTTATAAGGTTTTGAATAATCAGGTCCCATCTTATCTTAGGGACCTCGTAGTACCATATTACCCCATTAGAGCGCTTCGCTCTCAGACTGCGGGCTTACTTGTAGTTCCTAGGGTTTGTAAGAGTAGAATGGGAGGCAGAGCCTTCAGCTTTCAGGCTCCTCTCCTGTGGAACCAGCTCCCAATTCAGATCAGGGAGACAGATACCCTCTCTACTTTTAAGATTAGGCTTAAAACTTTCCTTTTCGCTAAGGCTTATAGTTAGGGTTGGATCGGGTGACCCTGGACCATCCCTTGGTTATGATGCTTTAGACGTAGACTGTGGGGGGGTTCCCATGATGCACTGTTTCTTTCTCTTTTTGCTCCGTATGCATCACTCTGCATTTAATCATTAGTGATCGATCTCTTTTTCCTGGTTCTTTCCCTCAGCCCCAACCAGTCTCAGCAGAAGACTGCCCCTCCCTGAGCCTGGTTCTGCTGGAGGTTTCTTCCTGTTAAAAGGGAGTTTTTCCTTCCCACTGTGGCCAAGTGCTTGCTCATAGGGGGTCGTTTTGACCGTTGGGGTTTTTCATAATTATTGTATGGCCTTGCCTTGCAATGTGGAGCGCCTTGGGGCAACTGTTTGTTGTGATTTGGCGCTATATAAGAAAAAAGTTGATTGATTGATTGATTTTAGAGATATTGCGTAAATGCAAAAAGGCAGTCCTACATATTTGTTTAATATGCGCTTTGAATGACATATCCTGATCAAAAATGACTCCAAGATTTCTCACAGTATTACTAGAGGTCAGGGAAATGCCATCCAGAGTAAAGATCTGGTTAGACACCATGCTTCTAAGATTTGTGGGGCCAAGTACAATAACTTCAGTCTTATCTGAGTTTAAAAGCAGGAAATTAGAGGTCATCCATGTCTTTATGTCTGTAAGACAATCCTGCAGTTTAGCTAATTGGTGTGTGTCCTCTGGCTTCACGGATAGATAAAGCTGGGTATCATCTGCGTAACAATGAAAATTTAAGCAATACCATCTAATAATACTGCCTAAGGGAAGCATGTATAAAGTGAATAAAATTGGTCCTAGCACAGAACCTTGTGGAACTCCATAATTAACTTTAGTCTGTGAAGAAGATTCCCCATTTACATGAACAAACTGTAATCTATTAGACAAATATGATTCAAACCACCGCAGCGCAGTGCCTTTAATACCTATGACATGCTCTAATCTCTGTAATAAAATTTTATGGTCAACAGTATCAAAAGCAGCACTGAGGTCCAACAGAACAAGCACAGAGATAAGTCCACTGTCCGAAGCCATAAGAAGATCATTTGTAACCTTCACTAATGCTGTTTCTGTACTATGATGAATTCTAAAACCTGACTGAAACTCTTCAAATAGACCATTCCTCTGCAGGTGATCAGTTAGCTGTTTTACAACTACCCTCTCAAGAATCTTTGAGAGAAAAGGAAGGTTGGAGATTGGCCTATAATTAGCTAAGATAGCTGGGTCAAGTGATGGCTTTTTAAGTAATGGTTTAATTACTGCCACCTTAAAAGCCTGTGGTACATAGCCAACTAACAAAGATAGATTGATCATATTTAAGATTGAAGCATTAAATAATGGTAGGACTTCCTTGAGCAGCCTGGCAGGAATGGGGTCTAATAAACATGTTGATGGTTTGGATGAAGTAACTAATAAAAATAACTCAGACAGAACAATCGGAGAGAAAGAGTCTAACCAAATACCGGCATCACTGAAAGCAGCCAAAGATAACGATACATCTTTGGGATGGTTATGAGTAATTTTTTCTCTAATAGTCAAAATTTTGTTAGCAAAGAAAGTCATGAAGTCATTACTAGTTAAAGTTAATGGAATACTCAGCTCAATAGAGCTCTGACTCTTTGTCAGCCTGGCTACAGTGCTGAAAAGAAACCTGGGGTTGTTCTTATTTTCTTCAATTAGTGATGAGTAGAAAGATGTCCTAGCTTTACGGAGGGCTTTTTTATAGAGCAACAAACTCTTTTTCCAGGCTAAGTGAAGATCTTCTAAATTAGTGAGACGCCATTCCTCTCCAACTTACGGGTTATCTGCTTTAAGCTACGAGTTTGTGAGTTATACCACGGAGTCAGACACTTCTGATTTAAAGCTCTCTTTTTCAGAGGAGCTACAGCATCCAAAGTTGTCTTCAATGAGGATGTAAAACTATTGACGAGATACTCTAACTCCCTTACAGAGTTTAGGTAGCTACTCTGCTCTGTGTTGGTATATGACATCAGAGAACATAAAGAAGGAATCATATCCTTAAACCTAGTTACAGCGCTTTCTGAAAGACTTCTAGTGTAATGAAACTTATTCCCCACTGCAGGGTAGTCCATCAGGGTAAATGTAAATGTTATTAAAAAATGATCAGACAGAAGGGAGTTTTCAGGGAATACTGTTAAGTCTTCTATTTCCATACCATAAGTCAGAACAAGATCTAAGATATGATTAAAGTGGTGGGTGGACTCATTTACTTTTTGAGCAAAGCCAATAGAGTCTAATAATAGATTAAATGCAGTGTTGAGGCTGTCATTCTCAGCATCTGTGTGGATGTTAAAATCGCCCACTATAATTATCTTATCTGAGCTAAGCACTAAGTCAGACAAAAGGTCTGAAAATTCACAGAGAAACTCACAGTAACGACCAGGTGGACGATAGATAATAACAAATAAAACTGGTTTTTGGGACTTCCAATTTGGATGGACAAGATTAAGAGACAAGCTTTCAAATAAATTAAAGCTCTGTCTGGGTTTTTGATTAATTAATAAGCTGGAATGGAAGATTGCTGCTAATCCTCCGCCCCGGCCCGTGCTACGAGCATTCTGACAGTTAGTGTGACTCGGGGGTGTTGACTCATTTAAACTAACATATTCATCCTGCTGTAACCAGGTTTCTGTTAGGCAGAATAAATCAATACGTTGATCAATTATTATATCATTTACCAACAGGGACTTAGAAGAGAGAGACCTAATGTTTAATAGACCACATTTAACTGTTTTAGTCTGTGGTGCAGTTGAAGGTGCTATATTATTTTTTCTTTTTGAATTTTTATGCTTAAATAGATTTTTGCTGGTTATTGGTGGTCTGGGAGCAGGCACCGTCTCTACGGGGATGGGGTAATGAGGGGATGGCAGGGGGAGGGGAAGCTGCAGAGAGGTGTGTAAGACTACAACTCTGCTTCCTGGTCCCAACCCTGGACAGTCACAGTTTGGAGGATCCAAGAAAATTGGCCAGATTTCTAGAAATGAGAGCTGCTCCATCCAAAGTGGGATGGATGCCGTCTCTCCTAACAAGACCAGGTTTTCCCCAGAAGCTTTGCCAATTATCTATGAAGCCCACCTCATTTTTTGGACACCACTCAGACAGCCAGCAATTCAAGGAGAACATGCGGCTAAACATGTCACTCCCGGTCTGATTGGGGAGGGGCCCAGAGAAAACAACAGAGTCCGACATTGTTTTTGCAAAGTTACACACCGATTTAATGTTAATTTTAGTGACCTCCGATTGGCGTAACCGAGTGTCATTACTGCCGACGTGAATTACAATCTTACCAAATTTACGCTTAGCCTTAGCCAGCAATTTCATATTTCCTTCAATGTCGCCTGCTCTGGCCCCCGGAAGACAATTGACTATGGTTGCTGGTGTCGCTAACTTCACATTTCTCAAAACAGAGTTGCCAATAACCAGAGTTTGATCCTCGGCGAGTGTATCGTCGAGTGGGGAAAAACGGTTAGAGATGTGAACGGGTTGACGGTGTACACGGGGCTTCTGTTTAGGGCTACGCTTCCTCCTCACAGTCACCCAGTCAGCCTGCTTTCCCGACTGCCCGGGATCTGCCAGGGGGGAACTAACGGCGGCTAAGCTACCTTGGTCCGCACCGACTACAGGGGCCTGGCTATCTGTAGAATTTTCCACGGTGCAGAGCCGAGTATCCAATTCGCCCAGCCTGGCCTCCAAAGCTACGAATAAGCTGCACTTATTACAAGTACCGTTACTGCTAAAGGAGGCCGAGGAATAACTAAACATTTCACACCCAGAGCAGAAAAGTGCGGGAGAGACAGGAGAAGCCGCCATGCTAAATCGGCTAAGAGCTAGTAGCTACGCAACCTAGCGGATTCCTAAAAACACGCAAAGTGAATAATGTGTAAATAATTTAGAGGTGATTCATCAGAAGGAGTGCTTTAGTTAAGGCACCAGACAGGCCATGAAGCAGCACAGGTAACGCACGGCAACAGCGAACGCACGACAACAGTGCTAAAATAAAATAAAAATCCACTAGACAGGCTGTGGAGCAGCACAGGTAACGCACGACAACAGTGCTAAAAAATAAAATAAAAACGAAAGCGTTAGCAAGCTAGTTAGCTTGCCAACGCTGATGAAAGTTAGCTGATAAAAGTGCTCCGTCGCGATGTTTCGACCGTTAGAGGTCTTCTTTAGGCGTTGGAGCACGGTGAAAAAGTAAAAAAAAAGTAAAAAAGTAAAAAAGTAAAGTATCTCGTCAATAGCTTTACATCCTCACTGAGCACAACTTTGGATGCTGTAGCTCCTCTGAAAAAGAGAGCCTTAAATCAGAAGTGCCTGACTCCGTGGTATAACCCACAAACTCGCAGCTTAAAGCAGATAACCCGTAAGCTGGAGAGGAAATGGCGTCTCACTAATTTAGAAGATCTTCATTTAGCCTGGAAAAAGAGTCTGTTGCTCTACAAAAAAGCCCTCCGTAAAGCTAGGACATCTTACTATTCATCACTAATTGAAGAAAATAAGAACCCCAGGTTTCTTTTCAGCACTGTAGCCAGGCTGACAAAGAGTCAGAGCTCTATTGAGCTGAGTATTCCTTTAACTTTAACAAGTAATGACTTCATGACTTTCTTTGCTAATAAAATTTTAACTATTAGAGAAAAAATTATTCATAACCATCCCAAAGACATATCTTTATGTTCAGCTGCTTTCAGTAATGCTGGTATTTGGTTAGACTCTTTCTCTCCGATTGTTCTGTCTGAGTTACTTTCATTAGTTACTTCTAACTTCCTAAAAGTTCCCTGAAAAGCCTTCAGTTAATTCAAAATGCTGCAGCTAGAGCACTGACAGGGACTAGAAGGAGAGAGTATATCTCACCCATATTGGCCTCTCTTCATTGGCTTCCTGTTAATTCTAGAATAGAATTTAAAATTATTCTTCTTACTTATAAGGTTTTGAATAATCAGGTACCATCTTATCTTAGGGACCTCATAGTACCATATCACCCCAATAGAGCGCTTCGCTCTCAGACTGCAGGCTTATTTGTAGTTCCTAGGGTTTTTAAGAGTAGAATGGGAGGCAGAGCCTTCAGCTTTCAGGCTCCTCTCCTCGAACCAGCTCCCAATTCGGATCAGGGAGACAGACACCCTCTCTACTTTTAAGATTAGGCTTAAAACTTTCCTTTTTGCTAAAGCTTATAGTTAGGGCTGGATCAGGTGACCCTGAACCATCCCTTAGTTATGCTGCTATAGACTTAGACTGCTGGGGGGTTCCCATGATGCACTGAGTGTTTCTTTCTCTTTTTGCTCTGTATGCACCACTCTGCATTTAATCATTAGTGATTGATCTCTGCTCCCCTCCACAGCATGTCTTTTTCCTGGTTCTCTCCCTCAGCCCCAACCAGTCCCAGCAGAAGACTGCCCCTCCCTGAGCCTGGTTCTGCTGGAGGTGTCTTCCTGTTAAAAGGGAGTTTTTCCTTCCCACTGTCGCCAAGTGCTTGCTCACAGGGGGTCGTTTTGACCGTTGGGGTTTTTCCGTAATTATTGTAAGGCTTTGCCTTACAATATAAAGCGCCTTGGGGCAACTGTTTGTTGTGATTTGGCGCTATATAAATAAAATTGATTTGATTTGAATTTGATAGGGCGGGACTGAAAACAACTAGCTGGAAATTACTGATTTTGTTTTTCATTTGTTTACACTTATATACAATTTCATTCATATATTACACTACTTTTTGGTAAACCCATTCCAAGCACAAAATCAATAAAGGTGTGTCCATCCAAATTGGAAGTCCCAAAAACCAGTTTTATTTGTTATTATCTATCGTCCTCCTGGTCGTTACTGTGAGTTTCTCTGTGAATTTTCGGACCTTTTGTCTGACTTAGTGCTTAGCTCAGATAATTATAGTGGGCGATTTCAACATCCACACAGATGCTGAGAATGACAGCCTCAACACTGCATTTAATCTATTGTTAGACTCGATTTGCTTTGCTCAAAATGTTAATGAGTCCACCCACCACTTTAATCATACCTTAGATCTTGTTCTGACTTATGGTATGGAAATTGAAGACTTAACAGTATTCCCTGAAAACTCCCTTCTGTCTGATCATTTCTTAATAACATTTACATTTACTCTGATGGACTACCCAGCAGTGGGGAATAAGTTTCATAACAGTAGAAGTCTTTCAGAAAGCGCTGTAACTAGGTTTAAGGATATGATTCCTTCTTTATGTTCTCCAAAGCCATATACCAATACAGGGCAGAGTAGCTACCTAAACTCTGTAAGTGAGATAGATTATCTCGTCAATAGTTTCATATCCTCTTTGAGGACAACTTTGGATGCTGTAGCTCCTCTGAAAAAGAGAACTTTAAATCAGAAGTGCCTGACTCCGTGGTATAACTCACAAACTCGCAGCTTAAAGCAGATAACCCGTAAGTTGGAGAGGAAATGGCGTCTCACTAATTTAGAAGATCTTCACTTAGCCTGGAAAAAGAGTCTGTTGCTCTATAAAAAAGCCCTTCGTAAAGCTAGGACATCTTATTACTCATCACTAATTGAAGAAAATAAGAACAACCCCAGGTTTCTTTTCAGCACTGCAGCCAGGCTGACAAAGACTCAGAGCTCTATTGAGCCGAGTATTCCTTTAACTTTAACTAGTAATGACTTCATGACTTTCTTTGCTAATAAAATTTTTAACTATTAGAGAAAAAATTACTCATAACCATTCCAAAGACATATCGTTCTCTTTGGCTGCTTTCAGTGATGTCGGTATTTGGTTAGACTCTTTCTCTCCAATTGTTCTGTCTGAGTTACTTTCATTAGTTACTTCCTCCAAACCATCAACATGTCTATTAGACCCCATTCCTACCAGGCTGCTCAAGGAAGCCCTACCATTAATTAATGCTTCGATCTTAAATATGATCAATCTATCTTTATTAGTTGGCTATGTACCACAGGCTTTTAAGGTGGCAGTAATTAAACCATTACTTAAAAAGCCATCACTTGACCCAGCTATCTTAGCTAATTATAGGCCAATCTCCAACCTTCCTTTTCTCTCAAAAATTCTTGAAAGGGTAGTTGTAAAACAGCTAACTGATCATCTGCAGAGGAATGGTTTATTTGAAGAGTTTCAGTCAGGGTTTAGAATTCATCATAGTACAGAAACAGCATTAGTGAAGGTTACAAATGATCTTCTTATGGCCTCAGATAGTAGACTCATCTCTGTACTTGTTCTGTTAGACCTTAGTGCTGCTTTTGATACTGTTGACCATAAAATTTTATTACAGAGATTAGAGCATGCCATAGGTATTAAAGGCACTGCGCTGCAGTGGTTTGAATCATATTTATCTAATAGATTACAATTTGTTCATGTAAATGGGGAATCTTCTTCACAGACTAAGGTTAATTATGGAGTTCCACAAGGTTCTGTGCTAGGACCAATTTTATTCACTTTATACATGCTTCCCTTAGGCAGTATTATTAGACAGCATTGCTTAAATTTTCATTGTTACGCAGATGATACCCAGCTTTATCTATCCATGAAGCCAGAGGACACACACCAATTAGCTAAACTGCAGGATTGTCTTACAGACATAAAGACATGGATGACCTCTAATTTCCTGCTCTTAAACTCAGATAAAACTGAAGTTATTGTACTTGGCCCCACAAATCTTAGAAACATGGTGTCTAACCAGATCTCTACTCTGGATGGCATTACCCTGACCTCTAGTAATACTGTGAGAAATCTTGGAGTCATTTTTGATCAGGATATGTCATTCAATGCGCATATTAAACAAATATGTAGGACTGCTTTTTTGCATTTGCGCAATATCTCTAAAATTAGAAAGGTCTTGTCTCAGAGTTATGCTAAAAAGCTAATTCATGCATTTATTTCCTCTAGGCTGGACTATTGTAATTCATTATTATCAGGTTGTCCTAAAAGTTCCCTGAAAAGCCTTCAGTTAATTCAAAATGCTGCAGCTAGAGTACTGATGGGGACTAGAAGGAGAGAGCATATTTCACCCATATTGGCTTCTCTTCATTGGCTCCCTGTTAATTCCAGAATAGAATTTAAAATTCTTCTTCTTACTTGTAAGGTTTTGAATAATCAGGTCACATCTTATCTTAGGGACCTCATAGTCCCATATCACCCCAATAGAGCGCTTCGCTCTCAGACTGCAGGCTTACTTGTAGTTCCCAGGGTTTGTAAGAGTAGAATGGGAGGCAGAGCCTTCAGCTTTCAGGCTCCTCTCCTGTGGAACCAGCTCCCAATTCGGATTAGGGAAACAGACATCCTCTCTACTTTTAAGATTAAGCTTAAAACTTTCCTTTTTGCTAAAGCTTATAGTCAGGGTTGGATCAGGTGACCCTGAACCATCCCTTAGTTATGCTGCTATAGACTTAGACTGCTGGGGGGTTCCCATGATGCACTGAGTGTTTCTTTCTCTTTTGCTCTGTATGCACCACTCTGCATTTAATCATTAGTGATTGATCTCTGCTCTCTTCCACAGCATGTCCTTTTCCTGATTCTCTCCCCTCAGTCCCAACCAGTCCCAGCAGAAGACTGCCCCTCCCTGAGCCTGGTTCTGCTGGAGGTTTCTTCCTGTTAAAAGGGAGTTTTTCCTTCCCACTGTCGCCAAGTGCTTGCTCATAGGGGGTCGTTTTGACCGTTGGGGTTTTTCTGTAATTATTGTATGGCTTTTGCCTTACAATATAAAGCACCTTGGGGCAACTGTTTGTTGTGATTTGGCGCTATATAAATAAAATTGATTGATTGAAGTATTATTTTGTTAAAAATAAACATCTGAAATATATAGGTATAATAGGTTGTAAATATCTGAATTTACAACCCCAATTCCAAGGAAGGTGGGAAGTTGTGTGAAATGTAAATAAAAACAGAATACAATGATTTGCAAATCCTCTTCAACCTATATTCAACTGAATACACCACAAAGACAAGATATTTAATGTTCAAACTGATAAACTTTATTGTTTTTGTGCAAATATTTTCTCATTTTGAAATGGATGCCTGCAACACGTTTCAAAAAAGTTGGGACGGGGCAACAGAAGACTGGGAAAATTGATGAATGCTCAAAGAACACCTAATGGGAAACAGGTGAGTGTCATGATTGGGTATAAAAGGAGCATCCCCAAAAGGCTCAGCCATTCACAAGCAAAGATGGGGTGAGGATCACCACTTTGTGAACAACTGTGTGAAAAAAATAGTCCAACAGTTTAACAACGTTTCTCAATGTTCAATTGCAAGGACTTTAGGGATTCCATCATCTACAGTCCATAATATAATCAGAGGATTCAGAGAATCTCTAAAACTTTCTACACGTATGCTGCAAGGCCGAAAACCAACATTGAATGCCCGTGACCTTCGATCACTCAGGCGGCACTGCATTAAAAACCGACATCATTGTGTAAAGAACCTTACCACGTGGGCTCAGGAACACTTCAGAAAACCACTGTCACTTAACACAGTTTGTCACTACATCTACAAGTGCAAGTTAAAACTCTACCATGTAAAGCAAAAGCCAAACATCAACAACATCCAGAAATGCTTGTTTTTGTGCAAATATTTGCCTATTTTGAAATGATTGATTGCAACAGATTTAAAAAAATATAAAAGCCAAGATGATGGGTTGCATTAGTAATGGAACACGTTGGTATAATATCTGTAAATAATCAGTTTTATTGCCAGTTTTCTTCAAATAAGTCAGGGGATGGATACATGAACATTTCCAAGTCACTGAATATGTCTTGGACTTTATTTACTTCAATTGTGAAGACATACACACAGTATGGCACTCTATGGTAAATCTGTGTAGACAGTTCTCAAAAACTGAGTGACTGTGCAAGAAGGAGAAGAGGAGCCAAAGAAGCCTATAACTTCTTCTGGGTTGTCTGGGTACCTTGGGGGCTTTCCTCACTCTTATGATGACAGATGGAACATAATTTTAGAATTTTTTCTTTTTTTGTATTTGAAATAGCATAAACAAATAAAAATGTGTGAAATACCAAGTGTTCCAATACTTTTGGAGAGCACTGCAATATAATTGAAAATTCATTAAAATAACATGGATGACACAAGAAAGTGAAAACACTTATTCATATTGTGGTCAATTTAAAAATCAAATGACAAAATAAAAGTAACAATAAAACAAGAGCAAATGGAGATTTCTGACATCCGCCAATCCGGATCCAGATCACCAACAAAAAATTCAGTGGAGTCTTCCATGGCCCTAATGTGTATCTGTGGTGCAAATTTGGTGAAAATACGTAATCCTTCAAGCCTATAAAAAGGCTTGAAGGATTACAGACCATCACCTCATATTTATGGGGAGGTGATGGTCTAGTGGTTAAGCGTTGGGCTTGAGACCAGAGGATCCTCGGTTGAAACCTCAGCCTGACCAGAAAATCACTAAGGGCCCTTGGGTTGATTGGTCACCCAGAGGAGAACATTACTGGAATTACTGGATTACTACATTGCTTGTTTGGGGAAAATTGTTGCTTTGTGGGGGACCCCCAAAACCAGTGGTGTCCAAAGTATTCCAGAAAGAGCCGAGAGGGTGCAGGTTTTCTTTGCAGCCACAGACTCCAGCAGGTGATTTCACTGATTAACATCACTTTGAGCAGATGGGATGAGTTCGATGCGATGAGCAGTAACACTGCAGCCTGTAGCATGCTGCAGTGTTACTGCTGTGTATTCATAGTAGAATATTCATTTTATTACATATACATATTCATAGATTCATGAATGAATCTCACACCATGTGTGTGATGTCATCTCCTTTTCACAAGTAGCATCACAATTATTTTCATATTTAAGCAGTATGAGTAAGTTTAGCAACAAATCCATTTCAGGACATTTATGATATTTTGCCACTAATGTGATAATTGCAGCTGCTGATTTGTGTTTTTGTAAGCAAAAGTACTTCAGTAGCACTGGATCCTGAACCTGAAACCTGGATTAGCCCAAAAGCTTCAAGCTTCATTGGAAGGTTAATGAGAATATGAGTGAACTTTGTAGCTGGCTGCTGGTGGCAACGAGAATATCATCTCTGCCATCTCCAGCTCAAACACGTTCCCACAGAGGGAGTGGGAGTGGAGGGGGCGGCGGTCTGGCCCTGCGTTAATTACCTCGCCGCGAGCCAGCTAGCTGGAACACAAGTGCAGAGTCAGCAGGCACTAATTAGGGTCTCTCTTATTCAAACCACTGTTTTTACTGAACATGATACAAACAGCGGGGTGCAGGAGCTCACACTGGGACAAAACGCAATTTTGCTCCAGCATCAAATTAGACATGTGAGTTCAGTTTGAAGCCACCTCTTCAATACCGCGTAAAGACGGTAACTCACAGTCATGGAGCAAGACCCAGGCGAATAAAAAAACAAAGAGTTCGAGGAAAAACAGGATGTTGCTTCTGATGTCAAGAGGGACTGAGACGTGAAAAATCACCCAAGTGGCCCCAGCTGTGTTCACCGTTGGTTCTGCTTAAAAGAACTGAGGACTAAAGCCTTTTCCTGACCCTTGAGTCATCCTGCCAGCCTGCTCCTTTGTAGCCCACTGTCTTCTTTGGTACCCGACCCGCTCTTCTGGCCCACTTACATTTCACAGACATTATCTGTGAAATGTAAGTGGGCCGAAATACATTATTATAGCCATCGCTTAGGGGAGGTGATGGTCTAGTGGTTAAGCGTTGGGCTTGAGGCCAGAGGATCCTCGGTTCAAATCCCAGCATGACTGGACAATCACGAAGGGCCCTTGTGCAAGGTCCTCAAGCCCCTAGTTGCTCCCGGTGTGTAGTGGGCGCCTTAGATGGCAGCAGTCTGACACCGGGGTGAATGTGAGGCATTACTGTAAAGTGCTTTGAGCATCTGATGCAGATGGAAAAGAGCTATATAAATGCAGTCCATTTACCATCGCTTCACAAAGATAAACAGAGCAACCTGCAAGCTTGCAACTTTAAAGTATGGACTAACACACAGATTCACCCAGCAGAGCACCATATGCCAAAAACATGTTTGTAATACACAGAGTATCTGAAAGGACCAACCTGTAGTAAGGTGAAGACCCAGGACAAAAATGTTGGTGCATTTCTTCATCCCCGTTTCTGGTTGGTTGATTGATGTGGCAGCATAAAGGCAATGACTGCCTTTTAACACCACCACTGCAAAAACTTGGCAATACAAGATAACCAATGGAAACAAAGACCCTTTAAAGGTGTAGTCCCTGTCAAATTCCCACACTATTTGCTGTGTTCTGAAATCTAATTCTTACAAAGTACATTTCATTTTGTGGCGTATCACAAAATTACAGAATATTCTATTGTTGTGTTTATTCGGGGGGGGGGGGGGGGGGTAGACTGCATGAGAAACAAATGTCAGTTTTAAGCAGAAACGAGGCAATATTCTGTGACGCTTTGAAATGAAAAATGTGCAGTGAAGACAACAGCTAGCAGGTCGTGTAGCCGCGTCGCTCTGATGGCTTCCGCAGGTTTTTTATTATGAAATAATGCCCAATTTATGTGGATTGTTGCACAAAGCTTCAGATATCTGTCGCTGAGACAGATGATGACTGGAGGCAGTTTGAAACAGAAACATGGTGTTAATCTGTGAACCGCGGCTGATGAAGCATGCGCAGTGAAGGCAGGGCGGACCAATTTTTTTTTTTTTGGGGGGGGGGGGGGGGGGCGTTCAGTGTGGGACACCAAATCACCTCCAAAATTTAATGGGTTCTTCCATGGCCTAATATCTGTGGTGAAGATTTTGTCAAAATCCATGCAGTATTTTTGACGTAATCCTGCTAACAGACAGACAGACAGACAAATAAACGCAGGCGATTTTATTACATCCACCATGGACATAATAAACTGTGTGAGATCTTGCAGATAACATGAATATGCAAGATTTGAAGTTCATGTTGCATTCAATGGAAACAGGGAATCTGAATATTACAACCCCAGTTCCAATGAAGTTGGGACGTTGTGTAAAATGTAAATATAAACAGAATACAATGACTTGAAAATCCTCTTCAACCTATATTCAATTGAATACACCACAAAGACAAGATATGTAATGTTCAAACTGACAAACTTTATTGTTTTTGTGCAAATATTTGCTCATTTTGAAATGGATGCCTGCAACATGTTTCAAAAAAGCTGGGACAGTGGTATGTTTACCACTGTGTTACATCACCTTTCCTTCTAACAACACTCAATAAGCGTTTGTAAGGACACTAATTGTTGAAGCTTTGTAGGTGGAATTCTTTCCCATTCTTGCTTGATGTACGACTTCAGTTATTCAACAGTCCGGGGTCTCCGTTGTCGTATTTTGCGCTTCATAATACGCCACACATTTTCAATGGGTGACAGGTCTGGACTGCAGGCAGGCCAGTCTAGTACCTGCACTCTTTTACTACAAAGCCACACTGTTGTAACACGTGCAGAATGTGGCTTGGCATTGTGTTGCTGAAATAAACAGGGACGTCCCTGAAAAAGACATTGCTTGGATGGCAGCATTTGTTGCTCCAAAACCTGGATGTACCTTTCAGCATTGATGGTGCCATCACACATGTGTAAGTTGTCCATGGGATGGGCACTAACACACCCCCATATCATCACAGATGCTGGCTTTTGAACTTTTGCGTCTGTCCATTTCAAATGACCTCAGGCCCAGAGAAGGCAGCGGCATTTCTGGATGTTGTTGATGTATGGCTTTCACTTTGCATGGTAGAGTTTTAACTTGCACTTGTAGATGTAGCGAAGAACTGTGTTAACTGACAATGGTTTTCTGAAGTGTTTCTGAGCCCACGCAGTAAGATCCTTTACACAATGATGTCGGTTTTTAATGCAGTGCCGCCTGAGGGATTGAAGGTCATGGGCATTCAATGTTGGTTTTCGGCCTTACCGCTTATGGCCCAGTCACACGGCACACGACGATTCCTGAACGAAGGGAAAAAGTAAAATAAGTCACAATTCGTTGAGAAAAGGTGGACGAAAGAGCTGACGAAAGAGCTTTATCACTGAATAGCCTGCAAAGCAAGAGTGCAAAAGGGACAAAAGAAGAACCACAGCTATCAATCTCGACGCTTTAAGTGAAACATGCCTGAAGCCACAGCTGGAGCAGTGTGTGTCTGCATCGCTGAATTCCAGGACTCTGCGCTGGGAGCTCATAGTGCCTGAGTCCTGGAGAAACTGCAAACAGAAGCTGTGTAGAACTGTGCGCACGTCCGTGGACCACCTGCTCTGGTTCCTCACCCAGAACAAAAAAGGGATCATCTCTTTCATCATCAGAACCCTCACTGTCTGCTGCGCACTCACTCCAATGAAAAAAAAACAAAAAAAAACTCTGGTGTGCCGTAGTCACTGCTGTATCACTGTATTATGTTACTAAGCCATATATATTGATTTAGAACAGAAAACTGTCAAAACAGGGAATAAATATAAGAGAGATCTGAAAATGTCTGTGCACCGACACTCCTCATCCGACCTGATGGAGCTTGAGAGGTGCTGCAAAGAGGAATGGACAAAACTGCCCAAAGATAGGTGCACCAAGCTTGTGGCATCATATTCAAGAATAACTGAGGCTGTAATTGCTGCCAAAGGTACATCAACAAAGTATTGAGCAAAGGTTGTGAATATTTATGTACATGTGATTTCTATCATTTCTATTTTTAATAAATTTGAAAAAATATAAAAAAATAAAATAAAATAAATTTTTTCATGTTGTTATTATGGGGTAGGGATGGGTATCCAGAACCGGTTCCTTTCGGGTATCGTTAAGAAATGATTCAATCCACCGACCTCAATAAGCTTTGTGCTTAACGATTCTGTTATCGGTCCTTCAGAGTGGCCGTTGTTTTGGCGGGTGTTTGTCAGGAAAATGCTAATTTCTCTACATTGATTACAGACCCTGCAGCGGGTCCGTAATCAACTTTTCTGCAGCGCGGCTTTGCTTTGAACCTTGAACCAATCGAAGCAGTGGTTCACAGATTGAAGTAATGCTTCAATCTATTGCTTCGTTTATTCTTTCTTTCTTTCGCTTAATTTTCCCCCGCTAAAACCCTAAAGAGCATACGTCTGTGAGTATTCTTTACCTTATCTATGTTAAACCGATCTGTTATGGTCTTCTGAAACAGTTGATAGATGTATTTTATAACTTAAAAACAGGAGCGATGCTAATGCATTAGCATGTCTATGGCATTTTCAATGTTAAAAGTTAGCATTTAGCAATTGCAGCTGTCATCACGTTCGGGCGCATTTGTTTTCAAATTGTAATATTTCTTAAATTTATTTTTGTTTATATATTAATAATCTAATGATTATTATATAAAATTTTAGAGAAAGAGACAAAAAGAACCTGAATAGAAACACAACAGAAAATATAAAACCAACTAACAATGAACATACATAAATAAATAAATAAATACATACATACATAAATACATACATATATACATACAGAAATAAACAAGTGTTTCCTGTGAACACCTAGTGACTCTTACACCTCCACTTCATCCCTGTCTTATTTAAGTTTAATGACAGTTTGTTTCAGTCAAACCATATTTTCAATGTGTTAATTTCTTCAGTGATTTCCTCCAGAACTATCTGCCAAACTAGAAAACTGCTGCATCTAGTAAGAACAGAATACTACTGGAATGAATTTGAATAAGGAAAGTTGTATTTTTTTTTCTCACTAAATGGATTCAGCACTCACTGCAGTTTATTGTCTGGAATAGTCCCAGATTGCATTTCAGAGCTTCTAGAATTCAAACATTTTCATGCAGGTGGTGTTGGGGGGTAATTTTGGGTTTCAGCTTTTTTTGTTTTTCACCACTTTCATCCCTGAATATGTGAAACTGTGATTCACTTTTGTGTGGATTAAAGTTACTAACTGGGACTCCTGTCTTGTTGCGAGAAAGAAACGAGAATCGTCCTCCGTTCTGTTCACACAGCTCCAAACGCTGTGCGGCTCTCTGCCGAGTCAAGTTAGAACGATAGAGTCCAGTCGGAATTAATAACTTCAAAGAGAAACACAGTTTTGTTTATTTTTATTTATGTCCAGAGATCAAGGATACAGTGACCAGTTTCATATTTATTTACTTTAAGACTCAATGAAATACATAGAAAACCTGTAAAGCCTACTTTTAGTACAAAATTCACAAGGTATCGATAAGGGAATCGATAAGGAATCGGATCGATAAGCAGAATCGATAATGGCATCGATATCGGTAAAATCTTATCAATACCCATCCCTATTATGGGGTGTTGTGAGCAGAATTTTGAGGGGGAAAAAATTAATTTGCTCCATTTTGGAATAAGGCTGTAACAACAAAATGTGGAAAAAATGAAGTGCTGTGAATACTTTACAGATGCTGTGTAACAGAAGAGTAGAGAATCACTTGTTGCCACACGCCAGTCGTCTGCTTGGGTGTGGCAACAGACCATAGACTGTATCTATACTGGACAAAGCCCAAGTGACATCATCCATTGGTTTTCTACAGAGATGTGGAAGAGCCGAAATGACCTCCTTATCCGGGTGTCGCCATGTTGAGAGCCCCGCCCACACGGATTCACAATGAACTCGATGTATAAAGGGGCGGCGCCTGGGTGGCTCAGTGTGTGACAAAAAAAAGCTTGAACACGTGCCTCTCGCTAATTCCAAAGCACCAGCTAACAGGCGAACCTTGGTTCAAGGGCTTATTAAATCAGTTTTGTGGACTGTGCAGTGGCTCTTCTAATGGCTTGCTTTGGTGTGGACAGCAAGAGTTATGAGCCGTGTTATTTCCTCAGTAAGTGGATGTAACAGAGAGCCACTGTAAGTGCTAACACCGTTAGCACACAACAATAAATAAGACGAGTTTCACTCAGAATGAATATTGCAACAGGGACATCTTACCTGATCTGTTAGGATGTTTCACTGCACACAAGCCGTATTATTCGAGGTGTTTGTAATAAAATATTCCAAACAGACAAAGCAACAACACAACAGCGAGTTTTTGAGAAGATTTTTAATTGGGAAAATGATCATTTCTCTACGTTGATTGCAGACCCACTGCAGAGCAGATCTGCTTGAAGCTTGAACCAACGAAGCAGCGCTTCGACTTGCTGCTTCGTTGGTTCTCTGCTTCGCATTTTTTTTTCAGAAGCGCAGGCCCACAATTTCTTAATTAACATCCCTCAAAGCCATTTAAAGTTGTCAATTAAGTCACTTTGTGTGGATTAAAGTCACTAACTGGAACTCTCGTCTTGTTGCGGGCAAGAAACGAGAATCGTCCTCTGTTCCTGTTTTGTGGGACTAAGTGCACAGCTCCAAACGCTAAAGTTGGATAGAGCTCAGTTGGAATTAATGACTTCAAAGCGAATCGCTGTTTTAAATCAAATGACACCTCTTTCCAAATGTTGTACAGACAGCAAACTACAACCAACCAAAACTGTTTGTTCCTCCCAAAATGAGACATCTTGAAGAGCTCAGCTCAGAGTCTATGGAGTTACATTTCTGCCATTAATGTCTAAGAGGAAATGCCTTTGACAAAAGTACAGATTTTGTTTATTTCTATTTATGTCCAGAGATCAAGGATCCATCATGTACAGATTTTATTTACGTCCAGAGATCTAGGATCCAGTGACAAAGTACAGATTTTATTAATTTTTTTTTACGTCCAGAAATCAAGGATCCAGTGAACAATTTCATAATTATTTACTTTAAGTCTCAATAAAATGTTGATACAAAAAAACCTGTAAAGTCTACTTTTAGTACACAGAAAATTCACATAAGGGAATCAATAAAGAACTGGATCGATAATGGCATCGATATCGATAAAACCTTATCAATACCCATCCCTATCCACAAGACAACAGGGAGACAAGTAAGTGGTAACAATTACAATAACAGTATATTAACTAGCATTAGTTAATGGCATAATAAGTGTTAACTAAATGTGAGTTAAGTGTTAACTGTGTTTAGTAGTCATTTATTTATTAATGTGTTCATGTAAGTCGATGTAATAGTAAGCATGAATTTACAGCGAGTTAAGAGTTAACTGTGTTTACTAATCAGTTATTAATGTGTTATTGTAAGACGATGCAGTAGTAAGCATTAACTTACAAGGAATTAAGAGTTAACTGTGTTTAGTAATCAGTTATTAATGCCTTCATGAAAGTCGATGCAGTAGTAAGCATTAACTTACAGTGAATTAAGTTAACTGTGTTTAATAATCAGTCATTAACGTGTTCTTGTAAGTCGATGCAGTAGTAAGCATTAAGTTACAGTGAGTTAAGAGTTAACTGTGTTTAGTAATCAGTTATTAATGTGTTCTTGTAAGTCGACGCAGTAGTAAGCATTAACTTACAGGGAATTAAGAGTTAACTGTGTTTAGTAGTTATTAATGTGTTCTTGTAAGTCGACACAGTAGTAAGCATTAACTTACAGGGAATTAAGAGTTAACTGTGTTTAGTAATCAGTTATTAATGTGTTCTTGTAAGTCGACGCAGTAGTAAGCATTAACTTACAGGGAATTAAGAGTTAACTGTGTTTAGTAATCAGTTATTAATGTGTTCTTGTAAGTCGACGCAGTAGTAAGCATTAACTTACAGGGAATTAAGAGTTAACTGTGTTTACTAATCAGTTATTAATGTGTTCATGTAAGTCAATGCAGTAATTAAGAGTCAACTGATATGGTGTTCAGTATATGAATTAATACTTTATCATGAACACATTAATAAATTATTACGTTGTCCTAACTCACTATTTGTAAATGCTCATTACTGCATTAATTAACATACTCTTACTGGGAACTTTTTAGATCTACAGTCAGGTGCATAAGTATTTGGACAGTGACACGGTCACAGGTCAACTCAACCATGCGGAATTGTTTTTGCAAGACTTTTACCGCAAAATAAAAACAGAGCAAATGAGATGGTCAAGTGAGGGACACTGGGCCCATAAAAGAGACATGATGAAATTTAATATAGTAGAGAAATAAAATGTTAACTTCTGATTGATTGCCAGCTGTTCCATTCTAAAATTGGAATAACATGGCCCCAAATCCACACCACCCTGTGGAAAGAATTTTATGTGTACAGTAGTGTTCAGAATAATAGTAGTGCTATGTGAGTAAAAAGATTAGTCCAGGTTTTGAGTATATTTCTTATTGTTACATGGGAAACAAGGTACCAGTAGATTCAGTAGATTCTCACAAATCCAACAAGACAAAACCTTCATGATATGCACACTCTTAAGGCTATGAAATTGGGCTGTTAGTAAAAAAAAAAGGTAGAAAAGGGGGTGTTCTCAATAATAGTAGCATCTGCTGTTGACGCTACAAACTCAAAACTATTACGTTCAAACTGCTTTTTTAGCAATCCTGTGAATAACTAAACCAGTATTTACGAGGTCTGTTAGAAAAGTATCCGACCTTATTATTTTTTTCAAAAACCATATGGATTTGAATCACGTGTGATTACGTCAGACATGCTTGAACCCTCGTGGGCATGCGAGAGTTTTTTCACGCCTGTCGGTTACGTCATTCGCCTGTGGGCAGTCTTTGAGTGAGGAGTCGCCCACCCTCTCGTCGTTTTTTTTCATTGTTTAGGAATGGCTCAGAGACTTGCTTTGTTTGATAAAAAATTTTTCAAAAACTGTAAGGCACAACTGAGTGGACACCATTCGATAAATTCAGCTGGTTTTCGGTGAAAATTTTAACGGCTGATGAGAGATTTTGTGTGTAAGTGTCGCTTTAAGGACGGCCCACGGCGCCTGACGGCGATCTGCGCTCCGAGGCGTCGTCGTCTCGCTGTTTCAAGCTGAAAACTTCCACATTTCAGGCTTTGTTCACTCAGGTCGTCGTCAGAGAACGGAGAGGTTTCAGAAGAGGTCGGCATGAGGAGTTTATGCGGACATTCCACTATTAAAGGAAATTTTGTAATGAAAGAACGTGCGGGCAGATTCGCATGTCGGGCCGGACCCGACCGCGGGGGGTCGCGACAGGAAAAACACCTCCATTGGAAACCTTAACGGACAAGTTGGAACAGCAGTGTCTCAGACAAAGGATTTCAGCCGAGAGGGCTGGACCAGTGCTCACTCAAAGCCTGCCCACAGGCGAATGACGTCACTGACACGCGTGAAAAAACTCACGCATGTGCACGAGGGTTCAAGCATGTCGCACGTGATTCAAATCCATATAGTTTTTTTTTTTATAAAACTGCCAGTTAGTTTTCTAATACACCTCGTAGTTGTATAACCACAGTTTTTCATGATTTCTTCACATCTGTGAGGCATTAATTTTGTTGGTTTGGAACCAGAAGAATTTTACTCTCATCAGTCCACAAAATATTCCTCCATTTCTCTTTAGGCCAGTTGATTTGTTCTTTGTCAAATTGTAACCTCTTCTGCACATGTCTTTTATTTAACAGAGGGACTTTGCGGGGGATTCTTGCAAATAAATTAGCTTCACACAGGCGTCTTCTAACTGTCACAGCACTTACAGGTAACTCCAGACTGTCTTTGATCATCCTGGAGCTGATCAATGGGTGAGCCATCTGCCATTCTGGTTATTCTTCTATCCATTTTGATGGTTGTTTTCCGTTTTCTTCCACGCGTCTCTTTTTTTTTGTCCATTTTAAAGCATTGGAGATCATTGTAGATGAACAGCCTATAATTTTTTGCACCTGCGTATGAGTTTTCCCCTCTCCAATCAACTTTTTAATCAAACTACACTGTTCTTCTGAACAATGTCTTGAACGTCCCATTTTCCTCAGGCTTTCAAAGAGAAAAGCATGTTCAACAGGTGCTGGCTTCATCCTTAAATAGGGGACACCTGATTCACACCTGTTTGTTCCACAAAACTGACGAACTCACTGACTGAATGCCACACTACTATTACTGTGAACACCCCCTTTTCTACTTTTTTTTTTTTTACTAATAGCCCAGTTTCATAGCCTTAAGAGTGTGCATATCATGAATGCTTGGTCTTGTGGGATTTGTGAGAATCTACTGAATCTACTGGTACCTTGTTTCCCATATAACAATAAGAAATATACTCAAAACCTGGATTAATCTTTTTAGTCACATAGTACTACTATTATTCTGAACACTACTGTATGTCACCAAAGTTGATGATTCTTAGATTAGACTGGAACTTTATTAATCCCTTGGGAAGACTCCCTTGAGGACACTGAGGTTCCAGCAGCACTGTACAGCAGCACACGGGATAAGAAGCACACAGAGTATCAAAAATGAAAGTTGAAAAAAAAAAACTTCCTTCTCTCTGTGTTTTTAAACATACGGCGTCAGTGGTTTTGAAATTACACACATCTTGAAATGAGCTTGTTTGTTGGTTTCTTTTATTTCCAAAGCTGAAGGTCTCAGCGGTCAACAAGGTCACAGCTGAGAACATTTACAAATCAGTTCTGCAGCAGGAAAATTCTGTATTTAATGTCAGTTGGAATTTTACTCATATTACGAGGTCATGGGGACACGTCTACTCATCACACACATTCTCTCTGCGTGTCTGACACTTCCTGCCAGTGAAAAGATGATCCAATCTAATAGAAGACTGTGGCGACAGCACTGAGGTCCATGCAAAGCTTTCAGTAACACAGCACTGCTCCGCTCTGTCGGGGTTACCAGGGAAGGAGAAGGAGTTCATTGTTCATCAGCAATTTAATGGCGCCATTCATCCTCATTTCCCTTGAGAACAATCTATTGCACGAGAGGACAAAAATATTCTGTCCCTCTCTTTTTGGGTTGTAACACAAAAGTGTGGAGGAGAACCAGGCCACGGCTGGCATGGACATCTGACGTGGGGTGGGCAGCAGGATTTTAACAGCTTGGTTCGGGTGGGATGACGGTGGTAGTTAACAGTGTTGGTGTGAGTGCTCAGTACTTACATTTCTGAAGTCCAGTGTTCATCTGAGTGTGGGGGAGAAGCTGGAGGGGGAGGTCACCTGGCCCCGGCAGACAGGCCAGCATTTCACACAGACACTAGTGCAGCATGGGACACACACTTCTCCTCACACTGCACAGACAGAGAGAGAGAGAAGGTCAACAGTCAGACATAACTGCGGGGCAGCACATGGTGCGTGGAGATACAGAAACCCGGTCCAGACTAATAGAACTCTGTGGTTATTTCCCAGAGGCACGGGGTTGAGGGAGACATGGTTACCTTTCAATTAGAAACTGATTCACACCTGGAGCATCAGGTAAGGTGACATTTGATGCCAATAACAACTTCAATTAAACATCAAACGGCTCAAGTAAAACGGGCAGCCTGGGCCTGAGGGGCTGGCAGCTTTAAAAATCGACTCCGCCGTTCATCTGCTAACGGCATGTTAGACAGTTATTTGAACCCTGCTACCTACGTTCTTCCTCTCCACCACCACCAGACCTTGGCTGAGGAAATGAATGGCTCCATTGCAGCCAAAAACACTGCTGACAATCTGTAAGTCTGATCAATATCGCCATCCTCTGGACCTCAAACAAGCCTTTATTTTGAGGACATTAAACCACGGAGCCGGCTGGAGATGCAGTAAAAACAGGAATGCAGCCACTTTGTTCAATAACCTGATGTAATAGAGCAGGAGAACGTGTTAACTGTGCCCCACTTGGCTGACTGCTGTATTCAGAAAACCCCACAGACGCTCAGTTAATCAGCACTGAAGAAGAGTCAGGGAGCAAATTGCGTCAACAGAGTCCATGCCCTCCTCCTCTTAGTGCGGGAGGCAAGTGTGAACAAACAAACAGCGTCTGTGAGTGACGCAATTAACCACAGACAACCTTGGCATGTCTGCCTGCCACAGGGCGACGACTTAAAAGTGTCTTCCCCCCTGCAGTGAAAAGAGACAAGCGGAGGAAAGAGTGACAATGTGAGTGAGAAAGACAGGTGGTCCTTTTGGAAAAGGGAGCGCGGGTGGGGGGGGGGACTCGATTTAAAAGGCAGGAGCTCAAAAAGGTCAGGATGACAGCTCATTTAAATCCTCCCAGCAAGAGCAGACAAAAAAAAACAAAAAAAACAAGCATTAATGAAGCTGCCAGTTGTGCACAGATACCTGAGAGCCGAGCACCTTGGGGTGCTCCGGGGGCAGGATGGAGGGGCGACTGTATGTCACCACGCTGAGAGAGAGTTTGGGGCTGTTCCATCGCCTCGTTTGGTCTCATCCTCCCCTCTCTTCCCTGCTTTTCTGGTTTACAGACTGGACCGCCATACGGCAGCAGCGGCGCCTGCCCTTGATTCAGTGCGTCACCGTGCATTAACTTTAATTGGCCTGATATGTTATTCTTTCCCTCGGCCTTGGAGGACTGTAGGTGTACGACTGCTTGACATCAACAGGCAAGATTTCCAGCACTCTCATTTATCAGAGTGCCAAGATTTCACACAGCGATAACAGCAAATCTCTGACAACAGACAGGTTCAGGCTGCAGGAAAAATACATATCAAACACAACTGTGTTTGCTCGGGGTTTCAAAAGTGATGCGGTGGCAGAAGAGCGAAATTATGTGGGGGGTGATGGGGGAGGAGGAAAAAAATAAAATGGCAGCATAAACTGTCAGTCCATCTGTTATGAGAACACACACACACACACACACACACACACACACACACACACACACACACACACACACACACACACACACACACACACAACAGGAAAAAAGCAGCCAACAGGCCGTCAGCAAGCCTCCTCCCCTCCTCCCCCACAACACCCCTGAATGCCAGAAAAATGTGCAGCAGGGAGCGCAGCGCCAAAGGTCAGCCTATGGTAATGCCCAGGCTGGCACTCTGCTGTACAGTGCAGAGCAGGAGATGAAACACCACAGAAGGAAAACTGACATTGACTCAGCGCCGCCACAGAAACTTCAAATATAAATAACATGCCAAACGCTGACACTTTCTACTGCGGCACATGCCCCCACAGAGGCTTTTCAACATATGGACTATCTGGATGAGAGTGCACCGGACAGAGTGCACCGCCAGGAGAGAGTGCACCGGACAGAGTGCAGCACCCGGACCTAGTGCACCGGACAGAGTGCAGCGCCACGACAGAGTGCAGCGCCACGACAGAGTGCACCGGACAGAGTGCAGCACCCGGACGTAGTGCACCGGACAGAGTGCAGCGCCACGACAGAGTGCACCGGACAGAGTGCAGCGCCCGGACCTAGTGCACCAGACAGAGTGCAGCGCCACGACAGAGTGCACCAGACAGAGTGCAGCGCCACGACAGAGTGCAGCACTCGGACAGAGTGCAGCGCCAGGACAGAGTGCACCGGACAGAGTGTAGCGCCACGACAGAGTGCACCGGACAGAGTGCAGCGCCAGGACAGAGTGCACCGGACAGAGTGCAGCACCCGGACCTAGTGCACCAGACAGAGTGCAGTGCCACGACAGAGTGCACCAGACAGAGTGCAGCGCCACGACAGAGTGCAGCACTCGGACAGAGTGCAGCGCCAGGACAGAGTGCACCGGACAGAGTGTAGCGCCACGACAGAGTGCACCGGACAGAGTGCAGCGCCAGGACAGAGTGCACCGGACAGAGTGCAGCACCCGGACCTAGTGCACCGGACAGAGTGCAGCGCCAGGACAGAGTGCACAGGACAGAGTGCAGCACCGGGAAAGAGTGCACCGGACATAGTGCAGCGCACGGACAGAGTGCAGCGCCAGGACAGAGTGCACCGGACAGAGTGTAGCGCCACGACAGCGTGCACCGGACAGAGTGCAGTGCCAGGACAGAGTGCACCGGACAGAGTGCAGCGCCCGGACCTAGTGCACTGGACAGAGTGCAGCGCCCGGACAGAGTGCACCACCACAACAGAGTGCACCACCCGGACAGAGTGCACCACCACAACAGAGTGCACCACCACGACAGAGTGCACCGCCACGACAGAGTGCACCGCCACGACAGAGTGCAGCACCACGACAGAGTGCAGCGCCACGACAGAGTGCACCGGACAGAGTGCAGCGCCATGACAGAGTGCACCGGACAGAGTGCAGCACCCGGACCTAGTGCACTGGACAGAGTGCAGCGCCAGGACAGAGTGCACAGGACAGAGTGCAGCACCGGGAAAGAGTGCACCGGACATAGTGCAGCACCACGACAGAGTGCACCGGACAGAGTGCAGTGCACGGAGAGAGTGCAGCGCCAGGACAGAGTGCACCGGACAGAGTGCAGCACCACGACAGCGTGCACCGGACAGAGTGCAGTGCCAGGACAGAGTGCACCGGACAGAGTGCAGCGCCAGGACAGAGTGCACCGGACAGAGTGCAGCGACAGGACAGAGTGCACCGGACAGAGTGCAGCGCCCGGACCTAGTGCACTGGACAGAGTGCAGCGCCCGGACCTAGTGCACTGGACAGAGTGCAGCGCCAGGACAGAGTGCAGCACCCGGACAGAGTGCACCACCACAACAGAGTGCACTGGACATAGTGCAGCACCACGACAGAGTGCACCGGACAGAGTGCAGCGCCACGACAGAGTGCACCAGACAGAGTGCAGCGCCACGACAGAGTGCACCAGACAGAGTGCAGCGCCACGACAGAGTGCACCAGACAGAGTGCAGCACCACGACAGAGTGCACCGGACAGAGTGCAGCACCACAACGGAGTGCACCGGACAGAGTGCACCGCCACGACAGAGTGCACCGGACAGAGTGCAGCGCCATGACAGAGTGCACCGGACAGAGTGCAGCGCCACGACAGAGTGCAGCGCCACGACAGAGTGCACCAGACAGAGTGCAGCGCCACGACGGAGTGCAGCGCCACGACGGAGTGCACCGGACAGAGTGTAGCGCCACGACAGAGTCAACCAGACAGAGTGTAGCACCAGGACAGTGTGTAGCGCCAGGACAGAAACTGAGCTTGCTGAAGCTGGAGGTGCAGCTCCACAGGTGGCATGACTCAATGGTAATGCCCAACCAGCCGAACAGATGACTGGCCAAGTGGCTCAGCAGCCAACGTGAGGTGGGCAGATGCAGCCCCTCCTCTCCTGGGGGGAAGCAGTGTTTTGTGTGTGGAGGTCTCAGTGAGTCGGCTCGACCGGGCCTGTGGAGTGGGACTGACTCGGTGGAGTTTAGACAGGCATCAAACACCATCAGCCTCGTGCAGACTGTCACGATGGGGCTCTCAACGGATCCCAGGTGACTCGTCAAGCCTCCACCAACTCACTTATACAAAATGCAATAAAAGTGTGCAAATGTTTTCATTGCAGATCAATCAATCAATCAATTTTTTTTTTATATAGCGCCAAATCACAACAAACAGTTGCCCCAAGGCGCTTTATATTGTAAGGCAAGGCCATACAATAATTATGTAAAACCCCAACGGTCAAAACGACCCCCTGTGAGCAAGCACTTGGCTACAGTGGGAAGGAAAAACTCCCTTTTAACAGGAAGAAACCTCCAGCAGAACCAGGCTCAGGGAGGGGCAGTCTTCTGCTGGGACTGGTTGGGGCTGAGGGAGAGAACCAGGAAAAAGACATGCTGTGGAGGGGAGCAGAGATCGATCACTAATGATTAAATGCAGAGTGGTGCATACAGAGCAAAAAGAGAAAGAAACAGTGCATCATGGGAACCCCCCAGCAGTCTACGTCTATAGCAGCATAACTAAGGGATGGTTCAGGGTCACCTGATCCAGCCCTAACTATAAGCTTTAGCAAAAAGGAAAGTTTTAAGCCTAATCTTAAAAGTAGAGAGGGTGTCTGTCTCCCTGATCTGAATTGGGAGCTGGTTCCACAGGAGAGGAGCCTGAAAGCTGAAGGCTCTGCCTCCCATTCTACTCTTACAAACCCTAGGAACTACAAGTAAGCCTGCAGTCTGAGAGCGAAGCGCTCTATTGGGGTGATATGGTACTACGAGGTCCCTAAGATAAGATGGGACCTAATTATTCAAAACCTTATAAGTAAGAAGAAGAATTTTAAATTCTATTCTAGAATTAACAGGAAGCCAATGAAGAGAGGCCAATATGGGTGAGATATGCTCTCTCCTTCTAGTCCCCGTCAGTACTCTAGCTGCAGCATTTTGAATTAACTGAAGGCTTTTTAGGGAACTTTTAGGACAACCTGATAATAATGAATTACAATAGTCCAGCCTAGAGGAAATAAATGCATGAATTAGTTTTTCAGCATCACTCTGAGACAAGACCTAGATTTGGGTATCATCTGCATAACAATGAAAATTTAAGCAATACCGTCTAATAATACTACCTAAGGGAAGCATGTATAAAGTGAATAAAATTGGTCCTAGCACAGAACCTTGTGGAACTCCATAATTAACCCTAGTCTGTGAAGAAGATTCCCCATGTACATGAACAAATTGTAATCTATTAGACAAATATGATTCAACCACCGCAGCGCAGTGCCTTTAATACCTATGGCATGCTCTAATCTCTGTAATAAAATTTTATGGTCAACAGTATCAAAAGCAGCACTGAGGTCTAACAGAACAAGCACAGAGATGAGTCCACTGTCCGAGGCCATAAGAAGATCATTTGTAACCTTCACTAATGCTGTTTCTGTACTATGATGAATTCTAAAACCTGACTGAAACTCTTCAAATAGACCATTCCTCTGCAGATGATCAGTTAGCTGTTTTACAACTACCCTTTCAAGAATTTTTGAGAGAAAAGGAAGGTTGGAGATTGGCCTATAATTAGCTAAGATAGCTGGGTCAAGTGATGGCTTTTTAAGTAATGGTTTAATTACTGCCACCTTAAAAGCCTGTGGTACATAGCCAACTAACAAAGATAGATTGATCATATTTAAGATCGAAGCATTAAATAATGGTAGGGCTTCCTTGAGCAGCCTGGTAGGAATGGGGTCTAATAAACATGTTGATGGTTTGGATGAAGTAACTAATGAAAATAACTCAGACAGAACAATCGGAGAGAATGAGTCTAACCAAATACCGGCATCACTGAAAGCAGCCAAAAATAACGATACGTCTTTGGGATGGTTATGAGTAATTTTTTCTCTAATAGTTAAAATTTTGTTAGCAAAGAAAGTCATGAAGTCATTACTAGTTAAAGTTAAAGGAATACTCAGCTCAATAGAGCTCTGACTCTTTGTCAGCCTGGCTACAGTGCTGAAAAGAAACCTGGGGTTGTTCTTATTTTCTTCAATTAGTGATGAGTAGAAAGATGTCCTAGCTTTACGGAGGGCTTTTTTATAGAGCAACAGACTCTTTTTCCAGGCTAAGTGAAGATCTTCTAAATTAGTGAGACGCCATTTCCTCTCCAACTTACGGGTTATCTGCTTTAAGCTACGAGTTTGTGAGTTATACCACGGAGTCAGGCACTTCTGATTTAAAGCTCTCTTTTTCAGAGGAGCTACAGCATCCAAAGTTGTCTTCAATGAGGATGTAAAACTATTGACGAGATACTCTATCTCACTTACAGAGTTTAGGTAGCTACTCTGCACTGTGTTGGTATATGGCATTAGAGAACATAAAGAAGGAATCATATCCTTAAACCTAGTTACAGCGCTTTCTGAAAGACTTCTAGTGTAATGAAACTTATTCCCCACTGTTGGGTAGTCCATCAGAGTAAATGTAAATGTTATTAAGAAATGATCAGACAGCAGGGAGTTTTCAGGGAATACTGTTAAGTCTTCTATTTCCATACCATAAGTCAGAACAAGATCTAAGATATGATTAAAGTGGTGGGTGGACTCATTTACTTTTTGAGCAAAGCCAATAGAGTCTAATAATAGATTAAATGCAGTGTTGAGGCTGTCATTCTCAGCATCTGTGTGGATGTTAAAATCGCCCACTATAATTATCTTATCTGAGCTAAGCACTAAGTCAGACAAAAGGTCTGAAAATTCACAGAGAAACTCACAGTAACGACCAGGTGGACGATAGATAATAACAAATAAAACTGGTTTTTTGGGACTTCCAATTTGGATGGACAAGACTAAGAGTCAAGCTTTCAAATGAATTAAAGCTCTGTCTGGGTTTTTTGATTAATTAATAAGCTGGAATGGAAGATTGCTGCTAATCCTCCGCCCCGGCCCGTGCTACGAGCGTTCTGACAGTTAGTGTGACTCGGGGGTGTTGACTCATTTAAACTAACATATTCATCCTGCTGTAACCAGGTTTCTGTAAGGCAGAATAAATCAATATGTTGATCAATTATTATATCATTTACTAACAGGGACTTAGAAGAGAGAGACCTAATGTTTAATAGACCACATTTAACTGTTTTAGTCTGTGGTGCAGTTGAAGGTGCTATATTATTTTTCTTTTTGAATTTTTATGCTTAAATAGATTTTTGCTGGTTATTGGTGGTCTGGGAGCAGGCACCGTCTCTACGGGGATGGGGGTAATGAGGGGATGGCAGGGGGAGAGAAGCTGCAGAGAGGTGTGTAAGACTACAACTCTGCTTCCTGGTCCCAACCCTGGATAGTCACGGTTTGGAGGATTTAAGAAAATTGGCCAGATTTCTAGAAATGAGAGCTGCTCCATCCAAAGTGGGATGGGTGCCGTCTCTCCTAACAAGACCAGGTTTTCCCCAGAAGCTTTGCCAATTATCTATGAAGCCCACCTCATTTTTTTGGACACCACTCAGACAGACAGCAATTCAGGGAGAACATGCGGCTAAACATGTCACTCCCGGTCTGGTTGGGGAGGGGCCCAGAGAAAACTACAGAGTCCGACATTGTTTTTGCAAAGTTACACACCGATTTAATGTTAATTTTAGTGACCTCCGATTGGCGTAACCGGGTGTCATTACTGCCGACGTGAATTACAATCTTACCAAATTTACGCTTAGCCTTAGCCAGCAGTTTCAAATTTCCTTCAATGTCGCCTGCTCTGGCCCCCGGAAGACAATTGACTATGGCTGCTGGTGTCGCTAACTTCACATTTCTCAAAACAGAATCGCCAATAACCAGAGTTTGATCCTCGGCGGGTGTGTCGCCGAGTGGGGAAAAACGGTTAGAAATGTGAACGGGTTGGCGGTGTACACGGGGCTTCTGTTTAGAACTACGCTTCCTCCTCACAGTCACCCAGTCGGCCTGCTTTCCCGGCTGCTCGGGATCTGCCAGGGGGTAACTAACGGCGGCTAAGCTACCTTGGTCCGCACCGACTACAGGGGCCTGGCTAGCTGTAGAATTTTCCACGGTGCGGAGCCGAGTCTCCAATTTGCCCAGCCTGGCCTCCAAAGCTATGAATAAGCTACACTTATTACAAGTACCATTACTGCTAAAGGAGGCCGAGGAATAACTAAACATTTCACACCCAGAGCAGAAAAGTGCGGGAGAGACAGGAGAAGCCGCCATGCTAAACCGGCTAAGAGCTAGTAGCTGCGCTAAGCTAGCGGATTCCTAAAAACACGCAAAGTGAATAATGTGTAAATAATTTAGAGGTGATTCAGCAGAAGGAGTGCTTTAGTTAAGGCACGTAAAGATTACACTGGGAAACAAATCGTAATCTAGATAACTAGATCAATCTAACTGCGCAGATTAAACAGCTAACAGATACAGAAAAACACCGCTGTGCTCCGGAACAGGAAGTGATACAATACCGCAGTGAGAGATAGAGAAAAGTCACGTTGCCAAAGCACAAAGTGAACAAGAGATCTGAATGGTTTGTGTTATGAGTCAAATTGCTGTTCAAAAGTTGAACTATATATTCTTTTCATTCCCTGGCGGGGAAGGAAACAAAAGAAGGTATTTGAAAGATAAAACTGCAAAGAAAGAAAGAAAGAAACAGGATACGAGGAAAACATTTGGGAAGTCATACCAGTGCCATTTACACCATGATTGTTTCTATGTCCTCAAACAATGCAGATCTGCTTTTGCTAGAAGTTTGGGAGTTGGGCAAATTGCACAGGAAACTAGAAGGGCTTTCAGACAGCACAGACCCCCCCCCAAAAAAGAAGATGAGACCAGATGTCCTCGATTTTATGATGTGTGTTTCTACTGTGTACAGTGACTGAATGAAGGTAACACAGAAAAGTTTCTTACTTGACTGGATCTGAATTTTTATCCAAATCTCCAACTGTGTTCCAGCGTGGCTGACTTCAGAGGGCACTGCACATCTGCCCTCTCATGCCCTGCCCAAATTTGGTCCCTCCTGCCTGTTTTCCTCCACCTTCTCAAACCAACCAGCAGGATGAACAGTTCCAAAGTAATGTCCGTAGGCAGAGTAAAGCTGTGCATCTGAGTGTGTGATTCAGTGCTCAATATGGCGACATGTCGACTGTTTCGGCTTAATTTGAAGGCTGGTATGTACATTTCCAAAAGTGATCGCCAGTCAGCGATTTAAATTTTTCATCTTGTTAGAGCACGCCACCTTTTTGTGTGTGTGTGTGTGTGTGTGTGGCTGCAGTGAGCACTACAGGTTGAAATTATTTTCAGAAAGGCGTTTTGTCATCACAGAGATCAGTTTATTGCCATTTTTCTCTGCAGTCACTCAAACGCCTGCTGCTGACTGCATTAAAAGTAATCAAAACATCAGATGTAGAAATCTCACATATAATACACAGTTTTCAGTTTTTGACTCTCATTTACATATAGTTGGACAATAACACCTCCAAATATATTTTTGCTATGCAGACTTGGCATGTGAATCTCATCAGTGACAATTCGATACACATCTCGATCTACTACCAGTGATACGATAGATACAGTAGTGTTCAGAATAATAGTAGTGCTATGTGACTAAAAAGATTAGTCCAGGTTTTGAGTATATTTCTTATTGTTACTTGGGAAACAAAGTACCAGTAGATTCAGTAGATTCTCACAAACTCAACAAGACCAAGCATTCATGATATGCACACTCTTAAGGCTATGAAATTGGGCTATTAGTAAAAAAGTAGAAAAGGGGGTGTTCACAATAATAGTAGTGTGGCATTCAGTCAGTGAGTTCATCAATTTTGTGGAACAAACAGGTGTGAATCAGGTGTCCCCTATTTAAGGATGAAGCCAGCACCTGTTGAACATGCTTTTCTCTTCGAAAGTCTGAGGAAAATGGGACGTTCAAGACATTGTTCAGAAGAACAGCGTAGTTTGGTTAAAAAGTTGATTGGAGAGGGGAAAATGTATACGCAGGTGCAAAAAATTATAGGCTGTTCATCTACAATGATCTCCAATGCTTTAAAATGGACAAAAAAAAAAGAGACGCGTGGAAGAAAACGGAAAACAACCATCAAAATGGATAGAAGAATAACCACAATGGCAAAGGCTCACCCATTGATCAGCTACAGGATGATGAAAGACAGTCTGGAGTTACCTGTAAGTGCTGTGACAGTTAGAAGGCACCTGTGTGAAGCTAATTTATTTGCAAGAATCCCCCGCAAAGTCCCTCTGTTAAATAAAAGACGTGCAGAAAAGGTTACAATTTGCCAAAGAACACATCAACTGGCCTAAAGAGAAATGGACGAATATATTGTGGACTGATGAGAGTAAAATTGTTCTTTTTGGGTCCAAGAACCGCAGACAGTTTGTGAGATGACCCCCAAACTCTGAATTCAAGCCACAGTTCACAGTGAAGACAGTGAAGCATGGTGGTGCAAGCATCATGATATGGGCATGTTTCTCCTACTATGGTGTTGGACCTATATATCGCATACCAGGTATCATGGATCAGTTTGGATATGTCAAAATACTTGAAGAGGTCATGTTGCCTTATGCTGATACAACTAAATACTAGTGTAGTGATTCACAGGATTGCTAAAAAAGCAGTTTGAACATAATAGTTTTGAGTTTGTAGCGTCAACAGCAGATGCTACTATTATTGAGAACACCCCCTTTTCTACTTTTTTTTAACCAGTAGCCCAATTTCATAGCCTTAAGAGTGTGCATATCATATCATATTTTTTTTTTTTTTTTTGCTAGCTTGCACTCGGCCGAGACGGACGCACTTTTCTCTTCTCCCTCCCTCCTTATCTTTCCTGCTTCTGTGGCGTGTTGTCTGTGAGGCTGCAGCTTTGCTCTTCTGGAAAACGACAAAAATGGATCTGTTAAAGTGGTCTCTGAACGCAATTGACACAATTTTTTCTACAAGACATTCGGGGGCGGAGGACCCGACCTGTCCTGCCGGGACGCATGTGATGGGTTACGTGATGGACTCGTGGAGGAGATGGCAGGTCATGTGCCTTTACATGCTTTCTGTGGAGGACATCGAAGATGTGTACATATTCGGCTTGGTGGTGACCGGCTTTCTGATGTGTGGAGCGGGCACTATGCTGGTTTACCGGAAAATCAAGAAAGTGGAAGCAGCTTTGATTGGTCCTTCCAGGCTGCCCTACATGATTGATTCGATTGGGAAGGCAGTGGCTGCGCAGTCGGCGGGGGTTAACTGCGCGTTGGAAAACATCTCGAGCAGGATTGCAGCCCTGGAAACCCGCTCTGACCGTCTGTGAAGACCACATTCTACATTCAGATGCATTGAGAGCCACTCTGTTCTCAGAACTGTGGAATCTTTCAGGCGTCTGCTAATCTGGCTATTCATTTGGCTTCCCCAAATACAGCTGCACTTCAAGGTCGCTGTGATAAAACCTCCTCAGAAGATCAACACTTAAGCCTCGCTCCCTGGTCTTCCCCCCTCCCTTCAGCTTCTCCAGCTCTGATGTTGACTGTGTTAGGACTGTTCAGGACTGCTCAGACTGCGCAGGGCTGCCCCCTCCCCCTCCAGGATTGTCGGACAAGGCCGCTGACGGTGCCAAACAGGCTGCCTCCGGAGTGTTCTGATAAACTGGACCTATTCAAATCTCGGTTGTCGTCCTGTGTCCTTGTTTTTGTCTGTGTGATTATTGTTTTTCTGTGCTGATGGGGATTTTTTTCCTCATTGCCACTGTGTAATGCAGCGGCTATGAGGGTTTTTTTTTTTTTCTCCTTTTCCCTCGTGTTTTGCTTTCATATAAATGTTTTATGTACCGGGCCGGCCTATGTGTTGTGTGTTGTGTTGTTTGTTATGGGTCAGTGTTGGTTTGCTCAGCCCTGCTGTTGACCAAGGCAGTGATGTACATCTGGAGCTGGTCCCCGGGCGCCTAATGGCGACTTCTGCTCCTACTGGCAATTAGGATGGGTTAAATGCAGTAGACACATTTCATTGTGCAGGGAACATGTTCTTCTGTGCATATGACAATAAAATTTCTTTGAATCCTTGAATCCTTGATTACTTTTAATGCAGTCAGCAGCAGGCGTTTGAGTGACTGCAGAGAAAAATGGCAAAAAATGGATCTCTGTGATATACTCAAAACTTGGATTAATCTTTTTAGTCACATAGCACTACTATTATTCTGAACACTACTGTATAGCGATACATGACAGACAATACGATGTAATATGATTCACCCCTGTTCCAGATTCAGTGTGATTTGATATGTATGTGACGGCAACTCAATTCCTCACAATGCGATATGATGTGACTTGGTGCGATACAATGCGATTCAACATGATGCAAATAAATTATACCAAAAATTCAAATAGAAAATAGAAGCTGTAATTCAGTATGGTACTATGGTATTCTTCTTCCGATTTTACTAGAGGCAGAGGATTTGTTTTACTCCTTATAAGCAGCAAATTTACCAGATTCAACATTGAGGAACAGGAATCAGTTCCCTCAAATTTGGAACCTGCTTCATCACACTGTCAGAACTTAAACAGCAAACAGTAAGACAACATCACTCTCAATGAGTGACTTAAAGTGAGTCACTCATTGACAGAGTACAACCTTGGCAAAAGTAATTTGCGATACTTTCTTACCAGTTTTGCCAGAGCTCGGTTTACAATCTGCGGCTGTGTCGATACTGTTTAGCAGCACGCCATTCTTTACAAACGACCTACATCTTGTTATCTATTTAGACAAAGCGAAGGTCAGTGGTGGGCACAGATAACAAAAAATTAACTTTGATAACAGATAATCAGATAACTTAAAAGTTATGTTTGATAAATATAAACCGACAAACGACCCAAAAATGTATCGGAAGTTACAGATAACCAATAAATTCCAGTATTGTCTCTGGTACACTTGCAACTACTAACAAGCTGATTTTGAGTTTTCACACCACGATCGCTTTTGGAAGCATCACAAGGGATGACAGACCCAAACAATGAGTCAGCATTTCTGTCTTTGAGCATCCTGCCCCCTGCTGGAAGCTCCTGTTTACTACATGGCTTCCAGCACAGACGGAAGCTGAGAGGCACTATGAAGCTCAACTCTACTCAATCGCAACGCTGCCGTCAGGCGGAGGTCTTGGAAAATAAAGCAGTGCTGAGTTATGGTTTGGTGTATAAATAAAATGAATACTGATAGAATATGTTGTGAAAGTGTAGGAACACGGACCCACAACAGGGGGCGCAAATGAACGGACAATGGAGAAGGTAAATAACAAGTTTTACTGTTGTGAAACGAGCACAACCAATACAACAATCAACAATTGGGATTAAGCCGAATTCTGCTGGTGTCGTGTGGGCAGGCTCGAAGGTAGGAGACGTCCGTCCGAGTCAAACGGAACCACCCAGATCTCCTCTGCCACCGAACCCTGGAAATACTGGAACCGCCAAGTCCCGAAGTCCCAGGTGGCCACTGCCTCCGCTCGTCGGATCCGGTACTGCTGGCAAGAGAGAGCAACAAACACACAGGTGTGGATGCGGCTGCACCCAGTAACACGGAGAGGGAAGAAGCCGCCCTCCACCTCTCGTCACGTTTTAAAACAGGAAGGTGAGTACTTATCCAAGCAATTGGCTTTCGTAGTCAGCTGTCCTGAAAGGTTTAACACGTATTATCAAATATACAGAATATGCTGCAGAGTAGTTTACCTCTATCTCAAGGCGATATCTCGGCACTGAGGTGGAGACGCCGTCCTCCTGATATACCTCGGTGCTGAGTAGAACAGCTGTGTCTGGTGATGGGTGACAGCTGTCACCCAGGCTACTCCCATGATGCGGCAGCGCCCTCTGGTGCCTGGAGCCCGCACTCCAGGCAGGGCGCCCTCTGTTGGTGGTGGGCCAGCAGTACCTCCTCTTCAGCGGCCCACACAACAGGACCCCCCCTCAACGGGCGCCTCCTGGCGCACGACCGGGCTTGTCCGGATGGCGTCGGTAGAAGTCGGCCAGGAGGGCCGGGTCCAGGATGAAGCCCTTCTTCACCCAGGAGCGCTCCTCGGGGCCGTACCCCTCCCAGTCCACCAGATACTGAAAACCCCGGCCCATCCGACGGACGTCAAGGAGCCGGCGGACAGTCCAAGCCGGTGCTCCGTCGATGATCCGGGCAGGAGGCGGCGCCGGACCCGGGGTGCAGAGGGGTGAGGTGTGAAGAGGCTTGATCCGGGAAACGTGGAAGACTGGATGGATCCGCAGTGAGGCCGGAAGCTGGAGCCTCACTGCGGCGGGGTTGATGACCTTGAGGATCTTATAAGGTCCGATGTACCGTTCTTGCAGTTTTGGAGAATCAACCTGTAGGGAATGTCCTTCGTGGACAACCAGACCTCCTGCCCAGGACGGTACTCGGGGGCCGGGGCTCGCCGCCGGTCTGCATGTCTCTTCGCCCTCGTCCGGGCCTGCAACAAGGCAGAGCGGGCGGCCCGCCACACCCGACGGCACTTCCGTAGGTGGGCCTGGACCGAGGGCACACCGACCTCTCCCTCAACCACCGGAAACAAGGGGGGCTGATACCCCAAGCACACCTCAAACGGGGAGAGGCCGGTGGCTGATGACACTTGGCTGTTGTGGGCGTACTCGATCCAGGCCAGGTGGGTACTCCAGGCCATCGGGTGCGCGGCTGTCACACAGCGAAGTGTCTGCTCCAGTTCTTGATTCGCCCGCTCTGCCTGCCCGTTGGTCTGGGGGTGGTACCCAGACGAGAGGCTGACCGTGGCCCCCAGTTCCCGGCAGAAGCTCCTCCAGACATGTGAGGTGAACTGGGGACCGCGATCGGAGACGATGTCTGATGGTATGCCATGCAGACGGACGACGTGGTGGACCAGGAGGTCCGCTGTCTCCTGGGCCGTAGGGAGCTTCGGGAGGGCCACGAAGTGGGCCGCCTTGGAGAAACGGTCCACTATCGTGAAGACGACGGTGTTTCCCTGGGACGGCGGGAGACCCGTGACGAAGTCCAGGCCGATGTGGGACCAGGGGCGATGAGGCACGGGCAATGGCTGTAGCTGCCCTGAGGTCTTCCTATGGTCGGCCTTGCCCCTGGCGCAGGTGGTACAGGCCTGGACGTAGTCCCGGACGTCGGTCTCCAGGGATGCCCACCAGAAGCGTTGCCGGACGACTGCCACGGTCCTTCGCACCCCTGGGTGACAGGAGAGCTTAGAACCGTGACAGAAGTCCAGGACTGCAGCCCTAGCCTCTGGTGGGACGTATAGTCTGTTTTTTGGTCCGTTTCCGGGGTCCGGGACACGGGTCAGGGCCTCCCGGACGGTCTTCTCCACGTCCCAGGTGAGGGCGGCCACGATAGCGGACTCCGGGATGATGGGATCCGGGGGATCCGACGGTTCCGTTTTGACCTCATCTTCGTGCACCCGGGACAATGCATCCGATCTCTGATTCTTGGTCCCGGGACGGTAGGTGATCCGGAAGTCAAAACGGCCAAAGAACAGTGACCAGCGGGCTTGCCTGGGGTTCAGACGCTTGGCGGCTCTGATGTACTCCAGGTTCCGATGGTCAGTGAAAACCGTGAACGGCACGGCTGTTCCCTCCAACAGATGTCTCCACTCTTCGAGGGCCTCTTTCACAGCAAGGAGTTCCCGATTGCCGACGTCATAATTCCGTTCAGCGGGGGTCAACCTGCGAGAAAAATAGGCACACGGGTGAAGGACCTTATCAGTCTTCCCGCTCTGGGAGAGCACCGCTCCTATCCCTGAGTCCGAGGCATCCACTTCAACCACTACCTGGCGGCTAGGATCGGGCTGCACCAGAACTGGTGCAGACGAGAAGCGCCGTTTCAACTCCTTGAACGCGGCCTCGCACCGGTCCGACCAGGTGAAGGGAACTTTTGGAGAGGTCAGGGCTGTCAGGGGGCTAACTACCTGACTGTAGCCCTTAATGAACCTCCTATAAAAATTAGCAAAACCGAGGAACTGTTGCAGCTTCCTACGGCTTGTAGGTTGGGGCCAGTCTCTCACCGCCGCAACCTTGGCCGGGTCCGGGGCGACGGAGTTAGAGGAGATGATAAACCCCAGGAAGGACAAAGAAGTGCGGTGGAACTCACACTTCTCGCCCTTCACAAACAGGCGGTTCTCCAACAACCGCTGCAGGACCTGACGGACATGCCGGACATGAGTCTCAGGATCCGGGGAAAAGATGAGTATATCGTCCAGATACACGAAGACGAACCGGTGCAGGAAGTCCCGCAGGACATCATTTACCAACGCTTGGAAGGTCGCGGGAGCGTTAGTGAGACCGAACGGCATGACCAGGTACTCAAAATGGCCCAACGGGGTGTTAAATGCCGTCTTCCATTCGTCTCCCTTCCGGATCCGAACCAAATGATACGCATTCCTAAGATCAAGTTTGGTGAAGATATTGGCTCCATGCAAGGGGGTGAACACCGAATCCAACAGGGGCAACGGGTATCGATTGCGAACCGTGATTTCGTTCAACCCCCTATAGTCAATGCATGGACGAAGCCCGCCATCCTCTTTACCCACAAAAAAGAAACCAGCACCCATCGGAGAGGTGGAATTCCGGATCAACCCGGCAGCTAATGAGTCCCGGATGTAGGTCTCCATTGATTCACGCTCCGGCCGTGAGAGGTTGTACAGCCTACTGGACGGAAACTCACTGCCTGGAACCAAATCAATGGCACAATCGTACGGGCGGTGAGGAGGAAGCGTAAGAGCCAGATCCTTGCTGAACACATCAGCGAGGTCATGGTACTCCGCTGGCACCGCCTTCAGATTGGGCGGGACTCGGACCTCCTCCTTAGCTTGGGAGCCGGGAGGAACCGAGGAACCTAGACACTCCCGATGGCAGGTTTCGTTCCACTGAACCACTACCCCGGACGGCCAATCAATCCGGGGATTGTGCTTTAGCATCCATGGAAACCCTAAAACCACACGGGAGGTGGCCTGAGTCACGAAGAACTCAATCACCTCTCGGTGGTTACCTGACACCACCAGAGTTACTGGAGGTGTCTTATGTGTGATTGGTGGGAGTAGGGAGCCATCTAGCGCCCGAACCTGCACAGGCGAGGTAAGAGCCACCAGAGGGAGCCCTATCTCCCTGGCCCATCTACTGTCAAGCAGATTCCCCTCAGAGCCCGTGTCTACCAGTGCTGGGGCCTTCAGGGTTGAATCCTCATAAAGGATCGTGACTGGGAGTCGTGTAGCAATGTGGGTGTGTCCCACGTGAATGTTTTGGCCCACCCCTGGCCCAGTCTCTAGGGGCGGGCGTTTGGCGTTTGACCGCTCAGGGCAGTCTCTCACATGGTGCTCCATTGAACTACAACCAAGACACGCTCCGTGGGTCCATCTCCTCTGTGCATCTGGTGCCCTAAATGTTGCCCTACTCGTGTCCCTAGCTTCGTCAGTAGGGGGAGCTGTGACCCCACGGAACGCAGGAACAGAGGAGCGTGGGGAGGGCGGAGCTCGATCGGACCCGGAAGGGAGAGGGACGACGCGTGCCTGGCCACGCCCTTCGCCTCGTTCCCGACGGCGTTCTTCTAACCGGTTGTCGAGTCGTATGACTAGATCGATGAGCCCATCTAAATCCCGCGGTTCGTCCTTAGCCACCAGGTGCTCTTTTAGGACCAGAGACAGTCCGTTTACAAAGGCAGCGCGGAGGGCAGTGCTATTCCAGCCGGATCTCGCCGCCGCGATGCGGAAGGCGACTGCATAGGCAGCTGCGCTCCGACGTCCCTGTCGTATGGACAGTAGCGCGGTTGAAGCGGACTCTCCTCTGTTGGGATGATCGAACACCGTTCTGAGCTCCCGTACAAACCCAGCGTACGTATGAAGGAGCCGTGAGTTCTGCTCCCAGAGCGCTGTAGCCCAAGCGCGTGCCTCCCCGCGAAGCAGATTTATCACATAAGCTACTTTGCTAGCATCAGTCGCGTACATCACGGGACGCTGAGCGAAGACGAGCGAACACTGCATAAGAAAGTCCGCGCACGTCTCCACACAGCCTCCGTACGGTTCTGGAGGGCTTATGTATGCTTCTGGGGACGGAGGAAGGGACCGTTGAACGACCAGTGGAACGTTACTTTCGCACGCAGGGTCCTCGGGAGGGAGAGCCGCAGCGGCGCCCGAAGGGCGTGCCTCCACTTGTGCGGCGAGAGCCTCCACCCTGCGGTTTAGGAGAACGTGCTGCTCGGTCATTAAGTCGATCCGAGAGGTGAAAGCGGTGAGGATCCGCTGCAACTCACCGATTACCCCTCCCGAAGCCTCCGCCGCGCCTTGGTCTTCCATTGGCCGTTCAACAGCCGGTTGACGCCCCTCGGGATCCATGACGCTGGCCGAGATATCCTGTTGTGAAAGTGTAGGAACACGGACCCACAACAGGGGGCGCAAATGAACGGACAATGGAGAAGGTAAATAACAAGTTTTACTGTTGTGAAACGAGCACAACCAATACAACAATCAACAATTTGGGATTAAGCCGAATTCTGCTGGTGTCGTGTGGGCAGGCTCGAAGGTAGGAGACGTCCGTCCGAGTCGAACCGGAACCACCCAGATCTCCTCTGCCACCGAACCCTGGAAATACTGGAACCGCCAAGTCCCGAAGTCCCAGGTGGCCACTGCCTCCGCTCGTCGGATCCGGTACTGCTGGCAAGAGAGAGCAACAAACACACAGGTGTGGATGCGGCTGCACCCAGTAACACGGAGAGGGAAGAAGCCGCCTCCACCTCTCGTCACGTTAAAACAGGAAGGTGAGTACTTATCCAAGCAATTGGCTTTCGGTAGTCAGCTGTCCTGAAAGGTTTAACACGTATTATCAAATATACAGAATATGCTGCAGAGTAGTTTACCTCTATCTCAAGGCGATATCTCGGCACTGAGGTGGAGACGCCGTCCTCCTGATATACCTCGGTGCTGAGTAGAACAGCTGTGTCTGGTGATGGGTGACAGCTGTCACCCAGGCTACTCCCATGATGCGGCAGCGCCCTCTGGTGCCTGGAGCCCGCACTCCAGGCAGGGCGCCCTCTGTTGGTGGTGGGCCAGCAGTACCTCCTCTTCAGCGGCCCACACAACAGAATAACTGTCAATTCTGTCACTTGTACAAAGTTAAAATATAATATATATATTTTAATGTTGAATAATGCACTAATTCTGAAGTTTTGTAATAAACACAGACAGATCACAAAGGATTCTGGGTAAAATGTGCCTCGGCTAACACTGATTGGTTTGACTCATATATTATGTAAACCAACACGTTAATGTGAGGTGTGTCATGTGCTGGTGTTTACAGAAAAATGTGCTTTTGTAAAACATTCCATTTTTTTATTTGTTAAAAAAAGGCCAAGTTGTAATTAGATATAAAGCCATGATCTATTGGTGCCAGATGTTCAGTACTTAAGCTGTGTTTACACTGCGAGCTTTGGCCTTTTTTCAGCTGATTTTTCATTTGTGCGAGAATTTTTTGGATCGCACTGAGTTTCAGCTTAATTGCACGACCCGCACCGTGTAGTATACATGGAGTAACAAGCTGCGTTTAACATCTCACGACCACCTCCTGATCGGCGATCGTATGGTCAGATGAAAAACCTATTTGATATTATTCTGGTCGGCCGCTGTGAGGGTATCCTGCTGCTGAAGAGCTACAAGCATCCAACCTCTTGGACTGTGCATGTGCAAACACCGCAGATCTGTCTTGTAATGTTTTTTTGTTTTGTTTTTAAACTTTGATGTCTCACATCAAGAGTTTTTGTAAATTAAGTTTGAAAAAAAAAGCTTCTGTTTACGTTTTGCTTCTGGAAACACAAGTCCGACGTGTGGTTTTTGAACGTACAGTTTGTGTGAGAACATAAATCGTGCGCTCTGAACTTTTACACCATGCGGTTCAGTGGTACAGTTTGAGCTGGCACCAAGTACAGTGATTGAAAATATAGTGTCTGCCCAGCTTCAGGACGAATACTGCCATGGACACTACTGGCCAGTAGATAGCAGTAGAGACCGTGAAAACTTGCCAAAACAAAATTCCAGATAATCTGTGTCTGCTACATTTAAGATGCGTGGAATTTAAGAAACGCAAACACAATAACAACATCTATAAACCCAGAGAATATGTTCACGAGAGCTTTAGGCACTAGAGTTTAATGCTGCTGTCCATGGAGCCTGAACAGAGTGTCTGAAATGCATTTGTCCTGTCGTGAACGTGCTGAGATTACCCTATCCTACCCATAATGCACTGCTGGGCACAGCATTTCCACACTAAAACCTTAAAAATTAGCGCATTACTTTAAAACTAAAACATATATCTGATATTTTCGCTTTACAAAACTTCAGATGTGACAGTAATTTTAAATAACTTGTCCAAAAGTAGTTTGGTTAAAATTTGAACAATAAATTAAAAATGTATGCCTCTGGATGACTTGGGTGATATTGCCAGCGTATCAGTATGGGGTTAAACGAAATGATTTTTTTTTTTATGACCAGTTCTCCTTTGCCTGCAGAGGACAGAGCAGTTTCTTCTTGAAGCGGTTTCTTCCTCTGTCTGCAGAAGGTAGGACTACACATCTGCTATAATACATTTAACAGGTAGGTGCTCAACTGATTTTAAATTTTAAAAATGTTTGTAGCTGTTCAGCTTTGTTTACTACGTTAACGGTCTAAAAATTATCGGACAAAATTTTTTCGGAAGATAGTTAGCCCGATAATGGTTTTTAAAGTCATCTGAAAAGTTAATCCGATAATGAAAACATTATCGCTTATCGGATTATTAGAACTGTGCCCACCACTGGCAAAGGTATCTCCAAACACCTGATTTAAATATTTTAAGTGCCTCAAAAATGTCTTCCGACTGCTTGCAGCTGTTCTCGTTGCAGTAGAAATGTGCTTTCTGGCTTGCGTCCATGTTTGAAACAAAACGCAGAGCAGTGATGGTGCATTCAATGTGCCTTGGGGGGGATCGATGCAAGCACGCAGATTTCACCCGTCAATTGAATCGATGCAAGCTGAATGAATCAATACACTCGCATTGCGCATGTTTGTATCTAGATATTGATTCTCATCAATTAATCTCCACATGCCTACTGCAGACGTATGTTGATGAAACGTTCTCTGTTGGTGCGATGCACTGGTTTTGTCTTTTCTCAATTTCTCAATAAATCCTCCTTTCACAAACACACATCTGTACTCCTAAATCCAAGTGTCATTTAAAAAAAAAGTACAAAAGGCTGAGATTCTTCGTGTGGTTTGTGTGAAGCGTGTCACTGTGCGCCGCCTGAAGCGGCATTTGAACTGGTGCCCCACCGTGAAGATGCTTTACCAGCCTTTCTGAAGTAAAACTGAAGAAAAAAGTGGGTGTGCCTGCACCCTGGGCAACATGAGGTGAATACGTAATTAATTCCAGCTGGAGGGCAGCAACAAATACAAATTAAACAAATAAAGGAACTGAATTCATCTTTACACAAGTTTTATGCCGGATGTCCTTCCTGATGCAACTCCATACAGGGAGAATGGGCAGGGGTGGGGTGTTCTCCCAAATGTAATTTTGTTTATGGCATTTTTTAAAATCTTATCAGACAATTAATTAATTAATTAATTAATTAAAATGCCACTGATCCACGGGAGGATGAGATGTAACCCACGTTGGCTCTGTATAACACCACAATGGAGTTGAAATTAAATCACCAAAATTAGGCCTGGGCGATATATCGATTTTATCAATTAATTTAAGTATTTTGTTGCAGACAATTTAAAAAAATAAAAAAATTTGATTTTTTTTTTCTCCTCTTGCTGTGGCGCATCTTTTTCCCCAGGACCTTCCGTAGCTCCCTCTCCCAATCCTGTTTCCTTCACACAATAAAAACATGGCTAACCGCTAGTTTCGTCAGTGGTTTGGGATTGCTGACAGACGTGGAACAAGTGACTGCATGCTGCAAAGTTTGAGTAAAGCCCATTGCAACAAAACACAGAGGCACAATAAACTTATTCTAAAATGGAGTCATCCAGCTGCGTGAGAGAAATGCCACAGTTTACGAGGGGAACAAGAGTGCAAACTCCAGCTAAAAAGCAGCTTACTCTGGTGGAATCATTTACCCAGGTACGGCTATACTAAAATACAAAATGGAGCCTAATAATCACGAAGTAACGAAATGGGGCAGACTGACCCAGACAGTCCAAATATGATTCAATTAATTACTTTTAAGCGAAATGGGGACTGATAATAAATAAGGAAACGGGGGTTAACAAAAATGGAGCAGACTGACTCCAAATATGATTAAATATGATTCAATGAATTACTTTTATTTAATTATTTTTAAGCAAATGAGCGAAATGGAGATTGATAACGAAACAGGGGTTAAACGTAGTGAAATGGAGCAGACTGACTCCAAATATGATTCAATTAAGTACTTTTATTAAGTTTTTTTTTTTTTTTTTTAGCTATGGGACGACATGGGGACTGATAATAATGAAATGGGGTAAAACGTATCTGATCAGTGGATCAACAGATCTGATCAGGTCTGATCATCTCGTGGATCAGGTCATCACAGACCTGAATAATAAAACACTGTGATGATTTAAACTTTTAAAGCGCCAGTCGACCACGATCAGGTGTGCTCTGAATGAAGTGCTGTGATCTGTTGGTGTGGTGATCACCGACAGCCACTGCACTTTAAATGTTTAAACAATGCATTAATCAGGCATGATCACCCTGATCGATCGGAAAAAGAAAAAAAATGTATGCAAGCACGCAGCGACCAGTGCATCACATTTTCAGATGATTTCAACTGAATCAATGCACACTGAATAAATCATACACTTGCATTGTGCACGTTTGTATCTAGATACCAATTCATATCGATTAATCTCCACATCAATCAATCAATCAATTTTTTTATATAGCGCCAAATCACAACAAACAGTTGCCCCAAGGCGCTTTATATTGTAAGGCAAGGCCATACAATAATTATGTAAAACCCCAACGGTCAAAACGACCCCCTGTGAGCAAGCACTTGGCTACAGTGGGAAGGAAAAACTCCCTTTTAACAGGAAGAAACCTCCAGCAGAACCAGGCTCAGGGAGGGGCAGTCTTCTGCTGGGACTGGTTGGGGCTGAGGGAGAGAACCAGGAAAAAGACATGCTGTGGAGGGGAGCAGAGATCGATCACTAATGATTAAATGCAGAGTGGTGCATACAGAGCAAAAAGAGAAAGAAACAGTGCATCATGGGAACCCCCCAGCAGTCTACGTCTATAGCAGCATAACTAAGGGATGGTTCAGGGTCACCTGATCCAGCCCTAACTATAAGCTTTAGCAAAAAGGAAAGTTTTAAGCCTAATCTTAAAAGTAGAGAGGGTGTCTGTCTCCCTGATCTGAATTGGGAGCTGGTTCCACAGGAGAGGAGCCTGAAAGCTGAAGGCTCTGCCTCCCATTCTACTCTTACAAACCCTAGGAACTACAAGTAAGCCTGCAGTCTGAGAGCGAAGCGCTCTATTGGGGTGATATGGTACTACGAGGTCCCTAAGATAAGATGGGACCTGATTATTCAAAACCTTATAAGTAAGAAGAAGAATTTTAAATTCTATTCTAGAATTAACAGGAAGCCAATGAAGAGAGGCCAATATGGGTGAGATATGCTCTCTCCTTCTAGTCCCCATCAGTACTCTAGCTGCAGCATTTTGAATTAACTGAAGGCTTTTTAGGGAACTTTTAGGACAACCTGATAATAATGAATTACAATAGTCCAGCCTAGAGGAAATAAATGCATGAATTAGTTTTTCAGCATCACTCTGAGACAAGACCTTTCTGATTTTAGAGATATTGCGTAAATGCAAAAAAGCAGTCCTACATATTTGTTTAATATGCGCTTTGAATGACATATCCTGATCAAAAATGACTCCAAGATTTCTCACAGTATTACTAGAGGTCAGGGTAATGCCATCCAGAGTAAGGATCTGGTTAGACACCATGTTTCTAAGATTTGTGGGGCCAAGTACAATAACTTCAGCTTTATCTGAGTTTAAAAGCAGGAAATTAGAGGTCATCAAAGATAACGATACGTCTTTGGGATGGTTATGAGTAATTTTTTCTCTAATAGTTAAAATTTTATTAGCAAAGAAAGTCATGAAGTCATTACTAGTTAAAGTTAAAGGAATACTTGGCTCAATAGAGCTCTGACTCTTTGTCAGCCTGGCTACAGTGCTGAAAAGAAACCTGGGGTTGTTCTTATTTTCTTCAATTAGTGATGAGTAGAAAGATGTCCTAGCTTTACGGAGGGCTTTTTTATAGAGCAACAGACTCTTTTTCCAGGCTAAGTGAAGATCTTCTAAATTAGTGAGACAGAATCAGGCACTTCTGATTTAAAGCTCTCTTTTTCAGAGGAGCTACAGCATCCAAAGTTGTCTTCAATGAGGATATAAAACTATTGACGAGATACTCTATCTCACTTACAGAGTTTAGGTAGCTACTCTGCACTGTGTTGGTATATGGCATTAGAGAACATAAAGAAGGAATCATATCCTTAAACCTAGTTACAGCGCTTTCTGAAAGACTTCTAGTGTAATGAAACTTATTCCCCACTGCTGGGTAGTCCATCAGAGTAAATGTAAATGTTATTAAGAAATGATCAGACAGAAGAGAGTTTTCAGGGAATACTGTTAAGTCTTCAATTTCTATACCATAAGTCAGAACAAGATCTAAGATATGATTAAAGTGGTGGGTGGACTCATTTACATTTTGAGCAAAGCCAATCGAGTCTAATAATAGATTAAATGCAGTGTTGAGGCTGTCATTCTCAGCATCTGTGTGGATGTTAAAATCGCCCACTATAATGATCTTATCTGAGCTAAGCACTAAGTCAGACAAAAGGTCTGAAAATTCACAGAGAAACTCATAGTAACGACCAGGTGGACGATAGATAATAACAAATAAAACTGTTTTTTGGGACTTCCAATTTGGATGGACAAGACTAAGAGTCAAGCTTTCAAATGAATTAAAGCTCTGTCTGGGTTTTTGATTAATTAATAAGCTGGAATGGAAGATTGCTGCTAATCCTCCGCCTCGGCCCGTGCTACGAACATTCTGACAGTTAGTGTGACTCGGGGGTGTTGACTCATTTAAACTAACATATTCATCCTGCTGTAACCAGGTTTCTGTAAGGCAGAATAAATCAATATGTTGATCAATTATTATATCATTTACCAACAGGGACTTAGAAGAGAGAGACCTAATGTTTAATAGACCACATTTAACTGTTTTAGTCTGTGGTGCAGTTGAAGGTGCTATATTATTTTTTCTTTTTGAATTTTTATGCTTAAATAGATTTTTACTGGTTATTGGTGGTCTGGGAGCAGGCACCGTCTCTACGGGGATGGGGTAATGAGGGGATGGCAGAGGGAGAGAAGCTGCAGAGAGGTGTGTAAGACTACACTCTGCTTCCTGGTCCCAACCCTGGATAGTCACGGTTTGGAGGATTTAAGAAAATTGGCCAGATTTCTAGAAATGAGAGCTGCTCCATCCAAAGTGGGATGGATGCCGTCTCTCCTAACAAGACCAGGTTTTCCCCAGAAGCTTTGCCAATTATCTATGAAGCCCACCTCATTTTTTTCCCTTCTAAAATTTCATTTTCAGATGACAAGTGAAATCAACATTCCGTATCAGATGTGCATACGAAGGTTTAGCCTATCCGGCAGTGGATTGCGTGTTATTCCAGCTACTGTCGCTCTCCGCTCCGTATCCACCACCTCACCTCCGGGAACTGTCACTTTTCTCATCAGTTAGTTAGTGAGCATTCGTACAGACCCCTTCCTCCCACTAGGAAGAACAGTGAGTCTCCCGTCGCTGTCTGCCATTCTCCCACGCTGCTACAGTTCCGTGTTTGACAGGTTCATCCCCGACACACTGTCTTACAACTTTGGAAGCAGTGATTTACAGACTGTGGGTTTGTGTGTGACTTCGAGATGGGCGGGTCATCTTCTTAGCGATTTCTCCCTTTCCTCAATACTATGGCCATGTGCCACTCACGTGGCTTTTTTTTTCCTTCTTTATGGGTGTGATAGCAGTTTGTGTTAATCAAAGTTTTAAAGAAATGCTCAGATTTTTCCAAACGCCTCAGGGTGCGCTGCAGCCATCAGGTCCTGAACCAGTCCCGAGGAGCCCCACAGACCTGACCCCAGGCTCCTGTTTCCATCTGTGCTGCTTGTAAAGCCTGTGGGGCTAATGAAGGGGGCGCTAATGTACCGTTTCTTTTTTTGACATGTTCAAGAGTTGAGACTTTTCCCGTCTTACAGAACAGAGTGTTCTGCTTGGACATTCAAGGTTAAAAACTGCTCTCTTCTTCTTGCTTCTTTCATTTCTTTACCTCTTATTCAGAGGTTTAGCTTGCAAAGAAAAGTAATTTCACTCACTGTCCCTGAGAGAATCAATAGAGTGAAGTTGCACTGAATTCTGTTACAACTATTTTTTTCTTCTTCTTGGTTCTATTTGAGACCCATATCCTGGGAGTAAACATGCAATTAAAATAACAGCAGCCGGCTTTCATCTCCGCTGTCCTCTCCATCGGCCGTTTGCACAAACCCATGTGTGCAACGTGGTGGCGTACTTCTTCTAACTGCTTTAGATTAACCAGCAACCAAGTGCATGCTTTTATTACTTTTGTTGTTCTTCTGCAGCGATATGTTTATACATCATTCATTATTACTGATCATTATTTAGTGCCACATAAGAGTCATGAATTGTGGTGCTACAGCTATGATTAGAATTATATTAACTACTCAAATTGCAATTATATCATACTTTGATTGCAATGTTCACCTTGCTCTTAACTTGTTTATTTTGAATTGTTTGTTGTGCAGCACTTTACAAATCAATTTATTATTATTAGGGCTGGGCAAGTTAAAGTGTCATTATCGCGTTAATGCATTAATTAATTAACGGCGACAAGTTTTATCCCTAACCCACGTTAATGCAGTTGCTTTTTTTGTTTGTTTTTGTTTGTTTTTTTTGCAAGTGTGTCGCGGACATGGAGAAGGGCACGGAGCTTCTACATGGCCATTTTGATTTTGTGAGTGATTTTGTGTGAGTGATTTTGATGCAATCACTCACACTGTTCACTTCTTTAATCGACCTGACGAGCTGCATGTAGTGTTGGCGGCTATTTGCAACCACTGCAAAACTGCATTTTCTTATCAGCAGAGTACTTTGAGTCTTAAATATTACCTAAATGCAGCACACACAACTGATACCAGTAAATCATTCAACAAAACACATTGTGGTGCGTTAGATGTAGCATGTGGGAGAACTATAGATAAAGGCAAGAAAAGCTCGCAACTGCAACTGCAACAAATGACGGCACGTATGAGATTCCCTCACGACACACCATAAAGGAGAGGGCTGCAAAAGCCACAACTTTACAACATGAACCCGCTGTTGCTCTCAGTGGGGACTACTGGACATCACTGGATAACCATAATTTATTTTTATTTAACTGCAACTGCATAAACAAAATTCTGTTGTTACGTGTTTGCAGAACAAATTTTATGGCACTGTCGTTCATATGGCAGAACATTTCAAATAAAATTTTGCTATACACTACTTCTGAATTCATTTTTGGATTTTACGTATAACTGCGATTAATCGCAATTAAAATTTTTAATCGTTGTCCAGCTCTAATTATTATTATCACATCATCATGAGCTTATTGTTACTGCACAATCATTGTTTTGTCTCTTGTACAGATGATTACCTGTCTGCCAGCAGTATTATACAAAAATAAAACTACCAGACTGACTTTTATGAAACTCAGTGGTAGGGCAGAGCATGGGCAAAGACAGAACCTATTCAGTGTTGCACCAGATCTCAATCAAAGGTCAGATGAAGGAATTAAAAAGGGAGTTTATGTATAGACAGTGGTGGGCACAGGTAACCAAAAAGTTAGCTTTGCTAACCATTAATCTGCTAACTAAAAACGTAACTTTTATAAAGCTAAACCGATAAACCCCTAAAATATTTTGCAGAAGTTACAAGTAAAAGCTAAACCAATAACTTTCAGTATTGACTCCAGTACAGTGGTAGCTCCTGACAAAACAACGACCCAGTGCTCCTGTCTCAAATAAGCCTTCTCTCAGCAAAAGAGACCTGGTGACCAGAGAGAAAGAAAGGAGAGCAAAAAAGAAAAAAAAAAAAATCATTTATTTTCACAGCCATACAGACTTGTAGACATATCACAGGAGTCATGCACAGCAAAACAGTTTTGACTTATGGTTAAACACGTTATTAAATTAACGTCACCGCTATCGTTTTACAAAGTGAAAATATCAGCTATACGAGGTCTATTAGATAAGAAACCGACACTTTTATTTATTTTTTTAACTATATGGATTTGAATGACATGCCATTACACCAATCATGCTTGAACCCTCGTGTGCATGCATGAGTTTTTTCACGCGTGTCGGTGACGTCATTTCCCTGTGGGCAGGCCTTGAGTGAGATGTGGTTCAGCCCTCTCGGCTGAATTCCTTTGTTTCACACGCTGCTCGAGACAGCGCGCGTTGCTTTATCAAAAATTTTTCTGGACCTGTGAGGAATATCCGAGTGGACACTTCGAGAAATTTAGCTGGTTTTCGGTGAAAAGTTTAACGGCTGATGAGAGATTATGGGGTGTTTCTGTCGCTGTAAGGACTTCCCACGGAGCGGGACGTCACGCAGCGCTTCCAGGCGCCGTCGTCGGCCTGTTTTGACCTGAAAACATCCTAATTTAAGGCTTAATTCACCCAGGACGTCGTGCGAGAACAGAGAAGATTCAGAAGAGGCCGGCATGAGGACTTTATGCGGACAGTCCACTGTTTAAGGACATTTTGTAATGAAAGACGTGCGCGCAAATTCTGTGTGCGCCGCGACAGGAAAAACACCTCTGTGTTGAAAACCATTTGTAAAATTCAGGCGGCTTTTGATGGCTTTCAACAAGTGAGTAACTGAGAAATTGTTTAACAGCTTGGGCATGTTCCAACATGCCCGTTAAGGTTTCCAACGGAGGTGTTTTTCCTGTTGCAACCCCCCGCGGTCCGGTCCGGCCCGACATGCGACTCTGCCCGCACGTTCTTTCAATACAAAATGCCCGTTATTAATGGAATGTCCGAATAAACTCCTCATGCCGACTTCTTCTGAAAATTCTCTGTTCTCTGACGACTTACTGGGTCAACAGAGCCTGAAATGTGGAAGTTTTCAACTTGAAACGGCGAGACGCTGCTGCCTCGAAGCGCGGATCACCGTCAGGTGCCATGGGCCGTCCTTAAAGCGACACTACCAGACCAAAATCTCTCATCAGCCGTTAAAATTTTTAACGAAAACCAGCTGAATTTATCGAATGGTGTCCACTCAGTTGTGCCTTACAGTTTTGAAAAAATTTTGATCAAACAAAGCAGCAGTCTCTGAGCCATTCCTAAACAATGAAAAAAATCGACGAGAGGGTGGGCCACTCCTCACTCAAAGACTGCCCACAGGCGAATGACGTAACCGACAGGCGTGAAAAAACTCTCACATGCCCACGAGGGTTCAAGCATGTCTGACGTAATCACACGTGATTCAAATCCATATGGTTTTTGAAAAAAATAATAAGGTCGGATACTTTTCTAACAGACCTTGTATGTTTTAGTTTTAAAGTAATGCACTAATTTTGAAGGTTTTAGCGTTTACAGACACACGTCGAAATGCATTATTAGTTAGTTTCCTGTCATCAGCGGTTGGTTGGTTTTATGTAAAAACCAACACACAAGTTACTGTAACTTTTCATGCTTTTCATGTACTGTTTTGAAAATGGAGCGCATTTCTGAAAATAAATAAAAGTACTTCATTTAGTTATATTTGGAGTCAGTTTGGGTCAGTTGGGATAAATTGTTGGAGTCACTTTGGGTAAATCATTGCACCCCCATATTGAGGGAACCGACTCCTCTTCCTTAATGTTGCATCTTGTAAATTTGCTGCTTATAAGGAATAAAACAAATCCTCTGCTTCTAGTAGGATCAGAAGAAGAATACCATAGTATCATACTGAACTGCACCTTCTTATTTTCTATTTAAATTTTGGGTATAATTTATTTGCATCATGTTGAATCGCATCGTATCACACCAAATCGCATTGTGAGGAATTGAATTGCCTTCAAATACATATCAAACTGCATCAAATCGGGAACAGGGCCTCGTATCGCATCGTATCGTTGGAGTTGTCATCTCGTATTGCTGGTAGTGTATTGAGATGCGTATCGAATTGTTGTCAGTGATGAGATTCACATCCCTAATCTATGTATACTATGAACTGGTCGATAGCTCAAATTTAATCGTATGAATCCTTTGATTTCTTCTGGTTTTGCTTCAACTTCTGCTTCTTCAAACTCTTGTAAAAGTTCAACAGTTGACTCGAGGATGTTTAACTTTGTGAAGTAAAAACAAAATTAACATATCCAATTGTGGTAAACAGTGTAACAGATAAATGTATCCTTTGAAATTTATGTTTGGCTCACAATTTGATAATAATGTCATAAGGTAAATCCTTTCCGCTGCTCCGCTTTTTTTTTTCCCAGGTTGCCACAGCAGATCCAACGTGGATGCATGATTTGGCACATGTTTAATACCGGGTGCCCTGCCTAACGCAACTCCACATTGCATGGAAAAATGTGGCAGGAGTGGGGTTTGAACCGGGAACCTTCTGGACTGAAACCAAGCATACTAACCACTTGGACAATACTGTCATACCGGTTCTGACATGCTGGTTCAGTAGGACACAAATGCAAAGCTCACACACACAGCTCTGGTTACAAAAAGGCTTTAGTGAGGACAGCAGTGGTCAGTACACGGAAAGGCAGTCCAAAATACACAGCAGCAGTACAATGATCATCAGGCTTAGGCGAGGTCGGAACAGACGGACAGGAGGTCAAAAACACACTGAAGCAGGCAGGACTAGAAAACACAAAACCAAGAGCTGGAAAGAAGGCACAGGGCACATCAATCTGGCAAGGAACAAACACAAGCAGTGAGCATATATACCCCCAGGTGACAATCAGCAAATCCAGAACAGGTGTGCATGAAACGGACCAGAAACAGGGCATGGCCAGGGACAGAGTCAGAGAAAGCAGCAGAAAAACCCCAACACAAAAAGGAACATAAAGAAAAGCAATACATGAGTAAAAGGAAGATAAATGACCAAAAACAAAGCAGAAAACCAACCTGCCTGTCAGACCCTGACAGGTTAAGAAAGTTAAAGATCATCATCATCAATTTTTCATCATCAATTTTATTTATATAGCGCCAAATCACAACAAACAGTTGCCCCAAGGCGCTTTATATTGTAAGGCAAGGCCATACAATAATTACGTAAAAACACCAACGGTCAAAACGACCCCCTGTGAGCAAGCACTTGGCGACAGTGGGAAGGAAAAACTCCCTTTTAACAGGAAGAAACCTCCAGCAGAACCAGGCTCAGGGAGGGGCAGTCTTCTGCTGGGACTGGTTGGGGCTGAGGGAGAGAACCAAGAAAAAGACATGCTGTGGAAAGGAGCAGAGATCAATCACTAATGATTAAATGCAGAGTGGTGCATACAGAGCAAAAAGAGAAAGAAACAGTGCATCATGGGAACCCCCCAGCAGTCTAAGTCTATAACAGCATAACTAAGGGATGGTTCAGGGTCACCTGATCCAGCCCTAACTATAAGCTTTAGCAAAAAGGAAAGTTTTAAGCCTAATCTTAAAAGTAGAGAGGGTGTCTGTCTCCCTGATCTGAATTGGGAGCTGGTTCCACAGGAGAGGAGCCTGAAAGCTGAAGGCTCTGCCTCCCATTCTACTCTTACAAACCCTAGGAACTACAAGTAAGCCTGCAGTCTGAGAGCGAAGCGCTCTACTGGGGTGATATGGTACTATGAGGTCCCTAAGATAAGATGGGACCTGATTATTCAAAACCTTATAAGTAAGAAGAAGAATTTTAAATTCTATTCTAGAATTAACAGGAAGCCAATGAAGAGAGGCCAATATGGGTGAGATATGCTCTCTCCTTCTAGTCCCCGTTACTACTCTAGCAGCAGCATTTTGAATTAACTGAAGGCTTTTCAGGGAACTTTTAGGACAACCTGATAATAATGAATTACAATAGTCCAGCCTAGAGGAAATAAATGCATGAATTAGTTTTTCAGCATCACTCTGAGACAAGACCTTTCTAATTTTAGAGATATTGCGTAAATGCAAAAAAGTAGTCCTACATATTTGTTTAATATGCGCTTTGAATGACATATCCTGATCAAAAATGACTCCAAGATTTCTCACAGTATTACTAGAGGTCAGGGTAATGCCATCCAGAGTAAGGATCTGGTTAGACACCATGTTTCTAAGATTTGTGGGGCCAAGTACAATAACTTCAGTTTTATCTGCGTTTAAAAGCAGGAAATTAGAGTTTAGCTAATTGGTGTGTGTCCTCTGGCTTCATGGATAGATAAAGCTGGGTATCATCTGCGTAACAATGAAAATTTAAGCAATGCCGTCTAATAATACTGCCTAAGGGAAGCATGTATAAAGTGAATAAAATTGGTCCTAGCACAGAACCTTGTGGAACTCCATAATTAACTTTAGTCTGTGAAGAAGATTCCCCATTTACATGAGCAAATTGTAATCTATTAGATAAATATGATTCAAACCACCGCAGCGCAGTGCCTTTAATACCTATGGCATGCTCTAATCTCTGTAATAAAATTTTATGGTCAACAGTATCAAAAGCAGCACTGAGGTCTAACAGAACAAGCACAGAGATGAGTCCACTGTCTGAGGCCATAAGAAGATCATTTGTAACCTTCACTAATGCTGTTTCTGTACTATGATGAATTCTAAAACCTGACTGAAACTCTTCAAATAGACCATTCCTCTGCAGATGATCAGTTAGCTGTTTTACAACTACCCTTTCAAGAATTTTTGAGAGAAAAGGAAGGTTGGAGATTGGCCTATAATTAGCTAAGATAGCTGGGTCAAGTGATGGCTTTTTAAGTAATGGTTTAATTACTGCCACCTTAAAAGCCTGTGGTACATAGCCAACTAATAAAGATAGATTGATCATATTTAAGATCAAAGCATTAAATAATGGTAGGGCTTCCTTGAGCAGCCTGGTAGGAATGGGGTCTAACAGACATGTTGATGGTTTGGATGAAGTAACTCATGAAAATAACTCAGACAGAACAATCTGAGAGAAAGAGTCTAACCAAATACCGGCATCACTGAAAGCAGCCAAAGATAACGATACATCTTTGGGATGATTATGAGTAATTTTTTCTCTAATAGTTAAAATTTTATTAGCAAAGAAAGTCATGAAGTCATTACTAGTTAAAGTTAAAGGAATACTCGGCTCAATAGAGCTCTGACTCTTTGTCAGCCTGGCGACAGTGCTGAAAAGAAACCTGGGGTTGTTCTTATTTTCTTCAATTAGTGATGAGTAGTAAGATGTCCTAGCTTTATGGAGGGCTTTTTTATAGCGCAACAGACTCTTTTTCCAGGCTAAGTGAAGATCTTCTAAATTAGTGAGACGCCATTTCCTCTCCAACTTACGGGTTATCTGCTTTAAGCTGCGAGTTTGTGAGTTATACCACGGAGTCAGGCACTTCTGATTTAAAACTCTCTTTTTCAGAGGAGCTACAGCATCCAAAGTTGTCTTCAATGAGGATGTAAAACTATTGTCGAGATACTCTATCTCACTTACAGAGTTTAGGTAGCTACTCTGCACTGTGTTGGTATATGGCATTAGAGAACATAACGAAGGAATCATATCCTTAAACCTAGTTACAGCGCTTTCTGAAAGACTTCTAGTGTAATGAAACTTATTCCCCACTGCTGGGTAGTCCATCAGAGTAAATGTAAATGTTATTAAGAAATGATCAGACAAGGGAGTTTTCAGGGAATACTGCTAAGTCTTCAATTTCCATACCATAAGTCAGAACAAGATCTAAGATATGATTAAAGTGGTGGGTGGACTCATTTACATTTTGAGCAAAGCCAATTGAGTCTAATAATAGATTAAATGCAGTGTTGAGGCTGTCATTCTCAGCATCTGTGTGGATGTTAAAATCGCCCACTATAATTATCTTATCTGAGCTAAGCACTAAGTCAGACAAAAGGTCTGAAAATTCACAGAGAAACTCACAGTAACGACCAGGTGGACGATAGATAACAACAAATAAAACTGGTTTTTGGGACTTCCAATTTGGATGGACAAGACTAAGAGTCAAGCTTTCAAATGAATTAAAGCTCTGTCTGGGTTTTTGATTAATTAATAAGCTGGAATGGAAGATTGCTGCTAACCCTCCGCCTCGGCCCGTGCTACGAGCGTTCTGGCAGTTAGTGTGACTCGGGGGTGTTGACTCATTTAAACTAACATATTCATCCTGCTGTAACCAGGTTTCTGTAAGGCAGAATAAATCAATATGTTGATCAATTATTATATCATTTACTAACAGGGACTTAGAAGAGAGAGACTTAATGTTTAATAGACCACATTTAACTGTTTTAGTCTGTGGTGCAGTTGAAGGTGCTATATTATTTTTTTCTTTTTGAGTTTTTATGCTTAAATAGATTTTTGCTGGTTATTGGTGGTCTGGGAGCAGGCACCGTCTCTACGGGGATGGGGTAATGAGGGGATGGCAGGGGGAGAGAAGCTGCAGAGAGGTGTGTAAGACTACAACTCTGCTTCCTGGTCCCAACCCTGGATAGTCACGGTTTGGAGGATTTAAGAAAATTGGCCAGATTTCTAGAAATGAGAGCTGCTCCATCCAAAGTGGGATGGATGCCGTCTCTCCTAACAAGACCAGGTTTTCCCCAGAAGCTTTGCCAATTATCTATGAAGCCCACCTCATTTTTTGGACACCACTCAGACAGCCAGCAATTCAAGGAGAACATGCGGCTAAACATGTCACTCCCGGTCCGATTGGGGAGGGGCCCAGAGAAAACTACAGAGTCCGACATTGTTTTTGCAAAGTTACACACCGATTCAATGTTAATTTTAGTGACCTCCGATTGGCGTAACCGGGTGTTATTACTGCCGACGTGAATTACAATCTTACCAAATTTACACTTAGCCTTAGCCAGCAGTTTCAAATTTCCTTCAATGTCGCCTGCTCTGGCCCCCGGAAGACAATTGACTATGGTTGCTGGTGTCGCTAACTTCACATTTCTCAAAACAGAGTCGCCAATAACCAGAGTTTGATCCTCGGCGGGTGTATCGCCGAGTGGGGAAAAAGGGTTAGAAATGTGAACGGGTTGGCGGTGTACACGGGGCTTCTGTTTAGGGCTACGCTTCCTCCTCACAGTCACCTAGTTGGCCTGCTTTCCCGGCTGGTCGGGATCTGCCAGAGGGAAACTAACGGCGGCTAAGCTACCTTGGTCCGCACCGACTACAGGGGCCTGGCTAGCTGTAGAATTTTCCACGGTGCGGAGCCGAGTCTCCAATTCGCCCAGCCTGGCCTCCAATACGAATAAGCTACACTTATTACAAGTACCATTACTGCTAAAGGAGGCAGAGGAATAACTAAACATTTCACACCCAGAGCAGAAAAGTGCGGGAGAGACAGGAGAAGCCGCCATGCTAAACCGGCTAAGAGCTAGTAGCTGTGCTAAGCTAGCGGAGTCCTAAAAACACACAAAGTGAATAATGTGTAAATAATTTAGAGGTGATTCAGCAGAGGGAGTGCTTTAGTTAAGGCACGTGAAGATTACACTGTGAAGCAAATCGTTATCTAGATAACTAGATCAATCTAACTGCGCAGATTAAACAGCTAACAGATACAGAAAAACACCGCTGTGCTCCGGAACAGGAAGTGATACAATACCGCAGCGAGAGCCAACCACCAGCAGAGGCAAGCCTCTACTGGTGATAAGCTACACTAACAATAGCTTCTGGGCTTCTTTTGTGCTGCAGTTTCTTCCACTGCTTGTTGTGCTGCCCCCAGTAGAGAACAAATAACAAAAAACAAATAAAAAGTACTGTTACTTGAATTGTATTATATCCCATGTATCTAGATACGTATCTTATCATTATTACAGCTCATGTTTTCAACTTTCTACGACCTATCTGTGAATGGGTTACACTACCGCTGACTAACTGAGGTAAACCAGCCTCTCAGCAGCCACAAACTCCAGCACCTCCTGGTGGCATCCCAAAGCCTTCCCAGGCCACAGTGGGATAAATCATTCTTGTAGCCTGTTTTGTGTCTTTTCAGGGATTTGACTGCTCTTGGATGTGCCCAGAAAACCTTCAGAGGAATGCGTCCATGATCGTAATCAGATGCACAAAGCTCCGCAAACTAGCTTCTTTGCATGCAAAGGAACAGCAGTTCTACTTTGAGCTGTCTCTCTGGATGTTGGAATTTCTCACCCTGTCCCTCAGGTGAAGCATGTGAAGGAAACTCATTTCAGCTGCTAGTAAACTGGTAAGTCGACTGATGACTTTAATCATGAATTTGCAACCCATACAAACCTGAAAGCTTGGTACAACAATTCATTTTATGTAGGGGGGGTCATCCAAGTTTATACTTTGCTCCTCATCTGAATAAGGCTATTTTTTTTTACATACAAAATAAACAGATTTAAACTTTAAGTTTTAAAATAGATCTCAGTTAATACAGCAAAAACTCACATATAATGGATTAAGGTGGACCAGTGAATTTTGTCTGTTATAATTGAAATCCGCTATATGTATAAAATAGACAAAAATCCACTACACACACACACACACACACACACACACTAATATATATATATATATATATATATATATATATATATATATATATATATATATATATATATATATATATATATATATATATATAAACCCATTTTCAAAACAAAACCCATTTTCACGGTATCGTAGAGCACTGGGGTTGCACCGAAATTGGCCTTACATTTTACCTAAACATATTAGGTAAAATGTCTTATATGGATAAATACATGATAGAATGAAGTACCTGTAAATAAAAAAATAATAAACAAAAACTATTTGTTTATCTTGAAAATATATCCAGCAGTTGAATTTTGGACAGAAATTACTTTCCCATTTGAAAAAGTCACAGTTTTCCAAGTTGAATAATTTCCAAGGCAGAATATTCACCACAAAAATATTCACTGGTAAAATACATTAGAATATGTACTTTTACTAAATGATGCAATAGTGGCTATATCCATGATTTTTTCCAGACAGGGTAGAATTGAATCCGCATGAGTAAATTTCCATCCAAAATGTCCACTCCGACTTTTCCATCTGTTGCTATAACAAGAAATACATCTTTGTGAATCAGATACACTTTTAATAAAGTGCATCTATGTTTGTCACCTTAGGGCAAAATATATCTGAACTATCTTGTGAAACTATCTTCTGCGAGCTCTTGCTTGCCTCTACTGGTGGTTGGCTCTCACTGCGGTATTGTATCACTTCCTGTTCCGGAGCACAGCGGTGTTTTTCTGTATCTGTTAGCTGTTTAATCTGCGCAGTTAGATTGATCTAGTTAACTAGATAATGATTTGTTTCACAGTGTAATCTTCACGTGCCTTAACTAAAGCACTCCCTCTGCTGAATCACCTCTAAATTATTTACACATTATTCACTTTGTGTGTTTTTAGGAATCCACTAGCTTAGCGCAGCTACTAGCTCTTAGCCGGTTTAGCATGGTGGCTTCTCCTGTCTCTCCCGCACTTTTCTGCTCTGGGTGTGAAATGTTTAGTTATTCCTCTGCCTCCTTTAGCAGTAATGGTACTTGTAATAAGTGTAGCTTATTCGTAGCTTTGGAGGCCAGGCTGGGCGAATTGGAGACTCGGCTCCGCACCGTGAAAAATTCTACAGCTAGCCAGGCCCCTGTAGTCGGTGCAGACCAAGGTAGCTTAGCCGCCGTTAGTTTCCCTCTGGCAGATCCCGAGCAGCCGGGAAAGCAGGCCGACTGGGTGACTGTGAGGAGGAAGCGTAGTCCTAAACAGAAGCCCCGTGTACACTGCCAACCCATTCACATTTCTAACCGTTTTTACCCACTCGACGACACACCCGCCGAGGCTCAAACTCTGGTTATTGGCGACTCTGTTTTGAGAAATGTGAAGTTAGCGACACCAGCAACCATAGTCAATTGTCTTCCGGGGACCAGAGCAGGCGACATTGAAGGAAATTTGAAACTGCTGGCTAAGGCTAAGCGTAAATTTGTTAAGATTATAATTCACGTCGGCAGTAATGACACCTGGTTACGCCAATCGGAGGTCACTAAAATTAACATTGAATCGGTGTGTAACTTTGCAAAAACAATGTCGGACTCTGTAGTTTTCTCTGGGCCCCTCCCCAATCGGACCGGGAGTGACATGTTTAGCCGCATGTTGGAGTTGGGACCAGGAAGCAGAGTTTTGTCTTACACACCTCTCTGCAGCTTCTCTCCCCCTGCCATCCCCTCATTATCCCATCCCCGTAGAGACGGTGCCTGCTCCCAGACCACCAATAACCAGCAAAAATCTATTTAAGCATAAAAATTAAAAAAGAAAAAATAATATAGCACCTTCAACTGCACCACAGGCTAAAACAGTTCAATGTGGTCTATTAAACATTAGGTCTCTCTCTTCTAAGTCCCTGTTAGTAAATGATATAATAATTGATCAACATATTGATTTATTCTGCCTTACAGAAACCTGGTTACAGCAGGATGAATATGTTAGTTTAAATGAGGCAACACCCCCGAGTCACACTAACTGCCAGAACGCTCGTAGCACGGGTCGAGGTAGGAGGATTAGCAGCAATCTTCCATTCCAGCTTATTAATTAATCAAAAACCCAGACAGAGCTTTAATTCATTTGAAAGCTTGACTCTTAGTCTTGTCCATCCAAATTGGAAGTCCCAAAAACCAGTTTTATTTGTTATTATCTATCATCCACCTGGTCGTTACTGTGAGTTTCTCTGTGAATTTTCAGACCTTTTGTCTGACTTAGTGCTTAGCTCAGATAAGATCATTATAGTGGGCGATTTTAACATCCACACAGATGCTGAGAATGACAGCCTCAACACTGCATTTAATCTATTATTAGACTCAATTGGCTTTGCTCAAAATGTAAATGAGTCCACCCACCACTTTAATCATACTTTAGATCTTGTTCTGACTTATGGTATGGAAATTGAAGACTTAACAGTATTCCCTGAAAACTCTCTTCTGTCTGATCATTTCTTAATAACATTTATATTTACTCTGATGGACTACCCAGCAGTGAGGAATAAGTTTCATTGCAGTAGAAGTCTTTCAGAAAGCGCTGTAACTAGGTTTAAGGATATGATTCCTTCTTTATGTTCTCTAATGCCATATACCAACACAGTGCAGAGTAGCTACCTAAACTCTGTAAGTGAGATAGATTATCTTGTCAATAGTTTTACATCCTCATTGAAGACAACTTTGGATGCTGTAGCTCCTCTGAAAAAGAGAGCTTTAAATCATAAGTGCCTGACTCTGTGGTATAACTCACAAACTCGCAGCTTAAAGCAGATAACCCGTAGGTTGGAGAGGAAATGGTGTCTCACTAATTTAGAAGATCTTCACTTAGCCTGGAAAAAGAGTCTGTTGCTCTATAAAAAAGCCCTCCGTAAAGCTAGGACATCTTACTACTCATCACTAATTGAAGAAAATAAGAACAACCCCAGGTTTCTTTTCAGCACTGTAACCAGGCTGACAAAGAGTCAGAGCTCTATTGAGCCGAGTATTCCTTTAACTTTAACTAGTAATGACTTCATGACTTTCTTTGCTAATAAAATTTTAACTATTAGAGATAAAATTACTCATAACCATCCCAAAGACGTATCGTTATCTTTGGCTGCTTTCAGTGATGCCGGTATTTGGTTAGACTCTTTCTCTCCGAAAGAGCCTAACTTAGCTCATCCAAACCATCAACATGTCTATTACACCCCATTCCTACCAGGCTGCTCAAGGAAGCCCTACCATTTAATGCTTCAATCTTAAATATGATCAATCTATCTTTATTAGTTGGCTATGTACCACAGGCTTTTAAGGTGGCAGTAATTAAACACGGAAAAAAGCTTGTAAAATACGTGTTAAAATACAGTTCTGACCTGATATCCAGCCAGTAAAATAAGTTTACATTAAATTATTTAAGGAAAACATTGAACTTAAAAAAGGCTAACTGATCATCTGCAGAGGAATGGTCTATTTGAAGAGTTTCAGTCAGGTTTTAGAATTCATCATAGTACAGAAACAGCATTAGTGAAGGTTACAAATGATCTTCTTATGGCCTCAGACAGTGGACTCATCTCTGTGCTTGTTCTGTTAGACCTCAGTGCTGCTTTTGATACTGTTGACCATAAAATTTTATTACAGAGATTAGAGCATGCCATAGGTATTAAAGGCACTGCGCTGTGGTGGTTTGAATCATATTTATCTAATAAATTACAATTTGTTCATGTAAATGGGGAATCTTCTTCACAGACTAAGGTTAATTATGGAGTTCCACAAGGTTCTGTGCTAGGACCAATTTTATTCACTTTATACATGCTTCCCTTAGGCAGTATTATTAGACGGCATTGCTAAAAGTTTCATTGTTACGCAGATGATACCCAGCTTTATCTATCCATGAAGCCAGAGGACACACACCCATTAGCTAAACTTGCAGGATTGTCTTACAGACATAAAGACATGGATGACCTCTAATTTCCTGCTTTTAAACTCAGATAAAACTGAAGTTATTGTACTTGGCCCCACAAATCTTAGAAACATGGTGTCTAACCAGATCCTTACTCTGGATGGCATTACCCTGACCTCTAGTAATACTGTGAGAAATCTTGGAGTCATTTTTGATCAGGATATGTCATTCAAAGCATATATTAAACAAATATGTAGGACTACTTTTTTGCATTTACGCAATATCTCTAAAATTAGAAAGGTCTTGTCTCAGAGTGATGCTGAAAAACTAATTCATGCATTTATTTCCTCTAGGCTGGACTATTGTAATTCATTATTATCAGGTTGTCCTAAAAGTTCCCTGAAAAGCCTTCAGTTAATTCAAAATGCTGCAGCTAGAGTACTAACGGGGACTAGAGGGAGAGAGCATATCTCACCCATATTGGCCTCTCTTCATTGGCTTCCTGTTAATTCTAGAATAGAATTTAAAATTCTTCTTCTTACTTATAAGGTTTTGAATAATCAGGTCCCATCTTATCTTAGGGACCTCATAGTACCATATCACCCCAATAGAGCGCTTCTCTCTCAGACTGCAGGCTTACTTGTAGTTCCTAGGGTTTGTAAGAGTAGAATGGGAGGCAGAGCCTTCAGCTTTCAGGCTCCTCTCCTGTGGAACCAGCTCCCAATTCAGATCAGGGAGACAGACACCCTCTCTACTTTTAAGATTAGGCTTAAAACTTTCCTTTTTGCTAAAGCTTATAGTTAGGGCTGGATCAGGTGAACCTGAACCATCCCTTAGTTATGCTGCTATATACTTAGACTGCTGGGGGGTTCCCATGATGCACTGAGTGTTTCTTTCTCTTTTTGCTCTGTATGCACCACTCTGCATTTAATCATTAGTGATTGATCTCTGCTCCCCTCCACAGCATGTCTTTTTCCTGGTTCTCTCCCTCAGCCCCAACCAGTCCCAGCAGAAGACTGCCCCTCCCTGAGCCTGGTTCTGCTGGAGGCTTCTTCCTGTTAAACGGGAGTTTTTCCTTCCCACTGTCGCCAAGTGCTTGCTCACAGGGGGTCGTTTTGACCGTTGGGGATTTTACGTAATTATTGTATGGCCTTGCCTTACAATATAAAGCGCCTTGGGGCAACTGTTTGTTGTGATTTGGCGCTATATAAATAAAATTGATTGATTGATTGAAATGCCTATACATATATATATATATATATATATATATATATATATATATATATATATATATATATATATATATATATATATATACACACACACACACACACACACACATACATATGTATGTATGTATGTATGTATGTATGTATGTATGTGTATACACACAGTTGTGTGAAAAAGTTTGGGCACCCCTGATGATTTCCATGATTTTCCTTTATAAATCATTGGTTGTTTGGATCAGCAATTTCAGTTAAATATATCATATAGCAGACAAACGCAGTGATATTTGAGAAGTGAAATGAAGTTTATAGGATTTACAGAAAGTGTGCAATAATTCTTGAAACAAAATTAGACAGGTGCATAAATTTGGGCACCCCAACAGAAAAAAAATACTTAGTAAATATTTAGTAGATCGTCCTTTTGCAGAAATAACAGCCTCTAAACACTTCCTATAGCTTCCAATGAGAGTCTGGATTCTGGTTGAAGATATTTTGGACCATTCTTCTTTACAAAACATCTCAGGTTTGTTGGTTTCTGAGCATGGACAGCCCACTTAAAATCACACCACAGATTTTCAATAATAGTCAGGTCTGGGGACTGAGATGGTCATTCCAGAATGTTGTACTTGTTCCTCTGCATGAATGCCTTAGTAGATTTTGAGCAGTGTTTAGGGTCCTTGTCATGTTGAAAGATCCAGCCCCAGCGCACCATCAACTTTGTCACTGATTCTTGAACATTGTTCTCAAAATCTGCTGATACTGACTGGAATCCATGTGACCCTCAACTTTAACAAGATTCCCAGTACCTGCACTGGCCACACAGCCACACAGCATGATGGAACCACCTCCCAATTTTACTGTAGGTAGCAAGCGTTTTTCTTGGAATGCTGTGTTCTTTTTCAACCATGCATACCGCCCCTTGTTATGTCCAAATAACAAGAGAAAAAGATATAAGAGATGCAAAGAGGAGAAACATTTTGCAAATGGCCACCTTAAATACCCTTTCTCATGATTTGGATTCACCTGTGTAAGGAGGTCAAGGGTCCATTGACATTGTGTTACAATAATTTGTGCTAAATGCCCAAATTTATGCACCTACCTAATTTTGTTTAAATAATTATTACACACTTTCTGTAAATATTAGACACTTCATTTCACTTCATTGAAATGAAACTTCATTTTAATGCACATCTTATGTACATTAAAAAGATTACATTTGGTTGAGTCACTCCTTTTTCTAAGTCAGTTGCGGAGTGGTGCCTTAAAATCATAAAGCCTGATTTATGCTTCATCAGCTCTGTAAATTTGTGGCCAGGCAATGACGTGGACATGCACATAACCCTTTTAAAGTTCTTCGTCGCATCTTAATGTAATTTGTTGCAGGAACAGTGGCTTTTTCTGGATCAGTATGTCTCTCAACAAGCTCCACTTCTTCATATAATCATCAACCTCCAAACCAGTGTTAAGGTACCTTCAACTTCCTCCATGAATTGTGGGTCATTTGACCGTTTTTTTCCCGACTCCTTGTTGTGGACTTTTCTGCCAAACATATTTGACCCATTACGTGGGCGCACTTTAAAAACTTTTAAAATATGACGGGAGAGGAAGGAGTGAAAACATAAAAGTGACAAATCACAGCCTTTGTGCTGTCCATCATTTAGCAGGTGCACGGGTTTGCAGTGAAGCAGAGGGCTCTGACCTACAGCTCACCTTCACCACACCCAGGGATGTGTGTGAAACCTAACACCAGATTACAGATGCCTGGTCTTTTAGTCAAGGAAATGCCCACTTTTCTCAAATTGGCGAGTGTCAGTGCTGAACTTCATTTCATCCCTCTGTTGTGACTGAGCAAGTCCAGACTGCTCTGACCGGTATATGCAAGGGGGTGAATACATTACAACGGGGCGGGATGTTTTGTGTGATGTGAACGAAAATCCGTTATACAAAATCCATTATATACAATGTTTATTACATGGAAAACCATTCAAAAGCATTGGGACTTTTGCATTTTTTCCAGTGAGTGTGAATATCCGGTTTATAAGATGACGGTTTAGGCGAGTTTTACTGTAATACATTTAAAAAGAGATCCTATTTTTGCATGTTGCCCTGATACCTGCAGAAAATAAATATTACAGATTCTGAATATACAGATTCTGCATAGTCAGGGCCCTATCTTGATTATCTAAAGCACATAGTGTAAGTGCTTTTGGTGGTGTGTCCAACATCACAGAGTAATTTACCCTGCTTGAAATCTGCATTACCAGTCAGGTCGCTTCATGGTGGAGTGGTACATAGAAAATTTCAGCTCGCTGGCTAGATGCCACAAGGGAGAATAAAGCTTACATAGGACATCTTTTACTGGCTGAAATTCTTTTCCATTTCTACTCCACTATGAACCTGTTTAACTGGTGGTACAACAGATAAGAACTGCACTTTGCACCTTTGCTTCAATCACAGCCACAGATCCTATAACTCCTCGGGAGTTGTCCCTCACTTGTGTTTTTGCACAGTAACCCACATTTTCAGAACTGCCTATTCCAGATGACTTTCCCATACAGTACCACACTGTTTGCATTTCTTAATGATTTACTTTAAATTAGTCTAAAACCTATTCAGCAACCTGCAAATGTTCATGTATCATCCACTGACTCAAAGAAAACTGGCTGTAACAATGATATGTATTAACAATGTACGAGCACATAATACTGACTCCATTCTACGGGCGTAAAGATGCAAAAACAGCAAAGATGCATTACTGTCCAAACACTTATGGACCTGACTGAGTCTGCTGCCCAGTTTCTGAAATGTCTGATGTCTACGACTTGTTCACTGTATGTAAGATGGCTTCAATGGTAGTGAAAGGATGGTGTCAAGGCCATGTCACGGTCACTACCCATCCTGAAGGTCAGCACTGTGGGCACAGCGAGCCAAGCACTATTCTTCAGCTTAGGGTCAGTTTCACTAACAGCCACTTAAACTCACTTGGCTTCCCAAAGCATCCTAAAAATGCAGAAAGTAGAGCTAAGTGTGTGTGTGTGTGTGTGTGTGTATACACAGTCACATCAAACTTGGCCAAGGTCAGGCGAGCAGACAGAAAGTGCTGGCAGTGCTGCGTGCGTGGCGTCACAAATGCCAAAATACCAGGGCTGCGGGCTGTGCCATTTGACAGACATGTTTACACCTGATAGAAAATGCAGTGTGGACGGCCTGCCAAAACAGAGGGGATCTGAAGTGAGGGGTGCCAGCCTAGTTATTTATTTATCCGTTGCAAATCCATCTCGAAGCTCAGTATGCCTCACTGACGAAAAAGTCAACCTACTTTCAAACATGACAGTCCTAAGCCACATGAGAGGAGAAAAAGTCTGATATGGAGTAGAACAACAGGAAAGCAAGATTTCTTCCCTCAGCTGTACAGACTGAACTTGATTTGTCATATTGCATTTAGTTCAATCTTATTAGGACTGAAATAAAATGACTCAAAAGTCGTACTTATATCATTAATGTGAAGGGCAGGTCAATGTACCAGTCCTCTCCCTGAACTGGATTCAGTCATCTGGGGAGGAGGACCTGGAGCCTATCCTGGAAGTCAGAGGGTGTGAGGCGAGGTTCATCCTGGACAGGACGTCAGTCTGTCACATGGCCACATACAGACAAACAAACACATTCACACCTAATGACAACTTTGAGAGTTTCCAATCCACCTAACCTGCATGTCTTTGGATGTAGGAGGAAGCCGGAGCACCCGGAGGAAACCCAGTCAAACACAGGGAGAACATGCAAACTCCACACAAAAAGACCACAGGTGGGACTCAATCCCACAGCCTCCTTGCTGTGAGGCTACAGTGCTAACCACTAAGGAACTGTGCTGCCTCCATGAACTGCATTTACAATAATACGGCTGAGAAGCACATGCTGATGACAGCTTTGTGTGTTGGGAACACCAGATGACAACAGCAAAGAAACACAAAAGCACAAGAATGTATACAATAACTGCAAGAGACATTTGTTCTTCCGGAGAAGCTTTATTTGTCTGGTAGCTATCGGATCAGACATCGTTTTTACATGTGTGAGCAAAACTGTTTTTCACGTCTTCGATGGAGCCACCACATCTGTGTTATCTTCACATGAACACACAACATGCCGAGTCATAAGTTGCTGTGACAGATGCCAGATTTTGTGTTGTCTAGTGAAAGGCGAAGCAGGCAGGTCGAGTGGTGTCGTGAGAACAAAAGATACGAGACCAAATCTACTATCAGTCTGAAGTCATCAGACGATTAGCAGCTAGTTTTTCAAGTTGCTGTATGTGCAGACATACAACAGATGAAGAAAGCTAAACTCCCCACGTGTGGAAGCATTCAGATTGTTTTAATGCATTATGAAAAATGCACTGTAGAAATACTCATGAATTTTTCAGACAAAACAATAAAAGCAATGTGGTTATAATAAAGAAAAAAGTCTCTGTGCTCAAATATGCAAAATGCAGCCAAACTCTGAAACACACCCTCCATCCAAATATCTAGGGTTAGGGGTTATTGTTTAGGGTTAGCTAGGAACCTGCGATGAAACTGTTACTGTAGTATGCACTAGAAGTAAGCGAGCAAGTATGGACACAATTCAGACGTACAATACCACCACCACCTTATCTGTCCTTTGATCCAGACGTTGACAGATGATGTACATGTGCGCACCCACATTGGCTGCCAAAAATTCTATTTTTCAAGGGCACTTTTTAAAATAGTTCCTGATACCGATATATGTATATTTGTACAACGCCACGGCCCCTTGGACGCCACTGGAGTATTCATCAATGAAAACGAATTTCCAAAGAAAAAGTTCTTCGGTTATTAAACTCAAGCTGCCGCCTGGGATAGCATAGTGTAGTCAGTACTACTATGCAGGCAGTAGTTCATCCAGGTACTATACTATTAAGTACCTACTGAGTAGTCTGATACCCCAAGGGTTGTGGCATATGTTAATGATGCAGTTTTATTTGAGAAAATTTAGGGATACTGATCGACAGAGGTTTAAAATACCATGCAGAGCACTAGGGCTGAAACTATTCGTCGAGTAACTCAAATAATTCAATTACAAAAAATGTTCGAGGCAGCTTCATTTTAACGTTGTAGTACATATGCCAGGCCTGTGTGTGGCGCTGTAACATCCCCAGAAAAACAAAGAGAAGAAGACTAGAGCATGTATAAGAGCTAATCAATGTAGCACCAAAAGCTACTGCTTTCCAACGTGACACACAGAGTAAAAAAAAAGCCTTTTAAGAGAAAAAGGGTCCACGCTGATCATCTGAAATGGACTGACTGCGCATTTAAAGAGAAACGGTGTGTTTGTCTGATTTTAAAAACACACCGTTTGGTACGCTGGCTGCACTCCGCTCTACATGCACTTAGTCAAGTTTTCATCAACAGGGTGCAGAGCAGATTTATCAGTGTGGCTTTTGTGGGAAACCTGCACTCCAGAGGGGTGCAACAATTTACCCAAACTGACTCCAAAAAATTACCCAAACTGACTCCAAATATGACTAAATGAAGTATTTTTATTTATTTTCGTAAATGCGCTCCGTTCTCAAAAGAGTACATGAAGCGCTCTCCCTCCCTCCCTCCGTCTCTTCAGAATGCTGAAACAATAAACAAGGGATGTTTAAGTACGTTTGTGAGTACTGGCAATTTTTTTTTGGGGGGGGGGGGGGGGCATACAACAGACTCTTTAAGAGCTGATGTTACGAGCCCTAATGAGACAACAGTCCTTGTACTGTTTTGAGAACAGAGCGCATTTCCGAAAATAAATAAAAGTACTTCATTTAGTCATACAGTATTTAGAGTCAGTTTGGGTCAGTCTGGATCAGTTTGGGTAAATCGTCGCACCCCTCCAAGTGACCAGTTTTTCACAGGCTGTGCTCACGATGACGTGCAGCCTGACTGACTGAGGATTACACCGACCGCCTGTGCTTACGGCCTGGTGTCAGGGGACGACCGAGCACCTGCCACCGGGAAAGATCCAAAACTTGTAAAGATGTGGGGAAAAAAAAAATTACCCAGGAAAACAGAAGGGATACACTAAATTTGACAATCTGCGTGATGGTGCAGCGACATTGTACCATTGCTTAGAGAGAGCCCTGGACTGTTGATGTTGCTTAAAAATGTAAACGTACTTTTTATCTGATTACTCAGCAGAATAGTCGATAGAATAGAATAGTCGATTACTAAAATAATCGATAGCTGCAGCCCTAATACAGCACCTAATACTGGGACCAGTTTTGGCTGTTTAGACAATTTAAATCTTTATTTAGTTGGACACTGGGCAGGGGTGGTAGCCAACTTGGTTTTTCTGCAGAAGGTTCCTGGTTCAAAACCCCAGCATTTCCCCATGTAAAGTGGAGTTGTGTCAGGAAGGACATCTGGCGTAAAACTTGTGCCAATAGGGCAACACAGTCTCGTGTGAACTCTGCGTGATATTGCGGGATTTGACCACTTATGGGGACAGACGCTCCCACTGCACAATATAAACACAGCATAACTTCACACAGGAAAACGGTGTACTGTTCTGTTTTCATCTGCAATCACCAAAGCAGTAGTGAAAAGTGCAGTTTTTGTTTCCCAGTGGAGAAGGGAAGACAAAATCTGCAAAATCTCAACACGTTTGAGCTCCAGGTCACAAACAAACTGCAACACATGTCCACTTTCCCACGGCATCGTCACTTTTTCATTGCATTTTCACTATGCTTGCGTGTAATTTGTCTAAACATTCAGAGTGTGCTGTGTTTCTGTCCCCGGAAGTAGAAAAATTCCATCATATTTTACCCCTTTTTCCCTCAAACGAGACTGCACTGCCCGATTCAACATGCAGATCGACCTCGGATTTACTGTGGCGACCCCGAGTGCAAACAAGGGAGCAGACGAAGGGACTTACTTTATTTAGCTGAACACTCCAGGTGAAAAAAATAACACACTCACCAGCTGTGACCACCTGTGGTCTTCATCAGGGTGGAGCCAATATGAAATCAGGTCAATTCATGCAATCACCATGAACAAAGTTCCATCCTGAAGTCGTGTTAAAAGCACAGACCATCACAAAACATGGACCTCTTTTTGTTTGTTCTCTCTATTTAACCGCAAGGCTGTGAACACTTCATGGGGTAGTGGGAAATAACTCAGTGTGCTGAGAGCTCAAGCGCGGCAGCATTGTTCCAGCTGGCGGAAAAAGGGAAATGAAGATAGAGCGCCTTGATTTCATTTGTAAGCAGGTGCATCCATTTTGTGTTCTTCCCCACACCCACCTTGACTCTCTCAGTGAAAGTGCTTACTAGAAATTGGACACCTTGGTGACAAATTGAGCCTGCGATTAAAAGGAGAAACAGGGAAGCTTTGTTCAGTGCTGCTGATTGGGATCCGATGCAGGAACCAGCGGTGCGTTTTTGTGTTTGCTGTATGCATGTATACTAGAGCCAGCGCCACATACTGCTCGCTCTCCAGGTGTTACCGCGGCTTACATTTCTGCTCCGAGTACTCAGCAAACAAAATCAAATCAATGCAGCTGTTCCTCCATCTAACACACACACACACACACGCACGCACACACACTGAGTACATGTAGGAAACTTCACTAATATAAACAAATGACTTTCCCCTGCTGGAATAATGACCTACTCTGCTGCTTCCAGTTTCATCGTATTGACATGCACACCATGTTTAACAGAAAAAGTTAGGTCCCCATGTGTTCATATTATTGATCGACTGTTAACCAGCACCAGCCTGTTTGTGAGCAGGTCTGTGCTAGGTACAACTGTGCACGTGCACTCACAAATCATTCAAAAAGGGTCTAACATACAAAAACAGCTTCCACTTTGTAGGATGATATCATGTCCCAGAAATCATTTCAGTAAACAATACTGTTGTCATTTTAAGACATTTTATGTAACTTCCAACGCCTTCAAACACTTAACTTTTCATTCTTAAGAATATTCAGACAATGTTGAAAAAACAGTACTCACTCACTCACTCACTCATCTGCAACCGCTCACTCCAGTTAAGGTCACGAGGGGCCGGAGCCTATGCCAGCAGTCACGGGGCATCAGGCAGGGTAAAGAAAAACAGTAAAATATCATAAATCAAATTTTAATAAACAAAGAATGAAATGCACTATTGACAGAAATGACACTTAAACCAAGGGGTTTAAACAGTCAACATGCCAGCACATTCACATTAACAGGCATTCCTCATTTGGTTTAAACCCAAAATGTTCCCACAGCAGCAGAGCTGCAGTGTGTGGCTTTGAAATAAAGTCTATTTAGACTTGTTCTTCAAAACTTTCTCTGTGGAATTGTCCATTTTTCAAGAAAAAGAAATAATAGCACAAAACATGTTGTCTTCGCTTCACCTGTTTCACTGTCACTCTGTGTGTGTGTGTGTGTGTATATATATATATATATATATATATAAGTGGCCTGAACCTCACTCGTGGTCAAAATGGCACAAAAGCAGACGGCTGCATGGCCAAAACTAACAGCAACACACATCTGCATATAACACACAAGTGCTGAGATCACTACTGGCAGACTTCAGTCCTATTAAACTTCCTAAAAGTTGTCTTTTGTAGTGGGTGAAAATAGGAAACCAAAAAGAAAAAGACAAAGGCACTCCGCTCAGGAAAAAAAAAACACGGCATGAATATAAAATCATTTGGGCCCATGTGTTATGGCCACATTGGCCTTTATCATTTTTTTTCTGTTCATCTGCATCGACACTGTATAAAAAAACCTGTTCATGATGGAGCTATTCTTATGTCAACTAAGGCTATAGGCAGCTCTTAGCGATGTCATTCTACGAAATATCTTAGAATTCCTCGAAGTCTTCGATATTTAGAAAAGTTATTCACAAAGCATCTTAGGCCTTAAGAGAGCTCCTCAGGTCCAAAACTGTTAAAAGGAGGGAGGAGGACTTTTAAGAAGCCTGAGTGTCTTAAACAAACAAGATGGTAGACACACAGAAGAAGGAGAGATATTCTCTGTATGTTGAATGCAGTGCTGCCAAAGTAACTGAAAAGTTACTTTATGAATTACTTTATACATTTTACACTTACTTCATACAGTTACTTCATTAGCAGCTATTGAATGTAACTAATAAAGTAACTAGTAATCTAACTTGGTTATTTTTTAAGATCGAATCCTCAGAAAAGTAGCTATTAATTACTTTGCTGATTACTCAATTGTAAGAGTAACCGAGTTAGATTACCTTACTTATTACAACCCCAATTCCATTGAAGTTGGGATGTTGTGTAAAATGTAAATAAAAAACAAAATACGATTTACAAATCCTCTTCAACCTATATTCAATTGAATACACCACAAAGACAAGATATTTAATGTTCAAACTGATAAAACTTTATTGTTTTTGTGCAAATATTTGATAATTTTGAAATGGATGCCTGCAACATGTTTCAAAAAAAGCTGGGACAGTGGTATGTTTACCACTGTGTTACATCACCTTTCCTTCTCACAACACTCAATAAGCATTTGGGAACTGAGGACACTAATTGTTGAAGCTTTGTAGGTGGAATTCTTGAACTTCCGTTGTTCAACAGTCCGGGGTCTCCGTTGTCGCATTTTGCGCGTCATAATGCGCCACACATTTTCAATTAGCGACAGGTCTGCAGGCAGGCCAGTCTAGTACCCGCACTCTTTTACTACGAAGCCACGCTGTTGTAACACGTGCAGAATGTGGCTTGGCATTGTCTTGCTGAAATAAGCAGGGACGTCCCTGAAAAAGACGTTGCTTGGATGGCAGCATGTGTTGCTCCAAAACCTGGAACCTTTCAGCATTGATGGTTTCATGGGCACTAACACACCCCCATACCATCACAAATGTGTAAGTTGTCCATGCCATGGGCACTAACACACCCCCATGCCATCACAGATGCTGGCTTTTGAACTTTGCGCTGGTAACAATATGGTCTTTTTCCTCTTTTGTCCAGAGGACACGACGTCCATGATTTCCAAAAACAATTTGAAATGTGGACTCATCAGACCACAGCACACTTTTCAACTTTGCATCTGTGACAACTCGGGCCCAGAGAAGACAGTGGCGTTTCTAGATGTTGTTGATGTATGGCTTTCACTTTGCATGGTAGAGTTTTAACTTGTAGATGTAGTGACGAACTGTGTTAACTGACAATGGTTTTCTGAAGTGTTCCTGAGTCCACGCGGTAAGATCCTTTACACAATGATGTTGGTTTTTAATGCAGTGCTGCCTGACAGATCGAAGGTCACGGGCATTCAATGCTGGTTTTTGGCCTTACCACTTAAGTGTAGAAAGTTCTCCAGATTCTCTGAATCTTCTGATTATATTATGGACTGTAGTTGATGGAATCCCTAAATTCCTTGCAATTGAACATTGAGAAACATTGTTCTTAAATTGTTAGACTATTTTTTTCACGCAGCTGTTCACAAAGTGGTGATCTTCGCTCCATCTTTGCTTGTGAACGGTTGAGCCTCCTTTTATACGCAATCATGACACTCACCTGTTTCCAATGAACCTGTTCACCTGTGGAATGTTCCAAACAGGTGTTCTTTGAGCATTCATCAAGTTTCCCAGTCTTTGTTGCTCCTGTCCCAGCTTTTTTGAAACATGTTGCAGGCATCCATTTCAAAATGAGCAAATATTTGTACAAAAACAAAAAAAGTTTATCAGTTTGAACATTAAATATCTTGTCTTTGTGGTGTATTCAATTGAATATAGATTGAAGAGGATTTGCAAATCACTGTTTTCTGTTTTTATTTACATTTCACACAACGTCCCAACTTCATTGGAATTGGGGTTGTAGTAGGTATGCTCCGATCCCGATACCAGTGTCTGGTATCGGCCCAATCGCATATTCATTTACTCATGCTTGTAATCATAAAATGTCTCCGATACCCCTTTACAGCAACACAATATTAATCTCTCAATGTGGGATTTTCACCCACATGCTCTGTAATTTCAAGACTATAAGATGCTACTTTTTCATATGTTTTGAACACTGCAGCTTAAAAAATAATGCAGATAATTTATGGATTTTTACAGGCTTTCATGTAATTTACTCAGAAGTCGAAATTCGTCCATCAATGTTGATTGGCTGAAAGCTGCAGTCCATCATGGGGAGTAAATTCACACAGTGTAAATAAAAAGCCTTACCTGATCGTTTCAGTGTAATTCATCATCATACGATCCTGAAGAAAGATAATCCACACAAAGCCTCCCGAGTTTGGAGAACAACAACTGAAAATACTTCAATTCCTCATGCGGCACTTTGTTCCACAGTTCCTCCGTCAGAACTCTGATCATGGTTTCAGTGATGGAGGTTGTCCATCAGGTTGGTGAGTTTCAGCCGTTGCTGTGGGTGTTCAGGCCGATGGGAGACCTGCTCGGTCCGCTACAGGTGTAATCTGTTTTCAGAAGGTCTGTGGCGCTACATTCGGACCCTCCGCTCTCCAAGAGCCACACTTTGGGTCAGAAGCCGAGTCACTGCGCGCCTCATTTATTAACGGCTCATTCACCAAAGGCAACGGGCTATTCTGTCTGAACATGAGGAAATTATCCCGTGATCTACAAAGAAAAAATAATGTTAAAATGACTCCGTTCTGTCTCCGTGTGTTGCGGAGATGCCACGCGACACCGTGTGTGTGTGTGTGTGTGTGTGTGTGTGCGCTCTCGCGCAAGCACGCACTGCTCCTCTAATATTTGCATGTTCCACCTTTGGGGAAAAAAAAAACCAAAACATTCACATGTTATGTATTTGTGTATGTTACCTGTATATATTTAATTAAAAGTAAAAACAGTGTAGCTTGTGAAAGGCTGTTTAGCTCAGTGTCACACATTGTAGATGAAAACAAAAACATAACACAGAAAAGCTTCTTTTCATCAAAAAGAATCTGCCCTCACATTTTCAAAAAAGGCTTTTAGTCCTCACAAACAAAGTTACTGATGGACAGTTTCAGTTCAGTTCCTGGTGTTGTATATTTTGTAGTAACAAGTTACATTTCAGTCAGATGTTTGGCAGTGTCATGTTTGTTAAGAAACACACAATTAATGCTAAAGGACAATTTGTTGTAGTCAAAAAGTGAACTTACATGATTTAAAGTGAAATGTGTGTAAATAAAAATGAATCGAATGATATTGGTAGCAGTTACTGTCAAAAAGTAAGGAACAACTGATGAATAACATGTTTTCAAAGTCATCATGAAACTGTAATTTTATCCTTAAGTATTTGTATCAGTACTCGGTATCAATGAGTACTCAAATGTATGTAATTGTACTCAGTCTGGAAAAAAGTAGTATCGGTGCATCCTTACTTAGTTGCAAGTTGCCCGCAGCTCCTAATAAAGTAACTGCATAAAGCTGCTAAAGAAGAAACTATAAAGTAACAAAAAGTAACTTTTCAAAGTAACTGTGGCAACATTGGTTGAATGGCAGTGATTCAGTAACTGGCGACCGGCTGGATGGTTCAGGGATAATGTTTGTGATCAACCTCGTCAGGAATTAGTTTATTTTCCTCACCCAGCGTAGTAATGTAATAACGCCTGAGATGAAGGTCCTCACAGCACTGTGGTACCTGGCTATGGGGAAAATGTACATTGCATGTAAATTCTATAACATTCATACAATTATTAATATCAAAGTAAGCGATGTCAGCGGGTGTAGCCTGAACTCACTTGTTTGAGGAGAACTTGGCTTGTGTGCTGCAGTGTGTCATGTGCTTACGGTCATATGCCACACTTGAAATAAGTGCATCATTTTTAAAATTTTTTAAATGTGCAACATCCACTGTCAAATGTGCAATATCCATAATTTTGGTCCATACTTTTCTCTTTTTTTTAACATATGTTTTGTTGTTGTTGTTACTACGTACTTAGTTTTTTTTAACTTGCGCTTTGAATGTTTCTGTCTGTTATACTTTAAGTTTATTTTCTTCCCTAGAACTTTGAAGTCTGCATGTGTTTTACTCAGGTTTATATTTGCACTGAAAAGGCTGCACCTTACTTTTTGTTGCACCTGTTACAATGACAAAGACTCTGTAATCTCCACTCTGTTTTTGGATTGCAGCATGTACCAGTGCATCACACTTGTTGCTTGTGCACAGTTACCAGCATGGACAGTAAACAAAATAAGATAATCAATATAATAATCAGTATGAACATTTTTAAGCTGTGTAACAATTCATTTAAATTTGCTGAGTTTCATCATCATGACATTAAATTCTTTTCAAATTACACACAAACTGAAAATGCAAAGAAAAGTGACGATGCGGTGGGAAAGTGGACATGGGTTGCGGTTTGTTGTGACCCGGAGCACAAATGTGTCGAGGCAGTTTTGCAGGCGAGAGAACTGAGCTACTCTGGTTAGCTGTGTAGGCTAACACCGACATGATGTGTCCCACTCGCTAATGTCTTCCCTTCTCCACTGGGAACCAAAAAAAAAAGTTTCACGAATGCTTAGGTGATTGTAGCCGAAAACAAAACAGTATGCCATTTATCCGTGTGAAGTTATGCTGTGTATATATTGCACAATGGCAGCGGTGGCCAAATGGTCAAATCCCACGATGGTGGTCAAATCCCGCAATATCACTCAGGGTTAAAACGAGACTGTGGTGCCCCTAACCATCAGATGACAAGGTAAAACCTCTTAAAATCTTCAGTTTTAAGCAGAAATGAGGTGATAATTGGTGAACCGCAGCTGACGCACAGAAATGACGATCCTGTTGCTCTGAAATGACACATGCGCAGTGTAGGCGGGGCGGGCTGATTTTTAGGGGGGACTGCTCGGTCGGTGACACAGGGCCTGCACAGAGTTGCACTGTGCTGTCTATTGAGTATGCTAGAATGGCTATGTCATGAAAAAGATGTTGCGAGCAGGGGGAAGCTTGATCCGCCTCTTCTTCTTCTGTGATTTTGAAGCATCACTGCCAGCAAAGTTCAGTGGGATGAATAAAATATACCAGTGCAGGTATGTACTGATAAAAAAAAAAAAAGAATGGGATTTTTTCACCAGCTTAGTGTACGGTAGCATAGTGTTGCATAGCGCACCGAGTCCAGTGCTTTACTCCAAAATGTCTGCAAAAGTACTAAACATGTTTAATACTTGGAATTTCTCTCACTCACTCATATAGTATTATATGTGCAGTGTAAAGTGATGCAGATTTCGGCTTTGATCTTTAAACAGGATCAGTGAAAATATCTTCAGCCGCACAGACTGAAAACAAATCACTACAAGGCGATAAAAAAAAAAATCCATTCTGTAGCTTGGTAAGGTCAGCTGACATTCAGTCTGGCCCTCAATGAGACTGAACCAGACCTCTCACATCAACAGTATAGCCAAGGAATAAAACACAGCTTTCTCTCCCAGACAGAGTTGTGAGAGATGTGGTTCCTGTTCTCTGGGTGAGACACATTTGTGGTCTGTCCTTTCATCTCCAGTGTGTATTCGAGCTCTTCTCAGCCCCTGGCTCTTTCCCTGGCAGACACTGCTGGCTCTGTGTGGCCAGTCGGTGCCGGTGCAGAGAGCCAGGTAAACATAAACCCAGCATGGCAAAGATCTCACCTCTGTGTCTGCATGGGAACATCTGGACCTCACAGACGTACACAGTCTACCTGTGACCCTCCTCACAATCCCAATCTTAACACATCTTCTATACCAGCACGGGTTTATTACACAGATCGCGCAGCACTCTTTAGAAGGCATGCAAGATTCAGTGACAGCGAAGTAATGATGAAGAAACAATACTTCATACACAGGTTCCTCTGCCACTACACTCCATAAATAACAGAGCCTTGCTGCTGTTTGCTGCTTTATGACAATGAGCAGGAAGCAAAGTGTATCAAGATACTGCCAAGAGGCAATGTCCCTGTATGCACTTCACTATGAAAATGTTTCAATGCCAAAGCAGCAGAAAGGCTTTACCGTGTAAGAGTGAAAACGTCACGGTGGGGTGTTAACACTGGACAGCTAACAATGTTAATGTTTCATGAAATTCTACTAAAAACAGTCTTAAAAACAACCACAGACACACTGCAACAGTAAAAACAAAAAGGGTCATAATAAGAAAGGGGAACAGTGACGGTAAATTATCGACGAAGGAAGCCAACAGTTTCTCCAAGTTGCAGCTAGTTGTTGTCGTTGTCATCGTCGCCGTTGGCCTTGTGGCTGCTCCCGTGTTGCTGACAGCAGATTCAGCAGAGCCACATTGGGATTTGGCCCAAGTTTAACGCCAGATGCTCCAGTTTTACCTGGAGAAACACACACAGCCCCTGGTCTTCCGAAGAGGTCTCCCATCCAAGGACTGCAAAGCTTCTGAGACCTGACAAACTTTAAAGCAAAATTTAGAAACAGGAGGCTGCTATATATACCCACAACCACACACACCACACACACACACACACACACACACACCACACACACACACACACACACACACACACACACACACACACACACACACACACACACACGAGGTCTGTCCAAAAAGTATCGGACCTTTTTATTTTTTGCAAAAACCATATGGATTTGAATCACGTGTGATTGCATCAGCCAAGCTTGAACCTTCGTGCACATGCGTGAGTTTTTTCACACCTGTCGGTTGCGTCATTCGCCTGTGAGCAGGCTTTGTGTGAGCACTAGTCCACCCCTCTCGTCGGATTTTTATTGCGAATAAATGTCTGAACGATTTGGAGCTTTGCTGCATCAAAGTTTTCCAGGAACTGTGAGAGACCTCCAGGTGGACACCATTCGGAAAATTTACATGGCTTTCAGCGACGATTTTATGGGGATTACACAGATTAAGGAGTGATCCAGCCGGTTTAAAGACCGCCCACAGCGTCTGAGAGCGTGCCGCGCTCCGATCGACAGGCTGACACCCCACTGAAACAACCAGATCATTTCCAACGTGAAGGCTTTGTTGATCTGGGACATCGTCTGACTTTCACAAAAGAGGCAGAAGGCGTGGACATCAGCACTTTTTCGGCACATTCTACTGTTACAGGAGTTTTTTTCATGGAAAGAGAAGCAGAGGATTGCGTCACCATGCTGCTCATGGCGCGGGACAAAACCACCTCCGTGTTGGTCTCACAGGACGGCTTTCAGGTGGATTTCAGTTGCTTTTCAGTCGTGTGACTAACCGAGAAATTGAGCATGAGCTGGACATGCCCCAACATGTCCTGTGAGGCTTCATCACGGCGTTGCTTTGCGCCATGCGGCTCCGTCCTGACGCGCGGAATTCCTCCGCACGTCTGTCTCAATGTGCCGAAAAAGTGCTGATGTCCACGTCTTCCGCAATTCCTGTACTAGTCAGACGACATACCGGATCAAGTTTAGAAATGAACGGCACATTCCACTGTTAGAGAAGTTTTGTCATGGAAAGAGGAGCGGAGGAATTTCGTGCGTCGCGGCAGAGCCGCATGGCGCAAAGCAACGCCGTGATGAAGCCTCACAGGACATGTTGGGGCATGTCCAGCTCATGCACAATTTCTCGGATTATCACACGACTGAAAAGCAACCGGAAGCCGTCTGAAAGCAACCTGAAAGCCGTCCTGTGAGACCAACACGGAGGTGGTTTTGTCCCGCGCCATGAGCGGCACGGTGGCGCAATCCATCCGCTTCTCTTTCCATGAAAAAAAAACTCCTGTAACAGTAGAATGTGCCAAAAAAGTACTGATGTCCACGCCTTCTGCCTCTTTTGTGAAAGTCAGACGACATCCAGGATCAATAAAGTCTTCACGTTGGAAATGATCTGGTTGTTTCAGCGGGGTGTCAGCCTGTCGATCAGCGCTCAGAGCGCGGTGTGCTCTCAGCAGCTGTGGGCGGTCTTTAAACCGGCTGGAGCACTCCTTAATCTGTGTAATCCCCATAAAATCGTCGCTGAAAGCCATATTAATTTTCCGAATGGTGTCCACCTGGAGGTCTCTCACAGTTTCTGGAAAAATTTGATGCAGCAAAGCTCCAAATCGTTCAGACATTTATTCGCAATAAAAATCCGACGACAGGGGTGGATCACTGCTCACTCAAAGCCTGCTCACAGGCGAATGACGCAACCGACAGGCGTGAAAAAACTCATGCATGCGCACAAAGGTTCAAGCTTGGCTGATGCAATCACACGTGATTCAAATCCATATGGTTTTTGCAAAAAATAAAAAGGTCCGATACTTTCTGGACAGACCTTGTATGTGGTGTCTTTCAATTAAGATATCATCATGTATGTCATTAATGCTGCCACACTTCACGTCCTCATCTGACATCTGCTGCTGCAGAAGACTGACCATGCTATTAAAACCAATGACACCAAGTATTACACTGGTGTCATAGTCACCTAGGGTTGCCAACTCTGAAAAATAAATAAGGGACACCTCACCGCCAGGGCCGACCGGCCAACTGACCATTGCCTTCACCCTTCCCAGTGTCTGTGTGAAACGATTTTTAACCATTTGACTGTTGACTTGACCCTGAATTTAGGTAGATGCATACATGCATTTATTCTGAAATGAACACGTGGAAAACAAATTATTATTTAGCAATTTATTTTTAGTACAAAATAAATTTTCACTCACAATTTCAATATGAGCATTCTATCTTCTTTAAAAATAAATCTCTATAGTGCTATTGCTTAACTTAAAATTGTATAAATTAACAAAAAAAACCAATAGAAAATTTGCATCATCCAAAACAATGTAATAGTGCAAAACAATGTAACAGTGCACATTTACACATTTAGTGTAATAAAAAGTGCAAAAAATAAAGTCTGAAAAGTAAACAATACTGTTGTCGCGCACCTTTTCCACCCAGCCATTTTCCTTTTCTCATTCTCCCCTGTATTTTTGCATTCTTTTTTGTTTGTTTTTTTTTTTAGGAGGAGGAGTAACGACGTTACAGACATTGCTGTCCGTAGGCATATCTGCAGTGCCAGTGTCGGTGTCTGTATCGATATCAGCCATGCTGATTTGTTATTGTTGTCCAGCGACCGTCGTCGGCTCATGACGTCGGTATCTTCTTGTGAGCAGATGTCCCTCGACCAATGAGATAAGAGTGATTCTGTATTGTCAACTCGTGTCTGTCAGCTCACTGGTGAAAAGCAGGAGAGAGGCTGGGATCAAATTTACTGTAAGTTTCCATATAAAGCACCAGTCAATTCCACTGACATTTTACAGACTTTTTGATTATCACAGAAATATGGGACAAACTGCGTCCCGTTTCAGGTCAATACGGAACGCACACTTTTATTTCCAAATAAGGGACGATTCCGTTTTTCAAGGGATGGGTGGCAACCCTATAGTCACCACTGCCGAGAATGTGAACCATGAAATGGATGGCAGTGTACAGTCAACACTGTGATAATACATTAAATTGTTAGTAGGTTATAGTAAAGTTACTGTTAGTAAAACTTCAGATACTCCCTTGCTCACACTTGGGGTCACCTACAGCAGATCTGAGATGGACCTGCATGTTGATGTGGCACAAGTTGTTTTTTCCCCACATTGGATACCCTTCCTGACACAACTCCACATTACATGGAGAAATGGCCAGGGGTGGGGTTTGAACCAGAAACCTTCTACCCTGAAACCAAGCGCACTAGCCACTTGGCCACCAAGCCAAAATAATGCCAAATATCTACTAATTTTGAGATCACAAAACAAAGGCATGGGGCAGCGCTCTGTGCACGCACACAAACACACGCACACAGACATAAGCACAAACTCATGCAAGCGTTAGCCTGTTAGCATCACATTAGCAGTGAGTTCTAAAGAGTATTGTTTCAAAACAGCTGAATCCATTGTGAATTGCTGATTGAAGCTGCTGCCCTCACTGTGGTCATCATCCACGGCATGAAATGAAATATAAACTTTTTCACAGGCCATTAAAACCCCCAATTAAACCGCATTCTCCATAATGCACTTCTGCTTCACCACATTTCCCATAATGCATTTCTGCTTCTTGAATTAATCCCAACAGTTTGTCTGCCACACGGTGTGAAAATGATGACAAGACCCCAACATCACACCGGCTCTGAGAGGATCTCACACGCTACTGACTGAGCAAAGAGGAACAAAATTAAATGGTGTTACAATATATACAAGGTCTGTCCAAAAAGTATCGGACCTTTTTATTTTTTTGCAAAAACCATATGGATTTGAATCACGTGTGATTGCATCAGCCAAGCTTGAACCTTCGTGCGCATGCGTGAGTTTTTTCACGCCAGTCGGTTGCGTCATTCGCCTGTGAGCAGGCTTTGTGCAAGCAGTGGTCCACCCCTCTCGTCGGATTTTTATTGCGAATAAAGTTAACGATTTGGAGCTTTGCTGCATCAAATTTTTCCAGAAACTGTGAGAGACGTCCAGGTGGACACCATTCGGAAAATTCAGATGGCTTTCAGGGACGATTTTATGGGGATTACACAGATTATGGAGTGCTCCAGCCGGTTTAAAGACCGCCCACAGAGCCAATCGACAGGCTGACACCCCGCTGAAACAACCAGATCATTTCCAACGTGAAGGCTTTGTTGATCCGGGACATCGTCTGACTTTCACAAAAATGGCAGAAGACGTGGACATCAAGACTTTTTCGGCACATTCCACTGTTACAGGAGTTTTTTTTCATGGAAAAGACAAGCGGAGTGTGCGCCACGGAGCCGCTCATGGCGCGGGACAAAAGCACCTCTGTGTTGGTCTCACAGGACGGCTTTCAGATTGCTTTCAGACGGCTTTCGGTGGCTTTTCAGTTGTGTGACTATCCGAGAAATTGTGGATGACCTGGACATGCCAGAACATGTCCTGTGAGGCTTCATCACGGTATTGCTTTGCGCCATGTGGCTCCACTGCGACGCGCGTAATTCCTCCGCACGTCTGTCTCAATGTGCCGAAAAAGTACTGATGTCCACGTCTTCCGCAATTCCTGTGGAAGTCAGACGACGTCCCTGGATCAACACAGCGTCCAGTGTGGAAATGAACGGCACATTTCACTGTTACAGGAGTTTTTGTCATGGAAAGAGGAGCGGAGGAACTCCGCGCGTGGCGGTGGAGCCGCATGGCGCAAAGCAACGCCGTGATGAAGCCTCACAGGACATGTTGTGGCATGTCCAGGTCATCCACAATTTCTCGGATAGTCACACGACTGAAAAGCCACCGAAAGCCGTCTGAGCCATCTGAAAGCCGTCCTGTGAGACCAAAACAGAGGTGCTTTTGTCCCGCGCCATGAGCGGCTCCGTGGCGCATCCCTCCGCTTCTCTTTCCATGAAAAAAAACTCCTGTAACAGTGGAATGTGCCGAAAAAGTCTTGATGTCCACCTCTTCTGCCATTTTTGTGGAAGTCAGACGACATCCCAGATCAACAAAGCCTTCAAGTTGGAAATAATTTGGTTGTTTCAGTGGGGTTTGAGCCTGTCGATCGGCGCTCGGAGTGAGCCGCGCTCTCAGCCGCTGTGGGCGGTCTTTAAACCGGCTGGAGCACTCCTTAATCTGTGTAATCCCCATAAAATCGTCCCTGAAAGCCATCTGAATTTTCCGAATGGTGTCCACCTGGAGGTCTCTCACAGTTTCTGGAAAAATTTGATGCAGCAAAGCTCCAAATCCTTCAGATATTTATTCGCAATAAAAATCCGATGAGAGGGGTGGACCACTGCTCACACAAAGCCTGCTCACAGGCGAATGACGCAACCGACAGGCGTGAAAAAACTCACGCATGCGCACGAAGGTTCAAGCTTGGCTGATGCAATCACACGTGATTCAAATCCATATGGTTTTTGCAAAAAATAAAAAGGTCGGATACTTTTCTAACAGACCTCGTATAACACCATCCAAAAACTGGACAATACAGTGATATTAAACGGCGGTCATATTACCCACCCCTAGGACACATCAGGCAATGCCACAGCGCCAATACCTCTAGAGTCTGAATGACAAAGTTTGCAAACCGATTTAATCATGACTAATTATGCATTTCCTGGTAATGTGTGAAAGCTAAAGCCTTTCCATACTTTGCATCACCACATCAGGGCATATCATTACAATGTCTGGCTGCCTGCCATTATTTTCCTCAAGTCTGCTTGAAAGGAAATCAATCAATCAATCAATCAATCAATTTTTTTATATAGCGCCAAATCACAACAAACAGTTGCCCCAAGGCGCTTTATATTGTAAGGCAAGGCCATACAATAATTATGTAAAACCCCAACGGTCAAAACGACCCCCTGTGAGCAAGCACTTGGCTACAGTGGGAAGGAAAAACTCCCTTTTAACAGGAAGAAACCTCCAGCAGAACCAGGCTCAGGGAGGGGGAGTCTTCTGCTGGGACTGGTTGGGGCTGAGGGAGAGAACCAGGAAAAAGACATGCTGTGGAGGGGAGCAGAGATCGATCACTAATGATTAAATGCAGAGTGGTGCATACAGAGCAAAAAGAGAAGAACAGTGCATCATGGGAACCCCCCAGCAGTCTACGTCTATAGCAGCATAACTAAGGGATGGTTCAGGGTCACCTGATCCAGCCCTAACTATAAGCTTTAGCAAAAAGGAAAGTTTTAAGCCTAATCTTAAAGTAGAGAGGGTGTCTGTCTCCCTGATCTGAATTGGGAGCTGGTTCCACAGGAGAGGAGCCTGAAAGCTGAAGGCTCTGCCTCCCATTCTACTCTTACAAACCCTAGGAACTACAAGTAAGCCTGCAGTCTGAGAGCGAAGCGCTCTATTGGGGTGATATGGTACTACGAGGTCCCTAAGATAAGATGGGACCTGATTATTCAAAACCTTATAAGTAAGAAGAAGAATTTTAAATTCTATTCTAGAATTAACAGGAAGCCAATGAAGAGAGGCCAATATGGGTGAGATATGCTCTCTCCTAGTCCCCCTCAGTACTCTAGCTGCAGCATTTTGAATTAACTGAAGGCTTTTTAGGGAACTTTTAGGACAACCTGATAATAATGAATTACAATAGTCCAGCCTAGAGGAAATAAATGCATGAATTAGTTTTTCAGCATCACTCTGAGACAAGACCTTTCTGATTTTAGAGATATTGCGTAAATGCAAAAAAGCAGTCCTACATATTTGTTTAATATGCGCTTTGAATGACATATCCTGATCAAAATGACTCCAAGATCTTCCTCACAGTATTACTAGAGGTCAGGGTAATGCCATCCAGAGTAAGGATCTGGTTAGACACCATGTTTCTAAGATTTGTGGGGCCAAGTACAATAACTTCAGTTTTATCTGAGTTTAAAAGCAGGAAATTAGAGGTCATCCATGTCTTTATGTCTGTAAGACAATCCTGCAGTTTAGCTAATTGGTGTGTGTCCTCTGGCTTCATGGATAGATAAAGCTGGGTATCATCTGCGTAACAATGAAAATTTAAGCAATACCGTTAATAATACTGCCTAAGGGAAGCATGTATAAAGTGAATAAAATGGTCCTAGCACAGAACCTTGTGGAACTCCATAATTAACTTTAGTCTGTGAAGAAGATTCCCCATTTACATGAACAAATTGTAATCTATTAGACAAATATGATTCAAACCACCGCAGCGCAGTGCCTTTAATACCTATGGCAAATGACGTCCCGTAATAATCAGATGAAGTCTACAACAACTACATTACACCCACTGCTGTATAAAACTGGTAAAAGCTTAAACTAAAGTAAATTAATTTAAATTTTACAGATTATGGAATTTAAAAAACAACTTTATTGACGTAAAAACAAACACTGCAATACGTTCGAAAACAAGATTTCCCTCCATCCCAACAATTTACTATGAAGCATGGCATTGAATGAGAACTGGTTCATTCTGAACAGAAACTGTATTTTAACGTTTCTGGTTTTGAGTTCCACCCAAAAAAATTGATGTTCCTGAACTGGTTAGAACAAATAAAAATATATACGTGGTCTATTAGAAAAGAAACTGACCTTTTTATTTTTTTCAAAAACTATATGGATTTGAATCACGTGCGATTACATCAGACAAGCTTGAACCCTCGTGGGCATGCGTGAGTTTTTTCACGCCTGTCGGTTGCGTCATTCGCCTGTGGGCAGGCTTTGAGTGAGGAGTGGTCCACCCCTCCCGTCTATTTTTTCATTGTTTAGGAATGGCTCAGAGACTGCCGCTTTGCTTGATCAAAATTTTTTCAGAAACTGTAAGGCACATCCGAGTGGACACCATTCGAGAAATTCAGCTGGTTTTCGGTGAAAATTTTAAGGGCTGATGAGAGATCAGCAGTTTATCCGGACATTATGATATAATAATTGATCAACGTATTGATTTATTCTGCCTAACAGAAACCTGGTTACAGCAGGATGAATATGTTAGTTTAAATGAGTCAACACCCCCGAGTCACACTAACTGTCAGAATGCTCGTAGCACGGGCCGGGCGGAGGATTAGCAGCAATCTTCCATTCCAGCTTATTAATTAATCAAAAACCTAGACAGAGCTTTAATTCATTTGAAAGCTTGTCTCTTAGTCTTGTCCATCCAAATTGGAAGTCCCAAAAAACAGTTTTATTTGTTATTATCTATCGTCCACCTGGTCGTTACTGTGAGTTTCTCTGTGAATTTTCAGACCTTTTGTCTGACTTAGTGCTTAGCTCAGATAAGATAATTATAGTGGGCGATTTTAACATCCACACAGATGCTGAGAATGACAGCCTCAACACTGCATTTAATCTATTATTAGACTCTATCGGCTTTGCTCAAAAAGTAAATGAGTCCCACCCACCACTTAATCATATTTTAGATCTTGTTCTGACTTATGGTATGGAAATAGAAGACTTAACAGTATTCCCTGAAACTCCCTTCTGTCTGATCATTTTTAATAACATTTACATTTACCCTGATGGACTACCCTGCAGTGGGGAATAAGTTTCATTACACTAGAAGTCTTTCAGAAAGCGCTGTAACTAGGTTTAAGGATATGATTCCTTCTTATGTTCTCTAATGTCCTATACCAACACAGAGCAGAGTAGCTACCTAAACTCTGTAAGGGAGATAGAGTATCTCGTCAATAGTTTTACATCCTCATTGAAGACAACTTTGGATGCTGTAGCTCCTCTGAAAAAGAGAGCTTAAATCAGAAGTGTCTGACTCCGTGGTATAACTCACAAACTCGTAGCTTAAAGCAGATAACCGTAAGTTGGAGAGGAAATGGCGTCTCACTAATTTAGAAGATCTTCACTTAGCCTGGAAAAAGAGTTTGTTGCTCTATAAAAAAGCCCTCCGTAAAGCTAGGACATCTTTCTACTCATCACTAATTGAAGAAAATAAGAACAACCCCAGGTTTCTTTTCAGCACTGTAGCCAGGCTGACAAAGAGTCAGAGCTCTATTGAGCTGAGTATTCCATTAACTTTAACTAGTAATGACTTCATGACTTTCTTTGCTAACAAAATTTTGACTATTAGAGAAAAAATTACTCATAACCATCCCAAAGATGTATCGTTATCTTTGGCTGCTTTCAGTGATGCCGGTATTTGGTTAGACTCTTTCTCTCCGATTGTTCTGTCTGAGTTATTTTCATTAGTTACTTCATCCAAACCATCAACATGTTTATTAGACCCCATTCCTGCCAGGCTGCTCAAGGAAGTCCTACCATTATTTAATGCTTCAATCTTAAATATGATCAATCTATCTTTGTTAGTTGGTTATGTACCACAGGCCTTTAAGGTGGCAGTAATTAAACCATTACTTAAAAAGCCATCACTTGATCCAGCTATCTTAGCTAATTATAGGCCAATCTCCAACCTTCCTTTTCTCTCAAAGATTCTTGAGAGGGTAGTTGTAAAACAGCTAACTGATCACCTGCAGAGGAATGGTCTATTTGAAGAGTTTCAGTCAGGTTTTAGAATTCATCATAGTACAGAAACAGCATTAGTGAAGGTTACAAATGATCTTCTTATGGTTTCGGACAGTGGACTTATCTCTGTGCTTGTTCTGTTGGACCTCAGTGCTGCTTTTGATACTGTTGACCATAAAATTTTATTACAGAGATTAGAGCATGTCATAGGTATTAAAGGCACTGCGCTGCGGTGGTTTGAATCATATTTGTCTAATAGATTACAGTTTGTTCATGTAAATGGGGAATCTTCTTCACAGACTAAAGTTAATTATGGAGTTCCACAAGGTTCTGTGCTAGGACCAATTTTATTCACTTTATACATGCTTCCCTTGGGCAGTATTATTAGACGGTATTGCTTAAATTTTCCTTGTTACGCAGATGATACCCAGCTTTATCTATCCATGAAGCCAGAGGATACACACCAATTAGCTAAACTGCAGGATTGTCTTACAGACATAAAGACATGGATGACCTCTAATTTCCTGCTTTTAAACTCAGATAAACTGAAGTTATTGTACTTGGCCCCACAAATCTAGAAGCATGGTGGTCTAACCAGATCGTTACTCTGGATGGCATTTCCCTGATCTCTAGTAATACTGTGAGAAATCTTGGAGTCATTTTGATCAGGATATGTCATTCAAAGCGCATATTAAACAAATATGTAGGACTGCCTTTTTGCATTTACGCAATATCTCTAAAATCAGAAAGGTCTTGTCTCAGAGTGATGCTGAAAAACTAATTCATGCATTTATTTCCTCTAGGCCGGACTATTGTAATTCATTATTATCAGGTTGTCCTAAAAGTTCCCTAAAAAGCCTTCAGTTGGTTCAGAATGCTGCAGCTAGAGTACTGACGGGGACTAGAAGGAGAGAGCATATCTCACCCATATTGGCCTCTCTTCATTGGCTTCCTGTTAATTCTAGAATAGAATTTAAAATTCTTCTTCTTACTTATAAGGTTTTGAATAATCAGGTCCCATCTTATCTTAGGGACCTCGTAGTACCATATTACCCCATTAGAGCGCTTCGCTCTCAGACTGCGGGCTTACTTGTAGTTCCTAGGGTTTTGTAAGAGTAGAATGGGAGGCAGAGCCTTCAGCTTTCAGGCTCCTCTCCTGTGGAACCAGCTCCCAATTCAGATCAGGGAGACAGATACCCTCTCTACTTTTAAGATTAGGCTTAAAACTTTCCTTTTCGCTAAGGCTTATAGTTAGGGCTGGATCGGGTGACCCTGGACCATCCCTTGGTTATCTTGCTTTAGACGTAGACTGTGGGGGGGTTCCCATGATGCACTGTTTCTTTCTCTTTTGCTCCGTATGCATCACTCTGCATTTAATCATTAGGATCGATCTCTGCCCCCCTTCTCGGCATGTCTTTTTCCTGGTTCTTTCCCTCAGCCCCAACCAGTCTCAGCAGAAGACTGCCCCTCCCTGAGCCTGGTTCTGCTGGAGGTTTCTTCCTGTTAAAAGGGAGTTTTCCTTTCCACTGTGGCCAAGTCTTGCTCATAGGGGGTCGTTTTGACCGTTGGGGTTTTTCATAATTATTGTATGGCCTTGCCTTACAATATGGAGCGCCTTGGGGCAACTGTTTGTTGTGATTTTGGCGCTATATAAGAAAAAAGTTGAAAGTTGAAAGTTGATTCCACTGTTAAAGGAGATTTGTAATGAAGACGTGCGGACGGATTCGCGCGTTGGCAGGCAGCCGCTCATGGTCCGGCGCCACAGAGAAACACCTCCGTGTTGGTAACCATTCGTAAAATTCAGGCGGCTTTCGATGGTTTTCAGTCGAGTGAGTATCCGAGAAACTGTTTAACAGCTGGGCATGTTCAAACTTGTCCCGTAACGCTTCCAATGGAGGTGTTTCTCCGATAAAATTTCTCAGATAAAATCCCGATCTCTTCTGAAACTTCTCTGTTCTCTCACGACGTCCTGGGTCAACAGAGGCTTAAATTTGGAAGTTTTCAGCTCGAAACAGGCTGAAGACGGCGGCTCGGAGCACGGCGCGCCCTCCGGCTCTGTGGGTTGTCCTTAAAGCGACAGTAACACTCCATAATCTCTCATCAGCCCTTAAAATTTTCACCGAAAACCAGCTGAATTTCTTGAATGGTGTCCACTCGGATGTGCCTTACAGTTTCTGAAAAAATTTTGATCAAGCAAAGCGGCAGTCTCTGAGCCATTCCTAAACAATGAAAAAATAGACGGGAGGGGTGGACCACTCCTCACTCAAAGCCTGCCCACAGGCGAATGACGCAACCGACAGGCGTGAAAAAACTCTCGCATGCGCACGAAGGTTCAAGCTTGCTGATGTAATCGCACGTGATTCAAATCCATGTAGTTTTTGAAAAAAAATAATAAGGCTGGATACTTTTCTAATAGACCTTGTAATTCCCGATCCAGCAAATAACGTTTCATGTCAGCTGTGGGACACTGAAAACACTGTATATGCCAAACCTGTATGTGGTGCTGTAACGCTCCCATGAAAAACAGAGAAGACAATTGAGCGTGCTGTAGCAGGCAGCAGAAGGTAGAACTTTCCAAACAGGACACAGAGTAAAATAAAGCCTTTTAAGAGAAAGAGGGTGTGCGCTGATCACCCAGAATAGACCTTTTATGTATTTAAAGTGAAGCAGTGTGTTTCTTGTCTTTCTAAAAGACACAGCGTTGTGCTGCTGTCCGCCTCAGAGAGAAGCCTGCGCAAACCCACTGCTGTCCATTGACTGGTTCAGCAAGAAAGGCTAAAGCTACAGTCTTCACACGACCATTCATACAGTTTGATTGTTTCAAATATTAAAACCATTCACAAACTGAGTAAATATAAAGTTTTAATCTGACCCGTTACGTCGTTTCAGTTGGAATTATCTTCACAATCTGACAGTAAGATGTTCTTGTTTTGGAAGATGACATCTGTGAAATACTTTTCCTTATCATGGAAATTACTGAAGAAACAATGGGTTCTTAAAGAAATCCCTCAGTGTTTGTTTTCTCTGGGTGTGTTTCTCAGGCTGAACCAGAAAACTCCAGCACTCTGTCCCTTCAACAACAAGAAAAATAAGTTATTTTTATGTGTTTAAATATGGGACATTCCAGAATTAGAGGACATTTGCTGTCCCCCACCTGATATTTAAAATACTTTAGTCCAAAATAACAAAATATATCACATAACCTGCCAATTAAACTGTCAAAGCAAAATATAATAATTTGCTGGAAAGAAATTGTGTCTTTATATAATTACATATACTGAATAGGTGTAAAATACCCCTAAAAATGAGGTTTTTCTCTTGTCCCCGCCTCCTGGTGACAAGCTTTTACATCATTTTTAATATCTAAAATAAGTCTTGAATTAATTGTCTTCTGTTGTATTTTGGTTACATGAATCTATTGTACCTGTAAAAAACAACAAAAAAAGATATATTTTGAATACTATTTATTGTGCTTTGAAGTTGTGTCCCTGAATGTGCATGCAACCCTGTTACCCATACCATTTTTGTCTGGCTGATGAAGGGTTAAAATATTATGTCATATTCCAAACAAGAAATGACATCATCCAAACATTTTCAGAATCCATGGGTAGACCAAAGGGGAGTGCCCTCTTGCATCTTTGATATATTTTCAAACTTTTCTGGGTTAACTGAGTGCGTAAAGCTAAACCACTCAACCCTGTTACTCATAGTTTAAGAATAATGTTGAATAATTCAAATTTTTAATTTCTGTATTTGTAAAACTACATTGGTCCTTAACCTTGGTAAAATAGCTAAATTAAGCAGCTAGCTTTTGTTCATTACGTAGATGCTGTATTAGCATTGATTTGCAACCCTGTTACTAAAATTATGTAACATGGTTATTATCATAGTTAACAGTGTTTATGGTTAAAGATGTTTAGTTAAATGATAAAAATGAATTTGTGTATTTTAATGTATTTACATATCAATATCTTTTATTAAAATATTTACATATTTAAAATAAATAGCCAGAATTGATGTTTCTTCAGTTAGAACAGCGTCATTACTGCCACAATACATGTTGAGATCAAATAACATCTGAAAATAAATTAATTTTGGTTAGATTGTTGTGATTATTGTGTGTGTGTGTGTGTGTGTGTGTGTGTATATATATATATATATATATATATATATATATATATATATATAAAAATCCTTTTTCCAGACCATATTGCATTTGTAACAGGGTTTCGCGGATACGTACACACAGCAAATAAAACATATGCGGTGGAAAAAGTACTGTTGATGGCTGAGGTTGACAAATCATATAATTTAGTAGTTTATGACCCATATTTCTTAAATATACAACATAAGATGCTAAAACTGAATATTTATTTTTAAGAAGTGTATATGCCAAAATGTCCTGTAATTATGAAATGTCCCATATATTACAGCCAGTGTTCAGCCATCTGACATATCCTAAATGTTCTGTTTGCGACAAAAATAAATCCCATTTGATCCACCAAGACAAAAAAACAAAACAAAACAGAATAATGAATAAAGAAGTCCCTCTATGTTTGTCTGCTGTGGGTGTGTTCCTCAGTGTGACAACAACCAAAATATACGGCAGGCGGAAGTGCACCTCACCGGGTCGTCGTCTTCTGCCGAGTTTAATGGCGGTTTGCAAAAACACACGGTGCATTACTGTCACCATTTGTGCGTGGAGCATTAATAGAGTGCAACGTCCTCACCGGGTCATTGTAAATGGAAACCTTTTCAAGAATGAAAAAAATAACGATATTAGTAGGTTGCCATTATTTTAAATAAACGGTTCTGTCCTGCAACATAAAAAAATATAAAGTCTCTGGTTTCATTTTCATTCCAACAAAATACCAAAAAGTTTCTGGTTTTCATTCCATAATCCAGTTGAAAACCTTGCGAAGAGGCAAGAGTGCTAGCCACTAACACACTGTGCAGTTACACATCTCTGCAGCTTAAAATACTACTAAAATACTAAGTAAAGTTGTGGTGTGCAGTGAGCCATAAACCCATGAGTCAAAATATTCAATCTGTTCTTCTGGCCTGTACCATTGAGATAGAGTCATATGCATAAAAGAGTTAGCCCAGCTGATGAAACTCCTTTTGCTGTCACATTTGCTTGCTCTCTCACTTTCTTGCATCATGCCTGGTCTTACAGATCTCCTGCGGCCATCCAGTGATTCAAGACTGATGAGGCTGCTCAAAGGTCTATGCCATTGAACACAGAATTAATGCACCCAGCAGCAAATTTTTTGCCATCGACCCCGGTTCCCTGCAATAAGGACAGAGCCATCAATCAGGCCAAGACAGCCGTCAACAGATGAAGTAGGGGACTTTGGAGTTAATGACAAATGGATCTCACAGATATGGCCACAGTGTAATATGACAGGCTACCAAGAGTGCTCGACCTTTAGCAAAATTCACTTTTTCCCCAACACCGTGCAATGCAAAAATGAAGAATATGCAAACTGCTCTTGCTATTAAGTACACACAAGTATGGTGTTAGAACTCCTGAGCCCAGAAGAGAACTGTACAGTCTCAGCCACAACAATTGGAGAGCTTTTCCTGACCAAATCAGCCCTCCTCTGCTCTCACACCAAATGCAGGCAGTGACCTTCAGGAGGCCTGCTAGTCCTACTAATTGGAGTCTCTTCACAGCACAGCAATTCCTCCCCCCCCCAAGCCGGACTGCACTGGAGGAGGAGGCCTGTGGGGCAGAAGGCATGGGCAATAATGTTTCATAAAGTACAACCTGATTTTAAAAACAAAATTACAGGGAAACAATAACTAGGCTGGTGTAGAACACAGCTTTCTGGGCATGAAAAATAGAATACTGACGAACGGGGTGCATAAAACTCATGGTTGGGATCATGGGTTATCACTGATTGGGTGGTGCACCACCACTTTCTGAGCAGCATACCACTTGGCAAAAGTCAGAAAACATACTTTTTTTTCCCGGAGATCAGTGAACTCCAAGCCACCTCAGCTCACTGAGCTCAGAACGTTAAGGGGAAATGTGGCACATCGTTTGTCCTCCACTCCTGATATTGCAGAGTGATTCTTTCCACACCTGGACACCAATGTGTGTCAAGCTTACACCAGGCTGACTCTAGTTGAGGAGCCATCGGCAACTGTCTGGTTTTACATGTTCCGTTCACTTGAAAGCATGACTGCTTTTTCTCCGCTCACATGAACACACCATAAGTAATTGTACAAATGTAATATAAGTATTAACATTCAGGGTTCTCCCTAGACAATGGAATGATGGTGCTGCGCTGTTATACTGCCATCTAGCGCCACTATACTGAGTGGCTTCATCTTGTGATGTTTTAGCGGTAGACTTGGTGAGAATCTAACAGCGCGCAAACCTGTTTTTGCTGGAAAGTTCACATAAACAACTTCAGCTCTTTATATTATCCCGTTTACATACAGATGACACAAACCATGACACGAAGCCAGATCAGAGGACAAGCTCTGCATTTTTTTGTTTCGTCTTGCCTGAACCACAGCCCGTGTGGGGCGCAGCAAACGCCAGGCTGTCTTGGGAGGAGGGACTCAGGTGCCCAGCGTAGGGAGGCAGGTGCACAGCAGACTCAATCAGCGCTGTCTGCTGTGGCATCGGTCAGATCAGAGGCTAAGAATGATGCTGCAGCCCCTGTGACAGTGAACAGGGAGGCTTTTATGATGAAAACAGCAGAACGGAATTCTAAATTGTTCAGATACCGAGAGACACACTTTGAGATTTTGGGGCTGGATAGCTGCGTGCATTATTTCCATTCTTCTGTTTTAAAGGACATGTCACACTGAAATCATAACATTCCCGAGTGTTTCCCACAGCGTTTCTTAGAGGAAAACGTCTCAGCACCCACTTGAATGCTGCCAACATTAAAAATGGAACTACAGATTAAAGTTTACATACGTGTGATGTGGTGTTATGATGACTCGTTTCTTAAGTGATAACTGTTCATTTTGATGTAGTCACGGTAAAAGCAGCTGCTTTCCACTGTGCAAAAACTGTGTGCACATTGCATCTGCGGTGCGTGCTGCTCCGTTACAGAACAGTGTCATGTCAAGACAGACTCTCAAAGTAAAATAAAAATAAACCCTACCAACTTCACTGAGAAGAAAAAAAAATGCAAAAACCTGAATAATCATCCACTTGTGATTTCCAGAGTCCACTCTACCAAAGGAGTCCCCCACGCACGGATCGCGTGCGCAATCGCCAGCTGGTGTTGTGGAGCTCCTCACAAAGTTTTCTCATGATGAGATAGAAAGTCCATTATCTCCTGAAAATAATGTATGCCCACTTCTTCCCAATGTAAAAAAAAAAAAAAAAAAAAAAAATCCATCTGCACGTCCAGCCTGTAAAAAACAGAGTCATGGAAACATTCCTTGTGCACGTACATGGCCGGACTAAAATAGTGTCCAGCAACACAAACGGCAGCATCACCACACGTTAGACAGACTCTGAAAAAAATAAGAGTTTCGGGGTGAAGTGTGTCATCTCCTGTCTTTCTGTACAGCTTCTGTAAATCCAAACCTTCACTTTTGAATGAAAGCTCAGAAACTTCACTATCAGATGAAGCACTGTTCGTTTCAGTGTCAGCACTGGCCAATATTTTTGAAGCAAACCAGGCGCTGTATTATCACTTGTTTTTCCCCACTCGACGACACACCCGCCGAGGATCAAACTCTGGTTATTGGCGACTCTGTTTTGAGAAATGTGAAGTTAGCGACACCAGCAACCATAGTCAATTGTCTTCCGGGGGCCAGAGCAGGCGACATTGAAGGAAATTTGAAACTGCTGGCTAAGGCTAAGCGTAAATTTGGTAAGATTGTAATTCACGTCTGCAGTAATGACACCCGGTTACACCAATCGGAGGTCACTAAAATTAACATTAAATCGGTGTGTAACTTTGCAAAAACAATGTCGGACATGTGACATGTTTAGCCGCATGTTCTCCTTGAATTGCTGGCTGTCTGAGTGGTGTCCAAAAAATGAGGTGGGCTTCATAGATAATTGGCAAAGCTTCTGGGGAAAACCTGGTCTTGTTAGGAGAGACGGCATCCATCCCACTTTGGATGGAGCAGCTCTCATTTCTAGAAATCTGGCCAATTTTCTTAAATCCTCCAAACCGTGACTATCCAGGGTTGGGACCAGGAAGCAGAGTTGTAGTCTTACACACCTCTCTGCAGCTTCTCTCCCCCTGCCATCCCCTCATTACCCCATCCCCGTAGAGACGGTGCCTGCTCCCAGACTACCAATAGCCAGCAAAAATCTATTTAAGCATAAAAATTCAAAAAGAAAAAATATAGCACCTTCAACTGCACCACAGACTAAAACAGTTAAATGTGGTCTATTAAACATTAGGTCTCTCTCTTCTAAGTCCCTGTTGGTAAATGATATAATAATTGAACAACATATTGATTTATTCTGCCTAACAGAAACCTGGTTACAGCAGGATGAATATGTTAGTTTAAATGAGTCAACACCCCCGAGTCACACTAACTGTCAGAATGCTCGTAGCACGGGCCGGGGCGGAGGATTAGCAGCAATCTTCCATTCCAGCTTATTAATTAATCAAAAACCCAGACAGAGCTTTAATTCATTTGAAAGCTTGTCTCTTAGTCTTGTCCATCCAAATTGGAAGTCCCAAAAACCAGTTTTATTTGTTATTATCTATCGTCCACCTGGTCATTACTGTGAGTTTCTCTGTGAATTTTCAGACCTTTTGTCTGACTTAGTGCTTAGCTCAGATAAGATAATTATAGTGGGCGATTTTAACATCCACACAGATGCTGAGAATGACAGCCTCAACACTGCATTTAATCTATTATTAGACTCTATTGGCTTTGCTCAAAAACTAAATGAGTCCACCCACCACTTTAATGATATCTTAGATCTTGTTCTGACTTATGGTATGGAAATAGAAGACTTAACAGTATTCCCTGAAAACTCCCTTCTGTCTGATCATTTCTTAATAACATTTACATTTACTCTGATGGACTACCCAGCAGTAGGGAATAAGTTTCATTACACTAGAAGTCTTTCAGAAAGCGCTGTAACTAGGTTTAAGGATATGATTCCTTCTTTATGTTCTCTAATGCCATATGCCAACACAGTGCAGAGTAGCTACCTAAACTCTGTAAGGGAGATAGAGTATCTCGTCAATAGTTTTACATCCTCATTGAAGACAACTTTGGATGCTGTAGCTCCTCTGAAAAAGAGAGCTTTAAATCAGAAGTGTCTGACTCCGTGGTATAACTCACAAACTCGTAGCTTAAAGCAGATAACCCGTAAGTTGGAGAGGAAATGGCGTCTCACTAATTTAGAAGATCTTCACTTAGCCTGGAAAAAGAGTCTGTTGCTCTATAAAAAAGCCCTCCGTAAAGCTAGGACATCTTTCTACTCATCATTAATTGAAGAAAATAAGAACAACCCCAGGTTTCTTTTCAGCACTGTAGCCAGGCTGACAAAGAGTCAGAGCTCTATTGAGCTGAGTATTCCATTAACTTTAACTAGTAATGACTTCATGACTTTCTTTGCTAGCAAAATTTTAACTATTAGAGAAAAAATTACTCATAACCATCCCAAAGACGTATCGTTATCTTTGGCTGCTTTCAGTGATGCCGGTATTTGGTTAGACTCTTTCTCTCCGATTGTTCTGTCTGAGTTATTTTCATTAGTTACTTCATCCAAACCATCAACATGTTTATTAGACCCCATTCCTGCCAGGCTGCTCAAGGAAGCCCTACCATTATTTAATGCTTCGATCTTAAATATGATCAATCTATCTTTGTTAGTTGGCTATGTACCACAGGCTTTTAAGGTGGCAGTAATTAAACCATTACTTAAAAAGCCATCACTTGACCCAGCTATCTTAGCTAATTATAGGCCAATCTCCAACCTTCCTTTTCTCTCAAAAATTCTTGAAAGGGTAGTTGTAAAACAGCTAACTGATCACCTGCAGAGGAATGGTCTATTTGAAGAGTTTCAGTCAGGTTTTAGAATTCATCATAGTACAGAAACAGCATTAGTGAAGGTTACAAATGATCTTCTTATGGCCTCGGACAGTGGACTCATCTCTGTGCTTGTTCTGTTAGACCTCAGTGCTGCTTTTGATACTGTTGACCATAAAATTTTATTACAGAGATTAGAGCATGCCATAGGTATTAAAGGCACTGCGCTGCGGTGGTTTGAATCATATTTGTCTAATAGATTACAATTTGTTCATGTAAATGGGGAATCTTCTTCACAGACTAAAATTAATTATGGAGTTCCACAAGGTTCTGTGCTAGGACCAATTTTATTCACTTTATACATGCTTCCCTTAGGCAGTATTATTAGACGGTATTGCTTAAATTTTCATTGTTACGCAGATGATACCCAGCTTTATCTATCCATGAAGCCAGAGGACACACACCAATTAGCTAAACTGCAGGATTGTCTTACAGACATAAAGACATGGATGACCTCTAATTTCCTGCTTTTAAAGATAAAACTGAAGTTATTGTACTTGGCCCCACAAATCTTAGAAACATGGTGTCTAACCAGATCCTTACTCTGGATGGCATTACCCTGACCTCTAGTAATACTGTGAGAAATCTTGGAGTCATTTTTGATCAGGATATGTCATTCACAGCGCATATTAAACAAATATGTAGGACTGCTTTTTTGCATTTACGCAATATCTCTAAAATCAGAAAGGTCTTGTCTCAGAGTGATGCTGAAAAACTAATTCATGCATTTATTTCCTCTAGGCTGGACTATTGTAATTCATTATTATCAGGTTGTCCTAAAAGTTCCCTAAAAAGCCTTCAGTTAATTCAAAATGCTGCAGCTAGAGTACTGACGGGGACTAGAAGGAGAGAGCATATCTCACCCATATTGGCCTCTCTTCATTGGCTTCCTGTTAATTCTAGAATAGAATTTAAAATTCTTCTTCTTACTTATAAGGTTTTGAATAATCAGGTCCCATCTTATCTTAGGGACCTCGTAGTACCATATCACCCCAATAGAGCGCTTCGCTCTCAGACTGCAGGCTTACTTGTAGTTCCTAGGGTTTGTAAGAGTAGAATGGGAGGCAGAGCCTTCAGCTTTCAGGCTCCTCTCCTGTGGAACCAGCTCCCAATTCAGATCAGGGAGACAGACACCCTCTCTACTTTTAAGATTAGGCTTAAAACTTTCCTTTTTGCTAAAGCTTATAGTTAGGGCTGGATCAGGTGACCCTGAACCATCCCTTAGTTATGCTGCTATAGACGTAGACTGCTGGGGGGTTCCCATGATGCACTGTTTCTTTCTCTTTTTGCTCTGTATGCACCACTCTGCATTTAATCATTAGTGATCGATCTCTGCTCCCCTCCACAGCATGTCTTTTTCCTGGTTCTCTCCCTCAGCCCCAACCAGTCCCAGCAGAAGACTGCCCCTCCCTGAGCCTGGTTCTGCTGGAGGTTTCTTCCTGTTAAAAGGGAGTTTTTCCTTCCCACTGTAGCCAAGTGCTTGCTCACAGGGGGTCGTTTTGACCGTTGGGGTTTTACATAATTATTGTATGGCCTTGCCTTACAATATAAAGCGCCTTGGGGCAACTGTTTGTTGTGATTTGGCGCTATATAAAAAAATTGATTGATTGATTGATTGATTTCCCGCACCTGAATGCTGTTTTCTATTGACCTTTAAATAAGGTGCACGCAACTTTATCCTTTGTGATTCTGTAAAAAAAAAAAGCCTTCATGTGCAGTTATAAACTGCGCAAATGCCCGAGTTAACCTGTTTTAGACATAAGCCAAATGCCAATCATTTTAATCAAAACAATTGCCCAACATTTGTTTTTGTAATGCTGATGTCTTATAAATATAATCGTTAATGGGCTAAAGTTTGTCCAGCAGAACTATAAGAGGTGGAGTCCCCAAACTAAGTGGAAATACTTGGTTAAAAGATGAACACATTTGAAGTCCTTCAAACAGACTTTGTTTTGAAATCGAATTTATAACAAAATTACACACAAAAGGTAGGTAACAGTAAATGTAAATATCAATGACTCAATATTGAGGTCGTGGTGTACTTCACTGTTTTTACATTGCAATTTTACAAACATAAAATGAATGTATTCAGACAGGAAGGCAAACTGGGTTGTACAGGACAGTCAGGTGCTTAACAGTTGAGAACATAAAGTAGCTGAAGAAAGGGATTAAATAAACAGAGATGGCCAACACATATACAGGACTGGAAATTTGAATCTGCCTGGTCATACCCACAGCCGGCTATTTTGAGGGTAATTTTCAGTTAAATTTTTTAAAAAATGGTACCAGTTTGTTCACCATGTCATGAGGATTCAGAATATATTATATATACATACACACACACATACATACATACATAAGCTTGCTGATCAATTCAATCAATCAATTTTTTTTTATATAGCGCCAAATCACAACAAACAGTTGCCCCAAAGCGCTTTATATTGTAAGGCAAGGCCATACAATAATTATGTAAAACCCCAACGGTCAAAACGACCCCCTGTGAGCAAGCACTTGGCTACAGTGGGAAGGAAAAACTCCCTTTTAACAGGAAGAAACCTCCAGCAGAACCAGGTTCAGGGAGGGGCAGTCCTCTGCTGGGACTGGTTGGGGCTGAGGGAGAGAACCAGGAAAAAGACATGCTGTGGAGGGGAGCAGAGATCGATCACTAATGATTAAATGCAGAGTGGTGCATACAGAGCAAAAGAGAAAGAAACAGTGCATCATGGGAACCCCCCAGCAGTCTAAGTCTATAGCAGCATAACTAAGGGATGGTTCAGGGTCACCTGATCCAGCCCTAACTATAAGCTTTAGCAAAAAGGAAAGTTTTAAGCCTAATCTTAAAAGTAGAGAGGGTGTCTGTCTCCCTGATCTGAATTGGGAGCTGGTTCCACAGGAGAGGAGCCTGAAAGCTGAAGGCTCTGCCTCCCATTCTACTCTTACAAACCCTAGGAACTACAAGTAAGCCTGCAGTCTGAGAGCGAAGCGCTCTATTGGGGTGATATGGTACTACGAGGTCCCTAAGATAAGATGGGACCTGATTATTCAAAACCTTATAAGTAAGAAGAAGAATTTTAAATTCTATTCTAGAGTTAACAGGAAGCCAATGAAGAGAGGCCAATATGGGTGAGATATGCTCTCTCCTTCTAGTCCCCGTTAGTACTCTAGCTGCAGCATTTTGAATTAACTGAAGGCTTTTTAGGGAACTTTTAGGACAACCTGATAATAATGAATTACAATAGTCCAGCCTAGAGGAAATAAATGCATGAATTAGTTTTTCAGCATCACTCTGAGACAAGACCTTTCTAATTTTAGAGATATTGCGTAAATGCAAAAAAGCAGTCCTACATATTTGTTTAATATGCGCTTTGAATGACATATCCTGATCAAAAATGACTCCAAGATTTCTCACAGTATTACTAGAGGTCAGGGTAATGCCATCCAGAGTAAGGATCTGATTAGACACCATGTTTCTAAGATTTGTGGGGCCAAGAACAATAAGTTCAGTTTTATCTGAGTTTAAAAGCAGGAAATTAGAGGTCATCCATGTCTTTATGTCTGTAAGACAATCCTGCAATTTAGCTAATTGGTGTGTGTCCTCTGGCTTCATGGATAGATAAAGCTGGGTATCATCTGCGTAACAATGAAAATTTAAACAATACCGTCTAATAATACTGCCTAAGGGAAGCATGTATAAAGTGAATAAAATTGGTCCTAGCACAGAACCTTGTGGAACTCCATAATTAACTTTAGTCTGTGAAGAAGATTCCCCATTTACATGAACAAATTATAATCTATTAGACAAATATGATTCAAACCACCGCAGCGCAGTGCCTTTAATAACTATGGCATGCTCTATCAATCAATCAATCAACTTTTTTCTTATATAGCGCCAAATCACAACAAACAGTTGCCCCAAGGCGCTCCATATTGTAAGGCAAGGCCATACAATAATTATGAAAAACCCCAACGGTCAAAACGACCCCCTATGAGCAAGCACTTGGCCACAGTGGGAAGGAAAAACTCCCTTTTAACAGGAAGAAACCTCCAGCAGAACCAGGCTCAGGGAGGGGCAGTCTTCTGCTGAGACTGGTTGGGGCTGAGGGAAAGAACCAGGAAAAAGACATGCCGAGAAGGGGGGCAGAGATCGATCACTAATGATTAAATGCAGAGTGATGCATACGGAGCAAAAAGAGAAAGAACCAGTGCATCATGGGAACCCCCCCACAGTCTACGTCTAAAGCAACATAACCAAGGGATGGTCCAGGGTCACCCGATCCAGCCCTAACTATAAGCCTTAGCGAAAAGGAAAGTTTTAAGCCTAGTCTTAAAAGTAGAGAGGGTATCTGTCTCCCTGATCTGAATTGGGAGCTGGTTCCACAGGAGAGGAGCCTGAAAGCTGAAGGCTCTGCCTCCCATTCTACTCTTACAAACCCTAGGAACTACAAGTAAGCCCGCAGTCTGAGAGCGAAGCGCTCTAATGGGGTAATATGGTACTACGAGGTCCCTAAGATAAGATGGGACCTGATTATTCAAAACCTTATAAGTAAGAAGAAGAATTTTAAATTCTATTCTAGAATTAACAGGAAGCCAATGAAGAGAGGCCAACACGGGTGAGATATGCTCTCTCCTGCTAGTCCCCGTCAGTACTCTAGCTGCAGCATTCTGAACCAACTGAAGGCTTTTTAGGGAACTTTTAGGACAACCTGATAATAATGAATTACAATAGTCCAGCCTAGAGGAAATAAATGCATGAATTAGTTTTTCAGCATCACTCTGAGACAAGACCTTTCTGATTTTAGAGATATTGCGTAAATGCAAAAAGGCAGTCCTACATATTTGTTTAATATGCGCTTTGAATGACATATCCTGATCAAAAATGACTCCAAGATTTCTCACAGTATTACTAGAGATCAGGGAAATGCCATCCAGAGTAACGATCTGGTTAGACACCATGCTTCTAAGATTTGTGGGGCCAAGTACAATAACTTCAGTTTTATCTGAGTTTAAAAGCAGGAAATTAGAGGTCATCCATGTCTTTATGTCTGTAAGACAATCCTGCAGTTTAGCTAATTGGTGTGTATCCTCTGGCTTCATGGATAGATAAAGCTGGGTATCATCTGCGTAACAATGAAAATTTAAGCAATACCGTCTAATAATACTGCCTAAGGGAAGCATGTATAAAGTGAATAAAATCTCTGTAATAAAATGTTATGGTCAACAGTATCAAAAGCAGCACTGAGGTCTAACAGAACAAGCACAGAGATGAGTCCACTGTCCGAGGCCATAAGAAGATCATTTGTAACCTTCACTAATGCTGTTTCTGTACTATGATGAATTCTAAAACCTGACTGAAACTCTTCAAATAGACCATTCCTCTGCAGATGATCAGTTAGCTGTTTTACAACTACCCTTTCAAGAATTTTTGAGAGAAAAGGAAGGTTGGAGATTGGCCTATAATTAGCTAAGATAGCTGGGTCAAGTGATGGCTTTTTAAGTAATGGTTTAATTACTGCCACCTTAAAAGCCTGTGGTACATAGCCAACTAACAAAGATAGATTGATCATATTTAAGATCGAAGCATTAAATAATGGTAGGGCTTCCTTGAGCAGCCTGGTAGGAATGGGGTCTAAAACACATGTTGATGGTTTGGAGGAAGTAACTAATGAAAATAACTCAGACAGAACAATCGGAGAGAAAGAGTCTAACCAAATACCGGCATCACTGAAAGCAGCCAAAGATAACGATACATCTTTGGGATGGTTATGAGTAATTTTTTCTCTAATAGTTAAAATTTTGTTAGCAAAGAAAGTCATGAAGTCATTACTAGTTAAAGTTAATGGAATACTCAGCTCAATAGAGCTCTGACTCTTTGTCAGCCTGGCTACAGTGCAGAAAAGAAACCTGGGGTTGTTCTTATTTTCTTCAATTAGTGATGAGTAGAAAGATGTCCTAGCTTTACGGAGGGCTTTTTTATAGAGCAAGAGACTCTTTTTCCAGGCTAAGTGAAGATCTTCTAAATTAGTGAGACGCCATTTCCTCTCCAACTTACGGGTTATCTGCTTTAAGCTACGAGTTTGTGAGTTATACCACGGAGTCAGGCACTTCTGATTTAAAGCTCTCTTTTTCAGAGGAGCTACAACATCCAAAGTTGTCTTCAATGAGGATGTAAAACTATTGACGAGATACTCTATCTCACTTACAGAGTTTAGGTAGCTACTCTGCACTGTGTTGGTATATGGCATTAGAGAACATAAAGAAGGAATCATATCCTTAAACCTAGTTACAGCGCTTTCTGAAAGACTTCTAGTGTAATGAAATTTATTCCCCACTGCTGGGTAGTCCATCAGAGTAAATGTAAATGTTATTAAGAAATGATCAGACAGAAGGGAGTTTTCAGGGAATACTGTTAAGTCTTCTATTTCCATACCATAAGTCAGAACAAGATCTAAGATATGATTAAAGTGGTGGGTGGACTCATTTACATTTTGAGCAAAGCCAATAGAGTCTAATAATAGATTAAATGCAGTGTTGAGGCTGTCATTCTCAGCATCTGTGTGGATGTTAAAATCGCCCACTATAATTATCTTATCTGAGCTAAGCACTAAGTCAGACAAAAGGTCTGAAAATTCACAGAGAAACTCACAGTAACGACCAGGTGGACGATAGATAATAACAAATAAAACTGGTTTTTGGGACTTCCAATTTGGATGGACAAGACTAAGAGTCAAGCTTTCAAATGAATTAAAGCTCTGTCTGGGTTTTTGATTAATTAATAAGCTGGAATGGAAGATTGCTGCTAATCCTCCGCCTCGGCCCGTGCTACGAGCATTCTGACAGTTAGTGTGACTCGGGGGTGTTGACTCATTTAAACTAACATATTCATCCTGCTGTAACCAGGTTTCTGTAAGGCAGAATAAATCAATATGTTGATCAATTATTATATCATTTACCAACAGGGACTTAGAAGAGAGAGACCTAATGTTTAATAGACCACATTTAACTGTTTTAGTCTGTGGTGCAGTTGAAGGTGCTATATTATTTTTTCTTTTTGAATTTTTATGCTTAAATAATTTTTGCCGGTTGTTGGTGGTCTGGGAGCAGGCACCGTCTCTACGGGGATGGGGTAATGAGGGGATGGCAGGGGGAGAGAAGCTGCAGAGAGGTGTGTAAGACTACAACTCTGCTTCCTGGTCCCAACCCTGGATAGTCACGGGTGCTGATGATTACACAAAACTTGTATAAACTCTGATTAAAGAATAATAATTTTTACAATGGAGTATTTGTCCCAATGAGATATGAGCAAGTGAGAATAAAAGGGAAGAAAGTGTCAAAGTACTAAAAGAAAAAATGGAAATAAATCAAATAGGTCATCATGGCAGACATAGATTAGGAGGGATGAAGGTCACATTAACTGGAGAACAAAAAGAAGGAAATGAGAGAATCAGCTCAGTTATTACTTGAAATTGTTGACGCTCTAATAAGTGGCCTATGTGCGGTTTGCATAATGTGTGAGTGGTAAGTTTGCTTCAGCGGTTTGTACGGAGTGTGTGGGCCAATGAGCGATCCAGTGTTATATACAGATCAGTGTCTGTCAGCCAACAGGATGTTTCTGCTTTTCCTAAAATATACATCACACGCTAAGAAATGATGACAAATGCAGAGTAATAAGACGTTTTCCAGAAATGCACCTGCTGACTATCCAGAATCTCCCACATTTTAAATTGTCTTTCTGTACATTCGTTTTTCTTTCAAATAAGTTTATTGCACATTCGTAACATACAGTGTGTCAATGAAACACAAACATTTTACATTCATTTAACTAATCAGAATCAGACCACAGAATCAGACCAGAAACAGTACGAAAAGATTTTCATTTTTGTCTTTGGGCTTCAGGACACAAAGTTGGACGGGACCCTGAGTGGAAGTGCTGCGTGCGATGATAGTTCCCAACAGCACCACTATACTAAAAATTTCTAGGGCGAACCCTGACATTAATATAAAAAAATTTGGCACTGTTAGAGCCAGTTTTCTTTAGATAACTTACGGGATGATAAATGAATATTTCCAAGTCACTAATTATTTCTCAGACTTAATTTACATCAATACTAAGAAATGCGAGCAGTATGGTACTCATATGTATGGTAAATCTGCCTGGAAAAAGCAGTTCTCAAAACTAAGTGGCTGTGCAAAGAGAAGAGGTGAGGAAGGCCAACAAGATACCCGTGACAACTCTGAAGGAATTATACACTGCTGTGGCTGTGATTAGAGAAACTGTACAACTTTTGTGTGTGTTACACCACTAGTACAGTTTCATAGTCGAGTAATACACATAAGAATTTCAAAACAGAAAATATCAAATCTAGGCTTGAATCTCCCATGTGGCTTCTTTTTTTTTTTTTTTTTTTTTAAGCAAATCTTTCTGCTACTCCTCCACCATGAAGCTGTATAAGGGTGATTCTTAGACTACAGGCACTTATTATGTCCTTTGATCATATTGTATGAAAAACAGGAAAAAGGGGAAATTTCACACTTTTATAGTTATCTTTACAATGAAAATGTGTTAAGAAATTTGTTCTAGTAGTCTATCATGACTTTTTCACCTTTTTTCCGCATCATTATATGCAAATATTGCCGTTTTGTGCTTGTCCCACACCCAGACTTTTGATCTTCAATGATAAAAATGAATGGTAAAGAAACGTTTTTTCTAATGTTTTAAAATATCTCTGAATAAAATATCAGTAAAATAATCAAAACATAATTGGGGTATTCAGTGTCATACAACTGTTGTGATTTTTTTTTTAAACAAAATGTAGTTGTCCCACACTACTGCCGTAATTTCCACCACAACACTGTAATGTCCCTTTAAACAGTTTGTATGAAAGATTGTTTGGATAGTTTCTATGGAGATAAACAGTGACATCAGAGCACATGTATATAGCACCAAATCACAACAAACAGTTGCCCCAAGGCGCTTTATATTGTAAGGCAATGGTGTGGTGGAAATTACATTTACAAGGTCAATAGTGCCCGTAGTTAAAGAATCACCCATAAATGGTAATACAACAGACAGACGGAAGTGCTGAGATTCACTTAGGGTACCAAAATAACACTGCATGGAAAAATAAGCATAAAAATGTTCAGCTGGTCAGTATTAAGTTCATTTTATGTTGAGTACAAGTCCGGGCATCTATAATGTACCAATTTACTTTGGATACCTAGCACAGTTTCATAAATGAAGACAATTGGAAAGTGTAATTTAGAGAAAAATCACCCAAAATTGCATGTTACAATTGGCCACATCACATTTAATGCACCCAACTGTCACTAACTGAATAACACACATAAAAGCAGAAGTCTGGCAGTAATTTCTTCATTAGTATATTCATGTGTACAAGTCAATCATATATGTCACAGTTTAATGGTTGAGGAAACATCATTTTGAAACAGCTGTTTCAAGTTCCAAATGTATGTTTTTACTAATTCCATGCCATCTATTTTTCGCAAAGTTTACAAAAGTGTGGTGTTATGATGACTCATTTTTAAGGAATAACTTTTCATTCTGATGCAGTCACAGTAAAAGCAGAAGTTGTGAGAAGGTTTTGTGCACCTGCAACTATTAGTCATAAACACAGCCTGTTAAAAACGCTAATAAAGTGTTGTACATAACTGTGAAAAACCTTTTTATATATATATACTCAACAAAAATATAAACGCAACACTTTTGGTTTTGCTCCCATTTTGTATGAGATGAACTCAAAGATCTAAAACTTTTTCCACATACACAATATCACCATTTCCCTCAAATATTGTTCACAAACCAGTCTAAATCTGTGATAGTGAGCACTTCTCCTTTGGTGAGATAATCCATCCCACCTCACAGGTGTGCCATATCAAGATGCTGATTAGACACCATGATTAGTGCACAGGTGTGCCTTAGACTGCCCACAATAAAAGGCCACTCTGAAAGGTGCAGTTTTGTTTTATTGGGGGGGATACCAGTCAGTATCTGGTGTGACCACCATTTGCCTCATGCAGTGCAACACATCTCCTTCGCATCATCCGTGAAGAGAACACCTCTCCAATGTGCCAAACGCCAGCGAATGTGAGCATTTGCCCACTCAAGTCGGTTACGACGGCGAACTGGAGTCAGGTCGAGACCCCGATGAGGACGACGAGCATGCAGATGAGCTTCCCTGAGACGATTTCTGACAGTTTGTGCAGAAATTCTTTGGTTATGCAAACCGATTGTTCCAGCAGCTGTCCGAGTGGCTGGTCTCAGATGATCTTGGAGGTGGACATGCTGGATGTGGAGGTCCTGGGCTGGTGTGGTTACACGTGGTCTGCGGTTGTGAGGCTAGTTGGATGTACTGCCAAATTCTCTGAAACGCCTTTGGAGACGGCTTATGGTAGAGAAATGAACATTCAATACACGAGCAACAGCTCTGGTTGACATTCCTGCTGTCAGCATGCCAATTGCACGCTCCCTCAAATCTTGCGACATCTGTGGCATTGTGCTGTGTGATAAAACTGCACCTTTCAGAGTGGCCTTTTATTGTGGGCAGTCTAAGGCACACCTGTGCACTAATCATGGTGTCTAATCAGCATCTTGGTATGGCACACCTGTGAGGTGGGATGGATTATCTCAACAAAGGAGAAGTGCTCACTATCACAGATTTAGACTGGTTTGTGAACAATATTTGAGGGAAATGGTGATATTGTGTATGTGGAAAAAGTTTTAGATCTTTGAGTCCATCTCATACAAAATGGGAGCAAAACCAAAAGTGTTGCGTTTATATTTTTGTTGAGTGTATATATATATATATATATATATATATATATATATATATATATACACATATATACGCACGCACACACACATATACACATATACGCACACACACACACACATATATACGCACACACACATACACGCACACACACACACACATATACGCACACACACACGCATACGCACACACGCACACATATACGTACACACGCACACATATACGCACACACACGCATACGCACACGCACACATATACGCACACACACGCATACGCACACGCACACATATACGCACACACGCACGCACACACGCACACGCACACATATACGCACACACGCACACACACGCATACGCACACACACGCATACACACACACACGCATACACACACACACACGCATACACACACACACACACACGCATACACACACACACACACACGCATACACACACACACACACGAGGTCTATTAGAAAAGTATCCGACCTTTTTATTTTTTTCAAAAACCATATGGATTTGAATCACGTGTGATTGCATCAGCCAAGCTTGAACCTTCGTGCGCATGCATGAGTTTTTTCACGCCTGTCGGTTATGTCATTTGCCTGTGAGCAGGCTTTGTGTGAGCAGTGGTCCACCCCTCTCGTCATTTTTTTATTGCGAATAAATGTCTGAATGATTTGGAGCTTTGCTGCATCAATTTTTTTCCAGAAACTGTGAGAGACCTCCAGGTGGACACCATTCGGAAAATTAATATGGCTTTCAGGGACGATTTTATGGGCATTACACAGATTAAGGAGTGATCCGGACGGTTTAAAGACCGCCCACAACAGCTGAGAGCGCGCTGCGCTCCGAGCGCTGATCGACAGGCTCAAACCCCGCTGAAACAACCAGATCATTTCCAACGTGAAGGCTTTGTTGATCCGGGACGTCGTCTGACTTTCACAAAAAGGCAGAAGGCGTGGACATCAGCACTTTTTCGGCACATTCCACTGTTACAGGAGTTTTTTTTCATGGAAAGAAAAGCGGAGGGATGCGGCACAAAACCACCTCCGTGTTGGTCTCACAGGACGGCTTTCAGGTGGATTTCAGACGGCTGTCGGTTGCTTTTCAGTCGTGTGATTATCCGAGAAATTGAGCATGAGCTGGACATGCCCCAACATGTCCTGTTAGGCTTCTTCACGGCATTGCTTTGCGCCATGCAGCTCCACCGCGACGCGCGGAATTCCGATCCTCTTTCCATGACGAAAACTCCTGTAACAGTGGAATGTGCCATTCATTTCTAAAGTGGACGCTGTTTTGATCTGGTATGTCGTCTGACTAGCACCGGAATTGTGAAAATGTAATAGATTTTAATAGATAGATTTCTAATTTATCTAATAGATTACAATTTGTTCATGTAAATGGGTAATCTTCTTCACAGACTAAGGTTAATTATGGAGTTCCACAAGGTTCTGTGCTAGGACCAATTTTATTCACTTTATACATGTTTCCCTTAGGCAGTATTATTAGACAGCATTGCTTAAATTTTCATTGTTACGCAGATGATACCCAGCTTTGTCTATCCATGAAGCCAGAGGACACACACCAATTAGCTAAACTTGCAGGATTGTCTTACAGACATAAAGACATGGATGACCTCTAATTTCCTGCTTTTAAACTCAGATAAAACTGAAGTTATTGTACTTGGCCCCACAAATCTTAGAAACATGGTGTCTAACCAGATCCTTACTCTGGATGGCATTACCCTGACCTCTAGTAATACTGTGAGAAATCTTGGAGTCATTTTTGATCAGGATATGTCATTCAATGCGCATATTAAACAAATATGTAGGACTGCTTTTTTGCATTTGCGCAATATCTCTAAAATTAGAAAGGTCTTGTCTCAGAGTGATGCTGAAAAACTAATTCATGCATTTATTTCCTCTAGGCTGGACTATTGTAATTCATTATTATCAGGTTGTCCTAAAAGTTCCCTGAAAAGCCTTCAGTTAATTCAAAATGCTGCAGCTAGAGTACTAATGGGGACTAGAAGGAGAGAGCATATCTCACCCATATTGGCCTCTCTTCATTGGCTTCCTGTTAATTCTAGAATAGAATTTAAAATTCTTCTTCTTACTTATAAGGTTTTGAATAATCAGGTCCCATCTTATCTTAGGGACCTCATAGTACCATATCACCCCAATAGAGCGCTTCGCTCTCAGACTGCAGGCTTACTTGTAGTTCCTAGAGTTTTTAAGAGTACAATGGGAGGCAGAGCCTTCAGCTTTCAAATCAAATCAAATCAATTTTATTTATATAGCGCCAAATCACAACAAACAGTTGCCCCAAAGCGCTTTATATTGTAAGGCAAAGCCATACAGTAATTACGGAAAAACCCCAACGGTCAAAACGACCCCCTGTGAGCAAACACTTGGCTACAGTGGGAAGGAAAAACTCCCTTTTAACAGGAAGAAACCTCCAGCAGAACCAGGCTCAGGGAGGGGCAGTCTTCTGCTGGGACTGGTTGGGGCTGAGGGAGAGAATCAGGAAAAAGACATGCTGTGGAGGGGAGCAGAGATCAATCACTAATGATTAAATGCAGAGTGGTGCATACAGAGCAAAAAGAGAAAGAAACACTCAGTGCATCATGGAAACCCCCCAGCAGTCTAAGTCTATAGCAGCATAACTAAGGGATGGTTCAGGGTCACCTGATCCAGCCCCAACTATAACCTTTAGCAAAAAGGAAAGTTTTAAGCCTAATCTTAAAAGTAGAGAGGGTGTCTGTCTCCCATAAAAATAGTGTTTTGTTGACATTATTATTTGCATTGTTCTAATCCTTATTTTAAAAACTATACTTCAAGTTGTTTTTGTCATTTTTCTCCCCATAATATTGAATTTCAGGCTCCTCTCCTCTGGAACCAGCTCCCAATTCAGATCAGGGAGACAGACACCCTCTCTACTTTTAAGATTAGGCTTAAAACTTTCCTTTTTGCTAAAGCTTATAGTTAGGGCTGGATCAGGTGACCCTGAACCATCCCTTAGTTATGCTGCTGTGGACGTAGACTGCTGGGGGGTTCCCATGATGCATTGAGTGTTTCTTTCTCTTTTTGCTCTGTATGCACCACTCTGCATTTAATCATTAGTGATTGATCTCGGCTCCCCTCCACAGCATGTCTTTTTCCTGGTTCTCTCCCTCAGCCCCAACCAGTCCCAGCAGAAGACTGCCCCTCCCTGAGTCTGGTTCTGCTGGAGGTTTCTTCCTGTTAAAAGGGAGTTTTTCCTTCCCACTGTCACCAAGTGCTTGCTCACAGGGGGTCGTTTTGACCGTTGGGGTTTTTCCGTAATTATTGTATGGCCTTGCCTTACAATATAAAGCGCCTTGGGGCAACTGTTTGTTGTGATTTGGCGCTATATAAATAAAGTTGATTTGATTTGAAAAGATGTGGACATCAGCACTTTTTCGGCACACTGAGACAGACGTGCGGAGGAGCCGAATGGCGCAAAGCAACGCCATGATGAAGCCTCACAGGACATGTTGGGGCATGTCCAGCTCATGCTCAATTTCTCGGATAATCACACGACTGAAAAGCAACCGACAGCTGTCTGAAATCCACCTGAAAGCCGTCCGGTGAGACCAACACCGAGGTGGTTTTATGCCGCGTCATGAACGGCCCCGTGGCGCATCCCTCCGCTTCTTTTTCCATGAAACAAACTCCTGTAACAGTGGAATGTGCCGAAAAAGTGCTGATGTCCACGCCTTCTGCCTTTTTGTGAAAGTTAGACGACGTCCCGGATCAACAAAGCTTTCACTTTGGAAATGATCTGGTTGTTTCAGCGGGATTTGAGCCTGTCGATCGGCGCTCGGAGCGCGGCACGCTCTCAGCAGTTGTGGGCGGTCTTTAAACCGTCCGGATCACTCCTTAATCTGTGTAATCCCCATAAAATCGTCCCTGAAAGCCATATTCATTTTCCGAACGGTGTCCACCTGGAGGTCTCTCACAGTTTCTGGAAAAAAATTGATGCAGCAAAGCTCCAAATCGTTCAGACATTTATTCGCAATAAAAAAATGACGAGAGAGGTGGACCAGTGCTCACACAAAGCCTGCTCACAGGCGAATGACGCAACCGACAGGCATGAAAAAACTCACGCATGCGCACGAAGGTTCAAGCTTGGCTGATGCAATCACACGTGATTCAAATCCATATGGTTTTTGAAAAAAAAATAAAATAAAAAGGTTGGATACTTTTCTAACAGACCTCATATATATGTGTGTGTGTGTGTGTGTGTGTGTGTGTACCTGTGTCATCACGGAGACATTCCACATTCATTAAGCGGCAATAAACAGCTGACATGTGGGTTAAAACAGCGTAACAGTCGTTTTAACCCACATGTCAGCTGTTTTTTTTTTTTTTAAAGGGATTATTCAACATTAATTCTCTTTTTAAAAGTTCCTTATAGAGAGTGACAGTTTTATGACATTTGAAAGAGTCTACAAGCTTAATACTGATTATATATTGTTCAAATTCAGCCAGACGTCTGTCTAAATTGGGGGTTAAAATTAGGGATGTCCCGATCAGGTTTTTTTGGCCCCAATCCGATTCATCTGATTTTGAGTATCTGCCGATACCGAGTCCCAATCCGATACTTTAAAAAACTGAATGAACAATGAACAAATGCTAAATATATAATAATTTCATTTTAATCACCTTATTTTATTATTTATCACTTAAACAGTGCACTTCTCCTTGAGGTAGCTTGATCAAGTAATAATCTACCAGACTTTAAATATGTACAAATTTTGATGTTATTTTATTTGTCTCAAAATAAATGTCAAAGGTTCCTTATGTTAATCAAGAAATTATCTAATCTGAAATAACAGGTGGTTTTAATTTATAGATGAAAGGTTTCTAAAGAACCATTTATTGATTGAGCTGTTTTAATTACAAGTGTTCTAAACTTTTTTAAACAGTAATCAGAAACAAACAACAAAAAACATTTCTAAGGATTTTTCCTCAGACACGTGGTTTCTGCACTGATCTGTGGTTCGAATCCCAGCCTGACTGGAAAAATCACTAAGGGTCCTTGGGCAAGGTCTTCAATCCCCTATTGCTCCCGGTGTGTAGTGAGCACCTTGTATGGCAGCACCTTGACATCGGGGTGAATGTGAGGCATAACTGTAAAGCGCTTTGAGCATCTGATGCAGATGGAAAAGTGCTATAAAAAAATGCAGTCCATTTACCATTTGTACAGATCAGTGGTTTCTGCCACTAGTCTTCCGTGTTTTGGCCCAATACGTCGTTCCTACTGGACAACGCGAAGCTATGTCACAGCTCAGAGCGTCGAAAGTTCAAAAGTCAACTTGAAAAGTAAAAGAAAAAAAAAAAACTTACATTTGCGTCCTGACAGTCCTCAGTGTACCCCTCTGATGCTTTATCAGTGTTTAACAAGTTCAGAGCAGCGCAGTGAACGTGAATGAAGACGGAAGCTCTTTAAGACGCGCTCCTAAATGTGATGAGTGTGCACATCGCTCATGCACACACCATCTCTCGCTCCGTTTTGCAGACAAACGATCACAGGACAATTTGTTTTTTCTTTTTGTTAATCAGATGACAGATCGTCGTCCTGAGGACTTGGTCAGCACCGGGTCCTGCTGCACATGGAACGATGACTGAGCAAGAGTTTCGGTGGGAAAGTGTCCATCATCCTCTTGTCGTTCCATCGAGGCGTCAGGCTGCGCACGTAAACACACAAACAGCAGTTCTGCGAAAGAAACTTTGCGCACGTAACTCCCCCCACCTCTGTCCGGTTGAACTTGTGTTTTTTTCTTTTGTTCAATTAAAAAAAAAAAAAAAAGATTGGGTTGAACATTGACCGCGTCAGCCTGCTGACAAGCAGCAATGCGCGCTCCCGTCAGAAGCATCACATCAAAAGCTGAGCTAAAGCGACGCTTCTGATGCCTCTAAAAAGCAACACGTCTCACGCCTCTGATGCGTGAAAGGCCCATTAATCTGCAATAATGAGCCTGAAATGAGGATTCCTGATCGGGATGCAACGTCTGATTTGAAGTCTGATCGGGACATCCCTAATTAAAATAGCTGCTGCTACGCGTGTGCGCACACACAAACTCTCTGTCAAAGTAAATAGCTCCATTGAAAAGAACAGAAAGCAAAAGACGAAGAAAAAATTAGCATTCCACTCACCCCAGTGTAAAGATTTCCAAATTAGTCCATAACAAAAACAAGCCACCACGCACGCGTCATGCGCACACAATCGCAATTGCGATCGCCAGCCATGGAACGGTCCACTTGTCCTCACTCGGATCCACAGCCAGAGATCATTTTCAAGTTCCACTTGGCCAAAGAATAATGTCCAGGTCCACTCTCTCAGGTTCTGATCACGCGGGCGGTCGCATGCGCATAATGTCCGATCGCAGCTCTCCCTTCAACTCAAATTCTGTCAGGATTGTGGCACATTAGAGAGTCCATTAGCTGAAAATAGCGTCTTCTGAGTTTTTCCAATACGAGACATACAGCTGCGTGTCTCAGCACATTCATGATCACAGCAGCATGAAACCAGAATCCTATGATACAAACAGCAGCATCACGACACTTTAAGTTCCAAAATCTAAGAGACTCTGAAAAAGTTAAAAGTTTCGGGGTGAAGTGTGTCGTCTCCTATGTAAATCCGAGCCACTGCTTTCAAAGAAAAGCCCCAGAGCTTCGTTATTGGACATAACCACATTCGTTTCCCTCTGTCTGTCTCTGTCTGGGATGTTTCTGTTTTGCTCTTAACTACGTCACACACAGAGAAATGCAGAGTGAGACGTTTTACGGAAATACACCTGTTTCTTTGTTTCAGGAGAGAAATAAAAAATATCAGAAACCACTAATTATGAGCGCATGTGCGCAGGGAGACTTATAATCATGAGTACTTTGATGTTGTGTTGCTAACTGGGACGTTAAAACACATGCAACATGTCCTTTAAGGTATTTCCATAAGGCTAACTCACAATTCATTTTGAGGGGTCGGTGGCCACCATTTTGGCACCCTAAGCAAATTTCAGCCCAGAAGTACTTATGGATTTGATTGTACTGTATATACATAGATGGGCAGCACAGTGGTTTAGTGGTTAGCACTGTTGTCTCACAGCAAGAAGGTCATGGGTTCGATTCCCACCTGTGGCCTTTCTGTGTGGAGTTTGTGTGTTCTTGCAGTGTTTGTGTGGGTTCTTTGAGTGCTCCGGCTTCCTCCCACATCTAAAGACATGCAGGTGAGGTGGACTGGAAACTTTAAATTGTCCGTAGGTGTGTGTCTGTGTGGGTGTGAATGTGTTTGTCTGTATGTGGCCCTGCGACAGACTGGTGTCCTGTCCAGGGTGAACCCCACCTCAGAAAAAGTATAGGCTGTTCATCTACAATGATCTCCAATGCTTTAAAATGGACAAAAAAAACAAAAAAAAAAACAGAGACGTGTGGAAGAAAACAGAAAACAACCATCAAAATGGTTAGAAGAATAACCAGAATGGCAAAGGCTCACCCATTGATCAGCTCCAGGATGATCAAAGACAGTCTGGAGTTACCTGTAAGTGCTGTGACAGTTAGAAGACGCCTGTGTGAAGCTAATTTATTTGCAAGAATCCCCCGCAAAGCCCCTCTGTTAAATAAAAGACGTGCAGAAGAGGTTACAATTTGCCAAAGAACACATCAACTGGCCTAAAGAGAAATGGAGGAATATTTTGTGGACTGATGAGAGTAAAATTGTTCTTTTTGGGTCCAAGGGCCACAGACAGTTTGTGAGACGACCCCCAAACTCTGAATTCAAGCCACAGTTCACAGTGAAGACAGTGAAGCATGGTGGTGCAAGCATCATGATATGGGCATGTTTCTCCTACTATGGTGTTGGGCCTATATATCACATACCAGGTATCATGGATCAGTTTGGATATGTCAAAATACTTGAAGAGGTCATGTTGCCTTATGCTGAAGAGGACATGCCCTTGAAATGGGTGTTTCAACAAGACAATGACCCCAAACACACTAGTAAACCAGCAAAATCTTGATTCAAAACCAACAAAATTAATGCCTCGCAGATGTGAAGAAATCATGAAAAACTGTGGTTATACAACTAAATACTAGTTTAGTGATTCACAGGATTGCTAAAAAAGCAGTTTGAACATAACAGTTTTGACTTTGTAGCGTCAACAGCAGATGATACTATTATTGTGAACACCCCCTTTTCTACTTTTTTTTTTTTTACTAATAGCCCAATTTCATAGCCTTAAGAGTGTGCATATCATGAATGCTTGGTCTTGTTGGATTTGTGAGAATCTACTGAATCTACTGGTACCTTGTTTCCCATGTAACAATAAGAAATATACTCAAAACCTGGATTAATCTTTTCAGTCACATAGCACTACTATTATTCTGAACACTACTGTAGATATTTACTGAGATAAAGGTGTTGGTTGGTTAGCTAGGTCCAGTATATGCAGTTGTGGTCAGATGTTTACATGCACTGAGCACGAACCTGAATGTCACAGTGATTTCTGGCTGTTAATGTTGTTGCTGAACTGTTCTTTTGTCAGTGTGGAACGACTGTGCAGCATACATCATTAACGACTTTAAAAACAAGAATTTGGTGCACAACTTTGAATTTATATGCGATCTTCTCTAATCCACACGGGGTCAAAATGATACATACACCCCACTATTATTCGGTTAAATGTACTCTAGCAAGCTAGGCGGTCCTCTTGTCCATCATTCCATCTACTTTGTGCAGTGCACCAGTACCACTGGCACCGCAACAGCCCCAGAGCATGATGCTATCACCACCATGCTTAGTGGTTGGTACAGTGTTCTTAGGTTTGACAGTCTCACCTTTCATCCTCCAAACATACCTCTTGTCATTGTGGCCAAACAGCTTGAGCTTTGTCTCACCTGACCATAAAACTTTTCTCAAGCATTTGGTTTGTCCATGTGGGCAGCTGAAAATCTCAGTCGAGTTTGAAGGTGTTTATTTTAGAGCAGGGGCTTCTTTCTTGACCCTCTCAGCCCATGGCAATGTCAAACTTCCTTTGCTGTGGGCAGTGGCACTTGTGTTCCAGCAGTTTCCAGTTCACTGGAGGTCTGAGCCTTAGTGGTTCCTGGGTTGTTCCAGAGCATCCTACTTAATTTCCTCTCATCTGAGAGTGACAGTTTTGGTCTTCTTCCAGACCTTTGAAAAGTGGTGACACATCCGACTAACTTGTACTTGTGTACAGCTGTATCAACCAATGACCTTGGATTCTGCAGTTGTTTAGAAATGGCTCGAAGAGACATTCCCAACTTGTTTAAATCTACAGTCCTCCTTCTTAGACCTCCCTGATTCCTTGGCCCTTCCCATTGTTCTGAGTATTGGTCAGTCCAGTGAGTGATGTCATGCACATCCATGTTATGCTGGCAAACAGAAACTACCAGTTGTAGTCAAAGATCAGACTCCCTTCTGTCTGATCATTTCTTAATAACATTTACATTTACTCTGATGGACTACCCAGCAGTGGGGAATAAGTTTCATTACACTAGAAGTCTTTCAGAAAGCGCTGTAACTAGGTTTAAGGATATGATTCCTTCTTTATGTTCTCTAATGCCATATACCAACACAGTGCAGAGTAGCTACCTAAACTCTGTAAGTGAGATAGAGTATCTCGTCAACAGTTTTACATCCTCATTGAAGACAACTTTGGATGCTGTAGCTCCTCTGAAAAAGAGAGCTTTAAATCAGAAGTGCCTGACTCCGTGGTATAACTCACAAACTCGCAGCTTAAAGCAGATAACCCGTAAGTTGGAGAGGAAATGGCATCTCACTAATTTAGAAGATCTTCATTTAGCCTGGAAAAAGAGTCTGTTGCTCTATAAGAAAGCCCTCCGTAAAGCTAGGACATCTTTCTACTCATCACTAACTGAAGAAAATAAGAACAACCCCAGGTTTCTTTTCAGCACTGTAGCCAGGCTGACAAAGAGTCAGAGCTCTATTGAGCTGAGTATTCCATTAACTTTAACTAGTAATGACTTCATGACTTTCTTTGCTAACAAAATTTTAACTATTAGAGAAAAAATTACTCATAACCATCCCAAAGACGTATCGTTATCTTTGGCTGCTTTCAGTGATGCCGGTATTTGGTTAGACTCTTTCTCTCAGATTGTTCTGTCTGAGTTATTTTCATTAGTTACTTCATCCAAACCATCAACATGTCTATTAGACCCCATTCCTACCAGGCTGCTCAAGGAAGCCCTACCATTATTTAATGCTTCGATCTTAAATATGATCAATCTATCTTTGTTAGTTGGCTATGTACCACAGGCTTTTAAAGTGGCAGTAATTAAACCATTACTTAAAAAGCCATCACTTGACCCAGCTATCTTAGCTAATTATAGGCCAATCTCCAACCTTCCTTTTCCCTCAAAAATTCTTGAAAGGGTAGTTGTAAAACAGCTAACTGATCATCTGCAGAGGAATGGTCTATTTGAAGAGTTTCAGTCAGGTTTTAGAATTCATCATAGTACAGAAACAGCATTAGTGAAGGTTACAAATGATCTTCTTATGGCCTCAGACAGTGGACTCATCTCTGTGCTTGTTCTGTTAGACCTCAGTGCTGCTTTTGATACTGTTGACCATAAAATTTTATTACAGAGATTAGAGCATGCCATAGGTATTAAAGGCACTGCGCTGCGGTGGTTTGAATCATATTTGTCTAATAGATTACAATTTGTTCATGTAAATGGGGAATCTTCTTCACAGACTAAGGTTAATTATGGAGTTCCACAAGGTTCTGTGCTAGGACCAATTTTATTCACTTTATACATGCTTCCCTTAGGCAGTATTATTAGACGGTATTGCTTAAATTTTCATTGTTACGCAGATGATACCCAGCTTTATCTATCCATGAAGCCAGAGGACACACACCAATTAGCTAAACTGCAGGATTGTCTTACAGACATAAAGACATGGATGACCTCTAATTTCCTGCTTTTAAACTCAGATAAAACTGAAGTTATTGTACTTGGCCCCACAAATCTTAGAAACATGGTGTCTAACCAGATCCTTACTCTGGATGGCATTACCCTGACCTCTAGTAATACTGTGAGAAATCTTGGAGTCATTTTTGATCAGGATATGTCATTCAAAGCGCATATTAAACAAATATGTAGGACTGCTTTTTTGCATTTACGCAATATCTCTAAAATTAGAAAGGTCTTGTCTCAGAGTGATGCTGAAAAACTAATTCATGCATTTATTTCCTCTAGGCTGGACTATTGTAATTCATTATTATCAGGTTGTCCTAAAAGTTCCCTGAAAAGCCTTCAGTTAATTCAAAATGCTGCAGCTAGAGTACTGACGGGGACTAGAAGGAGAGAGCATATCTCACCCATATTGGCCTCTCTTCATTGGCTTCCTGTTAATTCTAGAATAGAATTTAAAATTCTTCTTCTTACTTATAAGGTTTTGAATAATCAGGTCCCATCTTATCTTAGGGACCTCATAGTACCATATCACCCCAATAGAGCGCTTCACTCTCAGACTGCAGGCTTACTTGTAGTTCCTAGGGTTTGTAAGAGTAGAATGGGAGGCAGAGCCTTCAGCTTTCAGGCTCCTCTCCTGTGGAACCAGCTCCCAATTCAGATCAGGGAGACAGACACCCTCTCTAATTTTAAGATTAGGCTTAAAACTTTCCTTTTTGCTAAAGCTTATAGTTAGGGCTGGATCAGGTGACCCTGAACCATCCCTTAGTTATGCTGCTATAGACTTAGACTGCTGGAGGGTTCCCATGATGCACTGTTTCTTTCTCTTTTTGCTCTGTATGCACCACTCTGCATTTAATCATTAGTGATCGATCTCTGCTCCCCTCCACAGCATGTCTTTTTCCTGGTTCTCTCCCTCAGCCCCAACCAGTCCCAGCAGAAGACTGCCCCTCCCTGAGCCTGGTTCTGCTGGAGGTTTCTTCCTGTTAAAAGGGAGTTTTTCCTTCCCGCTGTAGCCAAGTGCTTGCTCACAGGGGGTCGTTTTGACCGTTGGGGTTTTTACGTAATTATTGTATGGCCTTGCCTTACAATATAAAGCGCCTTGGGGCAACTGTTTGTTGTGATTTGGCGCTATATAAAAAAAAAAAAAAAATTGATTGATTGATCACTGATGAGGAGTTAATAGGCCTTGACCTGGTCATGTTAACGGACACTGTAGAAGCTTCAGCGTCACTTATTAAAAGACTTAAGTGAATGTATGTACATATTTGAGTCTGTATGTTATAATTCTGGCCCTGTGTGGATTAGAGAAGATCTTGTGCACCCAATTTTTTTTTAGTCATTAATGATGTATGCTGTATATAAATTGTGCACAAACTGTGCATATATCAGGTGTCCCAAAAAATATGCATATAACATTTTATCAGCAAAGAAAATGGTCAAAGCATATGTCTAGGAAATAAATTTATGGCTGATAGAAAGCTGAAAGGTTGAAGTTTTTCATACCAATGTCAATACTGGCCCTGCATTTTGTCAGTCTAGCATAAAGTCGCTGCACCTGTTTGACACTCTTGGTCTGGTGCCAAAACTCAGTAATTTTTGTTCCCTGTAGTATGGTTAATCTTGGCATTTTCCTGAGTCTTGCTTGGCATCAACATAAACTTCAGGGTCTCTGCAAGTAAAAAAGAAACATAAGTGATTAAGTTTGTAGCATTTAAGGGTCAAACTGAGTGTTTTAAATGTATATTTTTTGCGACACCCTATAGGTTAGCAATGCCACACCAAATACAGTACTTCTAACAACCTTATGTTGTTGAATTAATGCCAGAATTTTATACAGTTATTATTTTCCATATCAGCCATTCAGTTATTATGAGTATTATTATTATTATTATTATTATTATGTACAATTAATGGAATACTCACTGTACACGATGAAATTTAGTGCAACAAAAAAAACAATATAAAATCTACTTTGTCTGAAAGGAAAGGTGGGTCAGGCAGGAAAATGTTATTTGCAGGCCATCAGGCTCTGTGGTTGGCTTTTAGGAACATGGTGGAGAAAATGATACAGGTCATTTACAACAGGATGGTGGTGGCTGCAGCTGTGCACGGAGGTTGCCAACACATCATCATAGCAGAGCCGCTTCCTTATCAGTCTGATCAACACTCTATAATAAAGGGAAGAAAAATTTTGTAGGACGTTAGCTTGTAAAAAACAGACACACACACACACACAAGATAATGAAAGATTATGTTGAAGAAGAGTGACTGAACCAATTTCTAAGAATGTGTTTCATGGAAAACGGACAGTATTCTGAAGGAAACAGAAACATAGAGCAAAGCTTGTAACCATTTAAACAAGGTTGTGATGGACAGACTGAATGAAACTCTGAAGAGGAATTTCCATGAATAGGAATGGCTGCATTTACTTTGCTAATCCATTATTCGAATTGTGCTCCATAAAAAGAAAAAGAAGTGGAGAGCGATGGGGTATTCAGGGGCAATGGAGCATGCTGCAGGGGTTGTGTGAGGTTTTCCGTGGAGCCAGCAGGGCCATGGCCCTGGGTTCTAAAAGCCTGGTCCACGCCAGGGAGAATGGGCTCCAACTAGCTCAAAGCAGGCAAGACTAATCCCTTCATGTCCAAAGAATTGTTTAACTATGTTTGACTGCTTAACCCAAACACCCCCATTTCCACTTACCATCTATTTGTTCTATCAACTCTCTGGCACTCATCATGCTGCAGTGTGTGGGCGACGATGGTGAGAGAGCGAGAGAAAGAGAAGCGGAGAAACAAAAAAAGGCTGCAAAACAATCCATTTGGATGAACCGCTGAAGTCAAAAGGAGCTTCTTTTTTTTTTTCTTGGTCCAGCTGCAATTCTCTAAAAACACAGAATGCATGAGTTCTTGTGAACCAGCTGTTGCTGGTATTCAAAGGTCTTAGGACCCTCCCGGCGAGAGTTCCTGTCCATGCAGTAAAGAGTCAGTAGAAATGTGTTAGCACACTGCAACGGTACACTGCTTTCAATTCAGTTTAAATTCAATTTATTTTCATTTATATAGCGCCAAATCACAACAAAGTTGCCTCAAGCAACTTCACACGAGTAAGGTCTAACTTTACCATACCCAGAGCAAGCACACAGGGGACAGTGGTAAAGAAAAACTCCCTCTGATGATTTGAGGAAGAAACCTCAAGCAGACCAGACTCAAAGGGGTGACCCTCTGCTTGGGCCATGATACAGACACAATTTACAAAAAGGAATGCACAGGAAATTTTGGGTGTCCATGCGGGAGCACAGGACGGGGGATTTGCAGAAAAATACACTACCCTCTGGATGGAGCTGCACCTCAAACAGAAAGAAAAAAACAGCACCAGACATCAGAAAAACAACAAGTACAGTATAATTTGTCAGCATTAAGCAACAAGAAAAACAGAAGAAATACTAAGGTGATCACCGCCATCAGCTCTAAGCTTCACTTAAAGACCCAGACTTAAAGTTGAGGACGTGGCCCACTGTCTTTACTAATAAAATTAATTAAAAGAGTAAAAAGCAGAGTAACATACTATGCCAGTATGCTAGCCATACGAAAGAGAAAATAAGTGCGTCTTAAGTCGCGACTTGAACGTCTCGACAGAATCTGATCATTCCACAGAATAGGAGCACGATGAGAGAAAGCTCTGTGACCCATAGACTAGGAACACCCGAGGGACAGAAAGTAGTCCTGCACCCTGAGAACGCAGAGCCCGGGACGTTACGTAGGGAGGAGCTAGTCCGTGAATGATTTTATAGGTTAGGGTTAGCGCCAGGGATGGATATCATAAACCGGTTCTTTTCGAGAATCACTAAGAAATGATTCAATCCACCGACATCAATAGCCTTTTTGTTTAACGAGTCCCTTATTGGTCCTTCAGAGCAGCCGCTGTTTTTGAGGGTGTTTTATTGGGAAAATGATCATTTCTTTACATTGATTACAGACCCTGCAGTGAGTCTGTAATCAACCACTTCTGTAACGGCTCTGATTTGAATCTTGAAACAACGAAGCAGTGATCCAATCCGCTGCCTCATTGTTTTGCTGCTTTTCAGAAGTGACATGTCCGCTTCTTAACCCCTCTCAAAGCCATTTAAAAATGTCAATTGTGTGTCACTTTTGTGTGGATTAAAGTCACTAACTGGGACTTGTCTTATTACAGACAAGAAAGGAGGATCGTTTTCCGTTCCATTTGCACAGCTCCAAACGCTGTGCCGCTCTCTGCAGAGTCAGAGTCCGGTTGGAATTAATAACTTCAAGGCGAATCGCCGTTTAAGTCAAAAGACACCTCTTTCCAAATGATGTAACACAGACAAAAACTAAAATATTTTTTTCCCCTCCCAAAATGAGACATCCTGTGTTCTTTATGAATGACACTGATGTTGAGTTGCAGCACAGCCGGCTGCAAGAGCTCAGGCTCAGAGGTATGGAGTGAGATTTGTGGCATTAATGTCTGAAAAGAAATGCTTTTAAGAAAAACTACAGATTTTATTTATGTTCAGAGATCAAGGATCCAGTGACCAATTTCATATTTATTTATTTTAAGACTCAATAAAATGTTATTGACATAGAAAACCTGTAAAGCCTACTTTTAGTACACAGAAAATCCACAGGAGGGATTCATAAGGGAATCGATAAGGAATCGGATCATAAGCGGAAGCGATAATGGCACTGATAGATAAAAATCTATCAATACCCATCCTTTATTATTTATGTTAAAATGTGTTAGTTATGCCAAAGATGTTTAAAAACACACACGTTTAAATGTTTTTTAAAAAGATGTTTAAAATATGACAAAAGATAAAAATAGAAGAAGAGAAAGTAATTTAAAAAACACGTTTAAAATGTTTGAAAAGGGTGTAAAATGTCTGAAAGAATAGAAAGTTCCTTAAAACATGTTTAAAATGTTTACAAAGGCTGTAAAATGCATAGACCAGGGGTTCTCAATCCGGTCCTCAAGGACCCCTGAACCTGCACATTTTCCATCTCTTCCTGCTCTGCCACAAGCTAATTCAGGTGTCTCTTAGGAGTTGATTGGCTGTGCACCTGAATTATCAATTCAGCTTGTGGCAGAGCAGGGAGAGATGGAAAATGTGCAGGTTCAGGGGTCCTTGAGAACTGGATTGAGAACCCCGTTCCTTAAAAACACAAATACATTTAAAATGTGTTTAAGATGTGTAAAAGAATAAAAAGAAACACACGAAAATATTGAAATTTTTAAGCATGTGTGTTGGGGGAGGGGGGCACAGCTATTCATTTGTTATTTGAGGGGGGGCTCACTCTCCCACGCTTTTAAAACCCCTGGTCTAAGGATTTTATGTAGATGAGATTACCAGCAGTCATCATAATGTATAACTGAGTATCATCATCAATGACAGGTAATCCCAAAATGCCGCAATATGTGCCCAAGGGGTGCTATATAAAGGAAGAAAAGCAGGGGGCCTAAACAGACCCCTGTGGAACCCCAAATTTCATGTCACTAAGGTTAGAGGTAGTGTTATTCTATAAAACACAATGAGAATGACTGGTCAGGTATGATGTCAACCATGCAAGGGCTTCCCAGTAATCCTAAACTGATTTTCCAGCCTATCGAGTACAGTATGATGATCCACAGTATCAAATGCAGCACTAAGATTTAACAGCACCAGAACCGTAGTGGTGTCTGAATCCACTGCAAGGAGAAGATCATTCACTACTTTTGTGAGAGCCGTCTCTGTGGAATGATATTTTCTAAAAGCAGACTGCAGTGGCTCAAAGAGATTATTCTCAGCAAGTACGCTGGATGACATGCGCATCAATATTTTATGTGCAACACTTCAGGGGAAAAAGGCACTTAATGGCACGTATTTAATTAAAAGTTAAACAATCTTTCTGTCATCTTTCTGTGTAAATATCCCATGTTACAATGTGGAGACCTGCGGCTTATTGACAAGTGCCGTTTATTTATACACAATTTCTTTTTTTCTTTTTAAAATTGGTGGGTGCACTAATATTCAGGTGTAATGAGAGATTAATCATTTCCAGCACAGTCGGCCCAAGAGTGGGCCACAGGTCCTTAAACCGTTTTGTTGTTATAGAATCAAATAAGCAGGTTGTGCTTTTTGTAGATGTTAATAGATTCGTCAGTACGCCTAGTGAGATACTCTCAAATTCTGTAAATCTAGGTAATACCTCAGTGACGGCGCCCACCTCAGTAGCATGGTGTAGTGACTGGGTTAAGGCATGCCGGGATATGTGTAACCTAATGTCATCTATTTTCTTCTCGAAGTAATCCAGGAAATCTTGTGCTGTAAAAGGAGAGCGAACTACAGGTGGTTGTCCATGAATAAGTGTTGCCACCATGTCGAACAAGAACTTTGAGTTCTGCTTGTTTTTGTTGATCAATTCAGAGTAATAGGTCCACTTTGTAGCCAGTAGTGCATGCTTATAGTCTACGATAGCATCATGCCACGCAAGGTGGAATACTTCTAATTTTGAACTACGCCATTGTCATTCAAGACCTCTAGCCTTATGCTTGAGGTCACGCAAGTAATCACTGAACCAAGGTGACTGTGTTTTGGGGGGCATGGTTTTAATATAGGTGGTGCAATTATGTCAAGTGCGCCTTGGGGCAACTGTTTGTTGTGATTTGGCGCTATATAAAAATAAATTGATTGATTGATTGATTGAAGTGTAGTTTTGAGCACTGAGTTTAAACTATCCACAAGTCTGTCTACTGATTGGGCATTTTCCAAAAAGTGAAGCTAAGACATCAGGCAGTCTAGTTCCGAGCTCAGTCACAGTTGAAGAGTTGATGTGTCGCCACAGTGATAAGTAAGATTCTTGTTCCACTAAACATGGCAGCAAAACTGTAAACCTAATAAGTGAGTGATCAGACACCACTGATGTAAGAGGCATGATGTCAATATTGGTGACAGCAATACCCCGTGCAAGAACCAAATCCAGGCTCTTTCCACTAATGTGTGTCAAGTCCTGAATGTATTGCTGGAATCCTAAATCCTGCTTTTCACCCATTTCAAGGGAAAAAGGAAACTGGTGTTCTTTCTTTCGAGGAAGAGAAGTTTCCAGGAAGATTAACCCAGCTTCCTATTAAAGAGGTTAAATCAGACATTACACTGCCTGAATTTCTCGTGGTAATTAGATCAAAAATATTAGTTTCTCTTCTTCCTTGTGAAGAGTACAGTTCAAAGTGTAATGATGGTGTCAGTGCCACTGGCAGAGCTGGCTGAGTAAATCACCCCATTGGGTGACAATCTGTCAGGGGCACAAACTCGCTCAGCAGCACAGGACCAGAGTGCAACGGCACCTGACACAAAGGAGACTAAGTGTAATGTTTTTCACGTTTACAACAGATCCAGTAGCACATTATGCACTATTTAAACAAAAAACAATCAAGCATTTCATTGTTTTGGGTCTAGCAGTGCATGTTTTAATGTAAATACTAAGTTAGACAACCCAAGCCATAAAATAAAATGAAGAACTGTAAGTATAACTCACAACCAGAGTTTGGCTCAGACAGGTTTCAGCATTTAGAGCAGTGGTATAAAACAGGAGCAACTCTCATCACCACTGTTATTGTTTGATTTCATTTTGCCATAATGACAAAAAATTAAATCAAAAGAAAACATTGTGGGGAATGAAGCATTTGTGCAAGCGTCTTGGTGATTTTAGAGTTTATGTGGGGCTGTCACAGCAGTTCTGGCATGGAGCCGTAACTTGATCTGGCACAGGTTTCACACGAGGTGTCCTTCCTGATGCAACTCAAGATGAACAAGGTGACTGGAGCACAGGTGGGATTAGAACTCTGGTCCATCTGGTTGCCATGGTGTCTACTGGGTATTGACTTGTGTAGAATGTTAGAGACAGAAATTTTTTTTTTTAATTATTCATGTCTTGAAATCAGGTGAGCTGAGGCTTATAGCAGAAAGAGAACTTGTGGCCTAGCATCCTCTTCTGAAAGCAACGTCTCCAAGAGGTTAAATGATATCTTGTGCTTCCTCACAGGGAGGTCAACAGGTCACATACCAAATTTGGTTTTGATACACCAAAGCATTGTTTAGATATGGCCTCACTTCCTATTTGAGGGCTTCACTGTTTATTTTAATTCTCCCTATCACAAATAGGGGGAAAAAAACAACTCAGAATGCATTCCGTTGTCAATATCCAGTGTTTGTTGTTGTCTTGTCAGGCAGATGGATCAGCAGACGGTCCCATTGTTTACAATGCTTGATGTCCAGGGATTTTTCTTTTTTTTAAACATGTGCCTATGAAAGAGCCAAGAAAGTTTATCCAATTTTGCAGGAGTGTGACCATGAAGATTTGAAGAGGAAGCAATGTGTTTGCGATCTCAACGGGACAGCTGTAGTGTGGACGTTGAAGGAGTTAGCGATGTCCATGTTTACTGCCTTGTTGACTGTGGCTGGACAAATGAAAGAATCAGCAGACACAAAGGGGACGGCAGCCATCGGATGTTTAATGACCGTCATGTGCAACTTTGAAATATGTCAGGTTACGAAGTCCTGTGAAGCTGAAGCGACGTCTGACAGGATGATATTCTCAATGCTGTGTGCTGCTTCAGGTGAAGTAAAATCAGCAGGATGCAGTTGTTTCTGTGTAGGCTCTCAGTTGTCCAGGTGGTTTCCATAGTAGAGAAGCTTGAATCTTCGACTGGACTGGGTTGCTTGACGCGAGGACATTTCGCTTCAAATCACAGAAGCTTCCTCAGCTAAAATTCTTGCTCTGGAAGTCTGACTTCTGTCTGACTCTTGTAGAGAAGAATAAAACAGAAGCCAACAACAGCTGGAGTTTTAAACCTAATCAGACCCCTCCTACTGAGAGGCAGACTGCTATAGGCTAGTGACTAAACAATAGCTCTAATTAGCAACTATTGTGCTGTAGTTATCACACCTAATGGCAGGACAGCTGTCCCTCTAATGATGGGATGGATGCCTTTCTGATGGCTCCCTTGATGACGTGAATGACTCATTACCATGAACAAAAGACTGAAACTCCTTTGACCTGAGTACCCCATTGTAAACAGGGGATAAAGTGTGTCTCAGACCCCCTGCCCGGTTAAGGCTGGGTTTCAACTGTTTCACATAAAATGCTTCCTTGACACCTCTCTCAAACCATTTCTTCTCTCTGGCTAATATTTTAACTTCCTTGTCCTCAAACGTGTGGTTAGTGTCTTTAAGGTGGAGGTCAGCCGCAGACTGAGGTCCACTGGTGCCCTCTCTGCGGTGCTGGTATAGCCTTTTGTGTAAAGGTTGCTTCGTTTCACCTATGTAGTGTTCGTTACAGTTTTCCTGACATCTGATAGAATACACTACATTGCTCTGTTTGTAACTAGGGATCATGTCCTTAGGGTGAACTAATTTCTGTCTCAGGGTGTTAACCGGTTTAAAGTAAACTGGGATTTTGTGCTGTCTGAAGATCCTCTGTAGTTTTTCCCCTACTCCTGCTAAATAAGGGAGAGACACTCTTCTTCTTGTCTCCGTCTCCTGTCTATCTGGTCTCTTTGTTCTCTGGGACTTCTGCACTTTGTCCAGGGACCATCATAGGTACCCACATACTGTGAGGGCTTTCCGGACACGTTGTTGTTCTTTAGCCCCTCCCTCTGCAGTTGTGGGCACCTGTAGGGCTCTGTGTTGAAGCGTCCTGATCACCCCGAGCTCGTGTTCAAGGGGGTGGTTTGAGCCAAAGAGCAGATATTGATTCCCATCTTATCTTAGGGACCTCATAGTACCATATCACCCCAATAGAGTGCTTCGCTCTCAGACTGCAGGCTTACTTGTAGTTCCTAGGGTTTGTAAGGGTTTGTAAGAGTAGAATGGGAGGCAGAGCCTTCAGCTTTCAGGCTCCTCTCCTGTGGAACCAGCTCCCAATTCAGATCAGGGAGACAGACACCCTCTCTACTTTAAGATTAGGCTTAAAACTTTCCTTTTTGCTAAAGCTTATAGTTAGGGCTGGATCAGGTGACCCTGAACCATCCCTTAGTTATGCTGCTATAGACTTAGACTGCTGGGGGGTTCCCATGATGCACTGAGTGTTTCTTTCTCTTTTTGCTCTGTATGCACCACTCTGCATTTAATCATTAGTGATTGATCTCTGCTCCCCTCCACAGCATGTCTTTTTCCTGGTTCTCTCCCTCAGCCCCAACCAGTCCCAGCAGAAGACTGCCCCTCCCTGAGCCTGGTTCTGCTGGAGGTTTCTTCCTGTTAAAAGGGAGGTTTTCCTTCCCACTGTCACCAAGTGCTTGCTCACAGGGGGTCGTTTTGACTGTTGGGGTTTTTACGTAATTATTGTATGGCCTTGCCTTACAATATAAAGCGCCTTGGGGCAACTGTTTGTTGTGATTTGGCGCTATATAAATAAAATTGATTGATTGATTGATATTGGTCAGTGTGAGTTGGTTTTCTGTAAACCCCTGTCTGGAGCTGCCTGTTCTCTCCAATCGTAACATCACAGTCCAGGAAGGCTAAGTGGTTGTTTCTGGCATCCTCACGTGTGAACTTGATATTGGCGTCCACCGAGTTGATGTGTTCTGTAAAGTCCTCAACTTGCTGTTGCTTGATTTTGACCCTTGTGTCATCAACATATCTGAACCAGTGACTGGGAGAGATGCCCGTGAAAGACATCAAGGCTGTCTTCTCCACTCGCTCCATGTACAGATTGGCCACAATGGGGGGATACCGGAGACCCCATCGCACAACCATGAATCTGCCTGTAGTAATTCCCCCTAAACAGGAAATACGTGGTGTTGAGACAGATGTCCAAGAATTGGCAGATGTGGTCTGGTGTGAGTTTGGTCCTTTCAAGTAGAGACACATCCTCCAGCAGTCTCTGCCTCACAGCTGAGACAGCCTCAGCAGTGGGGATGCAGGTGAACAATGATGTCACATCAGATGACCCCATAGTTTCATCTGCCTCCAGCTGTAGGTCCTTGATCTTGTTCACAAAATCTTGTGTGTTCTCCACATGGTGGTCTGAGTTACCCACTAGAGGAGCCAAAATCCACTTGAGATACTTGGCCAAATTGTACGTGATGGAATCTGTGCTACATACAATAGGTCTGAGTGGCACGTCCTGTTTGTGGATTTTGGGCAGTCCATAGATCAATCAATCAATCAACTTTTTTCTTGTATAGCGCCAAATCACAACAAACAGTTGCCCCAAGGCGCTCCACATTGCAAGGCAAGGCCATACAATAATTATGAAACACAGTCTACGTCTAAAGCAACATAACCAAGGGATGGTCCAGGGTCACCCGATCCAGCCCTAACTATAAGCCTTAGCGAAAAGGAAAGTTTTAAGCCTAATCTTAAAAGTAGAGAGGGTATCTGTCTCCCTGATCTGAATTGGGAGCTGGTTCCACAGGAGAGGAGCCTGAAAGCTGAAGGCTCTGCCTCCCATTCTACTCTTACAAACCCTAGGAACTACAAGTAAGCCCGCAGTCTGAGAGCGAAGCGCTCTAATGGGGTAATATGGTACTATGAGGTCCCTAAGATAAGATGGGACCTGATTATTCAAAACCTTATAAGTAAGAAGAAGAATTTTAAATTCTATTCTAGCATTAACAGGAAGCCAATGAAGGGAGGCCAACACGGGTGAGATATGCTCTCTCCTGCTAGTCCCCGTCAGTACTCTAGCTGCAGCATTCTGAACCAACTGAAGGCTTTTTAGGGAACTTTTAGGACAACCTGATAATAATGAATTACAATAGTCCAGCCTAGAGGAAACAAATGCATGAATTAGTTTTTCAGCATCACTCTGAGACAAGACCTTTCTGATTTTAGAGATATTGCGTAAATGCAAAAAGGCAGTCCTACATATTTGTTTAATATGCGCTTTGAATGACATATCCTGATCAAAAATAACTCCAAGATTTCTCACAGTATTACTAGAGATCAGGGAAATGCCATCCAGAGTAACGATCTGGTTAGACACCATGCTTCTAAGATTTGTGGGGCCAAGTACAATAACTTCAGTTTTATCTGAGTTTAAAAGCAGGAAATTAGAGGTCATCCATGTCTTTATGTCTGTAAGACAATCCTGCAGTTTAGCTAATTGGTGCGTATCCTCTGGCTTCATGGATAGATAAAGCTGGGTATCATCTGCGTAACAATGAAAATTTAAGCAATACCGTCTAATAATACTGCCCAAGGGAAGCATGTATAAAGTGAATAAAATTGGTCCTAGCACAGAACCTTGTGGAACTCCATAATTAACTTTAGTCTGTGAAGAAGATTCCCCATTTACATGAACAAACTGTAATCTATTAGACAAATATGATTCAAACCACCGCAGCGCAATGCCTTTAATACCTATGACATGCTCTAATCTCTGTAATAAAATTTTATGGTCAACAGTATCAAAAGCAGCACTGAGGTCCAACAGAACAAGCACAGAGATAAGTCCACTGTCCGAAGCCATAAGAAGATCATTTGTAACCTTCACTAATGCTGTTTCTGTACTATGATGAATTCTAAAACCTGACTGAAACTCTTCAAATAGACCATTCCTCTGCAGGTGATCAGTTAGCTGTTTTACAACTACCCTCTCAAGAATCTTTGAGAGAAAAGGAAGGTTGGAGATTGGCCTATAATTAGCTAAGATAGCTGGGTCAAGTGATGGCTTTTTAAGTAATGGTTTAATTACTGCCACCTTAAAGGCCTGTGGTACATAACCAACTAACAAAGATAGATTGATCATATTTAAGATTGAAGCATTAAATAATGGTAGGACTTCCTTGAGCAGCCTGGCAGGAATGGGGTCTAATAAGCATGTTGATGGTTTGGATGAAGTAACTAATGAAAATAACTCAGACAGAACAATCGGAGAGAAAGAGTCTAACCAAATACCGGCATCACTGAAAGCAGCCAAAGATAACGATACATCTTTGGGATGGTTATGAGTAATTTTTTCTCTAATAGTCAAAATTTTGTTAGCAAAGAAAGTCATGAAGTCATTACTAGTTAAAGTTAATGGAATACTCAGCTCAATAGAGCTCTGACTCTTTGTCAGCCTGGCTACAGTGCTGAAAAGAAACCTGGGGTTGTTCTTATTTTCTTCAATTAGTGATGAGTAGAAAGATGTCCTAGCTTCACGAAGGGCTTTCTTATAGAGCAACAAACTCTTTTTCCAGGCTAAATGAAGATCTTCTAAATTAGTGAGACGCCATTTCCTCTCCAACTTACGGGTTATCTGCTTTAAGCTACGAGTTTGTGAGTTATACCACGGAGTCAGACACTTCTGATTTAAAGCTCTCTTTTTCAGAGGAGCTACAGCATCCAAAGTTGTCTTCAATGAGGATGTAAAACTATTGACAAGATACTCTAACTCCCTTACAGAGTTTAGGTAGCTACTCTGCTCTGTGTTGGTATATGACATTAGAGAACATAAAGAAGGAATCATATCCTTAAACCTAGTTACAGCGCTTTCTGAAAGACTTCTAGTGTAATGAAACTTATTCCCCACTGCAGGGTAGTCCATCAGGGTAAATGTAAATGTTATTAAAAAATGATCAGACAAAAGGGAGTTTTCAAGGAATACTGTTAAGTCTTCTATTTCCATACCATAAGTCAGAACAAGATCTAAAATATGATTAAAGTGGTGGGTGGACTCATTTACTTTTTGAGCAAAGCCGATAGAGTCTAATAATAGATTAAATGCAGTGTTGAGGCTGTCATTCTCAGCATCTGTGTGGATGTTAAAATCGCCCACTATAATTATCTTATCTGAGCTAAGCACTAAGTCAGACAAAAGGTCTGAAAATTCACAGAGAAACTCACAGTAACGACCAGGTGGACGATAGATAATAACAAATAAAACTGGTTTTTGGGACTTCCAATTTGGATGGACAAGACTAAGATACAAGCTTTCAAATGAATTAAAGCTCTGTCTAGGTTTTTGATTAATTAATAAGCTGGAATGGAAGATTGCTGCTAATCCTCCGCCCCGGCCCGTGCTACGAGCATTCTGACAGTTAGTGTGACTCGGGGGTGTTGACTCATTTAAACTAACATATTCATCCTGCTGTAACCAAGTTTCTGTTAGGCAGAATAAATCAATACGTTGATCAATTATTATATCATTTACCAACAGGGACTTAGAAGAAAGAGACCTAATGTTTAATAGACCGCATTTAACTGTTTTAGTCTGTGGTGCAATTGAAGGTGCTATATTATTTTTTCTTTTTGAATTTTTATGCTTAAGTAGATTTTTGCTAGTTATTGGTGGTCTGGGAGCAGGCACCGTCTCTACGGGGATGGGGTAATAGGGGGATGGCAGGGGGAGAGAAGCTGCAGAGAGGTGTATAAGACCACAGCTCTGCCTCCTGGTCCCAACGCTAGACAGTCACAGTTTGGAGGATCCCAAAAAATTGGCCAGATTTCTAGAAATGAGAGCTGCTCCCTCTAAAGTGGGATGGATGCCGTCTCTCCTAACAAGACCAGGTTTTCCCCAGAAGCTTTGCCAATTATCAATGAAGCCCACCTCATTTTTTGGACACCACTCAGACAGCCAGCAATTCAAGGAGAACATGCGGCTAAACATGTCACTCCCGGTCTGATTGGGGAGGGGCCCAGAGAAAACAACAGAGTCCGACATTGTTTTTGCAAAGTTACACACCGATTCAATGTTAATTTTAGTGACCTCCGATTGGCGTAACCGAGTGTCATTACTGCCGACGTGAATTACAATCTTACCAAATTTACGCTTAGCCTTAGCCAGCAATTTCAAATGTCCTTCGATGTCGCCTGCTCTGGCCCCCGGAAGACAATTGACAATGGTTGCTGGTGTCGCTAACTTCACATTTCTCAAAACAGAGTCGCCAATAACCAGAGTTTGATCCTCGGCGAGTGTATCGTCGAGTGGGGAAAAACGGTTAGAGATGTGAACGGGTTGACGGTGTACACGGGGCTTCTGTTTAGGGCTACGCTTCCTCCTCACAGTCACCCAGTCAGCCTGCCTTCCCGACTGCACGGGGTCTGCCAGGGGGGAACTAACGGCGGCTAAGCTACCTTGGTCCGCACCGACTACAGGGGCCTGGCTAGCTGTAGAATTTTCCACGGTGCGGAGCCGAGCCTCCAATTCGCCCAGCCTGGCCTCCAAAGCTACGAATAAGCTGCACTTATTACATGTACCGTTACTGCTAAAAGAGGCCGAGGAATAACTAAACATTTCACACCCAGAGCAGAAAAGTACGGGAGAGACAGGAGAAGCCGCCATGCTAAAACGGCTAAGAGCTAGTAGCTACGCTAAGCTAGCGGATTCCCAAACAGGGAATCCGACACTAGACAGGCTGTGGAGCAGCACAGGTAACGCACGACAACAGTGCTAAAATAAAATAAAAATCCACTAGACAGGCTGTGGAGCAGCACAGGTAACGCACAACAACAGTGCTAAAAAATAAAATAAAATAAAAATCCACTGGACAGGCTGTGGAGCAGCACAGGCAACGCACGACAACAGTGCTAAAACAAAATAAAAATCCACTAGACAGGCTGTGGAGCAGCACAGGTAACGCACGACAACAGTGCTAAAATAAAATAAAAATCCACTAGATAGGCTGTGGAGCAGCACAGGTAACGCACAACAACAGTGCTAAAAAATAAAATAAAATAAAAATAAAAATCCACTGGACAGGCTGTGGAGCAGCACAGGTAACGCACAACAACAGTGCTAAAAAATAAAATAAAATAAAAATAAAAATCCACTGGACAGGCTATGGAGCAGCACAGGCAACGCATGACAACAGTGCTAAAACAAAATAAAAATCCACTAGACAGGCTGTGGAGCAGCACAGGTAACGCACGACAACAGTGCTAAAACAAAATAGAAATCCACTAGACAGGCTGTGGAGCAGCACAGGTAACGCACAACAACAGTGCTAAAACAAAATAAAAATCCACTAGACAGGCTGTGGAGCAGCACAGGTAACGCACGACAACAGTGCTAAAACAAAATAAAAATCCACTAGACAGGCTGTGGAGCAGCACAGGTAACGCACGACAACAGTGCTAAAACAAAATAAAAATCCACTGGACAGGCTGTGGAGCAGCACAGGTAACGCACAACAACAGTGCTAAAAAATAAAATAAAATAAAAATAAAAATCCACTGGACAGGCTGTGGAGCAGCACAGGCAACGCACGACAACAGTGCTAAAACAAAATAAAAATCCACTAGACAGGCTGTGGAGCAGCACAGGTAACGCACGACAACAGCGCTAAATAAAAATCCACTGGACAGGCTGTGGAGCAGCACAGGTAACGCACGACAACAGCGCCCAAAAAAAATAAAATAAAAATCAAAATCCACTGGACAGGCTGTGGAGCAGCACAGGTAACGCACGACAACAGTGCTAAAAAATAAAATAAAAATCCACTGGACAGGCTGCGGAGCAGCACAGGTAACACACGACAACAGTGGTAAAAAATAAAATAAAAATCCACTAGACAGGCTGTGGAGCAGCACAGGTAACACACGACAACAGTGCCAAAAAAAATAAAATCAAAATCCACTGGACAGGCTGTGGAGCAGCACAGGCAACGCACGACAACAGTGCTAAAACAAAATAAAAATCCACTAGACAGGCTGTGGAGCAGCACAGGTAACGCACAACAACAGTGCTAAAAAATAAAATAAAATAAAAATAAAAATCCACTGGACAGGCTGTGGAGCAGCACAGGTAACGCACAACAACAGTGCTAAAAATAAAATAAAATAAAAATAAAAATCCACTGGACAGGCTGTGGAGCAGCACAGGTAACGCACAACAACAGTGCTAAAAAATAAAATAAAATAAAAATAAAAATCCACTGGACAGGCTGTGGAGCAGCACAGGCAACGCACGACAACAGTGCTAAAACAAAATAAAAATCCACTAGACAGGCTGTGGAGCAGCACAGGTAACGCACGACAACAGCGCTAAATAAAAATCCACTGGACAGGCTGTGGAGCAGCACAGGTAACGCACGACAACAGTGCTAAAAAAAATAAATAAATAAATAAATAAATAAAATAAAATAAAATAATAAAATAAAAATCCACTGGACAGGCTGCGGAGCAGCACAGGTAACACACGACAACAGTGGTAAAAAATAAAATAAAAATCCACTGTACAGGCTGTGGAGCAGCACAGGTAACACACGACAACAGTGCCAAAAAACAAAACAAAAATCCACTGAACAGGCTGTGGAGCAGCACAGGTAACACACGACAACAGTGGTAAAAAATAAAATAAAAATCCACTGGACAGGCTGTGGAACAGCACAGGTAACGCACGACAACAGTGGTAAAAAATAAAATAAAAATCCACTGAACAGGCTGTGGAGCAGCACAGGTAACACACGACAACAGTGGTAAAAAATAAAATAAAAATCCACTGGACAGGCTGTGGAGCAGCACAGGTAACACACGACAACAGTGGTAAAAAATAAATAAAAATCCACTGGACAGGCTGTGGAGCAGCACAGGCAACGCACGACAACAGCGCCAAAAAATAAAATAAAAATCCACTGGACAGGCTGTGGAGCAGCACAGGCAACGCACGACAACAGCGCCAAAAAATAAAATAAAAATCCACTGAACAGGCTGTGGAGCAGCACAGGTAACACACGACAACAGTGGTAAAAAATAAAATAAAAATCCACTGAACAGGCTGTGGAGCAGCACAGGTAACACACGACAACAGTGGTAAAAAATAAAATAAAAATCCACTGGACAGGCTGTGGAGCAGCACAGGCAACGCACGACAACAGTGCTAAAAATAAAATAAAAATCCACTGGACAGGCTGTGGAGCAGCACAGGTAACGCACGACAACAGTGGTAAAAAATAAAATAAAAATCCACTGAACAGGCTGTGGAGCAGCACAGGTAACGCACGACAACAGTGGTAAAAAATAAAATAAAAATCCACTGGACAGGCTGTGGAGCAGCACAGGTAACGCACGACAACAGTGCTAAAAAATAAAATAAAAATCCACTGGACAGGCTGTGGAGCAGCACAGGTAACACACGACAACAGTGGTAAAAAATAAATAAAAATCCACTGGACAGGCTGTGGAGCAGCACAGGCAACGCACGACAACAGCGCCAAAAAATAAAATAAAAATCCACTGGACAGGCTGTGGAGCAGCACAGGCAACGCATGACAACAGCGCCAAAAAATAAAATAAAAATCCACTGAACAGGCTGTGGAGCAGCACAGGTAACACACGACAACAGTGGTAAAAAATAAAATAAAAATCCACTGAACAGGCTGTGGAGCAGCACAGGTAACACACGACAACAGTGGTAAAAAATAAAATAAAAATCCACTGGACAGGCTGTGGAGCAGCACAGGCAACGCACGACAACAGTGCTAAAAATAAAATAAAAATCCACTGGACAGGCTGTGGAGCAGCACAGGTAACGCACGACAACAGTGGTAAAAAATAAATAAAAAGCCACTGAACAGGCTGTGGAGCAGCACAGGTAACGCACGACAACAGTGGTAAAAATAAAATAAAAATCCACTGGACAGGCTGTGGAGCAGCACAGGTAACGCACGACAACAGTGCTAAAAATAAAATAAAAATCCACTGGACAGGCTGTGGAGCAGCACAGGTAACACACGACAACAGTGGTAAAAAATAAAATAAAAATCCACTGAACAGGCTGTGGAGCAGCACAGGTAACACACGACAACAGTGCTAAAAAATAAAATAAAAATCCACTGGACAGGCTGTGGAGCAGCACAGGTAACGCACGACAACAGTGCTAAAAATAAAATAAAAATCCACTGGACAGGCTGTGGAGCAGCACAGGTAACACACGACAACAGTGGTAAAAATAAAATAAAAATCCACTGAACAGGCTGTGGAGCAGCACAGGTAACACACGACAACAGTGGTAAAAAATAAAATAAAAATCCACTGAACAGGCTGTGGAGCAGCACAGGTAACACACGACAACAGTGGTAAAAAATAAAATAAAAATCCACTGGACAGGCTGTGGAGCAGCACAGGCAACGCACGACAACAGTGCTAAAAATAAAATAAAAATCCACTGGACAGGCTGTGGAGCAGCACAGGTAACGCACGACAACAGTGGTAAAAAATAAAATAAAAATCCACTGAACAGGCTGTGGAGCAGCACAGGTAACGCACGACAACAGTGGTAAAAAATAAAATAAAAATCCACTGGACAGGCTGTGGAGCAGCACAGGTAACGCACGACAACAGTGCTAAAAATAAAATAAAAATCCACTGGACAGGCTGTGGAGCAGCACAGGTAACACACGACAACAGTGGTAAAAAATAAAATAAAAATCCACTGAACAGGCTGTGGAGCAGCACAGGTAACACACGACAACAGTGCTAAAAAATAAAATAAAAATCCACTGGACAGGCTGTGGAGCAGCACAGGTAACGCACGACAACAGTGCTAAAAATAAAATAAAAATCCACTGGACAGGCTGTGGAGCAGCACAGGTAACGCACGACAACAGTGGTAAAAAATAAAATAAAAATCCACTGGACAGGCTGTGGAGCAGCACAGGTAACACACGACAACAGTGCTAAAAAATAAAATAAAAATCCACTGGACAGGCTGTGGAGCAGCACGACAACAGTGCTAAAAAATAAAATAAAAATAAAAACGAAAGCGTTAGCAAGCTAGTTAGCTTGCCAACGCTGATGAAGGTTAGCTGATAAAAGAGCTCCGTCGCGATGCTTCGACCGTTAGAGGTCTTCTTTAGGCGTTGGAGCACGGTGAAAAAGTAAAAAAAAAGTAAAAAAGTCTTGAAAAAGACTGTTAATTCAAAGAACTCAAACAGCTCAGTTCAAACAGCTAACAGATACAGCAGAACACCGCTGTGCTCCGGAACCAGAAAAAAGTCCACCCTCCAGTCGTCCAACCAGGTACAGCCATAAACAGAGCAGGTACAGCAGAGTACAGCACAGATGCACGGAGTGGCGTCCTCAGGCTACAGTCTGTAGTATGTCTGCCTGTCAATGAGTCCCTCTTTCTCCAGGTTTTGGAGGTAGCTAATGATTTTCTTCTTATAGCCGCTCGTGGGGTCTCTCTTCAGATGTTCGTATGTGTTGGAGTCACTGAGCAAGTTGTTGATTTTGGCCTTGTAGTCTGCTGTGTTCAGGACCACCGTGCATCTGCCTTTATCCGCTGGCAGGATAAGGATGCTTTGGTCCTTTTGCAGTGCTGACAAAGCTTTCCGTTCTTCTCCTGTGATGTTGGACGGAGGAGGCTTAGCACTGTTCAGCACTGCTGTGACTCTTAGTCGGAGGTCCCCAGCTTCTGACTCTGACAAACTGTTATGTTTAATAGCTGACTCTACTGCAGTGATGTAATCTACTGTCTGTATATGTTTAGGGGTCACTGAGAAATTTAGTCCTTTAGCAAGCACATCCTTTTCTGTCTGTGTAAGAACCCTGTTGGAGAGATTCTTTACCCAATTTTCCCTGATGTCACTAATTTGTCTGGGTGTATCTTTAAAAATACTCCCACTGAAAGTACGCCTTTTCTGCACTAAAAGGTTGTAAAACTTCCTGATTTGCCGCTCCTTACTTTTTAAATGCTCAACCATTTGAATTTTAACTATGAACTTTGTGATCTTATTATGGGCCTCTTCCCCCACTAAGGTTTCTAACATTTTGTGCAGACTATCCAGATTATTTTGGAGGTCTAATATTTTAAAATGAAGCCTTCTAATTCTAAGACCCAAAATCCTCCTAAGGTAACTGTGCTGGATCTTTTCTGCTGTGTGACCTGCTTCTAGTGCCTTTTGCTTCATGCATTTGGGAATAACATTGTTTTGTTTGCATCTCAGGTTAAATCTTAAGTGGTTTCTAAAGGATGCAGTTGTGTTATCAGTTATGTATTTAATATGTACATGTCACCGAAGCTCTTCAGCATCTCACCATGTCATTTAGGTCCTTCAGACTATTTTATTTTTTTAATTTATTTATTTTTTTAGTAAATGCTTCAGGGGAGCATGAGCAAGGATAAAACCTTTCAGCTTCCCAGACACTCATGCCTTTTTAAGCATTTTTCTTTTTTTGCCTTTCAGGTTCAGGGGGGGCTCCACCCCACAGTCCTCTCTCATTACAGCCCTCTTACCTCCCTGCCACTTTAAGCATTTTTTAATGTAGTAATCATGCTGTCTAATCAGCATCTTGATATGCCACACCTGTGAGGTGGGATATTCTCTGCAAAGGAGAAGTGCTCACCAACACAGATTTAGACAGATCTGTGAATAATATTTGAGAGAAATAGGTCTTTTGTGTATGTACAAAATGTTTTAGATCTTTTGAGTTAAGCTCATGAAACACTGGAGCAAAAACAAAAGTGTTGTGTTTATATTTTTGTTCAGTGTATTTTTAGCAGTGGCTGCACCAGTTAGAGAGCAACTGGAAAAACAGCTGACTGTAAATCTCTTCAAAATAATGTAAACAATAATTATGACCCCCCACGATGGCCCGGATGTGACTACATGTGGTCGGGAGAATTGGCTGTGAGGGATAAACCCTTCACAAAAATCAACCAGCTGTTCAGACAGAACTGTGAGACGGTCTGAAGATGAACTTGCCAGTTTTTGTGAAGGCCAGCCATATTTTACATCCTATGAAATCATTTTTATCATTTAAACTGGTAATGGTAGAAACTGATGTCATGGGACACACTGAGCTTCACTTGATCCAAGGAATCCAACAGTACCTGATTCTTGAAAATCAGACGCACAGTTCAAAAATGTCCAAAGCTGACACAGTAGTGAGTGATGCTGGAGCACTGGATGTGCAGACATGAAACCTGATGAAAAAATGACAGGACTGTCCGCCACTAAGCACACCAAGATTTTCCAACCTTTTAACATGTGCTTATAGTGCTTGTCAGGGGTATTCAGCTTATTCCAGAAAGGGCTGAGAGTGTGCAGGTTTTCTTTGCAACCACCCACTCCAGCAGGTGATTTCACTGATTAACATCACTTTGAGCAGATGGAATCACCTGCTGGAGTGGGTGGTTGCAAAGAAAACCTGCACCCTCTCAGCCCTTTCTGGAATCAGTTGAATACCCCTGGTGTATGTAGACATGAAACATAACAGACAAATCATCATCATCATCATCACCATCATCTGCCATCCCAGTATCATCCAGTGGGGGATAATAAGTAATGAAACATGCAAAGAAGACAAGACAGACACATCGTATCTTCTCACTGTGTGGGGTCTCAGTTTAACAAGTCAGTAAAAAGACCCCCTTCCATGATGGCACAGCAGAAACGTATGAGATCATGGAAATGACTACCATCAGTTTGGCTAGAGGTATATTGCATTTGAGCAAATTCACATGAGCACTGTGGAACTAAGTCAGAAAGTTCTGCAGATTTCTTATCGCTCGTCCATTTTTCATTGTTGTTGTCAGTGTATCGTGCCAATCAACTGAAGAAACAGTGTGACTACAGTTTATCACAGTCCCACTCAGTTCACTGTACTCCATTCCTCTTATTCATGCTTTACAGTATCCACAATATCCAGTACAGCATCCAATCAGACTTCTCACTGCTGACATGGCATAAGACTGGCATGGCTACCGACATATAGGAAATAAAAACGTGAATGTTTTTGGGTGCTTTCCCCTCCCTTTTCATTGGCACAATGAGTGCTTTTGGTTCTTTTCAACAATCCAAACAGGTTGTTGCATAAACTACACTAGATACACATGTACAGTGTGATGTGGTGATGATATCTGGGAATTTTATCCCAAAGCAGAGTGTGGGAGTAACCTACCATCAGTGTATCTGCTGCCTCCATAGGAGCAGATCTAAGCAGCACCTGGTGCCTTGATGGATTGAGGGGGCTACTGGCTATTAATTACCGAAAGTCGACACACAGAACAGGCAGACTCTTGCAACGAGACCCTGGGATGGCAGATACACGGCAAGACGAATGCTTCTCTGTCACACGGCAACATGACCTGCCTCAGGACTCCTTTACACACAAGTACTTTCAAGTATGCTTTTCAAATTGTGGCCCACATCTCAATCACATTCTGTGGATGTTACACGGCTTCGGGGGATATTTTCTGACTAATGCAGAATGGTTGTGCAGTAGCACGATAAAAGTTGACATTTTCCTCTTCTAATTTAATGCTTCCTTTGTAAACAACCTTGGCTTTTACGCAAGAACTTGAACTGGCTGCAAACACGCTACACATAATGGTCAGCTTTATCATTTACTTGAAAACTCGACACCCGCACACAAATGGGGGAAATGGCAGGAGATTTGCCAATAATTCATTGCTGAAAGATGTCTGACAAAAGGGCCTCTAAAAACCTGACAGCTTTTGTTTTCTGTGGCATGTTCCACGTCAGTCTTCGGCACATGCAGCTCCTGAAAAGGCAGCGTCACACAAGAGGCCTGACCCTGTCTTAACCCCATACAGGTGGCACAGCACTAACACAGGAAGCAGGAGAGCTTTTTAATAGAACAAAGGGCAAGAACGTTTTCATCACCAAGTGACCTGCACACAAAGCCAGAATACCAGCATGCAGGCCGAGTCACGCTCTGACAAATAGAACAAAATGAGTAGTTACATACTTAAATATTTTATCCACTGGCAAATTTCTTGGAGTTGGGGTGCTAATGGACAGATAACCTCACATTTCCAGGGAGTTCTGTGGTGAGCAGAAGGATTTTCCTGGTTTATAGGCAAATACTGTATTTACTCTAATAAATGCTCCCTCTCTAATAAAAACACCCCCTTGATTTTTTTCATCACATTGCATGTAGTGAAATTGTGAATTCCTGAGAGAACAGAGTAAAATGATATAAAATAGTCCTATCTCATCAACAAAATCTCATCAAGTCTGTTCTGGTTTCCATGTTGCTTATGCAGCCCAGTAACTCGTATTTCAGACCCTTCCCTGTCACGCGAACGCCTGGCATTCCCCCCACCAGGAAGCCATTTTGCTGTTTTGGCCAGGGTTGCAAACTTGTTCCTACACCACTCCAGGGCACGTTTCCTATCAACTAGGAAAATCCGAGCAACTTTTAGCTTGAATGTTGCCGAGTAAAAACACTTGCGCAGAGCCATTTTATGCAATTGTTTAGCAGCTACTGCAGAAAAATATTAATTTCAAGTCTGCGCTGCTTCTCTTACATGCAGTACGCATGTACCGTAAGGCTGTATTGTGTACAGCTTGCATGCAAGCACCCATACGCCATGGGTTAAAGCAATAAATTTTCATCTGACTGAAATTTTTTTCCTGGCAAAAATCAATGCCAGCAATTCCCTAAAATGTGGCATAGTTTGTACAGTATACAAATCTATTCTAAATAGCCTCTAAGGAGAGACAGACAAAGCATAAGAAGAATGCAAATCTTGAACATAAAGGTACATAAAAGGGTGGTGGGGTGTAGTTCTGATTCTGGGGGATCTGGGGGTGCCCCCCAGAACATTTTTTAAAGATCAGGTGAAATTCTGTGTATTCTGGTGAATTTTAATTGGTATAAAGTCCTCTGAAACAAATAAAACTCTCTTCAATCTGTGAAGTAAAAACACAGTATTGATTATGGGGATCTGGGGGTGCCCCCCAGAACATTTTTTAAAAGAGCAAGTCAAATTTTGTATATTCTGGTGAATATTAATGAGTATGAAGCCCTCTGAAACAAAGAAAACTCACTTCAAACTGTCAATTAAAAATTCTTTGTCTTCTGTAGTATTCTGATCTGTTCTAATCCGGTGAATGCACCAAATGGGTGCTGTGTCGCTGGTTGTACAGTCAATAAAATGCAAAATTAGGGCCTAAAGCAACTGACAATGTTGTTCTGCTGTGCACAAAGTAACACCGTCACTAGTTTTGAAAACGAATGCGCACTGAGAAACAAAACTGGCTCATTCACATTTTATCGGTAAAATGCTCTCACTCGTAAAACAAACTAGGGCTGCAACTAACGATTATTTTAGTAATCGATTAATCATTTTTTTGTTTGTTTGTTTTTTACTTACATGTGAGTTTTGCCATTATTTCTTGAAGTGAGTTATTAAAAGGCCTTCATCAACGTTTGAGCTTGTAACAAAGTTATGATGTTATATTCTCATCAAAAACATACCTGGAGTAGTGTTTTGTTTTATTTTACACATACATACATCACTGACACACCACAAAGAGATTTCCATCAGGTGTCACCAGATTATGAGCATTTTTAGATGCCTACAGCAACTATCTCAACCACTGACAACATATTACAGCAAGAGTCCACAAAACTATTTTAAAGGCCTGACTAAAGTGTAATATGTCATCTTTAATAAGTTATTTTCATGAAAAAGACACAAATGTGCAGTTTACTGCATTTTATTTATTTTTTTCTTGTGTAAAAACACAGCTTAGATGTGGTTTGGCCGAAACAAATTGTCATTAAACTTAAATAAAACAGGAAAACCATACACCCTTTGGCCTTCAGCCTCACGGTGTGTGGTTTTCTTCAGGGTGTATAAAGCCATATTCATTGGTGAACAACTTGATAACTGATATTATCTTTTAAAATAATGCGTGAATTCTGAAGGTTTGAGCATTAATAGACACATGAGCCAAAAGGCATTATTATTAGTAATATTAAGAGTAAGGTTTAGAGATCAGGTGGATAATGTTGAACTATGAACTGTGACTGTAGCCAACAACGCAAAGCAGCAACTGCATCTCTTCACATTTCAGTAAGCGCAGCCAGCTGAAGACAGCAAATACACCAGAGAGAAGGAAACATAAACAACATAAGCTAGTCTGAGAGCTGCACCAATGTTTACCGTCTCACTAAGTGCATTTCAACCCCGCTGCTTTCACAGTAGTGCCAGGGTTTCAACATGCAGCACAGAGGGGCTGCTGATGCCACAGGTCTGTGTGCACAGGGTTCAGTCACAGGCTGTAGAGACTGTTTGGACAATGTAGGTGTCAGATGTAATGCCTGTCTGGAATAATGAATCAGTTCAGCTCCTACAAGACACCTTCTACAGTTAAGGTTCAATGAAAATCAAACCTCAACTGTTTTTCCTGTGCAGCTGTTATAAATATCAGAGGAATTTCTCATTTGTATGAGCTGGTACATTGCCACAGAGGAAAAAGGTCGGCATTTGCTTCAAACAGACCCTGAATGGCACACCAGAGATTAGCCGGTGAAGGTCACAGTCTTAGCCTATCCTTTCAGCCGCTTTTCACAACACAACCCCGGACCCTTTGGAACAACAGGAAGAATGTCATCTAGTTACTTTTCAAGGCACGGAGATACCATTCAGTGTGGCCAACAATGGCTGCTGCAGACTGGACCTGAGGGTTAGGAGGTTATAAAGGGCCCATTCTAAGACCCGCTCACGGTCCCGGACACTGCACGCACCCAGAACAACACACCCACACAGCGAGGCCTGGAGAATACACCAAGAAGTGCACTGAATGCTCACCTCAGCATCCATCCATCCCCATCGTGGAGCATTCTCCATGACCTTTGACTGCTCCATCAGGCCTCCTGTTTGACATGTGCTACTGTCATTCTAAAAATAACTATTGAAATGTCAAAATTTCATAGTGTATGCTGTCTAAGCTATGAAGTAAATTTTAAAAATTTATTCTATTTGATAATTTGCTGCAACCAGGGCTGTGAAATGAAAATTATAAAATCCGAGGAAAATTCGCAGGGGGTCTGGGAGGCGCAGCTCTCCAGCAGCCGGGGTCTAGGGCCTTGTGGGGCCCCAGAAACCAAATTAGATTTTCATTTACTGATACTTTTTCAACATCTCCTGGAAGAACAAATCTCAAAATTAGTGCATATTTAAATGATCCTAGATTCAACCTTTCATTTGACCTGTCAATGATCACGTTGAAATAACATAATACGACGTGGAAGTAGGACATGGAATGATTTTCCTTTTAACTGTAAACCAAATTATGCATTAACTCAGAACAATTAAACTACATGAAATTCATGAAGACTGAAAGACTGTTAAACCATGTCAAAAACCACAGCTAAAGCTTGTAGAATATTTTAAAAATCAGGGTAAATATCAATAACATAGCTTATAGTAAAAAAGCCACACATTCTTGTGTAAATTCCTGTAAATCCACTCAAAGCCAGTGTCTTTTTTCCCATGAAAAAGTCTACATGAATAAAAACTAATTTACATTGTTGTGTAAATTCATGTAGCCTAAATTCATTCAATGCCACAATGTCTTTTTTTTTTTCAGTGAAAGAAAGTCTAGATTAATGAAAGAAAAAAAAGGCACATAATCTTTTCTGAAATCCTGTTTGAACAGCACAATGTTTATTTTCCAGAGAGAGAGAAAAAATTCTTACCAGTTCTCTTTTCCCGTTTATCTTTCAGGTGTGTTCATGAAGCCAGCAACAATTCCACGGATTCTTGTCCTTATCAGACTTTTTCAAACCGTCTTTCTCGCCATCTTCACTCTGTCTGATGTCGCTCCGTGACACAGACATGCTGCAAAATTCTTCTTTTAAAACTTGAAAGTTCTAAAAGTGTGCGATGTCCACATGCTACGTTTATCTAAGCTTCGCAAAGGAGCCACACAGTGTCACCGCAGCAACCAACCAGTCCCGCTTTACGACAACTGTTGTAACAGCCAGGCTTTCAGTGGCATTTTTCTTCCGCGAATCTCCACGAATCCAAGGAAACTGATATGTATCTGTAACACACAGATCAGTGTCCGCGGACTTATAAAACTTGCATGATGCCGTAAAAAAAGAACGCTTTGCGATAAGCATTTTAAAAACTCAGTAACGATCACGATTAAAGAGTACAACACTAACACCCCCGCCCATGATGAAATCCGCGGAATCCCGTGGATCCGCAGAGTTTTCACAGCCCTGTGCAACAACCGTTTCTTCAATAATAATGATGTCCGCCAATCTGGATCCAGATCACCTCCAAAACTCAGTGGAGTCTTCCATCCCTTAATATCTGTCTGTGGTGCAAATATGGTGAAAATCTGTGAAGTACTTTTGATGTAATCCTTCAGAGCCTATATAAAGTGTAACTTGATCCAGAATCTGGATCGGGATCACCTCCAAAATTTAATGGAGTCTTCCGTGCAAAATCTGTGCAGTAGTTCTGACATAATCCTGCTAACAGACAGACAAATTAACCCTTTACCTACTGAGGCTATAAATGGACGATTGGTTATAATTTTTTATTATAGCAATAAAATTAAGAAATAATGTTCTATGTTTGTGTGCTTTGGTACCCTTTTCCAAGAGTACCTGAATTTCAATTATATTACACCTGATTAACTATTTCTACACATTATTTGTAAGTTTTAGCATTTAAAATGAGAAAAAATACAAAAACGAACTTGATTTTTTTTTTCAGTTTTTTAGTGAAAAATGATTATGTAAAGGAAGTTTGGATTTCACATTTTTAACAGGAAGCTCTAAGTGTTTACAATCAAAATGATTAATTTTGTGTGTCTAGAACTCAGAAACAGTGCAGAAACAGTGCAAAAGTAAACATTTTACAAGGCAAAAATATGCAAAAAGTTACCAATTTTAAAGTGCAGAACCAAACAATATGAATAACAACAAACAAAGTGCAAAACTATATATAAAATATCATTTATTATCTGTATTATTAAAATGTGCAATAAATCACTCATTTGATCACTCATTTTGTGCAAAATTATACAATATGAATAAAACAATAAAGTGTCAAACTATATACAAATATATAACCAAGAATCAAAATTAGATCTAAACTACATCGGTCCATTGTCAGTGTGGTACTGTTTGTAACAGTTTCTGTCTGGCTGAAGACAGAGACCAATTTTACAAAGTTTGCACATCCAGCAGGTTGACCTCTTGCAAACCTTGCAAGAACGCCGCCCCTTTGTGGCTCGCTGGCAAGTTGGGTTTCCACTGCTTGTTGGCACCGGGCAGTGGCTTGTGGCTGATGGAGCCATCACACCCACACAAACATGCACACACACCTTCACAAATGACACTAACACCCTGACTTTTCCTCAAAAATTACTGCATTTATGTTTGCTGTCAGACTCTGTACTTTTCTGTCACTTTTGCGCTCTTTTTCATACTTTTCCCTCGTTTCAAAAGTCACCGAATGCACTTTACCGTAATATATGCAACATATAGCATACTGTTGGAAAGTACAGGTTGTTGGCTTGCTGTCAGTGTTGAAATTTTTCAGATTGAAGGTTTACATGAGAATTTACGGTAATGAGAATCAGCGGCGCACGAGTGTGAAACTTCTGTGTTTTTCCTCTGCGTTATGACGTCACAGGCTTACGTTTACCGTAATACACCATATATCATTGGAAAGCCCTTGGTGTTAGCTTAACAATGCACTTTGAATCATTCAGATTGGACAAACTATGGCGGAGTTACACTAAAACATACACATATGGACAATATGGCGTGGGCGCCATCGCCGTAGATAAAGGGTTAATAAGTAAATAAACACTGATGATTTTATTACGTCCTTGGAGAACGTAATAATAAAATTTAAAAGAACAAATAACGTACTAGTGCACATATCCTGTGCCGATTGTAGCCTTTAAATATGAAATTAATAATCTGCAATTAATACACTTTCATGAATCATACAAGAGTCGCCACTGTTCTTTTACAAAACACAGACGTTACAAAGGTTAGAAGCACTGCAGAAAAACAGTCTAAGTTTACTGTCAGTAACGCTTTAACGCTAGTTTTACGTTCCTGTTTTGTTGCATATTTATCCCGTATTTAGCCATGTAGCGGGCATCACGGTTTTCCCTGCGCCTGCTAGCTTAACTTGCTAGCTAACGCTCAGGTAAAGGTGAGCGCCACATCCAGCAGGTGGAAGACATCTCTATGGGATATTACATAGGAATAACACATTCTTTTTTTTTTTTTTTTCGCTGTGCTGGACTAACATTTTTGCTGTACCAGCACAGATAACATATTTTTTCCTGCAGCTACACCAAGTATATATATATATATATATATATATATATATATATAAACATAAAACAGTGGAGTGCTATTCCATTTACAACATGAAGCTGTGTGCAGGTTATGTCACAGATAACCAGTCATACGGAGGGCTACAGCTAACATTGTTCATTATTGGCTAATCTGTCAATTGTTTCAAAGAATCTTCTTGAGTTAAAGGTGATGCCTTCAAATGTCTTCTGTATGACCTGAAGTAACCCCAAGACATTCAGTTTGCAATGACATTATAATGAAAAACATCAGCAAATTCCCAGACACGATGGTCTGGAACCAAAAGTGTTTGGCGTTCTCTCCTGTTTTATTAACTGGTTGTCAAAAATGATGATGGCCTGTTTTTAATTAACTGGTCAACTGACTCATCCTTTTAGCACTAACTAATTAACATTTGTCCCAAAAACTCTCAGCCAGTAATGAAATTCTTTATCAATTTAGTCTCTAATGAAGCCTCTGAAATATTAAAAATAAAGCTTAATTAGCTGAGAGCCTTTCCTTCTCCTCCCCCCACCCCCCCCCCCCTCTAATCCTCTGGTAGCTTATTCTTATCTCATGTCTGTGCCAAATATGACACTCCGCGCTCTCTCACATCCACCTGATATCTCCTACACCTTTACCGCTGCACTGTTGTGGCTTTTTTTATTTTTTTGACCCGACAGACCGGGTCAGACTCTCTGGTAAAGACTAATGATGCCTTGATGTACAGTTGGCAAGGATGTTGGAAAAATGCAGCAGTAACTGTGGACATGCCAAAGGCACGTATTAATCAATCAATTCAATCAATTTTTTTATATAGCACCAAATCACAACAAACAGTTGCCCCAAGGCGCTTTATATTGTAAGGCAAGGCCATACAATAATTATGTAAAACCCCAACAGTCCAAACGACCCCCTGTGAGCAAGCACTTGGCTACAGTGGGAAGGAAAAACTCCCTTTTAACAGGAAGAAACCTCCAGCAGAACCAGGCTCAGGGAGGGGCAGTCTTCTGCTGGGACTGGTTGGGGCTGAGGGAGAGAACCAGGAAAAAGACATGCTGTGGAGGGGAGCAGAGATCGATCACTAATGATTAAATGCAGAGTGGTGCATACAGAGCAAAAAGAGAAACAGTGCATCATGGGAACCCCCCAGCAGTCTACGTCTATAGCAGCATAACTAAGGGATGGTTAGGATGACTTAAAAATGATATGCGACTTGTCAAGCAAGTTCAATCAATCAATCAACTTTTTTCTTGTATAGCGCCAAATCACAACAAACAGTTGCCCCAAGGCGCTCCACATTGCAAGGCAAGGCCATACAATAATTATGAAACACAGTCTACGTCTAAAGCAACATAACCAAGGGATGGTCCAGGGTCACCCGATCCAGCCCTAACTATAAGCCTTAGCGAAAAGGAAAGTTTTAAGCCTAATCTTAAAAGTAGAGAGGGTATCTGTCTCCCTGATCTGAATTGGGAGCTGGTTCCACAGGAGAGGAGCCTGAAAGCTGAAGGCTCTGCCTCCCATTCTACTCTTACAAACCCTAGGAACTACAAGTAAGCCCGCAGTCTGAGAGCGAAGCGCTCTAATGGGGTAATATGGTACTACGAGGTCCCTAAGATAAGATGGGACCTGATTATTCAAAACCTTATAAGTAAGAAGAAGAATTTTAAATTCTATTCTAGAATTAACAGGAAGCCAATGAAGGGAGGCCAACACGGGTGAGATATGCTCTCTCCTGCTAGTCCCCGTCAGTACTCTAGCTGCAGCATTCTGAACCAACTGAAGGCTTTTTAGGGAACTTTTAGGACAACCTGATAATAATGAATTACAATAGTCCAGCCTAGAGGAAACAAATGCATGAATTAGTTTTTTCAGCATCACTCTGAGACAAGACCTTTCTGATTTTAGAGATATTGCGTAAATGCAAAAAGGCAGTCCTACATATTTGTTTAATATGCGCTTTGAATGACATATCCTGATCAAAAATAACTCCAAGATTTCTCACAGTATTACTAGAGATCAGGGAAATGCCATCCAGAGTAACGATCTGGTTTAGACACCATGCTTCTAAGATTTGTGGGGCCAAGTACAATAACTTCAGTTTTATCTGAGTTTAAAAGCAGGAAATTAGAGGTCATCCATGTCTTTATGTCTGTAAGACAATCCTGCAGTTTAGCTAATTGGTGCGTATCCTCTGGCTTCATGGATAGATAAAGCTGGGTATCATCTGCGTAACAATGAAAATTTAAGCAATACCGTCTAATAATACTGCCCAAGGGAAGCATGTATAAAGTGAATAAAATTGGTCCTAGCACAGAACCTTGTGGAACTCCATAATTAACTTTAGTCTGTGAAGAAGATTCCCCATTTACATGAACAAACTGTAATCTATTAGACAAATATGATTCAACCACCGCAGCGCAATGCCTTTAATACCTATGACATGCTCTAATCTCTGTAATAAAATTTTATGGTCAACAGTATCAAAAGCAGCACTGAGGTCCAACAGAACAAGCACAGAGATAAGTCCACTGTCCGAAGCCATAAGAAGATCATTTGTAACCTTCACTAATGCTGTTTCTGTACTATGATGAATTCTAAAACCTGACTGAAACTCTTCAAATAGACCATTCCTCTGCAGGTGATCAGTTAGCTGTTTTACAACTACCCTCTCAAGAATCTTTGAGAGAAAAGGAAGGTTGGAGATTGGCCTATAATTAGCTAAGATAGCTGGGTCAAGTGATGGCTTTTTAAGTAATGGTTTAATTACTGCCACCTTAAAGGCCTGTGGTACATAACCAACTAACAAAGATAGATTGATCATATTTAAGATTGAAGCATTAAATAATGGTAGGACTTCCTTGAGCAGCCTGGCAGGAATGGGGTCTAATAAGCATGTTGATGGTTTGGATGAGTAACTAATGAAAATAACTCAGACAGAACAATCGGAGAGAAAGAGTCTAACCAAATACCGGCATCACTGAAAGCAGCCAAAGATAACGATACATCTTGGGATGGTTATGAGTAATTTTTTCTCTAATAGTCAAAATTTTGTTAGCAAAGAAAGTCATGAAGTCATTACTAGTTAAAGTTAATGGAATACTCAGCTCAATAGAGCTCTGACTCTTTGTCAGCCTGGCTACAGTGCTGAAAAGAAACCTGGGGTTGTTCTTATTTTCTTCAATTAGTGATGAGTAGAAAGATGTCCTAGCTTCACGAAGGGCTTTCTTATAGAGCAACAAACTCTTTTTCCAGGCTAAGTGAAGATCTTCTAAATTAGTGAGACGCCATTTCCTCTCCAACTTACAGGTTATCTGCTTTAAGCTACGAGTTTGTGAGTTATACCACGGAGTCAGACACTTCTGATTTAAAGCTCTCTTTTTCAGAGGAGCTACAGCATCCAAAGTTGTCTTCAATGAGGATGTAAAACTATTGACAAGATACTCTACTCCCTTACAGAGTTTAGGTAGCTACTCTGCTCTGTGTTGGTATATGACATTAGAGAACATAAAGAAGGAATCATATCCTTATACCTAGTTACAGCGCTTTCTGAAAGACTTCTAGTGTAATGAAACTTATTCCCCACTGCAGGGTAGTCCATCAGGGTAAATGTAAATGTTATTAAAAAATGATCAGACAAAGGGAGTTTTCAGGGAATACTGTTAAGTCTTCTATTTCCATACCATAAGTCAGAACAAGATCTAAAATATGATTAAAGTGGTGGGTGGACTCATTTACTTTTTGAGCAAAGCCGATAGAGTCTAATAATAGATTAAATGCAGTGTTGAGGCTGTCATTCTCAGCATCTGTGTGGATGTTAAAATCGCCCACTATAATTATCTTATCTGAGCTAAGCACTAAGTCAGACAAAAGGTCTGAAAATTCACAGAGAAACTCACAGTAACGACCAGGTGGACGATAGATAATAACAAATAAAACTGGTTTTTGGGACTTCCAATTAGGATGGACAAGACTAAGAGACAAGCTTTCAAATGAATTAAAGCTCTGTCTAGGTTTTTGATTAATTAATAAGCTGGAATGGAAGATTGCTGCTAATCCTCCGCCCCGGCCCGTGCTACGAGCATTCTGACAGTTAGTGTGACTCGGGGGTGTTGACTCATTTAAACTAACATATTCATCCTGCTGTAACCAGGTTTCTGTTAGGCAGAATAAATCAATACACTGATCAATTATTATATCATTTACCAACAGGGACTTAGAAGAAAGAGACCTAATGTTTAATAGACCACATTTAACTGTTTTAGTCTGTGGTGCAATTGAAGGTGCTATATTATTTTTTCTTTTTGAATTTTTATGCTTAAATAGATTTTTGCTGGTTATTGGTGGTCTGGGAGCAGGCACCGTCTCTACGGGGATGGGGTAATGAGGGGATGGCAGGGGGAGAGAAGCTGCAGAGAGGTGTATAAGATTGTGGTGGAGGGTGGACTTTTTTCTGGTTCCGGAGCACAGCGGTGTTCTGCTGTATCTGTTAGCTGTTTGAACTGAGCTGTTTGAGTTCTTTGAATTAACAGTCTTTTTCAAGACTTTTTTACTTTTTTTTACTTTTTCACCGTGCTCCACGCCTAAAGAAGACCTCTAACGGTCGAAGCATCGCGACGGAGCTCTTTTAATCAGCTAACCTTCATCAGCGTTGGCAAGCTAACTAGCTTGCTAACGCTTTCGTTTTTATTTTTATTTTATTTTTTAGCACTGTTGTCGTGCTGCTCCACAGCCTGCCTAGTGGATTTTATTTTATTTTAGCACTGTTGTCGTGCGTTGCCTGTGCTGCTCCACAGCCTGTCCAGTGGATTTTTATTTTATTTTTTAGCACTGTTGTCGTGCGTTACCTGTGCTGCTCCACAGCCTGTTCAGTGGATTTTTATTTTATTTTTGGCGCTGTTGTCGTGCGTTGCCTGTGCTGCTCCACAGCCTGTTCAGTGGATTTTTATTTTATTTTTTAGCACTGTTGTCGTGCGTTGCCTGTGCTGCTCCACAGCCTGTCCAGTGGATTTTTATTTTATTTTTTAGCACTGTTGTCGTGCGTTACCTGTGCTGCTCCACAGCCTGTCCCAGTGGATTTTTATTTTATTTTTTACCACTGTTGTCGTGCGTTACCTGTGCTGCTCCACAGCCTGTCCAGTGGATTTTTATTTATTTTTTACCACTGTTGTCGTGTGTTACCTGTGCTGCTCCACAGCCTGTCCAGTGGATTTTTATTTATTTTAGCACTGTTGTCGTGTGTTACCTGTGCTGCTCCACAGCCTGTTCAGTGGATTTTTATTTTATTTTTTAGCACTGTTGTCGTGTGTTACCTGTGCTGTTCCACAGCCTGTCCAGTGGATTTTTATTTTTTTTTTTACCACTGTTGTCGTGTGTTACCTGTGCTGCTCCACAGCCTGTTCAGTGGATTTTTGTTTGTTTTTTGGCACTGTTGTCGTGTGTTACCTGTGCTGCTCCACAGCCTGTCCAGTGGATTTTAATTTTATTTTAGCACTGTTGCGTGTGTTACCTGTGCTGCTCCACAGCCTGTTCAGTGGATTTTTATTTTATTTTTTAGCACTGTTGTCGTGCGTTACCTGTGCTGTTCCACAGCCTGTCCAGTGGATTTTTATTTTATTTTTTTACCACTGTTGTCGTGTGTTACCTGTGCTGCTCCACAGCCTGTCCAGTGGATTTTTATTTTTATTTTATTTTTTTGGGCGCTGTTGTCGTGCGTTACCTGTGCTGCTCCACAGCCTGTCCAGTGGATTTTTATTTAGCGCTGTTGTCGTGCGTTACCTGTGCTGCTCCACAGCCTGTCTAGTGGATTTTTATTTTGTTTTAGCACTGTTGTCGTGCGTTGCCTGTGCTGCTCCACAGCCTGTCCAGTGGATTTTTATTTTTATTTTATTTTATTTTTTAGCACTGTTGTTGTGCGTTACCTGTGCTGCTCCACAGCCTGTCCAGTGGATTTTTATTTTTATTTTATTTTATTTTTTAGCACTGTTGTTGTGCGTTACCTGTGCTGCTCCACAGCCTGTCTAGTGGATTTTATTTTTTTTTAGCACTGTTGTCGTGCGTTACCTGTGCTGCTCCACAGCCTGTCTAGTGGATTTTTATTTTGTTTTAGCACTGTTGTCGTGCGTTGCCTGTGCTGCTCCACAGCCTGTCCAGTGGATTTGATTTTTATTTTATTTTTTTTGGCACTGTTGTCGTGTGTTACCTGTGCTGCTCCACAGCCTGTCTAGTGGATTTTTATTTTATTTTTTACCACTGTTGTCGTGTGTTACCTGTGCTGCTCTACAGCCTGTCCAGTGGATTTTTATTTTATTATTTTATTTTATTTATTTTATTTTATTTTTTTAGCACTGTTGTCGTGCGTTACCTGTGCTGCTCCACAGCCTGTCCAGTGGATTTTTATTTTATTTTTTAGCACTGTTGTCGTGCGTTACCTGTGCTGCTCCACAGCCTGTCCAGTGGATTTTTATTTTATTTTTTACCACTGTTGTCGTGCGTTACCTGTGCTGCTCCACAGCCTGTCCAGTGGATTTTGATTTTTATTTTATTTTTTTGGGCGCTGTTGTCGTGCGTTACCTGTGCTGCTCCACAGCCTGTCCAGTGGATTTTTATTTAGCGCTGTTGTCGTGCGTTACCTGTGCTGCTCCACAGCCTGTCTAGTGGATTTTTATTTTGTTTTAGCACTGTTGTCGTGCGTTGCCTGTGCTGCTCCACAGCCTGTCCAGTGGATTTTTATTTTTATTTTATTTTATTTTTTAGCACTGTTGTTGTGCGTTACCTGTGCTGCTCCACAGCCTGTCCAGTGGATTTTTATTTTGTTTAGCACTGTTGTCGTGCGTTACCTGTGCTGCTCCACAGCCTGTCTAGTGGATTTTTATTTTGTTTTAGCACTGTTGTCGTGCGTTACCTGTGCTGCTCCACAGCCTGTCTAGTGGATTTTTATTTTGTTTTAGCACTGTTGTCGTGCGTTACCTGTGCTGCTCCACAGCCTGTCTAGTGGATTTTTATTTTGTTTTAGCACTGTTGTTGTGCGTTACCTGTGCTGCTCCACAGCCTGTCTAGTGGATTTTTATTTTGTTTTAGCACTGTTGTCGTGCGTTACCTGTGCTGCTCCACAGCCTGTCTAGTGGATTTCTATTTTGTTTTAGCACTGTTGTCGTGCGTTACCTGTGCTGCTCCACAGCCTGTCCAGTGGATTTTTATTTTTATTTTATTTTATTTTTTAGCACTGTTGTTGTGCGTTACCTGTGCTGCTCCACAGCCTGTCCAGTGGATTTTATTTTTATTTTATTTTTTAGCACTGTTGTTGTGCGTTACCTGTGCTGCTCCACAGCCTGTCCAGTGGATTTTTATTTTTATTTTATTTTTTAGCACTGTTGTTGTGCGTTACCTGTGCTGCTCCACAGCCTGTCTAGTGGATTTTTATTTTATTTTATTTTATTTTTTAGCACTGTTGTTGTGCGTTACCTGTGCTGCTCCACAGCCTGTCTAGTGGATTTCTATTTTGTTTTAGCACTGTTGTCGTGCGTTACCTGTGCTGCTCCACAGCCTGTCTAGTGGATTTTTATTTTGTTTTAGCACTGTTGTCGTGCGTTGCCTGTGCTGCTCCACAGCCTGTCCAGTGGATTTTTATTTTTATTTATTTTATTTTTTAGCACTGTTGTTGTGCGTTACCTGTGCTGCTCCACAGCCTGTCCAGTGGATTTTTATTTTTATTTTATTTTATTTTTTAGCACTGTTGTTGTGCGTTACCTGTGCTGCTCCACAGCCTGTCTAGTGGATTTTTTTTTATTTTAGCACTGTTGTCGTGCGTTACCTGTGCTGCTCCACAGCCTGTCTAGTGGATTTTTATTTTGTTTTAGGCACTGTTGTCGTGCGTTGCCTGTGCTGCTCCACAGCCTGTCTAGTGGATTTTTATTTTGTTTTAGCACTGTTGTCGTGCGTTGCCTGTGCTGCTCCACAGCCTGTCCAGTGGATTTTTATTTTTATTTTATTTTATTTTTAGCACTGTTGTTGTGCGTTACCTGTGCTGCTCCCACAGCCTGTCTAGTGGATTTTTATTTTATTTTAGCACTGTTGTCGTGCGTTACCTGTGCTGCTCCACAGCCTGTCTAGTGTCGGATTCCCTGTTTGGGAATCCGCTAGCTTAGCGTAGCTACTAGCTCTTAGCCGTTTTAGCATGGCGGCTTCTCCTGTCTCTCCCGTACTTTTCTGCTCTGGGTGTGAAATGTTTAGTTATTCCTCGGCCTCCTTTAGCAGTAACGGTACATGTAATAAGTGCAGCTTATTCGTAGCTTTGGAGGCCAGGGCTGGGCGAATTGGAGGCTCGGCTCCGCACCGTGGAAAATTCTACAGCTAGCCAGGCCCCTGTAGTCGGTGCGGACCAAGGTAGCTTAGCCGCCGTTAGTTCCCCCCTGGCAGACCCCGTGCAGTCGGGAAGGCAGGCTGACTGGGTGACTGTGAGGAGGAAGCGTAGCCCTAAACAGAAGCCCGTGTACACCGTCAACCCGTTCACATCTCTAACCGTTTTTCCCACTTGACGATACACTCGCCGAGGATCAAACTCTGGTTATTGGCGACTCTGTTTTGAGAAATGTGAAGTTAGCGACACCAGCAACCATTGTCAATTGTCTTCCGGGGGCCAGAGCAGGCGACATCGAAGGACATTTGAAATTGCTGGCTAAGGCTAAGCGTAAATTTGGTAAGATTGTAATTCACGTCGGCAGTAATGACACCCGGTTACGCCAATCGGAGGTCACTAAAATTAACATTGAATCGGTGTGTAACTTTGCAAAAACAATGTCGGACTCTGTTGTTTTCTCTGGGCCCCTCCCCAATCAGACCGGGAGTGACATGTTTAGCCGCATGTTCTCCTTGAATTGCTGGCTGTCTGAGTGGTGTCCAAAAATGAGGTGGGCTTCATTGATAATTGGCAAAGCTTCTGGGGAAAACCTGGTCTTGTTAGGAGAGACGGCATCCATCCCACTTTAGAGGGAGCAGCTCTCATTTCTAGAAATCTGGCCAATTTTTTGGGATCCTCCAAACTGTGACTGTCTAGCGTTGGGACCAGGAGGCAGAGCTGTGGTCTTATATAACAACTTATATAAGTTGTTACAGAAGACCTGCTTGGGGGAGGAGAATGTCAGCGGTGGGTCGGTGAGCCTTATCTCCTGCCATAAACAGATAAGAGTATCTACCCTGCTCTTCTGCTGGTCTTGTGAGATTGAGGTGGATAAACAGACCTGCCATCTCCAGTGTCTCCAACAACCCGGATCAAACAGAGATGCTGTCGTAGAACAGATCTTGTTCCTGTTGCAGCTGACTGTTGTGAAAGGCACCAAGAGGTGCCTTTTAAGCTGAACACACAACAGTTTTGGTCCTCTGGTTAAAGCCTTATGGTCTACCAGTTATGCAAACTGCCCAGCAAGAGCACACATTTCTGTCTTAATTAGACCTGCTGGCTAATATTTAAGAGGCAATATTTTAAAGTTCAGGCAGGTTTACATTAGGGTGTGTTTCAAGCCGACTCAGACTTCAACAAAACTTGGCTCAGAGACAGAACCTACCAAGAAACTAACTGTCCCAAAATGTCTAGACTGAAAACCAAATGGTGACCTTGCCAGGGGTCATCATATTTCAAGACAAAATACGTAAAAACTGATATTTCATTAAATCTCCCTCTTTCAAGTGGTGTAACATTCAGTGCCATCAAGTCCCCAAGCCAGTTTAACTATCAAAAGACTTATGGAGGCAAAATCTTTCATCTTATATACATATTAGGTTGAGGGTTCGATGGCACTGAATATAGGGGGTGTTCAAAGTCTTGCCTTTTTGCAAAACTGGCTGTATTTAAAGGCCCATAACCCTCTGCGCCATCAAGACCCCAACCAGATTTCAATGTTATCAACAAATATAGGGCCTACTCTATCAAATGCAACTGAAAAAAACATTGGGGTCTTGGTGGCGCTGGCCACGAGGGAGCGCCAAAGTAATTGACTTGTCCAATTTTGGGGAAATTTAGCACCACCTGGTGGCCCGCACCATCAGCCTTTTTTAACAAAATTTGCAGGAGTGGATAAACCAACATCTCCACTTTATATAACAGTTGGCAGAATTTTGGGGACTCCATTGAAAATGCTGTGGTTTGTACTCCAGAAGTAGAGAAATTATGTCATATGCGTCATATTGTATCCCTTTAGCACCTTCCCTCAAACGAGACTGCGCTGCCCTATAGCCACAATACACATTCTGTCTGTGAGAAAGAGACTTGTAATTCTTGTCCACTCAGCATCTTATGATAATTCAGTATGACTGACACATATTTATTTTAATTTCTTCTCATTCAGCTGGTACCTGTATAGCACATGCAAAAATAAATAAATAAATAAATAAAAAAACAAACTGCACTATTGTTTAAACAATAATAAATATTGTAATCAATCATTATTTACAACAGGTGTGGAGACTGACTGCACATGCACTGTTGGCCCACACATTACTGGAAAAGGCCCATTGTTTTTAAGTGGACCTTTGACCCATGGGTATGTTTACACAGGAACATCCCTGGACTCAGATGTGAAGTACCACCTACATTATGAGAGGATGTCAGCTATAAACGTGACACATTCCTCTGTGTATGATCCAAATGCAGGAGACTCAGTGTTGAGAACCCCATGAACTAGAAAAGGCTGAGGGCACCCCCACATTTTAAACTGGCTGCAGCAAATAGCAAACTTTGGAGCAGTGGGGATGGTGACGCAAGGTGGTTCCATGGTGAAGCACAGCACCAGCACATGGTCCTGGACTTGACCCTTACCTTTCTAGTCACAAGAGAAATTCTATTGAGAAAAAAAAAAAAGAATTCTAACTCATTTTGAAAACATAAATGCATTACTATTATCTAGTGCAGTAATTCCCAAAGTGTGGGTCATGACCCCAGTGGGCTATGCAGGTACTCCAAAGAGTTACTTACAAATCAAATAAATAATTTTTCAGTTTTGTAAAAAAAATAAAATAAAAAAGTTTTAAATTACACCAAAGCATTTATAAGTATTTTTTAAACACATAATCAGATCTAACACAATAAAGCCTTGAGATTTATTTTGCATGTTATTCCTGGTTTGTCTGCAGCACTACAGCATGTAGGATTTCATGTCATCTTGTGGTGAGACTGCATTATGCCATCACCACTTATGATTTTGGTTCCCTTCATGTTGTCACTTCTTTGGTGATAGGGATTCATGATCCCTTGCCTTCTCTTGTGATGATGTGTGATTCTCTATTTCCCCAAAAACAGGTCGCACTGTAAAATGTGTCTTTTGGGTTACTGTGTCAACATGGCGGCCTCCATGATGGGACTAGCTTAGATGTAGATATGAAAGTCTAATTATGATGACATCAATTTGCAGGTAATTGTACACTAATGATCAGATGTTATGAATGCTATATTCCATTTCTGCTAATAAACACCACTAAATCCTACACACTGTATCTTTAAGTTTGGGAAAACGTAACCAAGTGAAATGAAAGAACTTATCAGCATGACCTCAAAAAAAAGCATTAAATATGCAACGTGACTGCCCAAATGATTCACCTTGGTGTGTAAAGGTCTTTAGCCTGTCAGTTCTGGCTTTGTCCAGTGCCCACTCACAAAAATCTGCTCAGTGTCTGGAAACAGACTAATACAGCTGAGGAGAAACACAAAGGGCTCAGAGTTTCTCCAAGTGGTGGGTGGTTGTGTGGGTGAGTGTGGGCTGACAGCTGCACTGGTGACTAGAGGTCTAAAAGGTGGAGGTCAGCTGCCAGATTGTGGGTACCTGGAAAAATTCTGCCCTTTCTAACCAGGACATAAGGCAGCTTCATCGAGGAAATGGATAATACTGCATAAATGCCACCAATCTAGACTGACTGGGATGAGAAAAATATAATATGCTGGACACATAAACCTCAAAGACAACACCTGCAAGACATTTGACATGCCTGACCCCACTGGGATAATAAAACAGTGCACTGTGGTGCGCGCATGGTTACACATTTCTAACTGGAGTGTCACATCTACAATGCAACAGCACAAATGACTGGATTTGAATAAACCATAAAATGAAGCACCAGCCAAGTGGCTCCTTCCAGTGCACGAAATCACTGCATCAAAAACATGCTGCTTATCCAAACCCTTTTCAGTCAACAATCAGACTCTGGACGGTTACTAATCAATGTGTTTTAATGAGCCTCTATGTAAATCCAAACAGCGGCTGAGACATAAAAGCTGCTCACGTTTTCTTCATGGTTCAGTCTTTGTACCTTGTGATCTGTTATTCATACAGTTACTCTGATGTCGCTGAGAATAAAGCAGAGCTTGATGTTATTCTCTTATTACTGGTGTACAGTACATTCAACTGTCACACAAAGAACCCTCTGAACCATGAAGCGCCCTCGCCTCAACATAAGCTGCTGAGAAACATTTCCAAACCAGCCATAAGGAGAAAGTTTGATACACTAAGTTTAGCATCTTGAAAAATGTGTGGGTGCTACGCTACGCTACATTCATACTGTGCATTAAAGCTCTGTTTTCTTGTGTGAAAATCCTGTTCTGTTCCACTCCACCATGAGACTACCACGCACAGTTTCTCCAATCACACCCACGGAATCCTACAACTCCATCATTTGTTACATGCATCTTGGTGGCTTTCCTCACGAGTCTATTTCTTGCACAGTCATTCAATTATTAGTCCCTCCAAATTGGAGAACTGTCTACTCCAGGCAGATTTACAGTATAGTTCCACATTGTTTGTATTTCTTAACATTTGATGTAAATGAAGTCGGAGATACATTCATGGTATAAACCCCCTGACTTGTTTAAAGAAAGCTGGCTGTAAAAATGATGATTTAACTACAAGTCTGGTCTCTGAAATAAATAATCATTTATATAATAATATATATAATAACAGTTTCATTTCAACACCATTGGTGATGTACAGAAGCATAATTACAAAAAGTGTGTCACTGTCCAAATACCTATGGACAGGTTTGTATGCATCTGTGGTTGGCTTAAAATAAAATAATAATAATAATAATAATAAAATGCAAACCTGCTTTCCTAACAGTTTGCCTTCAACAAAGATTTTGTGTGAAGTGACAGGTCAAAGAAGCGGTACATAAACCATGAGCACAGGACAAGAACAACTAAGAAAAGCCATGCACTTGTGTAATTAACACCAGTGTTACTTGAAAAGTAATCTAATTACTGACTACTCCTTGAAAAAGTAACTTAATTACTTTAAAATTGAGTAAAACTGAGTTTTACCGAATTACTCAATTTTAAAAGCTGCTTGAAGCTTGAACCAATGAAGCAGTCCTCCGACCCACTGGCTTCGTTGGTTCTCTGCTTTTGCTGCTTTTCAGAAACAGCAAGTCCTCTTCTTAACCCCTCTCAAAAGCCATTTAAAGATGTCAATCGTGAGTCCCTTTTGTGCGGATTAAAGTCACTGAGACTCTTATCTTGTTGCAGGCAAGAAGGAGATCGTCTTCCGTTTCAGTTAAACAGCTCAAAAGCTATGCCGCTCTCTGCCGAGTCAAGTTAGAGTTTGTTGTCACCAACCGAACAGTCCCCCTAAAATTAGCCCACTTTTTGCAATGGTGCATGCATCACTTGCTGCGATTCACTGATTAAAACCTTGTTTCTGCTTCAAACTGCACTCCAGTCATCAGCTATCTCAGCGACAGATATCTGAAACTTTTTGTACAGCAATCATTTCCGCATAAATTCAGGCGTTATTTCATCATAAAAGACGGAGGGGAAGCGATCAGAGCACCGTGGCTACACAAGCTACTAGCTGATGCGTTCACTGCATGTCAGCCATTTTAAAGTGTCACAGAATTTCACCTTGTTTCTGCTTAATCTGACTTTATAATGATTTAAGAGGGTTTACCTTTATCATCTGGTGGTTAAATATCACTTAATCCATCTGATTGCTTTGGGTGAAGAGACTGTCTCAGGTGGCTAAGCTTCTGAAATACCGAATGCGCAGATTGCAAAAGTCAGAACCAATTTTTAGGGGCGGACCGTTCAGTCTGGAACACCAGCTGGAAATTAATTACTTCAAAGCAAATCGCCATTTTAAAATCAAATGACAACCTCTTTCCAAAACATTGCAATACAAACAATAACTACAATCGACCAAAACACTTTCCTCCCAAAATGAGACGTCCCTGTGTTCTTTATGAATTACATCCTGGCGTGCAGCACAGCCGGCTTGAGCTCAGCTCAGAGGCTATGGAGATTTGTGCCATTAATGTCTGAAAGGAAATGCTTTTGACAAAAACTACAGATTGTTTATTTCTATTTATGTCCAGAGATCAAGGATCCAGTGACCAATTTCATATTTATTTAGTTTAAGACTCAATAAAATGTTGTTGACATAGAAACCTGGTAAAGCCTACTTCACACAGAAAATTCACAAGAGGTATTGATAAGGAATCGGATTGATAAGCAGAATTGATAATGGCATGATATTGATAAAATCTTATCAATACCCGTCCCTACTAATTAATAGTAAGTTCCTTCCGCTGCTCCCTTGTTTGTACTCGGGTCGCCACAGCAAATCCAGGTGGATCTGCATGTTGAATTGGCACAGGTTTTACGCCCGGATGCCCTTCCTGATGGAACTCCACATTACATGGAGAAATGTGGCAGGGGTGGGATTTGAACCCGGAGCCTTCTGCACTGAAAACCAAGCGCATTAACCACTTGGCCACCACCCATGCTCGTCCCTACTAATAATCATTTGACTAATCATGAGTCAGACTTGGCTAAAACTCTTCCCATAACAGACAGTAATCTAAACCTCAAGCAAAAAATTACAAACTGGTTCCACTGTGATGCGAGTAGACATTTTCTCTGCTTCATATTTCTCTGCTTCATATCATTGAACATTAGATATTGCTGGATTTTAGATGTCAGACCAATTCAAAGGGGAAAAGCTTGCCTTTCAACCTGACATTAATCACCAGACTAACAGTATAAACAGTCGTTATACCCTCAGATCTTTTGTGCAGTGGCAGAGTCCCCGATCAGCAAAGGTTAAAAACATTTGTGTACAATGCGCACAAATCCTCCTCAGCACTTGTCAGTGTTCTTACCATGTGCACTGCAAACATAATTACTTCCATAGTCCACTCAGTGAAGCACACCGTTCGGTCCGTGTGCTTAATTCATCTCCATCAGGCTCCATGACATGAGCATACAGAAGCACAGCAAACAATCCAAACAGACAGTCTGTGGCAAACATTAACATTCCTCCGTGCAAAGATCAGGGAAAAAAACATCGATAAGATCCCATTAGTTAAGTGCCCCTTTAGGATACCCGAAATCTGATCAGAGATAGGTCTCTTCCTTCCAGGCAAGAAGCATAGGGGTTATGGCAAAGAGCTCCTCCTTTGAAAACTACTCCTCCTGCACTCCTCCCACTCCGTGACTGAGGTTGTGCTGCAGGATCAGGATGAGCCTGGTGATATCAACCTTTTGTTATCACCTTTAACACTTGCCTTTGCAGGTGGAGGCACTTTTGCAGTGCTATATATAAAACAATATTGCATATATGCAGGCATGCAAGGTACAGACATCACGCAAACACATGGTTTCTGGAGGAATAACATAACAACAACAATAACTAGAGCGCAGCGCTCATAGAGCACAAACCTCTGCCAACACCAGTTTCCAATTCCACAAATTTTTACCTTGGATAAAAATTTTTAAGGTCAAAGTCCTGTTAGAAGTGGCTTTCATAAGCTAAAATACCATACAAAATATATATATCAAAAGGGCTTTCAATGTTATAATCATCAAATATCTGCAAAAGCCGCAATACAGATCAGATGCAGATAAAACGTAGCCTGTTTACTGAGAACACAAGTTGCACCTCACTGTCACAAATGAGAGTGATTGAGGTGCTTTTGATTGAGATATACGAGGTCTGTCAATAAAGTAACGGTCTTTTATTTTTTCAAAAACTATATGGATTTCATATGTTTTTACCGTCACTAAAATTAACATTAAATCGGTGTGTAACTTTGCAAAAACAATGTCGGACTCTGTAGTTTTCTCTGGGCCCCTCCCCTTAACAGTATTCCCTGAAAACTCCCTTCTGTCTGATCATTTCTCCCTCAGCCCCAACCAGTCCCAGCAGAAGGACTGCCCCTCCCTGAGCCTGGTTCTGCTGGAGGTTTCTTCCTGTTAAAAGGGAGTTTTCCTTCCCATTGTCGCCAAGTGCTTGCTCACAGGGGGCGTTTTGACCGTTGGGGTTTTACATAATTATTGTGGCCTTGCCTTACAATATAAAGCGCCTTGGGGCAACTGTTTGTTGTGATTTGGCGCTATATAAAAAAAATTGATTGATTGATTGATTGATTTCTTAACATTTACATTTACTCTGATGGACTACCCAGCAGTGGGGAATAAGTTTCATTACACTAGAAGTCTTTCAGAAAGCGCTGTAACTAGGTTTAAGGATATGATTTCCTTCTTTATGTTCTCTAATGCCATATACCAACACAGTGCAGAGTAGCTACCTAAACTCTGTAAGGGAGATAGAGTATCTCGTCAATAGTTTTACATCCTCATTGAAGACAACTTTGGATGCTGTAGCTCCTCTGAAAAAGAGAGCTTTAAATCAGAAGTGTCTGACTCCGTGGTATAACTCACAAACTCGTAGCTTAAAGCAGATACCCGTAAGGTGGAGAGGAAATGGCGTCTCACTAATGTAGAAGATCTTCACTTAGCCTGGAAAAAGAGTCTGTTGCTCTATAAAAAAGCCCTCCGTAAAGCTAGGACATCTTTCTACTCATCACTAATTGAAGAAAAGAAGAACAACCCCAGGTTTCTTTTCAGCACTGTAGCCAGGCTGACAAAGAGTCAGAGCTCTATTGAGCTGAGTATTCCATTAACTTTAACTAGTAATGACTTCATGACTTTCTTTGCTAACAAAATTTTAACTATTAGAGAAATAATTACTCATAACCATCCCAAAGACGTATCGTTATCTTTGGCTGCTTTCAGTGATGCCGGTATTTGGTTAGACTCTTTCTCTCCGATTGTTCTGTCTGAGTTATTTTCATTAGTTACTTCATCCAAACCATCAACATGTTTATTAGACCCCATTCCTACCAGGCTGCTCAAGGAAGCCCTACCATTATTTAATGCTTCGATCTTAAATATGATCAATCTATCTTTGTTAGTTGGCTATGTACCACAGGCTTTTAAGGTGGCAGTAATTAAACCATTACTTAAAAAGCCATCACTTGACCCAGCTATCTTAGCTAATTATAGGCCCAATCTCCAACCTTCCTTTTCTCTCAAAAATTCTTGAAAGGGTAGTTGTAAAACAGCTAACTGATCATCTGCAGAGGAATGGTCTATTTGAAGAGTTTCAGTCAGGTTTAGAATTCATCATAGTACAGAAACAGCATTAGTGAAGGTTACAATGATCTTCTATGGCCTCGGACAGTGGACTCATCTCCTGTGCTTGTTCTGTTAGACCTCAGGCTGGCTTTTGATACTGTTGACCATAAAATTTTTATTACAGAGATTAGAGCATGCCACAGGTACTAAAGGCACTGCGCTGAGTGGTTTGAATCATATTTGTCTAATAGATTACAATTTGTTCATGTAAATGGGGAATCTTCTTCACAGACTAAAGTTAATTATGGAGTTCCACAAGGTTCTGTGCTAGGACCAATTTATTCACTTTATACATGCTTCCCTTAGGCAGTAATTATTAGACGGTACTGCTTAAATTTTCATTGTTACGCAGATGATACCCAGCTTTATCTATCCATGAAGCCAGAGGACACACACCAATTAGCTAAACTGCAGGATGGTCTTACAGACATAAAGACATGGATGACCTCTAATTTCCTGCTTTTAAACTCAGATAAAACTGAAGTTATTGTACTTGGCCCCACAAAATCTTAGAAACATGGTGTCTAACCAGATCCTTACTCTGGATGGCATTACCCTGACCTCTAGTAATACTGTGAGAAATCTGGAGTCATTTTGATCAGGATAATGTCATTCAAAGCGCCTATTAAACAAATAGGTAGGACTGCTTTTTTTATTTACGCAATATCTCTAAAATCAGAAGGTCTTGTCTCAGAGTGCTGCTGAAAAAACTAATTCATGCATTTATTTCCTCTAGGCTGGACTATTGTAATTCATTATTACTCAGGTTGTCCTAAAAGTTCCCTAAAAAGCCTTCAGTTAATTCAAAATTCTGCAGCTAGAGTACTGACGGGGACTAGAAGGAGAGAGCATATCTCACCCATATTGGCCTCTCTTCATTGGCTTCCTGTACTTCTAGAATAGAATTTAAATTTCTTTCTTCTTACTATAAGGTTTTGAATAATCAGGTCCCATCTTATCTTAGGGACCTCGTAGTACCATATCACCCCATAGAGCGCTTCGCTCTCAGACTGCAGGCTTACTTGTAGTTCCTAGGGTTTGTAAGAGTAGAATGGGAGGCAGAGCCTTCAGCTTCAGGCTCCTCTCCTGTGGAACCAGCTCCCAATTCAGATCAGGAGACAGACACCGTCTCTACTTTTAAGATTAGGCTTAAAACTTTCCTTTTTGCTAAAGCTTATAGTTAGGGCTGGATCAGGTGACCCTGAACCATCCCTTAGTTATGCTGCTATAGACGTAGACTGCTGGGGGTTCCCATGATGCACTGTTTTCTTTCTCTTTTTGCTCTGTATGCACCACTCTGCATTTAATCATTAGTGATCGATCTCTGCTCCCCTCCACAGCATGTCTTTTTCCTGGTTCTCTCCCTCAGCCCCAACCAGTCCCAGCAGAAGACTGCCCCTCCCTGAGCCTGGTTCTGCTGGAGGTTTCTTCCTGTTAAAAGGGAGTTTTTTCCTTCCCACTGTAGCCAAGTGCTTGCTCACAGGGGGTCGTTTTGACCGTTGGGGTTTTACATAATTATTGTATGGCCTTGCCTTACAATATAAAGCGCCTTGGGGCAACTGTTTGTTGTGATTTGGCGCTATATAAAAAATTGATTGATTGATTGATTGACATGCTTGAACCCTCGTGCGCATGCGTGAGTTTTTCCACGCCTGTCGGTGACGTCATTCGCCTGTGAGCACGCCTTGGGAAGGAGTGGTCCCGCCCCCTCGTCGGATTTTCATTGTCTGGAAATGGCGGAATGAAAAGGACTTTTTTTTCCATCAGAATTTTTTCAGAAGCTGTTAGAGACTGGTACCTGGAAACCATTCGAAAAAGTTATCTGGCTTTTCGGTTGAAAATTTTACAGGCTTCACAGAGAATAAGGTCTGTTACTACAGCTTTAAGGACCCCTTTAAGGACGCTCGGCGCGCCGCGCTCCGAGCTGCGACGATGCGGCACAAGCCACGGGACCATTTCTAAACGGATGGCTCTGTGGATACGAGACCGTCGTGTGCTCTTTCTCTGGTTATCACAAGACTGGACATCAGCCATTTTCTGGCAGATTTCACTTTAACAAGAGATTTTGTCATGGAAAGCCTGCGGAGTCTCGTGTATTAGGCTACACTGTTATAAGAGACTGACTGAGTAAGAGTAAGTTCCTGGGATTTGTCAAGTCCACCAAGCAAAAAGTAGATCATGTAGAACGACTCACCTCGACGATGCACCTCCGCCACGGCACGCACCCTCATCTCGACAGAACACCGCTCTGTGTGGAATGCAGGAGATCACTTGACCGAGGGTCTATATGTTTCAAATAATAATTAAAAAAAAATACTGTCATCACTCTTGGGCCTTTCACGTAAGACGCGTCAAAAATCAGTCTAAAAAGCATTGTTTTCAATGAGATGCATTGCTTTTTAGCAAAAGCCGAGCTAAACCGACGCGTCTGATGGGAGCACGCATTGCCGCTTGTGGGCAGGCTGACGTGGTCAAAGTTCAAGCCAATCCAATTTGACACTGAGCTTGTGACGTACCTTCGCGTTGTCCAATAGGAATGACGCGTCGGGCCAAAACATGGAAAGACTCATGGCAGAAAACCACTGATCGCTAACAAAATGGATCGAACCAATCCATTTTGTAGAGATCAGTGGGTTTTCGGTGCAGAAACCACTGATCTGTACAAAACATTAACGTGTGACAGGACTGCTCATTATTATAGAGCAGTTTCTGAAGTTAAATCATTGGAAATGTTTTTGTTGTTTGTTACCATCAAAATTCTGATTACTGTTAAAAAAAAAGTTTAGAACACTTGTAATTAAAATAGCTAAATAATCAATAAATAGTCTTTAGAAACCTTTCATCTGTAAATTAAAACCACCTGTTATTTCAGATTAGATAATTTCTTGTTTAACATAAGGAACCTTGGACATTTATTTTAGACAAATAAAATAACATGGAAACTTGTACGTGTTTTTAAGTCTGGTAGATTATTTATATCTCAGGGGGTGGTGGCAAAGTGGTTAATGCACTTGGTTTCAGTTCAGAAGGTTCCGGGTTCAAATCCCATCCCTGCCACATTTCTCCATGTGGAGTTGCGTCAGGAAGGGCATCCGGCCTAAAACTTGTGCCAATTCAACATGCAGATTCACCTTGGATTTGCTGTGGCGACCCCGAGTGCAAACAAGGGAGAAGCCGAAGGGACTTACTTTTAGATTATTTATATCTCATTTCAACCAGAAAAACAAACACTGAATAAATACAAATGTTTATTATAAATACAAAAGGAAATAATTTAACAATGACTGCAGTGTGATTGTAAAGTAGGATTTCTCTGTGACATAAATTTCATGATGAATTTTTTATATATAGTCATTTAAACTTGTAATTTCGTCAAAATATATGTAATTGCCTTTAATGTTGTTATCAGGACAGAGTCATTTCTAAAATATGAATTTGAGCACAATACGTGGAGAGCTTCTACCTGTGCAAATGTCTTTGGACTTTGATTTGTGGACATTTTTAATGATCCATTCATTTATTGTTAAAATATAAAATGAAACAGCTTTTTAAAAAAATAATAAAATAGTTGCTGTTCAAAGAGCCTTTTATTTAGAGGCAGGTGATGTTCTGCTGGATTCTCGGGACCAGATGAAGGTCTCTTCTGCAGCTTTGAACTCCGGTGTTTTTTCTGAAAAGCAGAGATGTTTTCTTTCGACTGGACTTCGTGGTGTTCAGCTCATCAATGGAAGTTTGGTTGTCTGCACAGCAAATATTCCTGATTGGGACAAATAAAAATATTTCTTTAAATATAAAGAAACACTAAACAGTTTATATATATATAAAAAGGGGAAAAAAACAGCAAAAAAAAAAAATGCCCGAAAAAATAAGTTATTTAAAGTTGAGCTTTTGTGGTGTCTGAAAAAAAGCTGTAGCTTTATTTGGTAAAAATAAAAGTCTGAACCATTTAGAAATTAAAGCGTTCACTCAGATCAACTGTGCTAAAAAGCTAAGCTAACGTTAGCCGATCATTACACCTTCACAGCAGTGCAGAAACGTCACGTTTTATTTTTATATTCTTCTCACCTCGATAAAGCTGCAGAACTAAACTCCGTTGGGCAAACTGGGTTTTTGCATATATCCAAAAAGTGGGAGATTTCGGACTGAGTGGGTTTGCTCCATCACCCTGGCCGGCTGCCTGCCTCGCTCTGCCCAGGAATGCGTCCGCACGTCTGTCATTAAAAAAATCTCCTTTAACAGTGGAATATGCGGATAAAATGCTGAAACCAACTTCTTCTGAAACTTCTCTGTTCTCTCACGACGTCCTGGATCAATAGAGCCTGAAATGTGGAGGTTTTCAGCTGACGACGGCGCCTGGGAGTGCTGCACGACGTCTCGCTCCGTGGGAAGTCCTTAAAGCGACAGTATCACCTCAAAATCTCTCATCAGCCGTTAAAATTTTCACCGAAAACCAGCTTAATTTTTCGAACCGTGTCCACTTCGATGTGTCTCACAGGTTTAGAAAAAATTTTGATCAAACAAAGCGCCAGTCCCTCAGCAACTTCCAGACAAAGGAATTCCGACGAGGGGCTGGACGACTCCTCCCACAAGGAGTGCTCACAGGCGAATGACGTCACCGACAGGCGTGGAAAAACTCATGCATGCGCACGAGGGTTCAAGCATGTCTGACGTAAAAACATATGAATGAAATCCATATAGTTTTTGAAAAAAATGAAAAGGACCTATACTTTATGGACAGCCCTCGTATATGGCCAGTGTCTATCTGCTTGGTAGGTCTGGCTGTATTACAAGCTGATACCAACTCATTGGCACCTCAGTCAATGCCAAAACAATTGCCAAATGTAATATAAATACTAACTGGATTTCCCAGACGAATATGAGGTCCAGACACGTACTGGCCCCACTGCACTTGTGCAACCAGAAATACCAAAAGAATGAGAGGTATGTAACATGTCATGGGTCTTGGATAATAATTACCCAGGCAGGCCATCGGTCCATACACACCACTTGAAAGCAGCAATCTAACTGCCACAGTCAAGTGAAAAGTGAGCATCCTTTGGCCTTTTCCAGCTGTAAAAGGTCCTCACCACTGAGGCACCTGTGTGCTGGATCAAGACGTCCAAAAGAACATATCACATGGCCAAAATGGCACTGGTGTGGTTCCATCACCATCTAAATCCGACTCCTCACATCACTCTCCCTAAGTAACCGTTCATTCATTTGAGACCTACTATCAAAGTACTTGCTGAAAGTCAAAGTTCAAGATGGAAACCAGGAATTTTCAAGCATCATGAAAATCCCACGTTAAACAAGACCACAGCATAATGACTGAATATTCCAGATCATCACAGACAACTTCCTGAACTCTATAAGGTTTTCCAGACACAAATTCAAAGCACTACCTTCTAAATGGACTGCATTTATATAGCGCTTTCCCATCTGCACCTTCTGGGATGCAAAATCCTGAAAGTGAGAACAGGGTTTTATCTTCTATTTTTAACTGTGTCTGATCTGTAAGAATACCTTCCATGCAATTTGCAAACCTTGGCTAAAAGTGTGATTTTTTTTCTTTGCCACTCCTGAATAGGGATGGGTATTGATAAGATTTTAAACAATATCGATGCCATTATCGATTCTGCTAATCGATCCGATTCCTTATCGACACCTCTTGTGAATTTTCTGTGTACTAAAAGTAGGCTTTACAGGTTTTCTATGTCAGCAACATTCTAAATTGGTCACTGGATCCTTGATCTCTGGACATAAATAAAAATAAATAAAATCTGTAGTTTTTGTTAAAAGCATTTCCTTTCAGACATTTTGGCATGAATGTATCTCCATACCACTGAGCTGAGCTCAGCTGGCTGCTGCACGTCAGCGCAGGACGTCTCGTTTTGGGAGGAAAAAAACGTTTTCATCAATTGCAGTTTGTTTGCATTACAACGTTTGGAAAGAGGTGTCATGTGATTTAAACGGCATTTTGCTTTGAAGTTATTAATTCCGACTGGACTCTATCGTTCTAACTTGACCCAGCAGAGAGCCGCACAGCGTTTGGAGCTGTGTGAACAGAACGGAGGACGATTCTCGTTTCTTTCTCCCAACAAGACAGGAGTCCCAGTTAGTGACTTTAAGCTGCACAAAAGTGACTCACGATTGACATATTCAGGGATGAAAGTGGTGAAAAACAAAGACAGCTGAAACCCAAAATTACCCCCCCAACACCACTCGCACGACAATGTTTGAATTCTAGAATTCTAGCTCTGAAATGCAATCTGGGACTATTCCAGACAATAAACTGCAGTGAGTGCAGCATCCATTTAGGTGAGAAAAAACCCAACTTTCCTTATTCAAATTCAAAGCAAAGATGCGCTGCAGAAAAGTTGATTACAGACCTGCTGCAGGGTCTGTAATCAATGTAGAGAAATGATCATTTTCCTGACAAATACCCCCAAAAACAACAGCCACTCTGAAGGACCGATAAGGGAATCGTTAAGCAAAAAGGTTATTGATGTCGGTGGATCCAATCATTTCTTAACGATATCCGAAAGGAACTGGTTCTCGATACCCATTCCTACTCCCTGAATTGGCCACCATTTCTGGAAGTCCTTTCGGGGTCTGAAACACATTCTATACCAGTCTCCACTCACCAGGAACTTTTCAAGCTAGTTTATTTTAAATTTCTTAGGGTTAGGATGAGAATATGGGTCTGCGTTAGGTTTAATTTTTGTAAACTATATAAAAGGTTTAGAAACTTGAAAAACACTTCCAGTTCTGACCACGTAGCACAAGTCAGATATGGTCCAGGTACCATTTGGAATAAGTCAGATTTACAAAAATGCAAAAAATGAGGACAGCATTAATCAGGTTGCTACTATAACATTCTTCCAGCCCAGAAAATCATTTACTGTAATGTTATAAGAACCTTATATAAACAGCAACATACCCATTACTATTAAATATTACACAAGCACAAGGCAAGTATGCAAACAAAATGCCTTGCTATTTTCATTTTCTTTGAGTGAATGCATCTTTTTCTATTCCTGCCTAAGTTTAGTTTTATATGTTGCACGACAAAGTTTCTGATTCTATTTAATTGTGTTGTACTCTGTGCAATGACAATACAAGGAATTCTGTTCTACTCTTCTAATCAATTTTTATTCTATAATATATATATAGATATAGATATATATATGTATTAGAGCCCGACCGATATATCGGCCGGCCGATATTATTGGCCAATATAAGCCCTTATATCGGACGGCCGATATTATTGGCCAATATAAGCCCTTTTCAAAGTACTCACTATCAGCCGAAATTTTGCCGGGACAGCATGCTGATAATTTCTCATAAACAGACAGTTACTGAAATAATGTTTGTGTCGGCAATGTAAAATGTCCTTGCACCGTTTGTCCAGTAGATGGAGCTCTGACTCTAATCAACTGAGAGCTGCTTACACCCCTGCTTAAATGTGTTCATCACCGGCCCGTGTAGTTTGCTGTCACACTGCACTGATCGGCTGACAAAAGCATACAAGTAAGCTTATAAGGACGTTGTTTGTAGTAACTTTGCGATTACATTCACCCCATATTTCTCCCATTTCAGTTCAACTCAGTTTGATTAACTCAGTTTATGTAGTAATGTGTCAAATGTGCTTCATTGTGTCGGTCACGCTTTTTATTAAGCCCACGTTGTGTAGACCTTATTTCTAGCATGAAAAACTTTCATTTACTGCTAAGAGGTTGAAACATTCAGATTCACTGGTCCTCACATGTTTATATCAGAGTCCATGTTTTCTTGTTAAAATGTCTCTACCCGCACTAAAACCAACCTCTGCTTGCACTAAGGTTGTTGAATGTTTTTTGTTCTGAAAGTTTCAGAATAGAAAAATAAAGGAGTGTTGTGAAATAATGTTTCTTTAGTGTTTGTGTTTCTTTCCTCTCACAATTACTTGTCTGCAACTGAAACAAGTTTTTCTACCTGTAATATAACCTATATCTAAGTTGCCGGCAACAAGAGGTACAAGATCAGATGTATTTCACACCTCTTTTTAAGGATATGTATTTGCTAATTTCACAAAGGTTTAATTCTTGATTGCATTTTTTGAACTTGAAATTCTTCTGTTATAAAGTTAATCAATATGAGGACAAAGCTTCAGCTTTTAACTATACCTTTTGTTAAGGGTCCAAAAATAGAACATTTTATTCATTTTAAAAAATAATAATATCGGCTGATTTATCGGCTATCGGCAAATCATCCGATTTATCGATTATCTGCATTTTTTTCATCCAAATATCGTTATCGGCGTCAAAAAATCCATATGGCCGGGCTCTAATATATATATATATATATATATATATATATATATATATATATATGTGTGTGTGTGTTCCATTATCCAGACCACTGGGGTTTTTTCTGCCACCAATCTTCACATTTCACTGAGATTAATTTTCTGACAGTTACTTTTAATTTTGACGTCCATCTGAGACACACACACACACACACACACACTGCTCTAACTTCACAAGCCCGTTTGTGCTGAAACAGAGCAGCAAAGTGTTTTCATGGTCACGACAGAAGCTGTGGTAATGAAGACGTGATGATGGTGACATGATGACAGCCAAACACACGCCGCTTATTTCATCGTGCACAAAAACAACTAGCTAACCTCTGAGCAGCACCGGGCTCCGGTTCCGTTTACTCTCCACCAACTCCAAACAACAGTCCGATGAGCAGCAGAGAGCGAGCGGCTCCTGCTAGCTTAAGCTCCCGCTGTGAAAACACCCACAGTCCCAATTGTTGCCCTCTGCACCTTTAACTCGGTCTGTGGCACAATGACTGAGGATGTCACAGGGAGCAGCAGGCGGCTTTAAAGACACAACTACTTACTCTCCGTGCGGCTCGACGGACGCCATCCTTTAATAGGTCCCCGTGCTGTCAGACGGACTGTGTCTCAGTGCTTCTTCTTCTTCGTCTTCTTCTTGTTGGGTTTTTTGTTTGTTTTCTTTTGTTTTTGTTTTTATTTTTGACCGTTGCGCTGCGATGCCGAATCACTGCTGCTGCTGTCTGCGGCAGCAACTTCCTGCGCATGCGCAGTGTGCGGGTCGGTTCCAGACTGGGCACTGCGCGAGACAACCTGTGTGTCTTAAAGGCGCAGTACAGACACACACACACCACACACACACACACACCACACACACACACACACAACACACACACACACACACACACACACACATCACACACACACACACACACACACACCGTCCAATAACTCAACATTTGCACTGCGGTTTGCAGATTAAAGAAGGTGAAAATGTGTAAAACAACACAAAAAGGTAGTGTGAAAAATAAAATGTATTAAAAAATCTACTTTATTCATTATTTAAAATATGTTAGAGCAAATGAGCTAACTGATCATCTGCAGAGGAATGGTCTATTTGAAGAGTTTCAGTCAGGTTTTAGAATTCATCATAGTACAGAAACAGCATTAGTGAAGGTTACAAATGATCTTCTTATGGCCTCAGACAGTGGACTCATCTCTGTGCTTGTTCTGTTAGACCTCAGTGCTGCTTTTGATACTGTTGACCATAAAATTTTATTACAGAGATTAGAGCATGTCATAGGTATTAAGGGCACTGCGCTGCAGTGGTTTGAATCATATTTGTCTAATAGATTATAATTTGTTCATGTAAATGGGGAATCGTCTTCACAGACTAAAGTTAATTATGGAGTTCCACAAGGTTCTGTGCTAGGACCAATTTTATTCACTTTATACATGTTTCCCTTAGGCAGTATTATTAGACGGCATTGCTTAAATTTTCATTGTTACGCAGATGATACCCAGCTTTATCTATCCATGAAGCCAGAGGACACACACCAATTAGCTAAACTGCAGGATTGTCTTACAGACATAAAGACATGGATGACCTCTAATTTCCTGCTTTAAACTCAGATAAAACTGAAGTTATTGTACTTGGCCCCACAAATCTTAGAAACATGGTGTCTAACCAGATCCTTACTCTGGATGGCATTACCCTGACCTCTAGTAATACTGTGAGAAATCTTGGAGTCATTTTTGATCAGGATATGTCATTCAAAAGCGCATATTAAACAAATATGTAGGACTGCTTTTTTTGCATTTACGCAATATCTCTAAAATCAGAAAGGTCTTGTCTCAGAGTGATGCTGAAAAACTAATTCATGCATTTATTTCCTCTAGGCTGGACTATTGTAATTCATTATTATCAGGTTGTCCTAAAAGTTCCCTAAAAAGCCTTCAGTTAATTCAAAATGCTGCAGCTAGAGTACTGACGGGGACTAGAAGGAGAGAGCATATCTCACCCATATTGGCCTCTCTTCATTGGCTTCCTGTTAATTCTAGAATAGAATTTAAAATTCTTCTTCTTACTTATAAGGTTTTGAATAATCAGGTCCCATCTTATCTTAGGGACCTCGTAGTATCATATCACCCCAATAGAGCGCTTCTCTCTCAGACTGCAGGCTTACTTGTAGTTCCTAGGGTTTGTAAGAGTAGAATGGGAGCAGAGCCTTCAGCTTTCAGGCTCCTCTCCTGTGGAACCAGCTCCCAATTCAGATCAGGGAGACAGACACCCTCTCTACTTTTAAGATTAGGCTTAAAACTTTCCTTTTTGCTAAAGCTTATAGTTAGGGCTGGATCAGGTGACCCTGAACCATCCCCTTAGTTATGCTGCTATAGACGTAGACTGCTGGGGGGTTCCCATGATGCACTGTTTCTTTCTCTTTTTGCTCTGTATGCACCACTCTGCATTTAATCATTAGTGATCGATCTCTGCTCCCCTCCACAGCATGTCTTTTTCCTGGTTCTCTCCCTCAGCCCCAACCAGTCCCAGCAGAAGACTGCCCCTCCCTGAGCCTGGTTCTGCTGGAGGTTTCTTCCTGTTAAAAGGGAGTTTTTCCTTCCCACTGTAGCCAAGTGCTTGCTCACAGGGGGTCGTTTTGACCGTTGGGGTTTTACATAATTATTGTATGGCCTTGCCTTACAATATAAAGCGCCTTGGGGCAACTGTTTGTTGTGATTTGGCGCTATATAAAAAAATTGATTGATTGATTGATTAGAGGAAAACAGTGATACAAATGAAACTGGGCATGAATACATGAGAACAGAGATGGGGAGTGTACAACCCCAATTCCAATGAAGTTGGGACGTTGTGTAAAATGTAAATAAAAATAGAATACAATGATTTGCAAGTCCTCTTCAACCTATATTCAATTGAATACACCACAAAGACAAGATATTTAATGTTCAAACTGATAAACTTTATTGTTTTTGTGCAAATATTTGCTCATTTTGAAATGGATGCCTGCAACACGTTTCAAGAAAGCTGGGACAGTGGTATGTTTACCACTGTGTTACATCACCTTTCCCTCTAACAACACTCAATAAGCGTTTGGGAACTGAGGACACTAATTGTTGAAGCTTTGTAGGTGGAATTCTTTCCCATTCTTGCTTGATGTACAACTTCAGTTATTCAACAGTCCGGGTCTCCGTTGTCGTATTTTGCGCTTCATAATGCGCCACACATTTTCAATGGGTGACAGGTCTGGACTGCAGGCAGGCCAGTCTAGTACCCGCACTCTTTTACCTCAAAGCCACGCTGTTGTAACACGTGCAGAATGTGTCTTGGCATTGTTTTGCTGAAATAAACAGGGACGTCCCTGAAAAGACGTTGCTTGGTGGCAGCAGGTGTTGCTCTAAAACCTGGATGTACCTTTCAGCATTGATGGTGCCATCACAGATGTGTAAGTTGTCCATGCCATGGGCACTAACACACCCCCACACCATCACAGATGCTGGCTTTTGAACTTTGCACTCGTAACAATCTGGATGGTCTTTTTCCTCTTTTGTCCAGGGGACATGACGTCCATGATTTCCAAAAACAATTTGAAATGTGGACTCATCAGACCACAGCACACTTTTCCACTTTACGTCTGTCCATTTCAAATGAGCTCAGGTCCAGAGAAGACGGCGGTGTTTCTGGATGTTGTTGATGTATGGCTTTCACTTGCATGGCTGAGTTTAACTTGTAGATGTAGCGACGAACTGACAATGGGTTTTCTGAAGTGTTCCTGAGCCTACACAGTAAGATCCTTTACACAATGATGTCAGATTTTATTGCAGTGCTGCCTGAGGGATCGAAAGTCACGGGCATTCAATGGTGGTTTTTGGCCTTGCCGCTTACATGTAGAAAGTTCTCCAGATTCTCTGAATCTTCTGATTATATTATGGACTGTAGATGATGGAATCCCTAAATTCCTTGCAACTGAATGTTGAGAAACATTATTCTTAAACTGTTGGACTATTTTTTTTTTATGCACTTGTTCACAAATTGGTGATCTTCGCCCCATCTTTGCTTGTGAACAGCTGAGACTTTTGGGGATGCTCCTTTTATGAGACTGAGTGTCCTCAGGTCCCAAACACTTATTGAGTGTTGTTAGAAGGAAAGGTGATGTAACACAGTGGTAAACATACCACTGTCCCAACTTTTTTGAAAAGTGTTGCAGGCATCCATTTCAAAATGAGCAAATATTTGGACAAAAACAATAAAGTTTATCAGTTTGAACATTAAATATCTTGTCTTTGTGGTGTATTCAATTGAATATAGGTTGAAGAGGATTTGCAAATCATTGCATTCTGTTTTTATTTACATTTTACACAATGTCACAACTTCACTGGAATTGGGGTTGTATTATAGAGGAACTATTTTGCTTATGTGGTATATCACAAATTATATATTTTTGATTAATTTATTTATCTTTTAAATCTAAATCTAATTATTATAGAGCAACTATAGCGCTTATGGGCTGTATCACAAATTTACACTTAATTTTATTGCTGGTAAAGTATTTATTTTAGTGATATACTATGACAAATATAGTGAGTTGGTACTGTGATTTGACCTTTACAAACGACATGATTCCATATTCAATAGAAACTCATCATTTCTAACTTCCACTTTGTAAGACTAATACAGTTATTAAAACTAATACAAGACACTTAATGTAAGACTAATACAAAATATAGTTCTTATGGCTATTCCAGTATATTCAGGGTCACCACGGCAGATACAGTCAGCATTGCTATTTGGTGTTGTGGGCCGCCAGAAGAGGAGGTACTGCTGGCCCACCACCAGAGGGCGCCCTGCCTGAAGAGCGGGCTTCAGGCACGAGGGGTCGCTGCCGCCTTACAGGAACAGGCGAGGTGACAGCTGTCACTCATCAACTATGACAGCTGTCACCGATCATCTGCACTTCACCCCGGATAAAAGCAGGATGACACCTCCACCACGTCGCCGAGATATCGTACTTCTTTGGAGGTAACTTTCTCTGCCTGCATATTATAATAAGTGATTTCAAGAGCTACTTTGCTGCAGCTGTCTACCCAGAGGACCGGCGTGGGCCGCGACTGTTTCGTTCTACTTCCCACCAGATAAGTGGTTACTCAGACGCTGCACGAGTGTGTGTTAGAGGTGGAGATGGAATTCCCACCGTTGTTGTTACGGGGTGTACACACACCCACACTTGACTGTCTTTGCTCTTCGCCAGCAGTACCAGATCCGACACGCTGAGACAGTGGCCACCTGGGGGACTCGAGACCTGGCGGCTCCAGTATCCTTCGGGTTCGGTGGCGGTGGAAATCGTGTGGTTCCAGTTCTTCTCCAGACGGACGTCTCCTATCGTCGAGCCTGCCCACACGACACCTTTATCCATTGACTTGTATTTATTCTATAATCTGCTGTGTGTGGTTGTGACATTCACAACAGTAAAGTGTTCAAATTTAACTCCCTCTATTGTCCGTTCATTTACGCCCCCTGTTGTGGGTCCATGTCACTACACTTTCCCAACATTTGGCACAATTTTTACACCAGATGCTCTTCCTGATGCAACAACTCCAGTTTGACGTGCAGAAACACACAGGCTGAAGAGGTCTCCCATCTAAGGGCTAACCGGTGTCGCCGACCGAACGGTCCCCCCCCCTAAAAATCAGTCCCCCCCTGTCTTCACTGCGCATGAGTCATTTCTGTGCATCGGCCGCAATTCAACGACTATCACCTCGTTTCTGCTTCACACTGCCTCCAGTCATCATCTACCTCAGGGACAGATGTCTGAAGCTTTTGTACAATAATCATTTCCACATTAATTCAGCATTATTTCATCATAAAAGATGGAGGAAGCGACCAGAGCACCACAACCACAGAAGCCCCTGCTGTGTTCACTGCGTCTCTCTCATTTCAAAGCGTCAGTAGCAACTCACCGATTATCGCCTTGTTTCTGCTTAAAACTGACTTTAGAAAGATTTAAGAGGTTTTACTTTGGCATCTGATGGTTAATAATCACATTAATCCCTTTGATTGCTTTTGTTGTGGAGAGTCGGACTCAGAGAGTCAGACTCAGACAAGCTGCTGTGGTCCCAAATGACATGTGCAGTGCATAAGGCAGGGAGGACCAGTTTTTAGGGGGGACCATTCGATCTGCGACACCGGGACACACACTGCTTACAGTATCAGGCTTACACAGAGCAGACTGGCTGTGAATACAGACAAATAAAACTATGGAACCAAGTAAAAAAATCTATATATCATTGTTGGTGTAATTAAGATTAGTATCGACAGCTCATACAGTAGACTTGTGTGAGTGCTGTTTTACTGGTTCAGCAGATATCCAACAAAGGGTTTGGGCAAAATATGTTCACATTTTGTACTATGTTTTCACCACCAGCATCTCTGATCACTCGTTTACGTATTCAGCCTTCAGTGTATTTCTCAGTCAATTTTATGCCTGGGCCGGGGGGGTGCTTCATATGCATTTCAGAAGCTTTTCATTTTTTATTTATTTTATTGCATTTTCTTTACTTGATATAGGGAATGCAGTGAGTCTGCTATGTGCATGCCTGATCCCATCACATCACAGAAGCTCAGAGGTGGGCGATACCGGGAATTTTGGTATTGATCCGATACCAAGTAAATACAGGCCCATATCGCCGATACCGATACCGATACTTTTTCATATTTAAGCTTCAGAGATCCAATGGATCCAAAAGACCTAGAATTTTGCCAAACATTGTACGTGACAACAAAATACTTTATTATCACAATCAACATTAAAAAAAAAAAAAAAACTATCACTCAACACAACTTAAAACAAAATCTCCTGAGGTAGAGGGCTAACAAACCACAATACAAGGGTGTGCTGCTCCGTGTTGTGTGACACAGCGCAATGCTGCTCTTACAGACAGAGAGTAGACTTTGATGGATCTGCATGCTCAGCAGTCAGTGCGTGTGGGAAAGAAAAAAAGCTCGAGTATTGATCTTTTTACATGAGGATTGTTTAATATCAATACCAGCATTGGTATCGATATTATCGATATTAGGATCAATCCGCCCACCTCTACTGGTCAGTCCTAAGATGGGACACCTCTTACGAAGACCATGGACTGTGTGTGTTTCTCCAGGTGAAACTGGGCATCCGGTGTAAAACGTGTGCCAAATCCCTGTGTGGATCTGTACTGAATCCGCTATGGAGACCCTGTTCAAAGCTGGAAGATGAACTTTACGTTGGAAAATGATGATGTCTGTGACTTTTTTCCACAGTTGTCCTTTTTATACTGTTTTTATATGTTATATGTTTGTATGCTGTTTTCAAACTATACATCATACTTTTATACCTTTTATATTTATCTACTCGAGAACTCTGCGCAAGAATTCCAATGAACCCAAACCTTGCGTGCAAGTACAAATGGCAAATAAAGTATCTATCTATCTATCTATCTATCTATCTATCTATCTATCTATCTATCTATCTATCTATCTATCTATCTATCTATCTATCTATCTATCTATCTGTCTTTTTGACTATGCATGCTGCTTGACTCTGTTCATTTACATATGTGTATCTGTTTAATGATTTTAATCATGAATAGAGTTTAACATATGATGCAGACCCTCCTTTGACCTGCTGTGGTGACCCCGAGTGAAAACAAGGTGCCGAATGGACATACTTTACACTTTACACTTGAGTGATGCCACATCCCCCCTAAAAACAGATTCAAGCAGAGGACAAACACTGTTTTTTCCATAATGTCATGTGTACACTGAAGTTTCTTCTAGTCTTTGCACTGTTGTTTGAACAATGTGTTGCAAGAAGACAATACAAATGGCTGTTGTTGCATGTCAACACTTTCAACAGTTTTATTTAACTCTGGGTTTTTTCCATATTTCACATTACATTATCCATTTACTTCAATTTAAAGAAGAAATGTGAAATATGAAACTGTACAAGCATATGGAGTTTTGTGCAGATCTGGATAGTGATGTGGATCCAGTGGAGTGGAAAAAAGGTTAAAGTTGAAGTGTGCAGGATTTAGTGTCATCTAGTGGTGAGGTTGCAGACTGCATTGTGATGTCACGGGTCAGTTTTGTTTTCCTTCAAGTTTTAGTTTCTTGGTGATGACAGTACATGCTCCCTTCCCTTCTCTTGCAATACGTAATGTGTATGATTCATTATTTCACAAAAATGAGGTTCTCCAACTTATTAGCCTGCACAGGGAACCAGCAGACAGTGTACAGAGAAACAAACACTAGTTCCGCTTCTTTTACTTCAGTCTTCAAGCCATGTTGTGAAATATAAAAACTAAGAAAGCATGTTCCTTTTGGGCTACATGAGCGGCCTCATGCCCATGTAGATATGACGGGCTCAAAGCTGATTAATGCACATCGGTTCACTGTTGGAGTTAATTATGCACTAATGCACAGATGGCTATGAATGCTGTATTCCATTTATGTGTAACCGAGTGGAAAATGTAATGCACTTTACATTTAACACCACCAGAGGATATTTTTGTATTTGGGATACTCCCTTGGGTCGCGTGAGAATTAGGACGTCCTCTCATCTCCCTGGTTGTGACACGCAGCGGTTGTCTGAGATGGATGTCCCAGGCGTTTGGAGATAACCGTAGCCAGTGGATGGTCCTGGGAAGTACAGAAGACTGTTGGTAACAGCAAGGCACAAACTCACCCCCTTCGAGTAGGCTGTGTTTGGGGAACCACGTTATTGGAAAGAAAGCCACTGCAGTTATTGTCTCTTGCTCATTTTTAGTTGTACAGTAGTGTTCAGAATAAGAGTAGTGCTATGTGACTAAAAAGATTAATCCAGGTTTTGAGTATATTTCTTATTGTTACATGGGAAACAAGGTACCAGTAGATTCAGTAGATTCTCACAAATCCAACAAGACCAAGCATTCATGATATGCACACTCTTAAGGCTATGAAATTGGGCTATTTGTAAAAAAAAAAAGTAGAAAAGGGGGTGTTCACAATAATAGTAGTGTGGCCTTCAGTCAGTGAGTTTGTCAATTTTGTGGAACAAACAGGTGTGAATCAGGTGTCCCCTATTTAAGGATGAAGCCAGCACCTGTTGAACATGCTTTTCTCTTTGAAAGCCTGAGGAAAATGGGACGTTCCAGACATCGTTCAGAAGAACAGCGTAGTTTGATTAAAAAGTTGATTGGAGAGGGGAAAACCTATACGCAGGTGCAAAAAATTATAGGCTGTTTATCTACAATGATCTCTAATGCTTTAAAATGGACAAAAAAAAAACAGAGACGCATGGAAGAAAACGGAAAATAACCATCAAAATGGATAGAAGAATAACTAGAATGGCAAAAGCTCACCCACTGATCAGCTCCAGGATGACCAAAGACAGTCTGGAGTTACCTGTAAGTGCTGTGACAGTTAGAAGACGCCTGTGTGAAGCTAATTTATTTGCAAGAATCCCCCGCAAAGTCCCTCTGTTAAATAAAAGACATGTGCAGAAGAGGTTACAATTTGCCAAAGAACACATCAACTGGCCTAAAGAGAAATGGAGGAATATTTTGTGGACTGATGAGAGTAAAATTGTTCTTTTTGGGTCCAAGGGATGCAGAGAGTTTGCGAGACGACCTCCAAACTCTGAATTCAAGCCACAGTTCACAGTGAAGACAGTGAAGCATGGTGGTGCAAGCATCATGATATGGGCATGTTTCTCCTACTATGGTGTTGGGCCTATATATCACATACCAGGTAACATGGATCAAGTTGGATATGTCAAAATACTTGAAGAGGTCATGTTGCCTTTTGCTGAAGAAGACATGCCCTTGAAATGGGTGTTTCAACAAGACAATGACCCCAAGAATAGTAGTAAACAAGCAAAATCTTGGTTCCAAACCAACAAAATTAATGCCTCACAGATGTGAAGAAATCATGAAAAACTGTGGTTATACAATTAAATACTAGTTTAGTGATTCACAGGATTGCTAAAAAAGCAGTTTGAACATAATAGTTTTGAGTTTGTAGCGTCAACAGCAGATGCTACTATTATTGTGAACAATCAATCAATTCAATCAATTTTATTTATATAGCGCCAAATCACAACAAACAGTTGCCCCAAGGCGCTTTATATTGTAAGGCAAGGCCATACAATAATTACGTAAAAACCCCAACGGTCAAAACGACCCCCTGTGAGCAAGCACTTGGTGACAGTGGGAAGGAAAAACTCCCTTTTAACAGGAATAAACCTCCAGCAGAACCAGGCTCAGGGAGGGGCAGTCTTCTGCTGGGACTGGTTGGGGCTGAGGGAGAGAACCAGGAAAAAGACATGCTGTGGAGGGGAGCAGAGATCAATCAATCAATCAATCAATCAATTTTTTTATATAGCGCCAAATCACAACAAACAGTTGCCCCAAGGCGCTCAACAATAATCAGGTCCCCAAGATGGGACCTGATTATTCAAAACCTTATAAGTAAGAAGAAGAATTTTAAATTCTATTCTAGAATTAACAGGAAGCCAATGAAGAGAGGCCAATATGGGTGAGATATGCTCTCTCCTTCTAGTCCCCGTCAGTACTCTAGCTGCAGCATTTTGAATTAACTGAAGGCTTTTCAGGGAACTTTTAGGACAACCTGATAATAATGAATTACAATAGTCCAGCCTAGAGGAAATAAATGCATGAATTAGTTTTTCAGCATCACTCTGAGACAAGACCTTTCTAATTTTAGAGATATTGCGTAAATGCAAAAAAAAGCAGTCCTACATATTTGTTTAATATGCGCTTTGAATGACATATCGTGATCAAAAATGACTCCAAGATTTCTCACAGTATTACTAGAGGTCAGGGTAATGCCATCCAGAGTAAGGATCTGGTTAAACACCATGTTTCTAAGATTTGTGGGGCCAAGTACAATAACTTCAGTTTTATCTGAGTTTAAAAGCAGGAAATTAGAGGTCATCCATGTCTTTATGTCTGTAAGACAATCCTGCAGTTTAGCTAATTGGTGTGTGTCCTCTGGCTTCATGGATAGATAAAGCTGGGTATCATCTGCGTAACAATGAAAATTTAAGCAATGCCGTCTAATAATACTGCCTAAGGGAAGCATGTATAAAGTGAATAAAATTGGTCCTAGCACAGAACCTTGTGGAACTCCATAATTAACCTTAGTCTGTGAAGAAGATTCCCCATTTACATGAACAAATTGTAATCTATTAGATAAATATGATTCAAACCACCGCAGCGCAGTGCCTTTAATACCTATGGCATGCTCTAATCTCTGTAATAAAATTTTATGGTCAACAGTATCAAAAGCAGCACTGAGGTCTAACAGAACAAGCACAGCGATGAGTCCACTGTCCGAGGCCATAAGAAGATCATTTGTAACCTTCACTAATGCTGTTTCTGTACTATGATGAATTCTAAAACCTGACTGAAACTCTTCAAATAGACCATTCCTCTGCAGATGATCAGTTAGCTGTTTTACAACTACCCTTTCAAGAATTTTTGAGAGAAAAGGAAGGTTGGAGATTGGCCTATAATTAGCTAAGATAGCTGGGTCAAGTGATGGCTTTTTAAGTAATGGTTTAATTACTGCCACCTTAAAAGCCTGTGGTACATAGCCAACTAACAAAGATAGATTGATCATATTTAAGATCAAAGCATTAAATAATGGTGGGGCTTCCTTGAGCAGCCTGGTAGGAATGGGGTCTAATAGACATGTTTGTTGTGTGGGCCGCTGAAGAGGAGGTACTGCTGGCCCACCACCACTAGAGGGCGCCCTGCCTGGAGTGCGGGCTCCAGGCACCGGAGGGCGCTGCCGCCTTACAGGAGCAGCCAGGATGACAGCTGTCACCCATCACCGGAGACAGCTGATCCCAATCACTACGGAAGTATATCAGCAGGACGGCATCTCCACCTCATTTGCCGAGATATCGTTTCTACCAGAGAGGTAACGTATCAAAGCAAATAGAGTGCATCTTTGGATTGAGCTAGTTTTTTGGATTACTGTTCCAACGAGAGGTGGAGGTACCTTTCCTGCTGTTCGGAGTCCTGGGTGCATACGCGCCCCCATCTAACTGTTCTTTGCTCCTCGCCAGCAGTACCAGGTCCGACACGCGGAGGCAGTGGCCACCTGGGAGTTCGGGACTTGGCGGCTCCAGTATTCCCGGGGTCCTGTGGCGGAGGAAGCCGTGTGGTTCCGGTCTTACCTTGGAGAGGCGTCTCCTATCTTCGAGCCTGCCCACACGACACTTTTGTGAATTGACTGTTGTCCATTGCTGTGATTGGTTGTATTCGTTGTGCACATTCACAACAGTAAAGCGTTGTTATTTTGACTTACTCCATTGTCCGTTCATTTGCGCCCCCTGTTGTGGGTCCGTGTTCCTACACTTTCCCAACAATGTTGATGGTTTGGATGAAGTAACTAATGAAAATAACTCAGACAGAACAATCTGAGAGAAAGAGTCTAACCAAATACCAGCATCACTGAAAGCAGCCAAAGATAACGATACGTCTTTGGGATGGTTATGAGTAATTTTTTCTCTAATAGTTAAAATTGTATTAGCAAAAAAAGTCATGAAGTCATTACTACTTAAAGTTAAAGGAATACTCGGCTCAATAGAGCTCTGACTCTTTGTCAGCCTGGCTACAGTGCTGAAAAGAAACCTGGGGTTGTTCTTATTTTCTTCAATTAGTGATGAGTAGTAAGATGTCCTAGCTTTACGGAGGGCTTTTTTATAGAGCAACAGACTCTTTTTCCAGGTTAAGTGAAGATCTTCTAAATTAGTGAGACGCCATTTCCTCTCCAACTTACGGGTTATCTGCTTTAAGCTGCGAGTTTGTGAGTTATACCACGGAGTCAGGCACTTCTGATTTAAAGCTCTCTTTTCCAGAGGAGCTACAGCATCCAAAGTTGTCTTCAATGAGGATGTAAAACTATTGACGACATACACTATCTCACTTACAGAGTTTAGGTAGCTACTCTGCACCGTGTTGGTATATGGCATTAGAGAACATAAAGAAGGAATCATATCCTTAAACCTAGTTACAGCACTTTCTGAAAGACTTCTAGTGTAATGAAACTTATTCCCCACTGCTGGGTAGTCCATCAGAGTAAATGTAAATGTTATTAAGAAATGATCAGACAGAAAGGAGTTTTCAGGGAATACTGTTAAGTCTTCAATTTCCATACCATAAGTCAGAACAAGATCTAAGATATGATTAAAGTGGTGGGTGGACTCATTTACATTTTGAGCAAAGCCAGTTGAGTCTAATAATAGATTAAATGCAGTGTTGAGGCTGTCATTCTCAGCATCTGTGTTGATGTTAAAATCGCCCACTATAATTATCTTATCTGAGCTAAGCACTATGTCAGACAAAAGGTCTGAAAATTCACAGAGAAACTCACAGTAACGACCAGGAGGACGATAGATAACAACAAATAAAACTGGTTTTTGGGACTTCCAATTTGGATGGACAAGACTAAGAGTCAAGCTTTCAAATGAATTAAAGCTCTGTCTAGGTTTTTGATTAATTAATAAGCTGGAATGGAAGATTGCTGCTAATCCTCCGCCTCGGCCCGTGCTACGAGCATTCTGGCAGTTAGTGTGACTCGGGGGTGTTGACTCATTTAAACTAACATATTCATCCTGCTGTAACCAGGTTTCTGTAAGGCAGAATAAATCAATATGTTGATCAATTATTATATCATTTACTAACAGGGACTTAGAAGAGAGAGACCTAATGTTTAATAGACCACATTTAACTGTTTTAGTCTGTGGTGCAGTTGAAGGTGCTATATTATTTTTTCTTTTTGAATTTTTATGCTTAAATAGATTTTTGCTGGTTATTGGTGGTCTGGGAGCAGGCACCGTCTCTACGGGGATGGGGTAATGAGGGGATGGCAGGGGGAGAGAAGCTGCAGAGAGGTGTGTAAGACTACAACTCTGCTTCCTGGTCCCAACCCTGGATAGTCACGGTTTGGAGGATTTAAGAAAATTGGACAGATTTCTAGAAATAAGAGCTGCTCCATCCAAAGTGGGATGGATGCCGTCTCTCCTAACAAGACCAGGTTTCCCCCAGAAGCTTTGCCAATTATCTATGAAGCCCACCTCATTTTTTGGACACCACTCAGACAGCCAGCAATTCAAGGAGAACATGCGGCTAAACATGTCACTCCCGGTCCGATTGGGGAGGGGCCCAGAGAAAACTACAGAGTCCAACATTGTTTTTGCAAAGTTACACACCGATGCAATGTTAATTTTAGTGACCTCCAATTGGCGTAACCGGGTGTCATTACTGCCGACGTGAATTACAATCTTACCAAATTTACGCTTAGCCTTAGCCAGCAGTTTCAAATTTCCTTCAATGTCGCCTGCTCTGGCCCCCGGAAGACAATTGACTATGGTTGCTGGTGTCGCTAACTTCACATTTCTCAAAACAGAGTCGCCAATAACCAGAGTTTGATCCTCGGCGGGTGTGTCGCCGAGTGGGGAAAAACGGTTAGAAATGTGAACGGGTTGGCGGTGTACACGGGGCTCACAGTCACCCAGTTGGCCTGCTTTCCCGGCTGCTCGGGATCTGCCAGAGGGAAACTAACGGCGGCTAAGCTACCTTGGTCTGCACCGACTACAGGGGCCTGGCTAGCTGTAGAATTTTCCACGGTGCGGAGCCGAGTCTCCAATTCGCCCAGCCTGGCCTCCAAAGCTACGAATAAGCTACACTTATTACAAGTACCATTACTGCTAAAGGAGGCCGAGGAATAACTAAACATTTCACACCAAGAGCAGAAAAGTGTGGGAGAGACAGGAGAAGCCGCCATGCTAAACCGGCTAAGAGCTAGTAGCTGCACTAAGCTAGCAGATTCCTAAAAACACACAAAGTGAATAATGTGTAAATAATTTAGAGGTGATTCAGCAGAGGGAGTGCTTTAGTTAAGGCACGTGAAGATTACACTGTGAAACAAATCATTATCTAGGTAACTAGATCAAACTAACTGCGCAGATTAAACAGCTAACAGATACAGAAAAACACTGCTGTGCTCCGGAACAGGAAGTGATACAATACCGCAGTGAGAGCCAACCACCAGTAGAAGCAAGCACGAACACCACCTTTTCTACTTTTTTTTACTAATAGCCCAATTTCATAGCCTTAAGAGTGTGCATATCATGAATGCTTGGTCTTGTTGGATTTGTGAGAATCTACTGAATCTACTGGTACCTTGTTTCCCATGTAACAATAACAAATATACTCAAAACCTGGATTAATCTTTTTAGTCACATAACACTACTATTATTCTGAACACTACTGTATTCTTTTCCTCCATTTGGTTTCTGTTTTTGTTTTCCTGTTTCATTGCACAGCCATTTTGTTTTATATAACTGTATATGTTTGGGAACATGAAACATGGAAACTCCACACAGAAAGGCCACAAGTGGGAATCAAACCCATGGACCTCTTGCTGTGAGGCAACAGTGCTAACCACTAATCCACTGTGCTGCCTGAAATGCAAATCATTTTCCTAATTTTTAGTTACATATTGTTTTTCTCTATTTGGTTTGTTTTCTTTTTCCTGTTTTATTGCACAGCTATTTTGTTTTATGTCGCTGTATATTTTTGGGAACCTGACAGTTGTGGCTGCAAAACTGTATTAAAGGGCCATTTGGTGAGAGCACTGAGGCTGCCCTGGAAATTTCCATGAAGGCCACAGTTTTGTGTGAGGGATAAGGGGTCAGTGTTACAGGGGAAAAAAACAGAGAACCCTGAATTTTATTGACCTTTTCCTGGTTTTATTTATTCTAAAAGTTTCGTATTGTCACTTTGTATAAACTGTGACCCAAACCACTCATTAATTTTGTTCAGAAATGCTGTAAGGAACCCCAAAAGACAATTCTTGCGTCCTGTGCAGTGTCAGTTTCACCAGACTACACAATTTGGTACCAGGACTGGGGTTCTGCTAAACTGGTAATTGGAATGCAATTTTAGTTTTAAGTGAATTGGGTTTTAAGGTAAAAGGAGGAAAGAGATAATTGTAGTGGCAGAGACCCACGGTGCCTGGTGTGGTGTACTGCGGAGAGGCGGTCCTGGAGCTGTAATCAGAGGACCCGACCGTCTAGATTGGATGATAACGAGGGGCCAGATCTTCATTGGGGGAGTGGAGGATAACACGGTGACGCCTGAGAAACCTTTTGTATTTGGACTTTGAATTAAACAGCATTTAGACATTTCATCATGTTCGTGTCAGGCAGTGATGATGAACAAAAGCCCAAATCCAGATGCAGAGATGGCTCCTGTTGTTGATATTCACACCAAGTTATCTGAACTGAGTAACAAAGCATGATGAAGTTATGGCTAGAATAACTGCTTTGAGTAATGGAACTAATCGGTCATATATGTATCTGCCACGAGAGCAGTCATTTCAGCCTGTTAGTATCAGCCTTGTTCTTCAAAGGTGGCTGGACACAATTGCAGGACACAAACACACAGCTTGTGGAGGTTAGAATCGTTTACTAAAGGCATGTGCTGTAGTCGGTAAACGGAAAGGAACAAGAACAAGCAACAGTACAAAAACATCAAGCTTAAGGTGTGGTCAAGAAGAACAGGCAGGTGGTCAAAAAAACACAATGAGGCAAGCAGGACTAAGCAAGAACACAAAACAGAGCTGGGAGGAAGGCACAAAGCACATCGATCTGGCGAGGGACTAAAGCACCCAGTGAGCTTTAATAACCCCAGGTGAGGAGCTGCAAATCAGGAATATCTGTGTGTGTGGAAAGCACCAGAACAATCTGTTAGCAGCAATCTTCCATTCCAGCTTATTAATTAATCAAAAACCCAGACAGAGCTTTAATTCATTTGAAAGCTTGACTCTTAGTCTTGTCCATCCAAATTGGAAGTCCCAAAAACCAGTTTTATTTGTTGTTATCTATCGTCCTCCTGGTCGTTACTGTGAGTTTCTCTGTGAATTTTCAGACCTTTTGTCTGACTTAGTGCTTAGCTCAGATAAGATAATTATAGTGGGCGATTTTAACATCCACACAGATGCTGAGAATGACAGCCTCAACACTGCATTTAATCTATTATTAGACTCAACTGGCTTTGCTCAAAATGTAAATGAGTCCACCCACCACTTTAATCATATCTTAGATCTTGTTCTGACTTATGGTATGGAAATTGAAGACTTAACAGTATTCCCTGAAAACTCCCTTCTGTCTGATCATTTCTTAATAACATTTACATTTACTCTGATGGACTACCCAACAGTGGGGAATAAGTTTCATTACACTAGAAGTCTTTCAGAAAGCGCTGTAACTAGGTTTAAGGATATGATTCCTTCTTTATGTTCTCTAATGCCATATACCAACACAGTGCAGAGTAGCTACCTAAACTCTGTAAGTGAGATAGAGTATCTCGTCAATAGTTTTACATCCTCATTGAAGACAACTTTGGATGCTGTAGCTCCTCTGAAAAAGAGAGCTTTAAATCAGAAGTGCCTGACTCCGTGGTATAACTCACAAACTCGCAGCTTAAAGCAGATAACCCGTAAGTTGGAGAGGAAATGGCGTCTCACTAATTTAGAAGATCTTCACTTAGCCTGGAAAAAGAGTCTGTTGCTCTATAAAAAAGCCCTCCGTAAAGCTAGGACATCTTACTACTCATCACTAATTGAAGAAAATAAAAACAACCCCAGGTTTCTTTTCAGCACTGTAGCCAGGCTGACAAAGAGTCAGAGCTCTATTGAGCCGAGTATTCCTTTAAGTTTAACTAGTTGTTGTGAAAGTGTAGGAACACGGACCCACAACAGGGGGCGACAATGAACGGACAATGGAGGAATCAAATAACACTGTTTTTACTGTTGTGGAAAAAGGGCACAACAAATACAACTGATAACAATAGAGAGATTTAGTCTAATTCAAAGGTGTCGTGTGGGCAGGCTCGACGATAGGAGACGTCTGTCCAAGTCGAACCGGAACCAACCCGATCTCCTCCGCCACCGGACCCCGGGGATACTGGAGCCGCCAAGTCCCGAATTCCCAGGTGGCCACTGCCTCCGCTCGCCGGATCCGGTACTGCTGGCAGGAAACAGAAACAGTCAGGTGTGGATGCGGCTGCACCCAGCAACACGGAGGGTGGAGAGTCCACCTCCACCTCTCGTCAACAACTGGTATGTGCAGGAGTATGAGTACTTATCAAAAAGGTTGATGAAAAGTCCAACTCAGTCTCCAGCTGCAAGTACTCACTGACTACTGTCAAAACACAAAGCAACAATGTTCACTGTCTGAAAGACAACACAACGGCTGAGTACGTTACCTCTTTAGGTATGGCGATATCTCGGCAAATGAGGTGGAGATGCCGTCCTGCTGATATACCTCCGTCTTGATTGGGATCAGCTGTCTCCCGTGATGGATGACAGCTGTCGTCCTGGCTGCTCCTGTGAGGCGGGAGCGCCCTCTGATGTCTGGAGCCCGCACTCCAGGCAGGGCGCCCTCTGGTGGTGGTGGGCCAGCAGTTCCTTTTTTTCAGCGGCCCACACAACAGGACCCCCCCCTCAACGGGCGCCTCCTGGCGCACGACCGGGCTTGTCAGGGTGGCGACGGTAGAAGTCAACCAGGAGGGCCGGGTCCAGGATGAAGCCCTTCTTCACCCAGGAGCGTTCTTCGGGGCCGTACCCTTCCCAGTCCACCAGATACTGAAAGCCCCGGCCCATTCGTCGAACGTTGAGGAGCCGGCGTACGGTCCAGGCCGGCTCTCCGTCGATGATCCGGGCAGGAGGCGGCGCCGGACCCGGAGTGCAGAGGGGTGAGGTGTGATGGGGTTTAATCCTGGAGACGTGAAATACCGGATGAATCCGCAGTGAGGCCGGAAGCTGGAGCCTCACTGCGGCGGGATTGATGACCTTGAGTATTTTGTAGGGGCCGATGTATCGTTCTTGCAGTTTCGGGGAGTCCACTTGTAGGGGAATGTCCTTGGTGGACAACCATACCTCCTGCCCAGGGCGATACGTGGGAGCCGGGGCCCGCCGCCGGTCTGCATGGTTCTTCGCCCTCGTCCGGGCCTTTAACAAAGCAGAATGGGCGGCACGCCACACCCGATGGCACTTCCGTAGGTGGGCCTGGACCGAGGGCACACCGACCTCCCCCTCAACCACCGGAAACAACGGGGGTTGATACCCCAAGCATACCTCAAAGGGGGAGAGGCCGGTGGCGGACGACACTTGGCTGTTGTGGGCGTACTCAATCCAGGCCAGGTGGGTACTCCAGGCCGTCGGGTGCGCGGCTGTCACACAGCGTAGGGTTTGCTCCATCTCCTGGTTGGCCCGTTCTGCTTGTCCGTTGGTCTGGGGGTGGTACCCGGACGAGAGACTGACCGTGGCCCCCAGTTCCCGGCAAAAGCTCCTCCAAACATGCGAGGAGAACTGGGGACCGCGATCGGAGACGATGTCTGATGGTATCCCATGCAGACGGACGACGTGGAGGACTAGGAGGTCCGCTGTCTCCTGGGCCGTTGGCAGCTTCGGGAGGGCCACGAAGTGGGCCGCCTTGGAGAATCGGTCCACTATCGTGAGGACGACGGTGTTTCCCTGGGACGGCGGGAGACCCGTGACGAAATCCAGGCCGATGTGAGACCAGGGGCGATGAGGCACGGGCAGCGGCTGTAGCAATCCCGGTGTCTTGCGGTGGTCTGCCTTGCCCCTGGCGCAGGTGGTACAGGCCTGGATGTAACCCCGGACGTCGGCCTCCAGGGACGCCCACCAGAAGCGCTGCCGGACGACTGCCACGGTTCTTCGCACCCCAGGATGACAGGAGAGCTTAGAACCGTGACAGAAGTCCAAAACTGCAGCCCTGGCTTCTGGTGGGACGTAAAGTTTGTTCTTCGGTCCGGTTCCGGGGTCCGGGTCTCGTGTCAGGGCCTCCCGGACGGTCTTCTCTACGTCCCAGGTGAGGGCGGCCACGATAGCGGACTCCGGGATGATGGGTTCCGGGGGATCCGACGGCTCCGTTTTGACCTCATCTTCATGTACCCGGGACAAAGCATCCGATCTTTGGTTTTTGGTCCCGGGACGGTAGGTGATCCTGAAGTCAAAACGGCCGAAGAACAGTGACCAGCGGGCTTGCCTGGGGTTCAGCCGCTTGGCGGTCCTGATATACTCCAGGTTCCGGTGGTCAGTGAAGACCGTGAACGGCACGGACGTTCCCTCCAACAGATGTCTCCACTCCTCAAGAGCCTCTTTCACCGCAAGGAGCTCTCGATTGCCGACGTCATAGTTCCGTTCGGCTGGGGTCAACCTGCGGGAAAAATAGGCACACGGGTGAAGGACCTTATCGGTCTTCCCGCTCTGGGACAGCACGGCTCCTATCCCTGAGTCCGAGGCGTCCACCTCAACCACCAACTGGCGACTAGGATCGGGCTGCACCAGAACAGGTGCAGACGAGAAGCGCCGTTTCAACTCCTTAAATGCGACATCGCACCGATCCGACCAGGTGAAGGGGACTTCTGGTGAGGTCAGGGCTGTCAGGGGGCTAACTACCTGACTGTAGCCCTTAATGAACCTCCTGTAGAAATTAGCAAAGCCTAGGAACTGTTGCAATTTCCTACGGCTTGTGGGTTGGGGCCAGTCTCTCACCGCCGCAACCTTGGCCGGATCAGGAGCGACGGAGTTGGAGGAGATGATGAACCCCAGGAAGGACAAAGACGTGCGGTGGAACTCACACTTTTCGCCCTTCACAAACAGCCGGTTCTCCAACAACTGCTGCAGGACCTGACGTACATGCCTGACATGAGTCTCAGGATCCGGAGAAAAGATGAGTATATCGTCTAGATATACGAAGACGAACCGGTGCAGGAAGTCCCGCAAGACGTCGTTAACCAAGGCTTGGAACATCGCGGGGGCGTTTGTGAGGCCGAACGGCATGACCAGGTACTCAAAGTGACCTAAGGGGGTGTTAAATGTCGTTTTCCACTCGTCTCCCTTCCGGATCCGAACCAGGTGATACGCATTTCTAAGATCAAGCTTGGTAAAAATTTTGGCTCCATGCAGGGGCGTGAACACCGAATCCAACAGGGGCAACGGGTATCGGTTGCGAACCGTGATTTCGTTCAGCCCCCTATAATCAATGCATGGACGAAGTCCGCCGTCTTTTTTACCCACAAAAAAGAAACCTGCGCCCATCGGGGAGGTGGAATTCCGGATCAACCCGGCAGCTAACGAGTCCCGGATGTAGGTCTCCATTGATTCACGCTCAGGCCGTGAGAGGTTGTACAGCCTACTGGACGGGAACTCACTGCCCGGAACCAAATCAATGGCACAATCGTACGGACGGTGGGGGGGAAGCGTGAGAGCCAGATCCTTGCTGAACACGTCGACAAGGTCATGGTACTCCACCGGCACCGTCCCCAGATTGGGCGGGACTCTGACCTCCTCCTTAGCTTGGGAGCCGGGAGGAACCGAGGAACCTAGACACACCCGATGGCAGGTCTCGCTCCACTGAACCACTACCCCGGACGGCCAATCAATCCGGGGATTGTGCTTCAACATCCAGGGAAAACCTAAAACCACACGGGAAGTGGCCTGAGTCACAAAAAACTCAATCACCTCCCGGTGGTTTCCTGACACCACCAGCGTTACAGGTGGTGTCTTATGTGTGATCGGAGGGAGTAGGGAGCCATCTAGTGCCCGAACCTGCACAGGCGAGGTAAGCGCCACCAGAGGGAGCCCTATCTCCCTGGCCCATCTGCTATCCAACAGATTCCCCTCAGAGCCCGTGTCCACCAGTGCTGGGGCCTTCAGGGTTGAGTCCTCATAAAGGATCGTAACCGGGAGTCGTGTGGCAATGTGGGTGTGTCCCACGTGAATGTCTCGGCCCACCCCTAGCCCAGTTTCTAGGGGCGGGCGTTGGAGTTTAACCGCTCGGGGCAGTCTCTCATATGGTGCTCTATTGCACCACAAACAAAACAAGCTCCATGGGCCCGTCTCCTCTGTGCATCTGATGCCCTAAATGTTGCCCTACTCGTGTCCATAGCTTCGTCAGTAGGGGGAGCTGTGGCCCCACGGAGCGCAGGGGCCGTGGAGCGTGGGGAAGGCGGAGCGCGGTCGGAACCGGAAGGGAGAGGGACGGCGCATGCCCGGCCACGCCCTTCGTCTCGTTCCCGCCGTCGTTCTTCTAACCGGTTGTCTAACCGTATGACGAGATCGATGAGCCCATCTAAATCCCGCGGTTCGTCCTTAGCCACCAGGTGCTCCTTAAGAACCAAAGACAGTCCGTTTACAAAGGCGGCGCGGAGGGCAGCGCTATTCCAGCCGGATCTCGCAGCCGCAATGCGGAAGTCGACTGCATAGGCAGCTGCGCTCCGGCGCCCCTGTCTCATTGACAGTAGCACGGTTGAAGCGGTTTCGCCTCTATTAGGGTGATCGAACACGGTTCTGAGCTCCCTTACAAACCCATCGTATGTCAGAAGGAGCCGTGAAGACTGCTCCCAGAGCGCTGTAGCCCAAGCGTGTGCCTCACCGCGAAGCAGGTTTATAACATAAGCTACTTTACTAGCATCGGTCGCGTACATGACGGGACGCTGTGCGAAGACGAGCGAACACTGCATCAGAAAATCCGCGCACGTCTCCACACAGCCTCCGTACGGCTCTGGGGGGCTTATGTATGCTTCCGGGGAAGGTGGGAGAGGTCGTTGAACAACCAGTGGAACGTCAACGCTACGCACAGGGTCTACGGGAGGGAGAGCCGCAGCGGCTTCCAGCTGCGCGGCGAGAGCCTCCACCCTGCGGTTCAGGAGGACGTTCTGCTCGGTCATCAAATCTAACCGAGTCGTGAAAGCGGTGAGGATCCGCTGCAACTCACCGATTACCCCTCCTGCGGACGCCTGCGCGTCCTGTTCTTCCATTGGCCGTTCAACAGCCGGTTGACGCCCCTCGGGATCCATGACGCTGGCCGAGATATCCTGTTGTGAAAGTGTAGGAACACGGACCCACAACAGGGGGCAACAATGAACGGACAATGGAGGAATCAAATAACACTGTTTTTACTGTTGTGGAAAAAGGGCACAACAAATACAACTGATAACAATAGAGAGATTTAGTCTAATTCAAAGGTGTCGTGTGGGCAGGCTCGACGATAGGAGACGTCTGTCCAAGTCGAACCGGAACCAACCCGATCTCCTCCGCCACCGGACCCCGGGGATACTGGAGCTGCCAAGTCCCGAATTCCCAGGTGGCCACTGCCTCCGCTCGCCGGATCCGGTACTGCTGGCAGGAAACAGAAACAGTCAGGTGTGGATGCGGCTGCACCCAACAACACGGAGGGTGGAGAGTCCACCTCCACCTCTCGTCAACAACTGGTATGTGCAGGAGTATGAGTACTTATCAAAAAGGTTGATGAAAAGTCCAACTCAGTCTCCAGCTGCAAGTACTCACTGACTACTGTCAAAACACAAAGCAACAATGTTCACTGTCTGAAAGACAACACAACGGCTGAGTACGTTACCTCTTTAGGTATGGCGATATCTCGGCAAATGAGGTGGAGATGCCGTCCTGCTGATATACCTCCGTCTTGATTGGGATCAGCTGTCTCCCGTGATGGATGACAGCTGTCGTCCTGGCTGCTCCTGTGAGGCGGGAGCGCCCTCTGATGTCTGGAGCCCGCACTCCAGGCAGGGCGCCCTCTGGTGGTGGTGGGCCAGCAGTACCTCCTCTTCAGCGGCCCACACAACACTAGTAATGACTTCATGACTTTCTTTGCTAATAAAATTTTAACTATTAGAGAAAAAATTACTCATAACCATCCCAAAGATGTATCGTTATCTTTGGCTGCTTTCAGTGATGCCGGTATTTGGTTAGACTCTTTCCCTCAGATTGTTCTGTCTGAGTTATTTTCATTAGTTACTTCATCCAAACCATCAACATGTCTATTAGACCCCATTCCTACCAGGCTGCTCAAGGAAGCCCTACCATTATTTAATGCTTCAATCTTAAATATGATCAATCTATCTTTATTAGTTGGCTATGTACCACAGGCTTTTAAGGTGACAGTAATTAAACCATTACTTAAAAAGCCATCACTTGACCCAGCTATCTTAGCTAATTATAGGCCAATCTCCAACCTTCCTTTTCTCTCAAAAATTCTTGAAAGAGTAGTTGTAAAACAGCTAACTGATCATCTGCAGAGGAATGGTCTATTTGAAGAGTTTCAGTCAGGTTTTAGAATTCATCATAGTACAGAAACAGCATTAGTGAAGGTTACAAATGATCTTCTTATGGCCTCAGACAGTGGACTCATCTCTGTGCTTGTTCTGTTAGACCTCAGTGCTGCTTTTGATACTGTTGACCATAAAATTATTGTACTTGGCCCCACAAATCTTAGAAACATGGTGTCTAACCAGATCCTTACTCTGGATGGTATTACCCTGACCTCTAGTAATACTGTGAGAAATCTTGGAGTCATTTTTGATCAGGATATGTCATTCAAAGCGCATATTAAACAAATATGTAGGACTGCTTTTTTGCATTTATGCAATATCTCTAAAATTAGAAAGGTCTTGTCTCAGAGTGATGCTGAAAAACTAATTCATGCATTTATTTCCTCTAGGCTGGACTATTGTAATTCATTATTATCAGGTTGTCCTAAAAGTTCCCTGAAAAGCCTTCAGTTAATTCAAAATGCTGCAGCTAGAGTACTAACGGGGACTAGAAGGAGAGAGCATATCTCACCTATATTGGCCTCTCTTCAATGGCTTCCTGTTAATTCTAGAACAGAATTTAAAATTCTTCTTCTTACTTATAAGGTTTTGAATAATCAGGTCCCATCTTATCTTAGGGACCTCATAGTACCATATCACCCCAATAGGGCGCTTCGCTCTCAGACTGCAGGCTTACTTGTAGTTCCTAGGGTTTGTAAGTGTTGTGTGGGCCGCCAGAAGAGGAGGTACTGCTGGCCCACCACCAGAGGGCGCCCTGCCTGAAGTGAGGGCTTCAGGCACGAGAGGGCGCTGCCGCCACGGACACAGCCAGGAGTGACAGCTGTCACTCATTATTTCCTGACAGCTGTCACTCATTCTTCATCATCTCACTCCATAAAACCCAGACGTCATCTCCACCTCATCACCGAGATATCGTACTTCTATGGAGGTAATATCCTCAGCCATTTGTGTTTACCTTATACTCTGTACATTGTGAGTGTTTGCAGGCGTACCGGTCCCTTGTTTTGTGGAAGCTGAGTGAGTGCAGGACGGCACTCTTTTCCTCCGAGGGATGACTGCAAACTCATCAGCATATTGAGTGAGAGGTGGAGGTGGCATTCCCACCGTTGTTGTTACTGGGTGTACACACACCCACCCTTGACTGTCTTTGTTCTCTGCCGGCAGTACCAGATCCGACAGTCGGGGACGGTGATCACCTGGGAATTCGGGACTTGGCAGCTCCAATATTCACCAGGTTCGGTGGCGGCGGAAATCGTGTGGTTCCGGCTCTTCTCAGGACAGACGTCTTCTATCCTCGAGCCTGCCCACACATCACCTTTGTGGATTGACTGTTATCATATTCTGAGATTGTCTGTGTATTCGTTGTGCACCTTCACAACATTAAATTGTTACTTTTTGGCTCATCTATTGACCGTTCATTTGCGACCCCTGTTGTGGGTCCGTGTCACTACACTTTCACAACAGGATATCTCGGCCAGCGTCATGGATCCCGAGGGGCGTCATCCATCTGTTGGATAGCCAATGGAAGAGCAGGGTGCACAGGCGTCTGCAGGAGGCGTGCTCGGTGAGTTGCAGCAAATCCTCACCGCCTTTACCGCTCGGCTGGATTTGATGTCCGAGCAAAACATCATCCTTAATCGCAGGATGGAGGCTCTCACCGCACAGGTGGAAGCGCGCGATCAGAGCGCTGCTGCGGCTCCTCCTCCTGCCGACCCGGTGCCGGGTATTAACATTCCACTGGTCGTTCAACAAACCCCCCCACCATCCCCTGAAGCATACATAAGTCCCCCTGAGCCATACGGGGGTTGTGTGGAGACGTGCGTGGACTTTTTGATGCAGTGTTCGCTCGTCTTTGCACAACGACCCGCGATGTACGCATCTGACGCCAGCAAGGTGGCTTATGTTATTGCTTTGCTTCGGGGTAAGGCACGCGCCTGGGCTACAGCGCCCTGGGAACAGAACTCACGGTTGTTATCAGCATACACTGGGTTTGTGGGCGAGTTCAGAACAGTGTTTGATCACCCTAACAGAGGAGAGACCGCTTCAACAATGCTGCTGTCAATGCGACAGGGGCGCCGGTGCGCAGCCGAATATGCAGTCGACTTCCGCATCGCGGCTGCGAGGTCCGGCTGGAATAACGTTGCACTCCGCGCCGCCTTCATAAACGGACTGTCATCGGTCCTGAAGGAGCATCTGGTAGCTAAGGAGGAACCGCAGGATTTAGATGGGCTTATCGATCTCGTTATACGGTTAGACAATCGGTTGGAGGAACGCCGTCGGGAGCGAGGCGAAGGACGTGGCCGGATACGCGCTGTCCCTCTCCCTTCCGGGTTCGAAAAGGGGCCGCCCTCCCCACGCTCCACAGCCGCAGCGCTCCGTGGGGCAACAGCTCCCCCTGCTGACGTTGTTAGGGAAACGCACAGGGCCAAAATGAGGAGGCTGGTCCGCGGGGAGTGTTTTCGCTGCAGCTCAAAGGAGCACATACAAAAAAACTGCCCCGAACGGCCAAAACAACAACCGCCCTCAGAGACTGGGCTAAGGGGGGGTCAAAACATTCACGTGGGACACACACATAATGCCACACGACTCCCAGTTACAATCCTGAGCGGGGATTTAACCCTTCAAGCCCCAGCACTGGTGGACACGGGGTCAGAAGGGAATCTGCTAGACAGCAGATGGGCAAGGGAGGTAGGGCTCCCTCTGGTGGCGCTTCCTTCGCCATTGCAGGTGCGGGCACTAGATGGCACCCTCCTCCCTTTAATCACACACAAGACACAACCAGTAACTCTGGTGGTGTCTGGAAACCATCGGGAGGAGATTGAGTTTTTTGTAACTCCTTCTACCTCCCGCGTGATTTTGGGCTTCCCATGGATGTTGAAGCACAATCCCCGGATTGATTGGCCGTCTGGGGTGGTGGTTCAGTGGAGCGAAACCTGCCATCAGGTGTGTTTAGGATCCTCGGTTCCTCCCGGTTTACAGGCTAAGGAGGAGGTCAAAGTCCCTCCCAATCTGACGGCAGTGCCGGTTGAGTACCACGATCTTGCTGACGTCTTCAGCAAGGATCTGGCACTCACCCTTCCCCCGCACCGTCCGTACGATTGTGCCATTGATTTGGTTCCAGGCGCTGAGTTCCCGTCCAGCAGGCTGTACAACCTCTCATGATGGCGGACTCCGTCCATGCGTTGATTACAGGGGGCTGAATGAGATTACGGTTCGCAACCGATACCCGTTGCCGTTGTTGGATTCCGTGTTCACCCCCCTGCATGGAGCCAAAATCTTTACTAAGCTGGATCTTAGAAATGCGTATCACCTGGTTCGGATCCAGAAGGGAGACGAATGGAAGACAGCATTTAACACCCCGTTAGGTCACTTTGAGTACCTAGTCATGCCGTTCGGCCTCACTAACGCCCCCGCGACGTTCCAAGCCTTGGTTAACAACGTCTTGCGGGACTTCCTGCACCGATTCGTCTTCGTATATCTGGACGATATTCTCATCTTTTCTCCGGATCCTGAGACCCATGTCCAGCATGTACGTCAGGTCCTGCAGCGGTTGTTAGAGAACCGACTGTTTGTGAAGGGCGAGAAGTGCAAGTTTCACCGCACGTCTTTGTCCTTCCTGGGGTTTTTCATCTCCTCCAACTCCGTCGCCCCTGATCCGGCCAAGGTTGCGGCGGTGAGAGATTGACCCCAACCAACAAGCCGTAGGAAGCTGCAACAGTTCCTCGGCTTCGCTAATTTCTATAGGAGGTTCATTAAGGGCTACAGTCAGGTAGTTAGCCCCCTGACAACCCTGACCTCTCCAAAAGTTCCCTTCACCTGGTCGGATCGGTGCGAAGCCGCGTTCAAGGAGTTGAAACGACGGTTCTCTACTGCGCCAGTTTTGGTGCAGCCCGACCCTAGCCGCCAGTTTGTGGTCAAAGTGGACGCCTCTGACTCAGGGATAGGAGCCGTGCTATCCCAGAGCGGAGAGACTGATAAGGTTCTTCACCCGTGTGCCTACTTTTCACGCAGGATGACCCCGGCTGAACGGAACTATGACGTCGGCAATCGAGAACTCCTTGCGGTGAAAGAGGCTCTTGAGGAGTGGAGACACCTGTTGGAGGGAGCGTCTGTGCCGTTCACGGTTTTCACTGACCATCGGAACCTGGAGTATATCAGGACCGCCAAGCGGCTGAACCCCAGGCAAGCCCGCTGGTCACTGTTCTTCGGGCGTTTTGACTTCCGGATCACCTATCGCCCCGGGACCAACAACCAGAGGTCGGATGCCTTGTCCCGGGTACACGAAGAGGAGGTCAAAACTGCACTGTCGGATCCACCGGAGCCCATCCTGCCTGAGTCCACTATCGTGGCCACCCTCACCTGGGACGTGGAGAAGATCGTCCGGGAGGCCCTGGCACGAAGCCCGGACCCGGGAACTGGACCAAGAAACAAACTATACGTCCCACCAGAGGCCAGGGCTGCGGTCCTTGACTTCTGTCACGGTTCCAAGCTCTCCTGTCATCCAGGGGTGTGAAGGACCGTGGCAGTTGTCCGGCAGCGCTTCTGGTGGGCGTCTATGGAGGCCGACGTCCGGGAGTACATCCAGGCCTGTACCACCTGTGCCAGGGGCAAGGCTGACCATAGGAAGTCCCAAGGTCAGCTCCAACCGCTTCCTGTGCCTCATCGCCCCTGGTCCCACATCGGCCTGGATTTTGTCACGGGTCTCCCACCGTCCCAGGGCAACACCACCATCCTCACAATAGTGGACCGATTCTCCAAGGCCGCCCACTTCGTGGCCCTCCCGAAGCTCCCTACGGCCCAGGAGACAGCGGACCTCCTGGTCCACCACGTCGTCCGTCTGCATGGGATTCCCACTGACGTAGTCTCGGATCGTGGTCCCCAGTTTTCCTCTCACATCTGGAGGAGTTTCTGCAGGGAACTGGGGGCCACCGTGAGCATCTCGTCCGGGTACCATCCACAGACGAATGGACAGGCAGAGCGGGCCAACCAGGAGCTGGAACAGACCCTCCGCTGTATAACATCCGCGCACCCGACGGCCTGGAGTAACCATCTGGCCTGGATCGAGTATGCGCATAACAGCCAGGTGTCTTCTGCCACCGGCCTCTCCCCATTTGAGGTGTGTTTGGGGTACCAGCCCCCATTATTTCCCGGGGTGGAGGGAGAGGTCGGTGTGCCCTCGGTCCGGGCCCACCTTCGGAGGTGCCGTCGGGTGTGGCGCACCACCCGTTCTGCCTTACTGAAGGCCCGGACGAGGGCCAAGACCCATGCAGACCGCCGGCGGTCCCCGGCCCCTGCATACCAGCCCGGGCAGGAGGTGTGGTTGTTGACGAAGGACATCCCACTTCAAATACAGTCACCAAAACTGATGGACAGGTTCATTGGCCCATTTCGCATCCTCAAGGTCCTCAGCCCTGCCGCAGTGAAGCTCCAGCTCCCAGCTTCACTGCGGATCCACCCGGTGTTCCACGTCTCCAAACTCAAACCGTACCACACCTCACCCCTCTGTGCTCCTGGTCCACCTCCTGCCCGGATCATTGACGGGGAGCCGGCTTGGACAGTGCGCCGGCTCCTGGACGTCCATCGAATGGGCCGGGGGTTCCGATATCTGGTGGACTGGGAGGGGTATGGACCCGAAGAACGCTCCTGGGTGAAGAGGAGCTTCATCCTGGATCCGGCCCTCCTGGCCGATTTCTACCGCCGACACCCCGATAAACCTGGTCGGGCGCCAGGAGGCGCCCGTTGAGGGGGGGGTCCTGTTGTGTGGGCCGCCAGAAGAGGAGGTACTGCTGGCCCACCACCAGAGGGCGCCCTGCCTGAAGTGCGGGCTTCAGGCACGAGAGGGCGCTGCCGCCACGGACACAGCCGGGAGTGACAGCTGTCACTCATTATTTCCTGACAGCTGTCACTCATTCTTCATCATCTCACTCCATAAAACCCAGATGTCATCTCCACCTCATCGCCGAGATATCGTACTTCTATGGAGGTAATATCCTCAGCCATTTGTGTTTACCTTATACTCTGTACATTGTGAGTGTTTGCAGGCGTACCGGTCCCTTGTTTTGTGGAAGCTGAGTGAGTGCAGGATGGCACTCTTTTCCTCCGAGGGATCACTGCAAACTCATCAGCATATTGAGTGAGAGGTGGAGGTGGCATTCCCACCGTTGTTGTTACTGGGTGTACACACACCCACACTTGACTGTCTTTGTTCTCTGCCGGCAGTACCAGATCCGACAGTCGGGGACGGTGATCACCTGGGAATTCGGGACTTGGCGGCTCCAGTATTCACCAGGTTCGGTGGCGGCGGAAATCGTGTGGTTCCGGCTCTTCTCAGGACAGACGTCTTCTATCCTCAAGCCTGCCCACACGTCACCTTTGTGGATTGACTGTTATCATATTCTGAGATTGTCTGTGTATTCGTTGTGCACCTTCACAACATTAAATTGTTACTTTTTGGCTCATCTATTGACCGTTCATTTGCGCCCCCTGTTGTGGGTCCGTGTCACTACACTTTCACAACAGTAAGAGTAGAATGGGAGGCAGAGCCTTCAGCTTTCAGGCTCCTCTCCTGTGGAACCAGCTCCCAATTCAGATCAGGGAGACAGGGAGGCTGAACCCAAGTGAATGAATGTGGACCCAAAACTGGTAGCTGGATGGCAAGAACAACAGAATTTATTGGCTGACAATGGATTCATTCACAGTTGTAGAGTGCACACACACGCACATGCAGGTGTTCTTCGGACATAATTCATCAAGTCAGACCACCACCGGTGGCTCACTCTAGGTTAAACCTGTTCACACGTAAATGTCAGCCACTTAGAATTACATTGTCTTACTGGTCCTCTTGCTAGAGCCCCCTTATGTCAGCCCTTTTTGTGTATTGGAAACAGACAAAAACTTTGTGGTCCACATCGACAGAAAAGCCAAATGCATTTCAGTGGACCACCTCAAACTGGCCCACCTAGATCTGAACAGCCCCGTGGAACTGGCCCGTCCACCTCCACGGGGCTACATGCCGAACTGAACCAATCACCCAACCCACATGCCTAAACCTCCTCTACACAGTGCTTCAGACGCCCCAGTACGATGGAGCTGTTGCAGCCGGAATATACCCGCCCCCCCCCCACCTTGATTTTTCTTTTCCTGTCTTTCTTTTATTGTTCTTCCTTATGGTGAATTCTGGGAGGGTCTGTGTAGCCCACGCACACACACGTGCACACGTAAGGTAGACCATCAGCAGTGGCCCACTCTTGGTTAAACCTGTTCACACCAGATGAAATGGATGAAATTTTCAGTTTTTTCAGGAATGCTTACAGTGAGAGGCACAGCGTACCTCTGCTGTTACAGTCCTTCTATAGTTGTCAATGTTGGGTATTTTCTCCTCCAAACATTCTTAAAACCTTTGATAAGACAAACAGAGTCAAGAAACACCAGTGAGACAGAAAGTCAAATTAATCACGCGCGGAGTGCGGCCAGGCTGTACACCAAGGCTACACTAAAGTCTGGCCTGCTTTTCCGCTCTTTTTATTAAGAGACGCCCTCATCACATAAACAAGAAACTTGTCCTAAGGGTGGGGGTGATGACGCAAGACAAGTTTCTTCCCATAACATAAACGCATACGTCAATAAGTGCAGCTGTAAGGAAGAACACTTTCAGGTCAGCACATCTCGTTCGTCTGTTGCAGGTATCAGCTGTTCTGCATCTGCCTGAAGTGTCCTGTCTTCCACACTCCTTCACACTAAACACCACATCACAATAGTCAAAACGTTCTCTTACTCCCAGTCGTTAGAGGCTGCGAAAACAAAGTTATATTATAATAATAAGTACATCCAGCCCTTCATTCCCAGCTCAGATTGACCCCAGAGTGCTAAAACAAAATTGAATTCTCAGGATTGCATTAAGACAGGTGCAAAACAGCACATCTCCGTTCTCATGAGAAAGAAGACAAAGCTAAAACAAGGTTGAATAACACGTACATTCTCAGGGTGAAGTGCAAAACAGCACAACACCGTTCTCATGAGAAAGAAGACAAAGCTAAAACAAGGTTGAATAACACGTACATTCTCAGGGTGAAGTGCAAAACAGCACAACACCGTTCTCATGAGAAAGAAGACAAAGCTAAAACAAGGTTGAATAACACGTACATTCTCAGGGTGAAGTGCAAAACAGCACAACACCGTTCTCATGAGAAAGAAGACAAATGTACAAATGTTTAACAGTGATAACATATATACAAAATCCTTAACATTCCCCTCCTGTTTATCGCCTGTTAAACATACAGTAGGCATCACTCAGCTTAGCACTTCTTTTTGAGATTTTCACTAAGAGGTTCATCATGGTATGTTCTATAGGCTTACACCCCAGAGGTGATGTCATCATTGTCACCATCATCGGTGTCTGGGTCATCATACTTCCATTGGTCTGGGTACAGGTCATGGGAGTCATCGTCCTCCTCGGTGTCGTCTTGCCCCAGGAGTGGATATGATGCTGGTCCCCCTCCTGGTCCTGGACTTATTGCTGTGGTTATCATTCTATTTACAAGGCCTCGGAGACATGGAATACAACAACATCCACACAATGTTAGAATTGCAGCAAATACTGCTATAGACACAGCGGGGGATGAGGATTTTTTTGAATACTCGCATTGTCCCAGATCCTCCGGTCAGTCCTGAAACAAAAACCGGATGCGGTAACTGATACAAAAGTGGCTGTCAAGAGACCAGTTCATGGAGGGACTCGGGGATGCTCATTTCAGAAGGAAGCTTTGGAAGATGGTGCAGGAGAAACCAGGTTCCATAGTTTTTGATGTGCGTCAGGAAGCTGTTGCTTGGTCCCAAGAGGACAGACCCACTAACACCTGACTTGCCAAGAGCAGGAGCATTTTAGGTGACAGTGCAGGTGAGGGAGGTCAGGGTACAAGTAGAATATGTGAAAAGTCATCTGCCACACTAGATGAAATCCTTGAAGTGGTTTCTGAGCAAGCAAAGTTTGAGTTTACAAAAGATGGAAAGCCTCTCTATTTAAAGCATAAAGGACTGGGACACATGGCTAGGAAATGCAAATCACTCACTCACTCATCTTCAACCGCTTACTCCAATTAAGGGCCGCGGGGGCTGGAGCCTATCCCAGCAGTCACAGGGTGTGAGGCAGGGTTCACCCCGGACAGGACGCCAGTCTGTCGCCGGGCCACATACAGACAAACAAACACATTCACACCTACAGACAATTTCAAGTTTCCAGTCCACCTAACCTGCATGTCTTTGAATGGTGGAGGAAGCAACTGGAGGGGAACCCACAGTAACACGGGGAGAACATGGAAACTGATCACAGGAAGGCCCACAGGTGGGAATCAAACCCATGTCCTTCTTGCTGTGAGGCAACAGTGCTAACCACTAAGCCACTGTGCTACCCGAAATGCAAATCATTTTTTATCATTTTTAGTTACATATTCTTTTTCTCCATTTGGTTTGTTTTCTTTTTCCTGTTTTATTGCACAACTATTTTGTTTTATGTCGCTGTATATTTTTGGGAACTTGACAGTTTGTGTCTGTGTTTCTGCAAAACTGGATCAAAGGGTCATTTGGTGAAAGCACTGAGGCTTCACCCGAAACTTCCATGAAGGCCACAGTTTTGTGTCAGGGATAAGGGGTCAGTGTTACAGGGAAAAACAGAGAACTCTGAATTTTAGTGACCTTTTCCTGGTTTTATTTATTCTAAAAAAAACTGTATTTTCACTATTTAATTAATTAATTAATTAATTAATTTTGTTCAGAATTAAAGAACCCCAAAAGACAATTCTTGTGTCGTGTGCAGTGTCAGTTTTGTCGGGCTACATATGCTAATAAACACCCCTAAATCCTGCATAATGTATCTTTTAAAGTGAGGTTGATATACAGTAGTGTTCAGAATAATAGTAGTGCTATGTGACGAAAAAGATTAATCCAGGTTTTGAGTATATTTCTTATTGTTACATGGGAAACAAGGTACCAGTAGATTCAGTAGATTCTCACAAATCCAACAAGACCAAGCATTCATGATATGCACACTCTTAAGGCTATGAAATTGGGTTATTAGTAAAAAAAAGTAGAAAAGGGGGTGTTCACAATAATAGTAGCATCTGCTGTTGACGCTACAAACTCAAAACTATCATGTTCAAACTGCTTTTTTAGCAATCCTGTGAATCACTAAACTAGTATTTAGTTGTATAACCACAGTTTTTCATGATTTCTTTTCATCTGCGAGGCATTAATTTTGTTGGTTTGGAACCAAGATTTTGCTCATTTACTAGTGTGTTTGGGGTCATTGTCTTGTTGAAACACCCATTTTAAGGGCATGTCCTCTTCAGCATAAGGCAACATGACCTCTTCAAGTATTTTGAGATATCCAAACTGATCCATGATACCTGGTATGCGATATATTGGGCCCTTGGACCCAAAAAGAACAATTTTACTCTCATCAGTCCACAAAATATTCCTCCATTTCTCTTTAGGCCAGTTGATGTGTTCTTTGGCAAATTGTAACCTCTTCTGCACATGTCTTTTATTTAACAGAGGGACTTTGCGGGGGATTCTTGCAAATAAATTAGCTTCACACAGGCGTCTTCTAACTGTCACAGCCTATAATTTTTTGCACCTGCGTATAAGTTTTCCCCTCTCCAATCAACTTTTTAACCAAACTACGCTGTTCTTCTGAACAATGTCTTGAACGTCCCATTTTCCTCAGGCTTTCAAAGAGAAAAGCATGTTGTGTGGGCCGCTGAAGAGGAGGTACTGCTGGCCTCCACCAGAGGGCGCCCTGCCTGAAGTGCGGGCTTCAGGCACGAGAGGGTGCTGCCGCCTCTTCAGGACAGTCAGACGTGGCAGCTGTCAATCATCATCTCCAACAGCTGTCATTCATCAACCACTCCATAAAGCCGGATGACATCTCCACCTCGCTGCCGAGATATCTTCAAGCCAAGAAGGTAATACCTCAGCCGTGATTGTGCCATGCGCACATTATTTTCTCCAGTCTTTGATATTGTTTCAGGAGTCTACTCGCTGTTGTTGTTCTGTCGGAGTACGGAGTGGTGACGAAGTGAAGGGCGTTCACTTGTCACACCGAACTACAGAGACAACCGGAGTTTAACTGTCAATAAAAGGTGGAGGTGTTCTTTCCCACTTTAAAAGGAGAAGTCTAACTGTTCTGACTGTGTTACTGGGTGTGCACACACCCACCCTTGATTGTTTCTGCTTCCTGCCAGCAGTACCAGATCCGACAGCCAGAGACGGTGACCACCTGGGGACTCGGGACTTGGCGGCTCCAGTATTCCCTGGGTTCGGTGGCGGTGGAAATCATGTGGGTTCCGGCTCCTCTCTGGACGGACGTCTTCTATCCTCGAGCCTGCCCACACGTCACCTTTGTAGATTGACTATATACAAATTCTGTAATCGTCTGTATTTCGTTGTGCACATTCACAACAGTAAAGTGTTCTATTTTCAGCTCATTCATTGTCCATTCATTTACACCCCCTGTTGTGGGTCCGTGTCACTATACTTTCCCAACAAAGCATGTTCAACAGGTGCTGGCTTCATCCTTAAATAGGGGACACCTGATTCACACCTGTTTGTTCCACAAAATTGACAAACTCAGTGGCTGAATGCCACACTACTATTATTGTGAACACCCCCTTTTCTACTTTTTTTTTTTTTTACTAATAGCCCAATTTCATAGCCTTAAGAGTGTGCATATCATGAATGCTTGGTCTTGTTGGATTTGTGAGAATCTACTGAATCTACTGGTACCTTGTTTCCCATGTAACAATAAGAAATATACTCAAAACCTGGATTAATCTTTTTAGTCACATAGCACTACTATTATTCTGAACACTACTGTACGTTTTTCAAAGTTTTGGACATCGCCGGTTTGGCTGAAGGTCTTGTTGAGCCTTTACGCGGCGGGGGTCTGCGCTCTGAGTTTCTCTTCTAGCCTTCAGTTCATTTTCCTTGTCCAGTAATCGCATATTGGCACAACGATGTATCTGGTGCTGTATTACATTTGCATTTTTCTTCCTGTTATTATGAATGTTGTTGAGAAAGATAAAAGTCAGTGAGAAGACTCCGCGGTCAATAGTCAATCAATCAATCAATCAATTTTTTTTTTATATAGCGCCAAATCACAACAAACAGTTGCCCCAAGGCGCTTTATATTGTAAGGCAAGGCCATACAATAATGATGTAAAACCCCAACGGTCAAAACGACCCCCTGTGAGCAAGCACTTGGCTACAGTGGGAAGGAAAAACTCCCTTTTAACAGGAAGAAACCTCCAGCAGAACCAGGCTCAGGGAGGGGCAGTCTTCTGCTGGGACTGGTTGGGGCTGAGGGAATAGTGTCACATGCTTTGTGATTTGATGAAAGGTTCTATTTGTGCAGCCTGATGTGCACAACTCCCTAATCAAAGACTTATATTTCTGTGACAACTAAAATAAATTACTCCATTACCACCACCCACCTGCACCTCTCCACAGTATTGATACTGTTTTATTGCCACAGACACAGAAGGACAAGGTTGTGGAGTCTTACAGAGAAAGATTGAGTACGTCTCACATCACGTGAGATCACAACCTGCACGAGAGGAATGAAATAAAAACAATCAGAGAGAAAACCACAAACCTGCACATGCACAAATGATGCATTTTGAAGAAGGATTCCAAATACTCGGTTTCAGTAGAAGCAAGGCGGGCAACGATACTTCCTCCATCAGCGAGTGAAAGCGAGGAGAATTAGGTCTGAAGGCCCAATCACACGCACAGCTCCGCGTTCAGCAGGTGGGGGAGTAAAAGCAGCAGCCGCCATCAGGAAATAATACAAAGTTAATGATGCAGAGTGGTGTCTTTTTCCATACCAAAGAAGATGTCAATACAGGATGTTTAAGAACACGGTTCCTAATTACGGATTTTAAATTCACCACTGACGTGATTGATGATTTCAAAGGGGGGCATTATTGATCCACTTCACAGACAAGCCTCATCGATTGCAAGTCTGGAATGAATAAAAGTTTTTTTCCCCCTCGTTGGCTCCCCCGCTGACAGACAGATTGTACAATCAGAGCATCAGTGTGACCTATTTGGGCAGTTTGGGAGCTAAATCACCTCTTTTAAAAGCAGGCCGGGTGAGTGCTGATGGAGCAGCCATTGTTGGAGCAAGGCGCCTCGGGGGACCTTCAGTGTGTCGCAGAGGACGCAACAGTACAATCGCCACATTTTCTCATTTATCATCTTGCGCAATGAGCAAAGATCATCAATTCGCTTGTTAAACAGCTTGTGTGTTGGAGTTCTCAGCGTGAAAAACTTTAGGAACGACTACATTGTAGACAGCCAGCCCAGCTATGCCGCATCACGCCTCTCACCGCGGTCGGTGGCGACAGCGTGATGGATGCTCTGACAGACATCTACACCCTACTGACAGGCCCCACGGCTCGCACTTATTACTCCTTGAACTCTGAACAAGGTTTTCTTATTAGCGGAGACGGTTATTGCGTGGCTAATCGTGGATCGTGGAAGCTGGTTACACTGCAGAGACCTTTTACTGCATATTCTTGAAGAATTTCCAACTCCATCAATTTGATATCAATGTCACGTCTTCTGTTAGAATTACAGAGTGATCGGGGATGAACTGAAGTGCAGAAGCATGTCACGCTGGATCTCATCGGCAAGTGCACTTCAGATGGCAAAGTGGGCTCCGGCTTATGATTAAATGGTCTGCAGGCGAAGCCTTTTTGTCTTTTTTTAAGAGAGCGAGAGCGCTTTCTGAAGGCCAAAGTTAATGCAGTCATAGAAAGACCTCTGATGCACTCCCACGTGAAATGGCCATGTGAGGAAAGCCCAGAGGAAGAAAAGGCCTTGAATGAATTTGAGAGAGAGTGAGTGAGTGGGAGGAAGGGAGGGAAGCAGTTAGAGACAAAGTTCAAACATTACTGATCCTCAAATATCCTTCTGGTTTCTGCTTCAGTTGGACTTCTGCAGTAAATGTCTGCTAAAGGCTCTATTTTTGCTGCCGAGCTTTTACAGACAGATGATGACAGATTGTGAGCTACCTGATATCCTTCATCGTCCTGCCCAGTGGAGGTGTTTCATCTGCCCCGAGCAAGTCCTGGAGGACCAACAGCCTAAGTGTTTGATGGACTACAGGAAGACACCTGCTGTCCCTGGCTCTGCCACAGAGAATAAAAACTACTTCTTACAGTAATTAATCAAAATGCAGATGCTGTAGTTTTAGTCTGATGGTTAACCTTTCATCCCTGATGTTCATGAAAGACATAATAATGTGCAAAATTACTTTCTGTCTACCTTGATAAGGTTTCAAATTAAACATTTCCCAAAGTGCCACAAATCTTTAACTGTGTGTAAAAATACTCCAGCTGTGTGCAAAATTTAGCCCTGAAAATGACACGATTTTACTTCTGTTACATAAGTAACGCGTGGTATGCTGGACTAGCTCTATCTATTGACCGTGTAGTCAAACGTGAACAAAATGCCACAGCAAAAATGCTACAAGAATTTGGCTGCTTTTAGCCACATAACAGATGACCCCAATGCAGAGAACCACAACAAAAGTAGGTAAAAAGCTGCTTTATTACAGTTAATAACAACATTCTATACCACAGTATTGTCTACGAACTGGCCACTTTAACAGGCCAAGGTCAACTACACAGGAAATCAGTCCAAAAGGCAACAGTGTCCCTAAAGGTTACTCAAAAACTGTGATTCCACATGGATTTTGTGTGTGTCAAGATGGCGCCGCTGTGTTTGGTTCACCGTCCTCTCTGCTAAACTTACTTTTGATTCTGGGTTTTGTTTTGCTTGTCCTACACAATGTATCATCTCTGTGTATGATCACCTGACACTGCTGAAAATACGTGATACCTTGAACTGTTTGCCTGGCTGTACTATAAATGGACAATCAAAGTCACCTCCACCACTACTCCTAGCTTCTGTACCTCTCTACCTGAAGCGTCTTGCCTGTGTGTTGCCTCGCAGCAAGAAGCGTAGACATGAAAGGAGGGGGGGATTACACGTCAGGATTAAAACTTACCTGGCCTTCTCTGGAGGGAAATATCTCAACTGCCAAACAGTGACGTCCATGGAGCGCGGCGGTCTCGGTCTGTGCCGCTCCAGATGCTGCTGGCGATGGCTCCGGATGGTCATTCCCAGCACCGAGTATCCGCCTCCATCTTGCCGGCAAACAAGGACTCAGTGCCGGGGCTGCGTGCAGGAGAATCTTCGCCCGCTCAGCCGTGCAGCTCTGCGGCAGACTACGATGCTCAATCATGAACAAGACGTTTGTCTTAAATGACTTTATTTCCTCCCAGAAATTGGATCTGTTCATGCTCACGGAGACCTGGCTAAAGCCAGGTGACAACAGTGCTTTCTCTGAGCTCCTCCCCTCTGGTTACTCTTTCCTGAGTGCGCCCCGTACAACGAGCCGTGGAGGCGGGCTTGCCACTGTTTACAAACATTCTCTCTAAAGTCTACAGTAGCTTCAAAGTGCAATCATTTCTGCTTCAACTGTCACGTCCCATACTGGGTGCTGTAGTTTATCATCCTTCCAAATACAACAAGGATTTCATCTCTGAAATGTCAGATTTTCTCTCAGAAATAATATCAATTTATGACAGTTTTTCATTTGTGGGGACTTTAACATTCATGTCTGTTGTCTTTCCAGTCAGCTGACAAATGAGTTTAAAAGCCTTTTGGCCTCTTTAGATCTGACTCAGTTTGTAAATGCTCCCACACATCAGCGCGGCCATACATTGGACCTGCTCAACAAAAATATAAACGCAACACTTTTGGTTTTGCTCCCATTTTGTATGAGATGAACTCAAAGATCTAAAACTTTTTCCACATATACAATATCACCATTTCTCTCAAATATTGTTCACAAACCAGTCTAAATCTGTGATAGTGAGCACTTCTCCTTTGCTGAGATAATCCATCCCACCTCACAGGTGTGCCATACCAAGATGCTGATTAGACACCATGATTAGTGCACAGGTGTGCCTTAGACTGCCCACAATAAAAGGCCACTCTGAAAGGTGCAGTTTTATCACACAGCACAATGCCACAGATGTCACAAGATTTGAGGGAGCGTGCAGTTGGCATGCTGACAGCAGGAATGTCAACCATAACTGTTGCTCGTGTATTGAATGTTCATTAGCTGTCTCCAAAGGCGTTTCAGAGAATTTGGCAGTACATCCAACCAGCCTCACAACCGCAGACCACATGTAACCACACCAGCCCAGGACCTCCACATCCAACATGTTCACCTCCAAGATCGTCTGAGACCAGCCACTCGGACAGCTGCTGAAACAATCGGTTTGCATAACCAAAGAATTTCTGCACAAACTGTCAGAAACTGTCTCAGGGAAGCTCATCTGCATGCTCGTCGTCCTCAACGGGGTCTCGACCTGACTCCAGTTCGTCGTTGTAACCGATTTGAGTGGGCAAATGCTCACATTCGCTGCCGTTTGGCACGTTGGAGAGGTGTTCTCTTCACGGATGATGCAAAGGAGATGTGTTGCACTGCATAAGGCAAATGGTGGTCACACCAGATACTGACTGGTATCCCCCCCAATAAAACAAAACTGCACCTTTCAGAGTGGCCTTTTATTGTGGGCAGTCTAAGGCACACCTGTGCACTAATCATGGTGTCTAATCAGCATCTTGATATGGCACACCTGTGAGGTGGGATGGATTATCTCAGCAAAGGAGAAGTGCTCACTATCACAGATTTAGACTGGTTTGTGCACAGTATTTGAGGGAAATTGTGATATTGTGTATGTGGAAAAAGTTTTAGATCGTTGAGTTAATCTCATACAAAATGGGAGCAAAACCAAAAGTGTTGCGTTTATATTTTTGTTGAGTATAGTTATCTCCTACGGTCTCCCATTGTCTGTCTCTGAAGTATGTGTACACCTGTATCTCTGACCATTTCCCCATTATATTTAATTTCACTGTCTGTCCCCCAGCAACTAAAACACTTGCCCCTGCCTGTGGCTGCCGTACCATCACCTCAGACACAGTTAAAAAATTAATCGCAGCATTTGTGAACTCCAATATACATGTTGAACCAACTTCCCAATCCCCGGACGAATTCCTTGCCTCATTCTATTCCACCTGTTCTGGAATCGTGGACACCATTGCGCCTGTCAAATTTAAATCCACCAAACCTACACCAGACCCCTGGTTAAATGACACCACCCGGGCTCTGTGGAGGCGTTGTAGGCAGGCTGAATGCAGGTGGAAAAATGACAGACTGCATGTATCACTGGAGATGCTTAGGGACTCCTTCTCTGATTACCAACATGCAGTAAAGGAGGCAAAGTGCAAATATCTTTCCAACATAATTTCTACCAGCTGCAACTGTCCCCATGCATTATGCACAATTCAATTAGTCGTAAATCCTACAGATAAAAATTTCAATAATGCAACCACGTCAACTTGTGAAGACTTTCTTCAATTTTTCGTTGACAAAGTGGTCAGACAAAGTATAAAACCAAATCACCATATCTCTACTTTGCCAAGCTCACCTCCCCCTGTTGTCTCCAGTTCCAGTGTTCTCAAAGAGTTTGTGCCAGTGTCGCTCTCTCAGCTTTCTGAGGTTGTGCAGAAGTTGAGACCTACCACCTGCCCCCTGGACATAATTCCACCAAAGATGCTGAAATAAATTTTTTGACACAGTAGGACCAAGGCTTCTTTTATTTTTCAACAACTGTTTAAGATCTGGGTCTGTTCCGGCTGTTTTCAAACAGGCTGTGGTCAGACCACTGCTTAAAAATACCAAACCTTGATCCAATAGTACTGTCAAACTTCAGACCAGTGTCCCACTTGGCTTTTCTCTCCAAAATTCTAGAGAAGCTTGTTTTTAATCAGTTGCTGTCTTTTCTGGACCAGAATCAGATTTTTTATAAATTTCAGTCAGGTTTTCATACACGCCACAGTACTGAGTCCGTGCTGTTGAGAGTCCAAAATGACATCCTGTTGTCCCTGGACTCAAAGAGACCTGTACTGTTGGTAATGCTTGATCTCACTGCAGCATTCGATACAGTTGACCACTCCATCCTCCTGAACCATTTAGCCCAGCAGGTGGGCTTTCAGGGACCCGTGCTGCAGTGGTTCAGGTCCTATTTAACAGACAGGTACTTCTCTGTTTTCATCAATGGCCACTCCTCTTCTACAGCCCGACTGTGTTCTGGTGTCCCGCAAGGCTCCATTTTGGGCCCAGTTCTGTTCTCTCTTTATATGCTGCCTCTGGGTTCAATCATCTCCAGCCATAATGTGTCTTTTCATATGTATACCGATGATCTTCAAATCTATCTACCAGTCTCACCAGATTCTCCAGATGCATCTTAGGCTATCAACACCTGTATGGATGGCATCAAGCACTGGCTCACACAGAATTTCCTGAGTCTAAATGAATCCAAAACAGAATTCTGTCTTTTTGGCACCACAAGCCCACTCGCCATTGTCTCAAACGGTCACTCACTTCCTCACTATAACACCGTAATCAGAAACTTGGGAGTTGACTTGGACACTGACCTAAATCTCCATAAACAAAGTGACTCTGTTGTTAAGACAAGCTTCTTTCAGCTCCGCATTCTCACAAAAGTGAAACCCTTCCTCAGTTGTTGTGACCTGGAGAAAGCAATCCAAGCATTCATCAGCTCACGCTTGGACTACTGCAATGCTCTGAACATTGGACTCAGTCAAACATCCTTACACAGATTACAACTGGTACAGAATGCTGCTGCCCGGCTCCTCACAAATTCTCGTAAACATCACCATATCACACCTGTTCTGCGCTCTCTCCACTGGCTGCCAGTGAAATACAGAATCCAATACAAACTTTTCCTGTTCGTTTTCTGCTCCATCCACAGCCTCGCACCTGCATATTTATGTGAGATTCTGACCCTTCACCAGCCCAGCAGATTTCTACAGTCTGCACAGCTCTACTTGTTGGAGCAGCCCAGGTCTCGAAGCAAACAGTGGGGGTGATCATGCTTTCGCAGTAGCAGGTCCTAAACTTTGGAACTCGCTGCCCCTGGACTTGCGTGCCATCTCGGATCTGCCCCTTTTTAAAACAAAACTCAAAACGTATTTGTTTAGATGTGCTTTTGATACTTAGTCTTGTTTAGACCTGGGAATAAAATGTATCTGTGTTCTTCTTTTTAACTATATTTTAAATACGATTTTTATACGTACAGCGCTTTGGTCAACTTAGGTTGTTGTAAAGCGCTTAACAAATAAAATTTGATTGATTGATTGAAAAAAACAGGCAGAGGTTTGAAACACAGCAACCAATCACACCAGGCAACTGAGAGAAAAGCTCTTCCCCCCAATGAAAACTCAAGATAAACTGGTTTACTACTACGTGACAGCAAACATGCGATATCCCATGTGATTCACAGCCGGAGACAGACAGCTATTCAGAGGGAGTTTTACGTACGCTTCATCTACTGCATCTACACTATGTGTGACTGGTGGATTCCTTTGCCAGTCTGTTCTGATGTGAAACTGCCCAATGGGCACTCTCAAAATTACTAGGGACCTTCCCAGTCTTCGTTCAACTGCCGTCTTCTCACTGGTGTTGTTGCAACAATTATTCTGGATCATAAGCACATTTCAATATTTCGTACATCTGTATCATTTATTTATTTAATCTTTATTTAACCAGGTTAGTCCATTTGAGATCAAGATCTCTTTTGCAAAAGGAGACCTGGACAATTATAAAGTTTCCAATCCACCTAACCTGCATGTCTTTAAATGTGGGAGGAAACTGGAGCACCCACAGGAAACGCACGCAAACACAGGGAGAACATGCAAACTCCACACAGAAAGGCCACAGATGGGAATTGAACCCATGACCTGTTGCTGTGAGGCAACATTGCTAACCACTAAGCCACTGTGTTGCCCATCATAAGCATTTTGAACATGTGCCAAATTATGCCAATAGAAATACATATGTGGCTCATTAAAAAAAAGCAGCTCCCACTCCAACAAGCACCGTCTCTATCAGCAGCCCTGCAACCACCGAACAGAGCACTGCATCCATGCCGGGGTTCAGCAGATGCACTGTGCTCCAGCAGCCCCAGACTTAAATATGGATCGCCCATCTCAGCCCATTTTAAGCAGTTAATTTAGTTAACTGCTTCAGTTAAGTGTTGTTTACTCGGCTCGTTCATTACACTCTCAAAAAAAATTCTAACCTCACAGATATCACAAAATTCAACCCATAAAATGCCACAATGCAACAAAAGAATGGAAAAGTTGATGAATGCTCAAAGAACACCTAATTGGAAACAGGTGAGTGTCATGATTGGATATAAAAGCTTTTTGCTAAGCTTATAGTTAGGGCTGGATCAGGTGACTTGGCGCTATATAAATGAAATTGAAATTGAAATGAAAAGGAGCATCCCCAAAAGGCTCAGCCGTTCACAAGCAAAGATGGAGTGAGGATCACCACTTGGTTTGAAAAAAAAGGTCCAACAGTTTAAGAATAATGTTTCTCAACATTTTTAATGTTTCTCAACGGGATTTAGGGATTCCATCATCTACAGTCCATAATATAATCAGAAGATTCAGAGAATCTGGAGAACTTTCTACACGTAAGTGGCAAGGCTGAAAACTAACATTGAATGCCTGTGATCTTCGATCCCTCAGGTGGCACTGCATTACAAACCGACATCATTGTGTAAAGAATCTTACCGCGTGGACTCAGGAACACTTCAGAAAACCATTGTCAGTTAACGCAGTTCGTTGTTACATCTACAAGTGCAAGTTAAAACTCTACCATGCAAAGCGAAAGCCATACATCAACAACATCCAGAAACACCGCCGCCTTCTCTGGGCCCGAGCTCATCTGAAATGGACAGACACAAAGTGGAAAAGTGTGCTGTGGTCTGATGAGTCCACATTTCAAATTGTTTTTGGATATCATGAATGTCGTGTCCTCCAGACAAAACAGGAAAAAGACCATTCAAAAGTGCAAAAGTTCAAAAGCCAGCATCTGTGATGGTATAGGGGCGTGTTAGTGCCCATGGCACGGGCAGCTTGCACATCTCTGATGGCAACATCAATGCTGAAAGGTAAGTTCTCACATGCAAGGAATTTGATCTGGTGTCATTGGTGCATGAACAACAATAAAAGATAATTCTGTTAGAAGTAATAGGTGCATAAACAACAATAAAATAAGAAAGGAGTCAAATAGACAAATGGGCAAAGCTAAGTTTACTGTCAAATAGATATAGTGGAATGGGACTGTGCAGGCCTGCAGACAAACAGTACAGGGATGATCAGTCTGTACTTTGTGGGAGTGGGGAGCCGGATAAATGGGGGTCTCTCGCATAAGTCTAGCTCTGGATGGAAAGAAGCTGTTTTTATGTCGTGAGGTTTTAGACCTGATGGACATCAGCTGTCTGCCAGAGGGGAGGGTAACAAAAAGTTTGTGTCCTGGGTGAGAGGGATCAGCCACTATCTTCCTTGCTAAAGAGATAACAGATTGAGGGAAAGACAGTGGGAGAGAGGCCGAAGGGTTGAATGCACAGCTCCCCCTCGCTTCCCTCAGCGAATGGATCCCAGTCCTTCTTCTTCATGCTCCACCGGGAGTACACGCCCCATGCATACAGTGCTCCCTGCCAAGGAAGCAATGCAGCTTGGCAGGGCTCAATTGACTCCTGAGGAGTGTGCATGGCATCTGATGGTTGGGGAGTGTTTATACTGCAGTACCCAGGGGCACATAATTTGTGTGTGCCCAGTTCGGCCAAAAGGGAATGCTCGCCGACAGACCCTGGGCTATTGGTGAGCCGTACTCATTTCATGGGTGACCATTCCTCGTGCACTCAAATCCTGGCCACACTTCTTTTTGATAACCAAACAGTGCAGCTTCAAGCACTTATTGATCCCGGTGCCAATGCTAATTTTATGTATTCCAGTGTTATAGCCCAGGCTCACATCCTGGTGGTAGAGCTTCACACTCCCATCCATTTCTGTGCTAGATGGTACTCCCCTTCCCACGATCATACACCAAACGGTTTCAGTTATGTTAATGGTATCTGGTAACCATCAGGAGGCACTTCAGTTTTTTAGTTATTTCGCCACTCCTTCACTGGTTTTGGCTCACTCCTGGCTTACCCTCCACAATCCGGGTATTGATTGGCCGACTGGGACTATCTCCCAGTGGAGCAAGACTTGCCATCTCTGTTGCCTTTGATCTGCCTTTCCTCAAACCAAGGAGTCCAGGGAGTCTGTCTCTGCATCTACAGATCTTTCCATCATCCCTGAACAGTATCACAATCTCATAAAGCTTTTAATAAAAATTGAGTACTCTCCCTACCAACTCACTGACTGTGTGACTGCTCCATCGATTTACTTCCGGGTGTATTGTTTCACTCCAGCAGATTTTACAACCTGTCATGCCCAGAGAAGGAATCAATGGAGCACTAGATACAAGCCTCCCTGACAGCTGGTTTGATCCGTATCTCCTCTTCACCCTTTTTCTTCGTGGGGAAGAAGGATGGGACATTACACTCCTGCATTGATTATCGCGGGTTAAATGCTGTCACCATCCATAATAAGTATCCTCTCAAATTACTCGATTTTGCATTTGATTCGCTGCAGGGGGCGTCTATATTAACCAAACTTGATCTCAGGAATGCTTACCACCTTGTCCACATTAAAGAGGGGGATGACTGGAAGACCACATTCAATACCCCGTTGGGCATTTTGAATATCTTGTCATGCCCTTTGGTCTCACCAGTGCTCCCGCTGTTTTCCAAGCACTGGTAGGTGATGTTTTGTAGGATGTCACCTGTATCTAGATGACATCCTCATATTTTCCAAGAATCTCCAACAACACACCTAACATGTCCATCTGGTCCTTAACAGACTGCTAGAGAACTGCCTGTTAATTGAAGCTGCGAAGTGCGCTTTTCATCAGTCCTGTTTCTTTCTTGGGCTTTGTTTTCAACCATAACCAGATCAAACCGGATCCAGCCAAAATAACCGCAGTTACTGAATGGACAGTTCCCATTTCTAGGTTTTATCCATTTCTACCATCAGTTTATTTGTAACTTTAGCCAAATCGCTGCACCCCTCCATAAGCTCACCTCCTCCAAAACTTCTTTTTTCTGGTCCCCCAAAGCCAATCGAGCATTCAGCACCCTTAAATATAGATTCACCACTGCCCCAGTCTTCATCCAGCCCGATCCAGATCATCAGTTCATCCTGGCGCTTGATGCTTCCGACATCAGGATCAGGGCAGTCCTATCCCAGTGGGCTAAGGGCAGCAAACAACTTCATCTGTGTACATTTTTCTCTCCGTGTCTGTCTCCTGCTAAGTGTAATTACGATGTAGGGAACTAGGAAACCTGGTCATGAAGGCAGCACTGGAGGAGTGGAGACATTGGTTGGAAGGTACGTCAGTTCCCTTAAGTGTTTGGACAGATCACAAGAACCTCGCTTACATTCAAACTGCTAAAAGATTAAATTCCAGACAGACCAGGTGGTCTTTATTTTTTGGCCATTTCAATTTTTCTCTCACCTACAGACCCAGATCTAAAAATCATTAAACCTGATGCACTGTCTCGACAGTCTTTCCTGCGCAGTTCCTCTTCCCCAGACAGAATCCTCTAAGACCAGGTGGTCATCGGAGCACTCACGTGGCACATGGATGAGGTCATTTGGGAGGCACAAAGGAATCATCCGGACGCCGGGGGAGGACCTCCCAAATGGGTTTTTGTACCTTTGTCAGCCTACCCAGCAGTCCTCCAGTTTATTCACACCACCAAGTTCACCTGTTACCCGGACATCCAACGCATGCTTCATCTAGTCCAGCGGCACTTCTGGTGGTCCTCCATCCAGGCAGATGTGCGGGAGTACATGAACGCCTGCACCACCTGTGCCAGGAGTAAGGCTCATCAACTGCCTTCAGGCCTCCTCCACCCGCTTCCTACTTCTAGACCTGGTCGCAAATCTGTCTGGACTTTGTTACGGGCTTACCTGCCTCCAACAGACACACAGTCATCCTGACCATCCTCGACTGTTTCTCAAAGATAGCTCATTTTGTGGCCCTGCCTAAATTACCATCAGCCCAGGAGACCACCGACCTCCTAGTCCACCACGTCTTCCGACTGCATGGCATCTCTCTGGACATTGTGTCACATTGTTCAGTTCACATTGCAGGTTTGGAAGACCTTCTGCTCTGCTTTGGGGGCCTCAATCAGCCTCTCGTATGGGTTTCACCCCCAGACCAACAGCCAAGTGGAACGGGCCAACCAAGAACTCGATGCCGCCCTCCGGTGCATTGTGTCCTCCCACCCATCCTCCTGGAGCACCAACCTTCCATGGACTGAGTACACTCATAACACCCAGGTGAGCTCTGCCACAGGTCTGTTGCCATTTGAGTGTTTGCTAGGATACCAGCCTCCACTATTTCAAGACCAGGAACTCAATCTCACTGTGTGCTCTGTTTAGGCTCACCTGCAACGTTGTCAGTGCATGTGGAGGACTGCCCATTTTGCCCTGCCCTGCATGAGAGGCAGGGCTATACGCCATGCAGACTGGCACCGTACCTCAGCCCTCCACTATCAACCTAGTCAGGAAGTCTGGGTCTCGGCCAAGGATGTGGCTGAAACCCAAAAAGTGGTGCCATGGTTCCTGGGACTATTCACTATTGAGAAGATCATCAATCCAGTTGGTGTCAAACTTAAGTTTCCCCGGTCTTTCAGAATCCACCCTGTCTTCCAGGTCTCTCATCTTAAGCCAGTGCATGCCAGCTAGCAATCATCTTCACCTGCCTTTATACCTCAGCTCTCCCCCCACTCAGATGCCAGAAACTCAGTTTTGACTACAGGGTACCTGGCTTCAGTTCTTGTGAACTCTAGTGATTATTCCACTAACCTTTGTCTCTGCGTTCCATCAGTTCTGTCACAGCCACTGGCCCTGCTCTGGTTCTGACCTCCATGCTGCTGCTACCTGGTCTGAAAGATTGATTTTCACGCCACAGCTCTGGCTCAACCCTCCCTCCTCCAGTGCTTGGTTTTTCGGCTTCATCAGTTTGCACGTTATAATCGTCTGCACAATAAATTGTTACATTTTTTGGAACTTAAGGGCCCCTTCACACATAGTACGAATAAATACAAATCAGGGAGAATCATGGGGGAACAGCTCATATGAGCGAACCATGAAAACATTGAGCTGATGGGCAGGCGTGAATGATCCCACTGCGACGGCTTTGTGCATGTGATGGTGTGGCGCACGAGCATGCATGACACCGAGCGGGAACACAATGCAAGCAGCTGGAGCATGTATAACCACATTGCGCAGCTGCTGTGAAAAAAAAATTACATACCACCCACGGGATTCAAACCTGCAATTTACAAAAGCTCTGATTAGCAACCAGAAACTTTACCACTGTGCTACCATCACTGTCCTGTGAAAGGTGCAGAAAATTGCCTGAAATCAACAAGGAGGTGAATGTAAAATCAATAAAACCACACACAATAAAAAACACTGCATTTCATTGAGTCCCTCTTATCAAGCGAATAATACAAGTATGAACCATCTGTTCCTCTGTAGATGACCCATGGTCACAGACATAGTCATGAAATGACATGAATGAAAAGCAGGTTGCTCTTATGTCCACATCTGCTGAACCCGGCGAGTCCAGCTGGCCCCATGCATGTGTCCAGCCTGATACGCATGTCTTGTAGACGGCGCGCCGTAGGACAGACACCGTATCATGTGGAACAGAGCTCACGTGGTGACGTGACATTCAGATTGCCCGCTGCATGTTATGATCTAACAGTCCGTATCACCTGGGCCAGCCTGTCAATGTACGCGCTATGTGCACTCTCCAGCCTGTCGCAAAAGTGATATATGTTTTTATGTATGCCCAGGTGAGGACAACAAGCACAAAAATGCATGTGTTTGTCAAAACATGGTACGTGTTCTGCAGCTGTGACGTCCAGGACCAGAGATGTCAACAGCTGCTGCTGTTGGGAGCCAGCCACACCCGCTGTCCATTCAGCGCACAGACCAAGGTGTCACTCTGTGATCAGATAAGAGGCACCTTGCCTGCGGAGGGGTGCGCAAGCCACACGCACACCATGTTTTGGGGGGGGGGAGTGGAGGGGAGCGCGCCTGCCGCAAGAAGGATAGAATGGGTTCTCACAGGGCACACTCTGTCTTTCAGCCACTGGTGTGCGCAAATAGTTGTATCAACAGGTGTACGAGGCGTTGGAGGCAGTAGCGACACGTGTACAAGGCAGCTCCGATGTTTCAAAATTGGCATGCAATTCTTCCTTCGTGCGCTAGTCATGTTATGTGTGAAGGGGCCCTAAGGTCTGTTGACTGCATTTGAGTCCTAATCCTTGGTTTGGTGTTATGTGTCAGACGCAGCCCGGAGAACCGACCAGCGTTTGAAGGACCCAGTATAAAATAAGCAGAGCACGGTACAAAGGATAACAGGGTTTAATAAACATAACAGTGAGGTGAAAAAATACAAACAAATAAGTGCGCGGTCTGGCGTGGTGGATTTGCGGTGTGCTCCCAGCAGCACAAAACGGTCCGGAGCCAGAACCAGTTCGGACCCAAGGACCCCACCGACACCCCCCAGGTGGCCGCGACAAACCGAATCTGTGAAAGAAGAAATCATGTGAGTCCACACTCTACACACAGAGAGAACGCTCAAAGGTGTACAAACAGCAAACACTTCCTGGCTTAATTACTAATCAGCTTCCCACCCTGCAGGCATGGAACACCCTGTTCACAAAACTCCACTGCAGTGGAAGCTGATTAAACGACTACATACAGCTCAATATAATAAGGTGTGAGGGACACCACATTTACTGACTGTATAAATGTTAGTCACAAAATCTAACGTACCTCAGGAAGTGTGCTGACGTGCGTGAGACCTCACCCCCTCCTCTTTCACAGACCATGCATCAAACCTGGACGTTCTCTGCATCCACTGATGATGAGATGGCTCTTGAGACGACGATCTCACCCGTCTGGTCACAAGGTCGAGTCTCTGGCAAATACACACTGTGTACTCCAGTCTTAAATGCCACCATGTTCCAATCCATGTAGATGCACCACAGCTGTGAGTCCTGACGAGCCGCAGGTGATCAGCCTCAGGTGATCAGGGTGAGGTCCTGATAAACTCAGCTACACAACCACTCAGTCCCAAATGCAAGCCACCTGGAAGGAAAAACAAAAGACAGGACAAAAGACAGAAACAAAAAGGCAGCCAGGCCCCCCCAGCCATACAACAGTACCCCACCCTCACGGGAAGCCTCCCGGCGACCACACAAACCTGGCCCAGGAGAAACACCCCCCTCCAGGGACCATGGCTGGAAACCGTATCCGCCTTCGTCTTCCAACAGAATGGTTGATGTCTTCTCCTCTGGCTGCATCTTTGCCTTTGTTTCTGTCAGTCACTTAGCACAGGTGTGGCCAGGAGTTCTTAAACCTGTGCGGTCAGCCTTTGTCCAACCATGTTCAGTCTGATTAGTCATAAAACAAAAAAGACAAACATAAACAACCAAACCACCCCCCCCCCCCCCTCCCCAGGGGACCGTTCCATCAAACCCCGGGAAGGGGAGAAAAGAAAAACCCAAACTTAAGCTTGCAAATAAAATGCTAACACCACCCCCCCAATGACATGTAGGGACCAACACCCCCCAGAGGACATCCCGCCAGCTCCAGGAGTAATAACCACAGCCGAGGTCCCTCTGGGATCCAACGTCACCTACGGGGACTCCCAGCGCCTCCCAGAGGACCATTCCATCAACCCCAGGAGACGCCTCCCCTCATGACCAACGGACCCAGCCCCGGCCGTCTATGGCTAGATGGACCCACAGCCCTTTCCCCCCCAGAGGACACCACAGTCACACCCTGAGGGCGGAAACTGGGGGGAAAAACAAAAGGAAAGAAAAAAAAAACATACAAACAAAACAACCCCAACCCCACCCCCTTGGCGCAGTGGAAACTGGAAGCACGTCCAGCATCACCAACCATGACTATACCCCAGAAGCCAACCGGGAGGAGTGGAACAGCGGTTATGGCAGACGGCACAAAACGGCGCCACTCCTCCGACTCCCAAACCAGCCACCAGCTGCGGGTATATCCCACTGCCCCAAACCTCAGCCACGCCGATGGCAGACGGCTCAAAGGCGCGCTGAAGCCGGAGGTGGAACAGGGAATCAACAAACAAAAACAACCCCCCCCCCCCCAGGTGCAGAGGTTACCTGGGAAACGCCCAGCATAACCAAACTGCACCACTCCAGCAACGCCGACACTATGGCTCACACGGCTGGAGCCAGAGGAGAAGAGAGGGAACAAAAAGAAAATACCCCAAACCCCCCCCTCCCCTCCCGGGTGCAGAGGTTACCTGGGAAACGCCCAGCATAAATCTTAGAAGCATGGTGTCTAACCAGATCTTTACTCTGGATGGCATTTCCCTGACCTCTAGTAATACTGTGAGAAATCTTGGAGTCATTTTTGATCAGGATATGTCATTCAAAGCGCATATTAAACAAATATGTAGGACTGCCTTTTTGCATTTACGCAATATCTCTAAAATCAGAAAGGTCTTGTCTCAGAGTGATGCTGAAAAACTAATTCATGCATTTATTTCCTCTAGGCTGGACTATTGTAATTCATTATTATCAGGTTGTCCTAAAAGTTCCCTAAAAAGCCTTCAGTTAATTCAAAATGCTGCAGCTAGAGTACTGACGGGGACTAGCAGGAGAGAGCATATTTCACCCGTGTTGGCCTCTCTTCATTGGCTTCCTGTTAATTCTAGAATAGAATTTAAAATTCTTCTTCTTACTTATAAGGTTTTGAATAATCAGGTCCCATCTTATCTTAGGGACCTCGTAGTACCATATTACCCCATTAGAGCGCTTCGCTCTCAGACTGCAGGCTTACTTGTAGTTCCTAGGGTTTGTAAGAGTAGAATGGGAGGCAGGGCCTTCAGCTTTCAGGCTCCTCTCCTGTGGAACCAGTTCCCAATTCAGATCAGGGAGACAGATACCCTCTCTACTTTTAAGATTAGGCTTAAAACTTTCCTTTTCGCTAAGGCTTATAGTTAGGGCTGGATCAGGTGACCCTGAACCATCCCTTAGTTATGCTGCTATAGACGTAGACTGCTGGGGGGTTCCCATGATGCACTGTTTCTTTCTCTTTTTGCTCTGTATGCATCACTCTGCATTTAATCATTAGTGATCGATCTCTGCCCCCCTCCACAGCATGTCTTTTTCCTGGTTCTTTCCCTCAGCCCCAACCAGTCTCAGCAGAAGACTGCCCCTCCCTGAGCCTGGTTCTGCTGGAGGTTTCTTCCTGTTAAAAGGGAGTTTTTCCTTCCCACTGTAGCCAAGTGCTTGCTCACAGGGGGTCGTTTTGACCGTTGGGGTTTTTCATAATTATTGTATGGCCTTGCCTTGCGGTGTGGAGCGCCTTGGGGCAACTGTTTGTTGTGATTTGGCGCTATATAAAAAAAAGTTGATTGATTGATTGATAACCAAACTGCACCACTCCAGCAACGCCGACTCTACGGCTCACCCGGCTGGAGTCAGAGAAGAGAGGGCATAACAAAAAACAAAACAAAAAAAAAGAAACACAGGAACAGGCACAAACACAGGAACACGGCTGCATGAGCGCTCAAATCAGTATTCAGTAATGGGTTCTCCAACGCGCACCATCCGGGCGGAGAGCACCCGCAACTGATCCGGATAACTTCTGAACGTCTGCTGCCGCCTTCCCGGCGCGTTACCGTCTCTGCTACCGCTGGGTCCGTGATGTTTGGCCAGAGACTACTGTTATGTGTCGGACGCAGCCCGGAGAAGCGACCAGCGTTTGAAGGACCCAGTATAAAATATGCAGAGCACGGTACAAAGGATAACAGGGTTTAATAAACATAACAGTGAGGTGAAAAAATACAAACAAATAAGTGCGCGGTCTGGCGTGGCGGATTTGCAGTGTGCTCCCAGCAGCACAAAACGGTCCAGAGCCAGAACCAGTTCGGACCCAAGGACCCCGCCGACACCCCCCAGGTGGCCGCGACAAACCGAGTCTGTGAAAGAAGAAATCATGCGAGTTCACACTCTACACACAGAGAGAACGCTCAAAGGTGTACAAACAGCAAACACTTCCTGGCTTAATTACTAATCAGCTTCCCACCCTGCAGGCATAGAACACCCTGTTCACAAAACTCCACTGCAGTGGAAGCTGATTAAACGACTACATACAGCTCAATATAATAAGGTGTGAGGGACACCACATTTACTGACTGTATAAATGTTAGTCACAAAATCTAACGTACCTCAGGAAGTGTGCTGACGAGCGTGAGACCTCACCCCCTCCTCTTTCACAGACCATGCATCAAACCTGGACGTTCTCTGCATCCACTGATGATTAGATGGCTCTTGAGACGACGATCTCACCCGTCTGGTCACAAGGTCGAGTCTCTGGCAAATACACACTGTGTACTCCAGTCTTAAATGCCACCATGTTCCAATCCATGTAGATGCACCACAGCTGTGAGTCCTGACGAGCCGCAGGTGATCAGCCTCAGGTGATCAGGGTGAGGTCCTGATAAACTCAGCTACACAGCCACTCAGTCCCAAATGCAAGCCACCTGGAAGGAAAAACAAAAGACAGGACAAAAGACAGAAACAAAAAGGCAGCTAGGCCCCCCCAGCCATACAACATTTGGGTTTCTACACCGTAACAGAAGGATGCAGGGCAGATCTATGCAGAATGCAAATTCAGACCTAGTCAAACAAAATATATTTTTGTAGGGGTGTGATCTGAATTCAGTCACTGCATGCTAACAAATCAGGCTAGAAATCATGGATACCATAGAACAGAAGTGTAGCTTTGGTGGTCTGCTTTCATCGAGTGCCCTTCTAATTTTAGGTTGCTTCGCCGAAGTATTTATGGCTATTTTAAGCTAAAAAATCTTTATATTGTACACTGTTTTAAAAACATCTAGTGACCTATTTTCAACTCAATCGCACACCATTTTGTGATGGCATCACAAAAAGTAAATTAATCTGCTTGCTGAAAATGTGTATATTATGACCCCTTTAAGTAATTTTTTCAGCCTGTTATTGTGGTTACATACTGAAGCGGTACAGTGCATTTACATTGCATGAGAGCATGCTGCATTTTTCTCAAGTTTGTATCTTACTTTTTAAGTGAAGATACTTGATATATCCTCAACAACACTGTCACAGCGGTGCCTCGGGCCCCCTGGAGGATGAGCTACTGTTCTGTGTACTCAGGGGACAAGAGCGAAAGGAAAAGTCTGTGTGTTGAAATCTGATTTGTGGTTATAGATGCACCATCCCTCACAAAATAATCTGAAGAACATCACCCTGGCAGAAGATCAGCTGAGCGCTGTCATCCTTTTTAAACTGCCAGCTGCTCATGTTGGCAGATGTGTTTGTGCATTGTGATGAGCAGATTTGAAATTGCTGTTGGCTGATTTTTGCCTATGAATATTATACCTGCTGCAGAAAGGTGGCTCCCAAACTGCTACCCCAGGGGTCTTCTGGGAGACTGAGGTAGGGGTGCTGCTGCAAAATGGAGAATAATTATCTCAAGTTGTTATCATACTCGGTTTTTTCACATGTCAGCACAGAACGTGAATATTTGCAAATGAGTTTCACTGCCCACAGCTGCAGCATATTAAGACTGTTACATTATGACAAAATTGATATCATCAATCCATCCATCCATCCATCTATCCATCCATCCTTCCATCCATCCATCCATACCTGTAGGGTTACACATTGTCTCTCTTCACACCTACAATTAGGTCCATAAGTATTAGAACAGGGGCATAATTTTGTAATTTTCTAGTCCAAATGTGTTGATAGTGTAGATGTTCAGCTTTAACTCAAAACGTTTAACAAAAAAAATTATTCGCAAACAGTATGCTACTGTGTGGTTAACTGTCGTAAGCCACATGGGACACTAAAGCCTAGATTTGATCTGTTTCCTTGTGTGAAAATCCTTCTCTGTGCTACTGCACCATGAAGTGATCTCTATACAGTTGTATGCAAAAATTTGGGCACCCCTGATAATTTTCATGATTTTCCTTTATAAATTATTGGTTGTCTGGATCAGAAATTTGAGTTAAATATATCATATAGCAGACAAACACACTGATTTTTGAGAAGTGAAATGAAGTTTCTAGTATTTACAAAAGTGTGCAATAATTATTTAAACAAAATTAGGCAGGTGCATAAATTTGGGCACCCTGGTCATTTTATTGATTTGAATACATTTAGCACTAATTATTGGAACACAAAATTTGACCCTTGGCCTCCTTATACAGGTGAATCCAATCATGAGAAAGGGTATTTAAAGTGGCCATTTGCAAATGTTTCTCCTCTTTGCATCTCTTATAATGAGTGGCAACATGGGAGCCTCCAAACAACTCTCAAATGACCTGAACACAAAGATTGTTCAACATCATAGTTTAGGGGAAGGACACAAAAAGCTATCTCAGAGATTTCAGCTGTCAGTTTCCACTGTGAGGAACATAGTGAGGAAATGGAAGACCACAGACACAGTACTAGTTAAGGCCCGAAGTGGCAGGCCAAGAAAAATCTCAGATAAGCTGAAGTGAAGGATGGTGAGAACAGTCATAGTCTACCCACTTTCCTGCTCCAAAGACCTACAACATGATCTTGCTGCAGATACTGTCTCTGTGCATTGTTCAACTATACAGTGCACTTTGCACAAAGAGATGCTGTATGATGCTGTAATGCAGAGGAAGCCTTTTCTGTGTACACGCCACAAACAGTCACTTGAGGTATGCTAAAGTACATTTGGACAAGCCAGATTCATTTTGGAATAAGGTACTGTGGACTGATGAAACTCAAATTGAGGTATTTGGACATAACAAGGGGCGGTATGCATGGCTGAAAAAGAACACAGCATTCCAAGAAAAACACTTGCTACCTACAGTAAAATTGGGAGGTGGTTCCATCATGCTGTGTGGCTGTGTGGCCAGTGCAAGTACTGGGAATCTTGTTAAAGTTGAGGGTCACATGGATTCCAGTCAATATCAGCAGATTCTTGAGAACAACGTTCATGAATCAGTGACAAAGTTGAAGTTGCACCGGGGCTGGATCTTTCAACAAGACAACGACCCTAAACACTGCTAAAAATCTACTAAGGCATTCATGCAGAGGAACAAGTACAACGTTCTGGAATGGCCATCTCAGTCCCCAGACCTGAATATTATGGGAAACCAAGAAACCTGAGATGTTTTGTAAAGAAGAATGGTCCAAAACACCTTCAACCAGAATCCAGACTCTCTGTGGAAATCACAATTGTAAATCCTAAAATCTGTAAATCCTATAAACTTCATTTCACTTCTCAAATATCACTGCGGTTGTCTGCTATTTGATATATTTAACTGAAACTGCTGATCCAAACAACCAATGATTTATAAAGGAAAATCATGTAAATCATCACATGTGCCCAAACTTTTACATACAACTGTATACACAGTTGTGCTCAAATGTTTACATACCCTGGCAGAATATGACTAACCATAATGGCCAAAATAATAATAATAATAACAATAATAATAATAATAATAATAATAATAATAATAAATTCTGCCAGGGTATTTAAAATTTTGAGCACAACTGTATATATCCATCAAACAATGAAACGTTTTTCTGACTGCATGCGACAGTACATGACAGAGCTCTAAATCATGAAAGAAACATTGCAGTTTTAGGCATTTTAGCATAAGTTCAGGCACAGCACTCATGTTGGGCTTCACCGGCTGCTTCATTTGAGTTTTTCATATCATTTAAAAAAACTTGAAAGAATCATGGAGCCCTGTACCTCCATAATCTCTGTGCAGCACTGCACAAACCTGCAGGCGTTGAGTTGGCTACAACACAGCCAGGTAAAAGTTCACTCTCTGTTCTCACTTTTTCCTTCTTTACTGAAATCCCTTCCATCTTTTTTCTCACTGCTTTGCTGAGACTGATCTGTTGTATTTTTTTTAAATGCAGGATGTTGGGCTCATGACTGCCAAGGAGATGATGTTTTTGTTTCAGTTTGTTCTGAAACAGAGGCCTCATTATTGGGAACAAGTGATTAGATTTTAGCAGCAATCCAGGTCTGGATATAGACCCTGGAATAAAAAAAAAACTTCATTGTGGAAGGATAACACCAAGTCAAGTCTGGGACAATGCTCTGGTGCTGCGCTTCACCACATCCACAATAACACAGAACTGCCTGGGTCCTGGATCGCAGCCACCCAGGCAGAAATCTGGTCCATTCCCTCATCTCCAAAATAACCATCTATCTGCCACAGGCAGGTCAAAGGTGGTCATCCCCTCGACCTTTTCCAGATACCAGGATCCTCAGGCACCTGTTCATACTGCAAGTGATACTCCTCATATGAGTCTTTCTTAGTAACTTCTCATTTGATACAATGTCATTCCAGTGGTATCCAAGGATCCTCTGAAGCAACAGAGTACCAAAGATGTCCAGTCGTTGCCTTAGGTCACTGGTTAGAGTCCAAGACTAACAACCAAAGACATGGCCCTTTCTTCTCCCGCAAAGACATCGGCATTACCAAACACCTCTGTCCAGTGACCTCATGACTCCATGAGCGCTTCCCAGGTGCCTCTCAATCTCAAAAGCCGAGGACCCAGAGACATGAATGTCAATGCAGAATCTCTACGAGTTCAACACGTTCACCACATACAGATACTCTTCTGATGGCTGAGTACAGTAAGTCATTAAAAGCCTGAATCGTAGTCTTAATCCAGGACAAGAGCAAACTCAGACACTCAGATTCCTCACTCAGCTTCTCGAGGGCTGTAATCCAAGTATCCATTGAAAAATCACAGCATTGTCTGTGAAGTCAAGGTCATTAGACCTTTCCTCGCCAGCACAAGCAAGCAAGTCACTGGTTTCCACAGCCCTACACTTGGTATAGTGCAGCAGATAACAGAATATTTACAATGGAATCATTCAAATGGTGAAACAAGCACCAAATTTGGCACAAATACTCCTTAAACATTAGTCTTTTGTAAAAACCCGCTTGCCACTTGAATTTTCAAAAGGCAGCCAGGTAGGGGTCAATTGGGGACTTACACAGGGGTCAAAAATTGAAAATGCTCTCATCATATTGAAACCTATACCACGTTATTTGACTGATCATAATGATTCCAAAAAGGTATAGTTTGGGCTATCGACGAATGAATGTTCTGGAGTTATGGGGTAAAAACAGCAAGAATAGTGACAAAGGTCAGTTTCGGTTTGTGCAGGGGTCAAAAGTTAAAGTTACTCCAATTTTGGTAAAAAGTGGTGCAAATTATTGGTTGAGCTAATAGGATTATTAAATGGAATAGTTTGGACTGTGTTGAATGCTTGGTCTCCACAGTAAAGGTCAAACAATGTCGACATCCATTGGATTCTATGACATGTGATATATGTTACCCCGTAACATGATAACTATGGATGGCACACGGCGCAAACTATTACTTTTTGAAACCCTATTAACTCAACTAATAATTTGCACCACCTTTTTACCAAACTTGGGGTAACTTTAACTTTTGACCCCTGTACCAACTGAACCTCTCCTTGAATCTCTGGTGGTTGGCTCTCACTACTGTATTGTATCACTTCCTGTTCCGGAGCACAGCGGTGTTTTTCTGTATCTGTTAGCTGTTTAATCTGCGTAGTTAGATTGATCTAGTTAACTAGATAACGATTTGTTTCACAGTGTAATCTTCACGTGCCTTAACTAAAGCACTCCCTCTGCTGAATCACCTCTAAATTATTTACACATTATTCACTTTGCGTGTTTTTAGGAATCCGCTAGCTTAGCATAGCTACTAGCTCTTAGCCGATTTAGCATGGTGGCTTCTCCTGTCTCTCCTGCACTTTTCTGCTCTGGGTGTGAAATGTTTAGTTATTCCTCGGCCTCCTTTAGCAGTAATGGTACTTGTAATAAGTGTAGCTTATTCGTAGCTTTGGAGGCCAGGCTGGGCGAATTGGAGACTTGGCTCCGCACCGTGGAAAATTCTACAGCTAGCCAGGCCCCTGTAGTCGGTGTGGACCAAGGTAGCTAAGCCGCCGTTAGTTTCCCTCTGGCAGATCCCGAGCAGCCGGGAAAGCAGGCCGACTGGGTGACTGTGAGGAGGAAGCGTAGTTCTAAACAGAAGCCCCATGTACACCGCCAACCCGTTCACATTTCTAACCGTTTTTCCCCACTCGGCGACACACCCGCCGAGGAACAAACTCTGGTTATTGGCGACTCTGTTTTGAGAAATGTGAAGTTAGCGACACCAGCAACCATAGTCAATTGTCTTCCGGGGGCCAGAGCAGGCGACATTGAAGGAAATTTGAAACTGCTGGCTAAGGCTAAGCGTAAATTTGGTAAGATTATAATTCACGTCGGCAGTAATGACACCCGGTTACGCCAATCGGAGGTCACTAAAATTAACATTGAATTGGTGTGTAACTTTGCAAAAACAATGTTGGACTCTGTAGTTTTCTCTGGGCCCCTCCCCAATCGGACCGGGAGTGACATGTTTAGCCGCATGTTCTCCTTGAATTGCTGGCTGTCTGAGTGGTGTTCAAAAAATGAGGTGGGCTTCATAGATAATTGGCAAAGCTTCTGGGGAAAACCTGGTCTTGTTAGGAGAGACGGCATCCATCCCACTTTGGATGGAGCAGCTCTCATTTCTAGAAATCTGGCCAATTTTCTTAAATCCTCCAAACCGTGACTATCCAGGGTTGGGACCAGGAAGCAGAGTTGTAGTCTTACACACCTCTCTGCAGCTTCTCTCCCCCTGCCATCCCCTCATTACCCCATCCCCGTAGAGACGGTGCCTGCTCCCAGACCACCAATAACCAGCAAAAATCTATTTAATCATAAAAATTCAAAAAGAAAAAATAATATAGCACCTTCAACTGCACCACAAACTAAAACAGTTAAATGTGGTCTGTTAAACATTAGGTCTCTCTCTTCTAAGTCCCTGTTAGTAAATGATATAATAATTGATCAACATATTGATTTATTCTGCCTTACAGAAACCTGGTTACAGCAGGATGAATATGTTAGTTTAAATGAGTCAACACCCCCGAGTCACACTAACTGCCAGAATGCTCGTAGCACGGGCCGGGGCGGAGGATTAGCAGCAATCTTCCATTCCAGCTTATTAATTAATCAAAAACCCAGACAGAGCTTTAATTCATTTGAAAGCTTGACTCTTAGTCTTGGATGACCTCTAATTTCCTGCTTTTAAACTCAGATAAAACTGAAGTTATTGTACTTGGCCCCACAAATCTTAGAAACATGGTGTCTAACCAGATCCTTACTCTGGATGGCATTACCCTGACCTCTAGTAACACTGTGAGAAATCTTGGAGTCATTTTTGATCAGGATATGTCATTCAATGCGCATATTAAACAAATATGTAGGACTGCTTTTTTTGCATTTGCGCAATATCTCTAAAATTAGAAAGGTCTTGTCTCAGAGTGATGCTGAAAAACTAATTCATGCATTTATTTCTTCTAGGCTGGACTATTGTAATTCATTATTATCAGGTTGTCCTAAAAGTTCCCTGAAAAGCCTTCAGTTAATTCAAAATGCTGCAGCTAGAGTACTGACGGAGACTAGAAGGAGAGAGCATATCTCACCCATATTGGCCTCTCTTCATTGGCTTCCTGTTAATTCTAGGATAGAATTTAAAATTCTTCTTCTTACTTATAAGGTTTTGAATAATCAGGTCCCATCTTATCTTAGGGACCTCATAGTACCATATCACCCCAATAGAGCGCTTCGCTCTCAGACTGCAGGCTTACTTGTAGTTCCTAGGGTTTGTAAGAGTAGAATGGGAGGCAGAGCCTTCAGCTTTCAGGCTCCTCTCCTGTGGAACCAGCTCCCAATTCAGATCAGGGAGACAGACACCCTCTCTACTTTTAAGAGCATGTCTTTTTCCTGGTTCTCTCCCTCAGCCCCAACCAGTCCCAGCAGAAGACTGCCCCTCCCTGAGCCTGGTTCTGCTGGAGGTTTCTTCCTGTTAAAAGGGAGTTTTTCCTTCCCACTGTCGCCAAGTGCTTGCTCACAGGGGGTCGTTTTGACCGTTGGGGTTTTTCTGTAATTATTGTATGGCCTTGCCTTACAATATAAGGCGCCTTGGGGCAGCTGTTTGTTGTGATTTGGTGCTATATAAATGAAATTCATTTGATTTGATTTGTACAAACTGAAACTCACCTTTGTCACTATTCTTGCTGTTTTTACCCCATAACTCCAGAACATTCATTCGTAGATAGCCCAAACTATACCATTTTGGAATCGTTATGATCAGACAAATAATGTGGTATAGGATTCAATATGATGAGAGCATTTTCAGTTTTTGACCCCTGTGTAAATCCCCAATTGACCCCTATCTGGCTGCCTTTTAAAAATTCAAGTGGCAAGCGGGTTTTTTCAAAAGACTAATGTTTAAGGAGTATTTCTCCCAAATTTGGTGCTTGTTTCTCCATTTGAACGATTGCTTCAGTTATCTGCTGCACTAGTATAGTTTTCAATATGATTGGAGCATTTTTAAATGTTGACCCCTGTGTACTCCCTACCTGTTGAAAATTAAAGTGGCCAGCCAGTTTTTTTTCCAAAACACTAATGTGTAAACGTGGTGCTTGCGTCACCATTTGAAGGATTGTTTCAGTCATCTGCTGCACTAAAAAGCAGCGGCACTGCTGAAATAGTGGTTCAGTTATTCACCGATAGGCGGCGCTGTAGGTTGGATGCGCACTTCTGGGAGGACGCTCAGGAAACCGGAAGCTTCTTCTCTTTGGCGAAAACAACGTTGGTGCTGCTAATGTGGACGTCAACAAGCACGTAGTTTATAAAAGAACACTCTTGTCATAGTAGGTGAAGTACAGTAGTGAGTGTAAACATTATTCCATGGCTTTCCGATTAAGCGGGCGGATTTTCAGGCATTCCACCGTTTTCTCCGGACGGGTCGTGTCTGCTCGACAAGAGCCTCCGTCCTGGTTCCTCACAGCAGGTCAGTCTGAAACCTCTTCAGGGTATTAACATGTCGCTCCATTAGAAAGGTTATATCTGAAAATAAATTGTTATAGTTGTAGCTGTAAACTAGAAGACGCACTCGTCGAATACCTCCGCCATTTATGTCCTTAAGTGGCGACAGGGGGCGCTGTCTCACCTAAGTGCAAATAACGTAGAAATCAAAATTCAAAGGTATTTCTGGATTTCAGTCTACCTCAGTCTAATGTCAGTGCTCTCTTCATCCAGATCTTATATGATCATCCCAAATCAGATGTATATAATAACTTTCAAATAGGTCAAAAACGGCTAATTGATTATTGCCTCATCATCGCAAAAAAGCTACTCTTGATGTCATGGAAAGGACCGTCAGTTGCAAATGTTAAAATGTGGCTGAGAGACCTCATCAATACATTACATTTAAAGAAGATTCATTACTGAAAGATAAACTGCAATGTTTTCGGAAAGTGTGGCAACCTCTTATTGAATATCTGCAAAATGTGCCTATGTGATATATGTAAGAATGAACCTGCTCCACAACTGTTTAAATGTTCTATGTCATGTATTTGTGTTTGTAATTTCATTTACCCTCTATGTAAAAATATGAGCATTACTAAAGATATACAATTCAAACTGTGAAATACATTCTGCTCAATAAAAATATTTGACATAATATTATATGATCATCCCATCAGGTTTTTATAGATCAGCTGAAAATTAAATGAGTTTGTCCTCGTGATACGATGATCATTCTTTTGTTTTGTGGCGAAGGGCTGAAAGCATTTTGAGCAAATAAATGCTTATCTTATTTGCCCAACCGTGATCATGTATTTGACATGTTTTGTGCATCTAAACTACGTTTTTTACACCACTTTTTAAGGCTCTATTGTGGCGTATGTTTGACACATTTAACGGCGCCATCTTGAATTAGTGCGAAAACACCGCAATAGATGAAAACAGACAAACTTCATAAGCATTTTGAACGGAAGCCTGTTAATGATGACGAAACATTTTTTGAACAAAATGCTGCTTCTTGGCTGTAAGATGGTGTTAGTTTGACACTGTTCCCTCGGTGTGATGAACCAAACAGAACCACTTTAGATCACCGCTCTTCCGCGGGCTGTGAACCCTCCCGCAGCCGGTAAGAAAATATTTGCCTTTTTTCCCTCCCGTGTTCAAACTGGAACTCATTGGTCGGTTGTGGTTGGGCGTATATCAAATCAAATCAATTTTATTTCTATAGTGCCAAATCACAACAAACAGTTGCCCCAAGGCGCTTTATATTGTAAGGCAAAAGCCATACAATAATTACAGAAAAACCCCAATGGTCAAAACGATCCCCTATGAGCAAGCACTTTGCAACAGTGGGAAGGAAAACTCCCTTTTAACAGGAAGAAACCTCCAGCAGAACCAGGCTCAGAGAGGGGCAGTCTTCTGCTGGGACTGGTTGGGGCTGCGGGGAGAGAATCAGGAAAAAGACATGCTGGGGAAGAGACCAGAGATCAATCACTAATCATTAAATGCAGAGTGGTGCATACAGAGCAAAAAGAGAAAGAAACACTCAGTGCATCATGGGAACCCCCCAGCAGTCTAAGTCTATAGCAGCATAACTAAGGGATGGTTCAGGGTCTCCCTAATCCGAATTGGGAGCTGGTTCCACAGGAGAGGAGCCTGAAAGCTGAAGGCTCTGCCTCCCATTCTACTCTTACAAACCCTAGGAACTACAAGTAAGCCTGCAGTCTGAGAGGGAAGCGCTCTATTGGGGTGATATGGTACAATGAGGTCCCTAAGATAAGATGGGACCTGATTGTTCAAAACCTTATAAGTAAGAAGAAGAATTTTAAATTATATTCTGGAATTAACAGGGAGCCAATGAAGAGAGGCCAATATGGGTGAAATATGCTCTCTCCTTCTAGTCCCTGTCAGTACTCTAGCTGCAGCATTTTGAATTAACTGAAGGCTTTTCAGCGAACTTTTAGGACAACCTGATAATAATGAATTACAATAGTCCAGCCTAGAAGAAATAAATGCATGAATTAGCTTTTCAGCATCACTCTGAGACAAGACCTTTCTAATTTTAGAGATATTGCGCACATGCAAAAAAGCAGTCCTACATATTTGCTTAATATGCGCATTGAAGGACATATCCTGATCAAAAATGACTCCAAGATTTCTCACAGTATTACTGGAGGTCAGGGTAATGCCATCCAGAGTAAGGATCTGGTTAGACACCATGTTTCTAAGATTTGTGGGGCCAAGTACAATAAGTTCAGTTTTATCTGAGTTTAAAAGCAGGAAATTAGAGGTCATCCATGTCTGTGTCTGAAAGACATTCCTGCAGTTTAACTTATTGGTGTGTGTCCTCTGGCTTCATGGATAGATAAAGCTGGGTATCATCTGCGTAACAATGAAAATTTAAGCAATGCTTTCTAATAATACTGCCTAAGGGAAGCATGCATAAAGTGAATAAAATCGGTCCTAGCACAGAACCTTGTGGAACTCCATAATTAACCTTAGTCCGTGAAGAAGACTCCCAATTTACGTGAACAAATTGTAATCTATTAGATAAATATGATTCAAACCACTGCAGCACAGTGCCTTTAATACCTATGGCATGCTCTAATCTCTGTAATAACATTTTATGGTCAACAGTATCAAAAGCTGCACTGAGGTCTAACAGGATGAGCACAGAGATGAGTCCACTGTCTGAGGCCATAAGAAGATCATTTGTAACCTTCACTAATGCTGTTTCTGTACTATGATGAATTCTGAAACCTGACTGAAACTCTTCAAATAGACCATTCCCCTGCAGATGATCAGTCTGCTGTTTTACAATACCCTTTCAAGAATTTTTGAGAGAAAAGGAAGGTTGGAGATTGGCCTATAATTAGCTAAGATAGCTGGGTCAAGTGATGGCTTTTTAAGTAATGGTTTAATTGCTGCCACCTTAAAAGCCTGTGGTACATAGTCAACTAATAAAGATAGATTGATCATATTTAAGATCGAAGCATTAATTAATGGTAGGGCTTCCTTGAGCAGCCTGGTAGGAATGGGGTCTAATAGACATGTTGATGGTTTGGAGGAAGTGACTAATGAAAGTAACTCAGACAGAACAATCGGAGAGAAAGAGTCTAACCAAATACCAGCATTACTGAAAGCAGCCGAACATAAAGATATGTCTTTGGGATGGTTATGAATCATTTTTTCTCTAATAGTTAAAATTTTATTTGAAAAGAAAGTCATGAAGTCATTACTAGTTAAAGTTAAAGAAATACTCGGCTCAATAGAGATCTGACTCTTTGTCAGCCTGGCTACAGTGCTGAAAAGAAACCTGGGGTTGTTCTTATTTAAAATGAAGATCTTCTAAATTAGTGAGACGCCATTTCCTCTCCAGCTTACGGGTTATCTGCTTTAAGCTGCGAGTTTGTGAGTTATACCACGGAGTCAGGCACTTCTGATTTAAGACTCTCTTTTTCAGAGGAGCTACAGCATCCAAAGTTGTGCTCAATGAGGATGTAAAGCTATTGACGAGATAATCTATCTCACTCACAGAGTTTAGGTAGCTACTCTGCACTGTGTTGGTATATGGCATTGAAGAACATAACAAATTAAGTAAATTTTGGAAACAATATTGGTAGATGTACATTATCTGCTTTAATGTGTGCTGCTCTGGCTTCTTGAATAAGCTGTGAATGCATTATTTTACTAGGGCTGCAGCTAGTGATTATTTTCATATTTAATTAATCTCTTGATTATTTTCTTTATCAATTGATTAGTTGTTTTATCCGTAAAATGACAGAAAATTGTGAAAAATGCCTGTCAGTGTTTCCCAGAGCCCAAGATGACATCCTCAGATGTCTTGTTTTGTTCACAACCCAAAAATATTCAGGTTATTATCAGAGAGGATGAAAAAAAATTAATATATTAAATTAAAATATTCACTTCTGAGACGCAGGGAAAAAATGTAGCCTTTGAAGTTTTTGTTGTTTTTCAAAAAAGTACTCAAAACTCTTACTTGATCATAAAAGTGGTTGGCAATTAAGTTTGTTGTTAATTAATCATTGATTAATCGTTTCAGCTATATATTTGACTGTGTAATAACATTAACAGCCAAGCACTGCATTTAGTTAGTGATAACATGATGGCAACATCAGCTACTTGATGATAGTGAGGGGAAATAATAAGGGAAATTGTCAGACTGACTTCTTCCAGCTGCTCAGATGTGATGGTTTGCTGCTGTTCTATTTTGCGTTTTATTAATACGACAACTTACACCTTTGTATTATGGGAAATTAAAACTCTGTATTTTTTTGCATGGAGCTGTATATAAGAACTAGAGAGCACAGTAGCGCTGAGCCGTGTGCCGACAAGGATGCGTGGTTGCCATTTTAATTCTGGGCAAGTTAGTGCTTTACGTGCATAGAAGTTCACTTAGTCTCGTCAAGAAACAGGTGGAATATGCCGGAAAGCTGCGCATGTTGGCAAAGCCACAAACGGAGGAACAAGGGAGACAATATTTCCTTCCGTAAGTAAGTGGTTTTGGTTCTTCTTGTCACTTTGTCCTTGATATTTGGATGATAAACAGCTGTATGTCTCCTGCTGTACCTGTGTCGCCCGATGACACTGACCATTAACTCTTCACTTATGTCTAGTTGATATCTTCCACTGCTAGACCAATGTCTAGTTAAGATACTTGTCATTAGTGATTAAAATTGTTCGACAAGACTGGGGATTTTTTTTTTTTTTTTTAAATTTGCACCTTAAAATAATGAGATTATAATGACATGCGCAGTGCCGCTCACAGTCACACCGACACATAGAGATGTGTACACACACCACTGACTTCATGAATGAAACTGCGTCAATAAAGGATAATTGTGTACAAATATAATATGTATATAAATGTATTGTAATGGTTTTAGTAGCCGCGCTGCGTTGAACACAGCAGCAGCTCAGCCTAACAGCGTAGCTTAACAGCGCAGATCCGTGTAACTTTCAACACTAATATTTGGGAATGTGTGTGTCAGAGTAAGTCTAATACTTTCCTGACATAATTTAATGTAATTTCATTTTACTGGCTCGATATCCAGGTCAAAATGGCATTTTAACACGTATTTTGTGAGCATTTTTCTGAGTGTGTTCAGTCGCGGATCTCCATTGAAAATGCATTAACATCCGGGGACTTCGTCAATATTTTGCCCGGTAAGGAGACGTCATGTCGCTGTCCATGAAGGGATGTTTTCGTTTAGTGTGCAGCATTGGAAGTGCACTCTCTAGTTCTAATATACAGCTCCATGATTTTTTTTGACACTTCCTAAAAAGGTTATAGACTAAAGGATCAGTTGTTTAATTTTGAATAAAAAGCCATGGTGAATTGCAGTTGTGCTTGCAACAAAATGATGTTGATGTCATTGCAGGGAGTTGTGAGATCAGACACGGGAGGAATGGGTTTAACCATACACCTGCCTGTTTTATTACATCAGAAGTGTTTCTGAGCAGACTGGTGAAAGGCAGAGTTGCACAAGCAGATGGAAGCTGTGATCGGATTCAGCCCCCAGCTTCAGTTCTTCCTGACAGTGGTAACTCTCCCCCTGCTTCAGAGATCATTTGATCAATTTGAACCCCCCACACACACACACACACACACACGAAAAAGGTCATTGTGCCACCAGTCTCACTTATTAGCTCTCTTCATGGCTGCCATGTTTGCCGTCACTTTTCCTGATGATGACTTTGTTGTTTCAGGTGAAAATCTGTCTCTGTTAGTGAGACATCCAGATCAGCCTGAGAACTCGAAGGTAATCAAAGTGGCAATAATCGGTTCTCCAAATGTTGGCAAGTCCACATTGACCAACCAGCTCCTTGGCACAAAGGTTTAGTTTTTCTTCTTCTTCAGTTGTTACATTATAATTTATTTCAGTGATTTGGGAGTGCGTGTTCACAATATAAAATTAACATTTTTTTGGAAGGTGTTTGCTGTGTCAAACAAAGTCCATACAACCCGGTCACGCAGCCTGGGTGTCTTGACAGAGGACGATACGCAGATAGTAGGAGCTGTTTTCTCTTCAGATGTTTTTATTTATTTATTTTTAAAAGAGGAATTCAGATGTTTTCGTTAAATCTGTGCACCTGTATGTGTTTTTGTAGATTTTACTGGACACACCTGGTGTCACAAGTCCATCAAAGGTCAAAAGGTCCCTGTAGTTTTTTGGATGATATCTTTTTCTTTTGTTTTGTTTTTTTGTTTTTTTTTTTTATGTCTTGATTCCTGAGTCTGTGTGGTATTAACATGAAGGCTGTTCCTCTGCATTCACAGGCATCACCTGGAGAAGTCTATTTTCGTGGATCCCAGGAATACAATGAAGGAAGCCGACTTAAGTATGACTCGTAATTTCTATGTTGCAATACATGTTATGAGTCTGAGCTGTTCTTTAATTTTTTTTTTTTATTATTTTCTGTGAAGGAACTTACATTAAGATTAGGATATATTGGTCTTGGCTGGAGTTAAAAGACTGATCATTTGAATTGTGTCCATCACTAGTTGTAGCCATGGTGGATGTGGCAGACAGGTGGATGCGTCAAAGGCTTGATTTCGAAATGCTGAAATGCCTTGCTCAGAATCCGGACATCCCAGCGGTCCTGGTTCTCAATAAGGTACCCTTTGAAAGAACCATAAAAAAAAAATCTGTCAGTTACATACAGTCTGGTCCATAAGTCACTGGACAGTGACAGTTTTTGTCATTTTTGATTCTGTGCACCAACACAGTGCAGATTAAATGAAACAATATGTGCTTGTAACATAGACTTACTTTGTAGCTTTAATTCAAGTGGTCTCAAAAAGTGTCACATGAACCCTTTAAGAATTATGACCATTTATGTACATGGTGCTCTCAGCCTCTCTGAAGCTCTGAAGGTGTTTCCACTGAACCTCTTCTCTTGTCCAGGTGGATCAGGTGAAGAAAAAAGACAGGCTGCTGGAGGCTACAGTGAACTTAACATGTGGACTGGTGAACGGACGCAAAATCCACATTAGGCCAGTGATCAAACCTCCATGGGCTGAAAGGATGCCAGTTGAGAATCTGGATCCTTCTGAATTATCAGATGTTGAGGATGCCACCACTGGTGTGGAGGACGGTGATGAAACGAAGACTGCGCTGAGTAAAGAGCAGCTGAAGGCTCTGTGGAAACAGCAGGGATGGCCACACTTTAAAGACGTCTTCATGCTTTCTTCTACCAATAGCGAGGAGGTGGAGACGCTGAAGGTAGCTGCAAGATTATCTCAGTGAACAAAACAAAATGCTGGGACGGTAATTCTTGGAATGTTACTTTGTTAAAATGTTTTGGAGTATTTTCTATTTAAGGCTCGACCCTTTTCTAAAAATTATTGTTTAATCTATAAACTCTTTACAAAAAAACATATTTTTCAGAGTACAAGTCATATTTTTTTTTCTAGAGAGGTCCTGTGACTTATATACGGGGGAAAAAAGAAATTGCGTTTCACGACCACAGATTTTCTTTACACTTGAAATGAGAAACACACCATTAAGCTGCCTTTTCGCTTTAAAAACGAGAGTGTTGGAAGCTTCCTTAACAGGGCTTGATTACTAAAACATTCTTTAAACGAGCGATCATCATGGCGTTACTATTTTGAGCTTTTCCTCATGTCGGCTCCAGTTAAAAATTAGCAGTCATGCTCACTTCAAGCAAATACATATGAGTAAATGTCTATCAATTAACAAAGACTGTCTAATGTCACAAAGAACTGTGCCATTTAAAAAAAAAAAAAAAAAAAAAAAAAAAAAAAAAAAGCACAAGAACAGACATTTATGTGGGGGGGGGGGGGGGGTGCTGTTACAGCGCGAACGAAGAGATGTTTGTGCGTGTGTGAGTTACGGCACAAGCAAAAAGACGTTCATTTCCACAGCAATGTGAACAGTAAATGGATAAATGGATGGAGCAGCTCTCATTTCTAGAAATCTGGCCAATTTTCTTAAATCCTCCAAACCGTGACTATCCAGGGTTGGGACCAGGAAGCAGAGTTGTAGTCTTACACACCTCTCTGCAGCTTCTCTCCCCCTGCCATCCCCTCATTACCCCATCCCCGTAGAGACGGTGCCTGCTCCCAGACCACCAATAACCAGCAAAAATCTATTTAAGCATAAAAATTCAAAAAGAAAAAATAATATAGCTCCTTCAACTGCACCACAGACAAAACGGTTAAATGTGGTCTATTAAACATTAGGTCTCTCTCTTCTAAGTCCCTGTTAGTAAATGATATAATAATTGATCAACATATTGATTTATTCTGCCTTACAGAAACCTGGTTACAGCAGGATGAATATGTTAGTTTAAATGAGTCAACACCCCCGAGTCACACTAACTGCCAGAATGCTCGTAGCACGGGCTGAGGCGGAGGATTAGCAGCAATCTTCCATTCCAGCTTATCAATTAATCAAAAACCCAGACAGAGCTTTAATTCATTGGAAAGCTTGACTCTTAGTCTTGTTCATCCAAATTGGAAGTCCCAAAAACCAGTTTTATTTGTTATTATCTATCCTCCACCTGGTCGTTACTGTGAGTTTCTCTGTGAATTTTCAGACCTTTTGTCTGACATAGTGCTTAGCTCAGATAAGATAATTATAGTGGGCGATTTTAACATCCACACAGATGCTGAGAATGACAGTCTCAACACTGCATTTAATCTATTATTAGAGTCAATTGGCTTTGCTCAAAATGTAAATGAGTCCACCCACCACTTTAATCATATCTTAGATCTTGTTCTGACTTATGGTATGGAAATTGAAGACTTAACAGTATTCCCTGAAAACTCCCTTCTGTCTGATCATTTCTTAATAACATTTACATTTACTCTGATGGACTACCCAGCAGTGGGGAATAAGTTTCATTACACTAGAAGTCTTTCAGAAAGCGCTGTAACTAGGTTTAAGGATATGATTCCTTCTTTATGTTCTCTAATGCCATATACCAACACAGTGCAGAGTAGCTACCTAAACTCTGTAAGTGAGATAGAGTATCTCGTCAATAGCTTTACATCCTCATTGAAGACAACTTTGGATGCTGTAGCTCCTCTGGAAAAGAGAGCTTTAAATCAGAAGTGCCTGACTCCGTGGTATAACTCACAAACTCGCAGCTTAAAGCAGATAACCCGTAAGTTGGAGAGGAAATGGCGTCTCACTAATTTAGAAGATCTTCACTTAGCCTGGAAAAAGAGTCTGTTGCTTTATAAAAAAAAGCCCTCCATAAAGCTCGGACATCTTACTACTCATCACTAATTGAAGAAAATAAGAACAACCCCAGGTTTCTTTTCAGCACTGTAGTCAGGCTGACAAAGAGTCAGAGCTCTATTGAGCCGAGTATTCCTTTAACTTTAACTAGTAATGACTTCATGACTTTCTTTGCTAATAAAATTTTAACTATTAGAGAAAAAATTACTCATAACCATCCCAAAGACGTATCATTATCTTTGGCTGCTTTCAGTGATGCCAGTATTTGGTTAGACTCTTTCTCTCCGATTGTTCTGTCTGAGTTACTTTCATTAGTTACTTCCTCCAAACCATCAACATGTCTATTAGACTGCATTCCTACCAGGCTGCTCAAGGAAGCTCTACCATTAATTAATGCTTCGATCTTAAATATGATCAATCTATCTTTATTAGTTGGCTATGTACCACAGGCTTTTAAGGTGGCAGTAATTAAACCATTACTTCAAAAGCCATCACTTGACCCAGCTATCTTAGCTAATTATAGGCCAATCTCCAACCTTCCTTTTCTCTCAAAAATTCTTGAAAGGGTAGTTGTAAAACAGCTAACTGATCATCTGCAGAGGAATGGTCTATTTGAAGAGTTTCAGTCAGGTTTTAGTATTCATCATAGTACAGAAACAGCATTAGTGAAGGTTACAAATGATCTTCTTATGGCCTCAGACAGTGGACTCATCTCTGTGCTTGTTTTGTTAGACCTCAGTGCTGCTTTTGATACTGTTGACCATAAAATTTTATTACAGAGATTAGAGCATGCCATAGGTATTAAAGGCACTGCGCTGCAGTGGTTTGAATCATATTTATCTAATAGATTACAATTTGTTCATGTATATGGGGAATCTTCTTCACAGACTAAGGTTAATTATGGAGTTCCACAAGGTTCTGTGCTAGGACCAATTTTATTCACTTTATACATGCTTCCCTTAGGCAGTATTATTAGACGGCATTGCTTAAATTTTCATTGTTACGCAGATGATACCCAGCTTTGTCTATCCATGAAGCCAGAGGACACACACCAATTAGCTAAACTGCAGGATTGTCTTACAGACATAAAGACATGGATGACCTCTAATTTCCTGCTTTTAAACTCAGATAAAACTGAAGTTATTGTACTTGGCCCCACAAATCTTAGAAACATGGTGTCTAACCAGATCCTTACTCTGGATGGCATTACCCTGACCTCTAGTAATACTGTGAGAAATCTTGGAGTCATTTTTGATCAGGATATGTCATTCAATGCGCATATTAAACAAATATGTAGGACTGCTTTTTTGCATTTGCGCAATATCTCTAAAATTAGAAAGGTCTTGTCTCAGAGTGATGCTGAAAAACTAATTCATGCATTTATTTCCTCTAGGCTGGACTATTGTAATTCATTATATTATTCTTTTCCTTATTAGGTTTTTCCTTCCCACTGTTGCCAAGTGCTTGCTCACAGGGGGTCGTTTTGACCGTTGGGGTTTTTCCGTAATTATTGTATGGCCTTGCCTTACAATATAAAGCACATTGGGGCAACTGTTTGTTGTGATTTGGCGCTATATAAATAAAATTGATTGATTGATTGATTTTTTTCTCTTAAAGAGGCATTTTTGGACCAATATGACTTATACTCTGGAAAATACACTAAATACATTGGTGGCTTTCTTTTGTATTAACTCTTGAAATACAGGAATATATCTGATTTATGACCCAACTCCTGCATACAAAGACAGCAAGATCATCTAATGTCAAACATTTGTTGTATCTGTTATTGTAGAACTATTTGAAGCGTGCAGCTAAGCCTGGGGCCTGGCAGTACCACAGCCAGGTCCTGACTGACCAGACTCCTGAGGAGGTTTGTCTCAACACCATCAGAGAGAAACTTCTGGAGCATCTAAACCAGGAGGTTCCATATGCCATCACACAGGTGAAGCCACGCCTGCTCTTTCATCATCTGTGATTTCCTCATATTTGGTCCTACACATAGCGAGAGTGAAATACAGTAAGGCCTGGAACACACTGCAAGCATCACGTGCACATTGCCTCGGACACGCAGCAGTCGTGCTTGTATTTAAACCGGGCTGCGGTTGTGTTGCATCGCTGCTCAGTCTTTTCCCATCTTTTGTTTTTAATAATGACTTTTATTTCATGCTCTGTGTCTTCTGTGGTGTTTTTTTTTTTTTTTTTTGATGTCATTGTTACAGGGTGCAGTCAATTTGGGCTTTTTTTTTTTTTTTTTTTTTTTTAGCTCACCAGGACAAAAGGTCCAGTGGGCTTATGCCATAGGTCACCTGTCTGGCGTTGACCTGTGTAAACATCTCCGAAACCGCTAGACCAATGAATCTAAAACTTGGGGTGCATGTTTCTACCCATGAGGACACCAAAGTTTGTTCGAATGCGCAGCCGAATATGGCGCCATCTTGACAATCTCATATATAGCCATTTGTCAGCCATTTATGAAGCAATTGAGCTGAAAGTTGCTACATGGGTAGCAATCAGCAAGCCCAAAAACATATCTGATGGGTTTTACAAATTTTTAGATCGCCTGCACCACAAATTTCCACAAATTTAAAACCCATGTTTCTAAACTGCTAATTTATTCAGTCAATAAAATTCCAGTGGTGTTGTTTGAATGCACTGCTCTTGAGAGCCTTAAAGGGAGATCTAATTTAGTGGAACAATAAGGTAAGTCATCAATTATTCACTTTATGTTTGTTTCGCGCTTGAGTCCTAATATAACTGCCAAAAATAGCATCCTGGGGCTTTCCCACGAGCCCATCCAAAAAAAAGTATAACATGACTAAGGCCAATAGTGGAGTTTATGTGTTCCCTATTCCCTATGTGTTCCTATATTCATATCTTACAGTGTCTAGCACCTTGCTAGTAAATTTAAAAATTGACCCTCACATATTGGTGACCCCTTTTCATAAAATGACCCATTTATGACTCGTCACGTCAGAAAGACTTCTCAAACCAGAAGTCCACATTTGAAATTATTTCTGAAATGTTGTTTATCATAGATTAAATTATTATTTTTCATCATTATTTGGTCTCATTTATGAAATGCTTTTTGTAACCTTTCCACTCTTCTGTTTCTGACGTTTAGTGAACTACATGTTAGTTGACGTGTTTATTTGTAGAAATGCAACAAAGCAAATCTGGGGACACATAAAGTTTTTTTGAGGGGGGAGGTGAATATTCTAAAAATGTCATTATTTTGACTTCCGGCTTCCCCTTGCAAGGTATATTGTAGCAATACTACAAAGCCAAAGAATTCTGGGATGTGTAGTAACATTTACCTTATTTGAATGTAGTAACTGTTGTCTCTCTGTTGATATTTAAATGTCTTTATTGTTTTCAGTCAATTCAGACGTGGGAACAGAGAGAAACTGGAGAGCTGGATATATGTGTCGAGCTTCACATCAAGAAAGACTCTCACATGGTACGTTGCACACTGTACTGTTACCGATTTCCTTCAAGGATTTTTTTTCTTCAGTTTGTCAGCTTGTCAACAGGATTAAAAAAAAAAAAAAAAAAAGTTGAATGAGGTCTGACCCATAACTAGTAACTGGAGTTAAAGGTTCATCAGACCACATGTGAAGGAGAATCCAGTAAAGAGACACCATATAAGCGATTAGGAGATTTTATGGAGGGTCCAGATCCTAATATGGATTTAGAACCAGACTTGACTGTGGCTTTAACTTTGTGTTAGCGGGTAGGCAGCGGGTATGTTGCTGTGCTGCGGGTAAACCTGTTGCTAGAGGCCTTGGGTTTTGGCCTCCTAACAAGGAGGACAAAACCTTGTCATGCTCCATTTCTCAGCTGTACAACACAGGAATGACCCAGAACAACAGAGCTTAACCAAATGTTTTGTTTTTGTTAGAGCCCGACCGATATATCGGCTGGCCAATATTATCGGCCGATATAAGCCCTTTTCAAAGTACTCACTATCAGCTGAAATTTTGCCGATAGAACGCCGATAATTTCTCATAAACAGAACAGTTACTGAAATAATGTTTGTGTCGGCAGTGTAAAATGACCTTGCACCGTTTGTCCAGTAGATGGAGCTCTGACTCCATTCAACTGAGAGCTGCTTACACCCCTGCTTAAATGTGTTCATCACCGGTCTCTGTAGTTCGCTGTCACACTGCACTGATCGGCTGACAAAAGCACACAAGTAAGTTTATAAGGATGTTGTTTGTAATAACTTTGCGATTACATTCACCCCACATTTCTCCCGTTTCGGTTCAACTCAGTTTGATTGTAGTAATGTGTGAAATGTACTTCATTGCGTCGGTCACGCTTTTTATTAAGCCCGCGCTGTGTAGACCTTATTTCTAGCATGAAAAACTTTGGTTTACTGCTAAGAGCAGGGGTGGCCAAGTTCGGTCCTCGAGAGCCACATTCCTGACACTCTTAGTTGTCTCCCTGCTCCAACACACCTGAATCCATTGAAAGGCTCATTAAAAGTCTGCTAACAAGTCTTTCATTGGATTCAGGTATGTTGGAGCAGGGAGACAACTAAGAGTGTCAGGAATGTGGCTCTCGAGGACCGAAATTGGCCACTCCTGGCTAAGAGGTTAAAACATTCAGATTCACTGGTCGTCCAGAAGGGTTCTGGGAATTACTGCCATTCGCCATTAAACCTCTGGGGCCGACGCCGTCGTATATGATGGCTGGGACCAAGCTTTACTAAATTGTAAATAACTTTTTAATGATATGAGATAGAAACTTACTTTTTTTGTTTTTTTGCTGAAAAGCTAACTCAGCGGACTTTTGATCCACCGTTGGCCATGTTGGTACTCCTGATAGAAGATGTGTGATGACGTGCGCAATGTGAGTGTCCAATCGGAATTGGTTCTCCATCACATGGTTTTCCAAAATCCAATCGTAGGGCAGACTTACCTCATGTGATATGGCAAAGATGGTTTTCAGGAGTGATATGTTACTAGTTGGCCCGTTTGAATAGCCCCCTAACTGCTCCAATTGCATTTTTGCATTTTTTTAACTTGAAAATTCTTCTCTGTTATAAAGTTAATCAATATGAGGACAAAGCCATATTTGGGATTGTTGCAGGGAAAAATGAACACACGTGTGTCATAGATATTTTGAGCAGGTGTGGTTTAAGTTACATGTAGCTTGAAATGAGCTTATTTATCAGCTTTTTCATTTCCAAAGGTGATGTCTACACCACAGAAGTTCAGCGCCATCATGTGGCTAAAAATCATCCTCACATAAGTCCTGAAAAGTAGGAAAGTACAGTTTGAATCGTAAATATTTAGACCTGAAACAATGGTCTGACAATTATTTTGATAATCAGTGAAATAATTTATCAAGTGAAAATGTAGAACAATCTTATATTCCAGCTTCTTCAATTAATGTGATTTTATTCCCTTTGTTTGTTTGTTTGTTGATTAAATTAAATCCATATTCCTGCCTGTGGCACCTCAATAATGCACTTTGTTTTTGATGCTATTCTGGTTTTTCTGTTTCTTCAGCTTGGTACAACTTTGTGTTAACCTTGTAACTGTTAGAATGGTCGAAGCGTCACCCCTCTGAGTCTGGTCTGCTTGAGGTTTCTTCCTCAGGGAGTTTTTTCTTCTTACCACTGTCGCCTCTGTGCTTGCTCAGGGGGGTTGGTAAGATTAGACCTTACTTATGTGAGGCACCTTGAGGCAGCTTTGTTGTGATTTTTGGTATATAAATATCCTACTAACAGAAGTGGGTTTTTGACCGTGTGTCCACTGGGACCTGACTTTGCTGCGTTTCTGTCTGCAGAGTGTGGTGATTGGCGCGGCCGGACAGAAGATAGCACAGATGGCCCAAGAAGCCACTGAGGACCTGAGCCAGATTTTCCTGCGACATGTGAGGCTGAAGCTAATAGCCAAGTTGCAGAAATAAAGACAAAACGGATTCTGTTGTCTGCAGTGGGTATGATCTCACGAGGAGTCGGACGTAGACCTGCAACGTGTCAAATATTCTGCATACGCACTTCTCACTGACCTTTGACCTATGAAAGATCTGTTTTGCTACACCAGAAATGTTCTGAACCTCAGCTCATCGGCCCTGTAAGGTTTTCATTCGAAACTACAATGTGTGGGATTGATGTATCTTTACTGAAACTTAAAGTAGGTTGCCAAATATCACAACGCTGCAGTATGTAGATTTAGGGTTGTTTATTGGCAGAGGTGGAACGTCGCGTTCATCAGCTCCTGTTCATCATCGTACAACAACAAATCCATGTCTTCTGAACTTTCACTTACCAGCTGTCACAAGAGAAGGCAAAAAAGAAGCAAAAACATGAAGGGAAAAGAAATTGTGACTTGGTGAAGGCATGATGCTATCTGCAACCTCACCACTAGATGACACTAAAATCCTACACACTGTAGCTTTAAATTTGAAATACACCTGATCTGGTGTAAAATGAATAAATGCTACATTCATCCTTTTTCAGCACATTTTGTCAAAATGTTTGTTTGTTTTTTAAGAAATCCTGCTCACAAAAATAAGATTACAACACAACCTGAAGCCTGTTTATCTTTTCAAGTCAGAAACTGAGAAATGCAGCTTTTATTGTTATTTATTGAAGCGTCTTGGCCACAGTGAGTTTTTGAATCCGTTATGACACAGAGTGGTCAGGGTTTGGATCATGTTTTAATGGCAGGTGAACTGGTTTAGCACTGGTTTATCTTTAGATGGCAGTTGCCTTGTGCACACAGGCTGAAGATAAACGTGCACATTGGTTTTCACATGTCTCTGATGCACCATCCTCTCCCTCCACTCCCACCTTGTGAATTGTTACATCACTTTTTCTTCTAGCGCTTTCTTGTCTCCACCCCTCTCAGCCCCTGTAAAGCTCGACTCGCCCCCTGAGGTGTGATTTGTCTCCCTAATGGAAGACGAAATGGAGCACTAACCTGATGCTAAAATGGGTCAGATAATGGTGATTAGATTCATTCCCGCTGGCTGTGAGTTAACTTGACAGTTACTCTATCTGGGGCATCTTGATGAATAACCAGCTGGTAGCCTGGATTGGGGGGGTGGGGGGTGGGGGTTCAGCGCCTCATGGCTGCTGTATCAGTCTTTCAAGCTCTGTGTCTGAAACAGCTGTTTTCCAGTGATTAGACAGGACCTTTCCCCAGCAGAGATCAGTACATAGACAAGCCAACTGCTGCTTGAAAATACACTCAATTTAGAAATAAAAATGACAAATAATTTTGCAGTCAAACTTTGTTTTTAATACTGTTGGGATCATAAGTATTTGGACAGTGACCGCTTTGACATTTTGCCTCTGGTCACTACGATGGCAATGAAATGGAAACATTGAGACGTGCTTAAAGTGTAGAGTTTCACATTGAAAGGTTTAACAAAAATATTACAGTAATTTTTTTTTTTTTTATACACGGTCCCTCTCTGGTGCTGTGCTCCAGCTGATCTTTAAGTAAGAAAGTAGAAGTGGAAAAGAAAGCCTTTATTGTGCAGCACTGCTCCAAACGATGAAAATAAAACACGTATCCAAATAATCCCTGCATGTGCACGGTGTGACACACTCTGGTTTTTAGAACTGGACTGAAGTATTTCACAACCAGTAAGTAGTTAAAGTACTGCAGAGTCAGTCAGCAGCTTGAATGAGTGCAGCTTTTCAGTGAGACGGATAAGAGTTTGAAGTTGAATTGATTTGTGAGACATTCCAGAATTAGAGGACATTTGCTGTCCCCCACCTGATACTTAAAATACTTTAGTCCTAAATAACAAAATATATCACATAACCTGCCAATTAAACTGTCATAAAGAAAAATATAATTTGCTGGAAATAAATTGTCTTTATATAATTAAATATACTGAATAGGTGTAAAATACCCCTAAAAATGAGGTTTTTCTCTTGTCCCCGCCTCCTGGTGACAAGCTTTTACGTCATTTTTAATATCTAAAATAAGTCTTGAATTAATTGTCTTCTGTTGTATTTTGGTTACATGAATCTATTGTACCTGTAAAAAACAACAAAAAAAGATATATATTTTGAATACTATTTATTGTGCTTTGAAGTTGTGTCCCTGAATGTGCATGCAACCCTGTTACCCATACCATTTTTGTCTGGCTGATGAAGGGTTAAAATATTATGTCATATTCCAAACAAGAAATGACATCATCCAAACATTTTCAGAATCCATGGGTAGACCAAAGGGGAGTGCCCTCTTGCATCTTTGATATATTTTCAAACTTTTCTGGGTTAACTGAGTGCGTAAAGCTAAACCACTCAACCCTGTTACTCATAGTTTAAGAATAATGTTGAATAATTCAAATTTTTAATTTCTGTATTTGTAAAACTACATTGGTCCTTAACCTTGGTAAAATAGCTAAATTAAGCAGCTAGCTTTTGTTCATTACGTAGATGCTGTATTAGCATTGATTTGCAACCCTGTTACTAAAATGATGTAACATGGTTATTATCATAGTTAACAGTGTTTATGGTTAAAGATGTTTAGTTAAATGATAAAAATGAATTTGTGTATTTTAATGTATTTACATATCAATATCTTTTATTAAAATATTTACATATTTAAAATAAATAGCCAGAATTTACATGTTTCTTCAGTTAGAACAGCGTCATTACTGCATAGTGTGTCACAATACATGTTGAGATCAAATAACTTCTGAAAATAAATTAACTTTGGTTATAAATTTGGTATTTAGCGTTTCACGGATACATACATACAGCAAATAAAACACACGGTGGAAAAAGTACCGTTGATGGCTGAGCTTGACAAATCATATAATTTAGCTGTTTGACCCATATTTCTTAAATATACAACATAAGATGCTAAAACTGAAGATTTATTTTTAAGACGTGTATATGCCAAAATGTCCTCTAATTATGAAATGTCCCTTGTATTATTGATTAAAGGTGACTGTATCAGGCCTCAGGTTAGCAACAGACAGACAAACCATAAGTGTAACAGATTTTCAACAGGAACAACAGAAGTGTTTCCATTGAAATGCAGCTGTTCATAACTGACTGACAGGGTTTTGTTTGTTTTGTTTGTTTGTTTTTTTTTTTGCCTCTGCAGCACCACAATGGAGTTAAACATTTCAGCTTTAATTTCACAGAATTAAAAACAAAAGATATTGCGTGAGTGATTTAAGAATTACAGCCCTCTGTCCTCAGAAGCCATCAGTGATTGGACAGACCGTGTTTAACGGTCCAGTTTAGGGACTGAATCCTAATCTGTGACACTCCAACATGAGGCTGTATTGCTGTTTACACACCAGACAAAAGTGGCACTATGAACAATTTGTCCAGTCACAGAGTCCTCACAAGTGTCTTGGTGGCTTCCCTCACCCATTTCACTTTTTTGAGAACTGCCTCCCCCAGACTGACCATACTGTTTGTATTTCTTGTTTCAAATGTTTTTATTATGAAGCATAAGAACAGCAATAATACAGAAATAGTCTGGAATGGACGTCTTGCTTCTTTTAACAGTATTATGCCAAAGAACAATCAGAACAACAGAACCGCAACAGAAAAAATATCATCGAAACCAACAGCAACACTAACAGGAAAAAAAACACCCCACCCATCCCTGCAGAGTGCTACTTGAAGGTATTATAGATTCCTGCTGGTATAACGAACTCTAACCATTCATCTTTCCCATAAATGAAATTATTGGGCTCCAAATCCTTTCAAATTCCCTGTTTGTATTTAAGAAAACTTTGATTATTTGTATTAACACCTGTAAAATATTTAATTTCCTCAAATACTTATGAGCTCTACATTGGAGGAACTGTATAAAACTAATTTTTAAATACTTAAACTGCTTGAATTAAATTTGAAAGTCTGCGAGAACATCTTGATTAATTTGTGCTCCGCTGTGATGAGTTCAGAGGAAAAACGACTAAATGGTCACTACACACTGATGGACCTGACTGTGCGTCTCAGAGGTCAAATAAAAGACAAACTGCCGCCGTGAATAAAGTCGAGTTGATTCCTCCGGTTGATTCCTTCTGGTCCAGACGACAGCGAGCGAGAGCCGTAGAACCCTTACCATTACTAAAACTCAGTAATGGTAACGGTTTGGCGGCCCCCCTCTATCACAGCCAGGCCGGTGTGCGTGCAGATAGTCAGGCCCTGAATAGTACATCATCTATACTGTAGTGTCTCTTTAATAAACTTACAGTATAAGATGATATCCTGTCCAAAGCACAAGACGCGCCACGATCACGTGCAGCTCTTCTGTTTGACAAGGTGTGAAGTCCATGTTGTTACTTTAATAATGCAAATCATAAATCTTTTTACATAATGTAACACAGAAATAGATCTCTTAACTCTGACAGGCTCACCTTTGTTTCTTGGCGTCGTCATATTGGGCGTTTGTGACTCCGGCCTCCTGACAGTCGACTCTTAAAGGCGTCCAGCTCATTAGCATACTGTGATGACGTCTGGGCTGGACTTTTCTTATCTGGTCCCAAACTGCCTGTGTCCATCTGACTATACACACCCGGCTGCACGCTGCAGATATTCTCACAGATCCATTTAGTTTTTGCACTACGTACAGTCGGGTCATAATTACATAGACACAAAGAATGTTATTTATTTATTGAGTTAAAATGAAACCATCAAGGTGTTCTTGAAGAGTCAACGTCCAGCTTTAATTTAACCAAAATATTACATTAAACATTTTTACTCAGTCTCTCCACTGTCAGAGCCCATAGGTAATTGGACAAACTCTGAAAAATGTTTTAAAGATGTTTTTTTTTCTTTTTTTTTGTTAGGGATATGTCAGGGGATGGAAACATGAACATTTCCAACTCCCTAACTTTATTTACATCAGTCATGAAGAAATACAAAGTTTGGCAAGTTAAATTGTTTCAGCAGCTTCTCTATTTTTGCTCAGAGTCACCACAGCAGGTCCAGTACGGATCGGCTTGTTGATTTGTCACAGGTTTTATGTCAGATTCCGTTCCTGACGCAACTGCACGTTACAGGCAGAATGGGAACGGGATGTCTTGAACCAGGAACCTTCTGTTTTGGAAGCAAGTGCACTAATAGTGCAGCAGATAACAAAATAATGCTGCACATGGTGATGCAAGCACCAAATTCAACACAAATGCTGCTTAGACATTACTCTTTTGAACTAGAGCGCCGCACTCAGAGCACAAACCACCACCAACACTAGTTTTCAACTCCACAAATTTTTACCTTGGAAAAAATTTTCAAGGTCAAAGTCCTTTTAGAAGTGGCTTTTCATAAGCTAAAATATAAAACAATATATAGATCAAAATGGCTTTTCAGTGTTCATATCAAATATCTACTAAATCAGCAATACGGATCAGATGTGGATCAAACGTAGTCTCTTCGGTGAGCGTGCCAGTTTGCAATGAGCAATTTTAGCACATCAGTAAACAATGGACACTGTGTTGCAATGCACCATGGGAGTTCAGGTTTCAGGAGTGTAATCTGGATCAAACATTCTCAGTGGATAAAGGATACCATCCTACATTAGGCTCTCAGGTTTGAAAGAAATTTGATCTTTTTGACAGTTATGAATTTTTGAAAACTTGTTCATTGTTTTTTCCAGGCATTTTCCTGACTTTGACCTTTGACCTATAACCTTGAAAATTCAATCTGTTATTGCTCATCAGGTTGTGAATCTTCAGTAAAACTTTCATCATGCTGTATTAAAAATCGAGGGTTCCAGGTTGTTCACAGACAAACAAATGGGCGAAAAAGTTGGCGGAGGTTAAAAAAAAAAAAAACAGACTGGCCACTTGAATTTTCAGTCAGCGGTCAGGTCGGGGTCAGTTGAGGAATTACTCGGGTCAGAATTTAAAGTATGCTGGCATCATGAAAAGTAAATTATTCGATTAGTTTGTGATATCATCATGAAATACGCCACATGTTCTTGACGGTACCCTGAAATACTGTGTGGGGTTAGAAATAGGAATATAAAATTAATAAAACTGCATCATATAAGTGTGACTCATTTCATGATGGGTGAATGGAAACAAAAGCATGAGCCTGGACTGGTTATTGTTTTGTGTGTGTGTGTGTGATGAGATGGACTCACTACTTTGTGTTTGTTTGATTTTATCTTTCTAATTGCTGAAGAACAGCAGATAATTGACCCTTTTTATTTTAATCACCAGTGTTCATTTTTTATTTACCCAGTGCAGCTCTTCACAACCTGATTTTATTTAAAATGGTGAGAGAGAGAAAAAAACAGCCTAAAAGAATTTTTTCTTTGGGGTTTTTTGTTGTTGTTGGGTTTACTGGCTGATATGCCACTAACTCGATGTTGTGCCGCGGTGTCCGTTGTAGTCATCATACGTTTATTGCGATATCTCAAAAACTGATAACTTTTTTCTAATTTGTCAGGGTGTAATTTGAGTCACTGACTTTGTTGCCGTGAAAAGATATTTGTAGAGTCGTTTTGGGGGGGGGGGGGGGGGGGGCAGTCTGTTTGCACTCTAGTTCTACTTTTTGTCGTTTAAAAAAAAGTGGCACATTGTTGCTGCGTGATGTGAGATGTTTTGTGTTCTGTTCTGAGGCTGCAGACCGGTTGGTGACAGAAACAATTTAACCTCCTCATGTTTGTTTGTTTGTTATTTGGTCTACAAACACAAATATACAGTTTTCAGTGTTTCTGCTTTGTGGCAAGAGAATAAAAAATGGAGAAATTGTGTGAAATTGATGTGATCCTTTTTTTAAAATGCAAACAGTTTCTGTAGTCTGTCAGAGTCCAGATATGGAAACGTTTTCACTTATTCTGTTCATTTTTATGCTTTTCAGTGAAAATATGATCAAAGTCCACATCAGGATTTACATTTACTCTGATGGACTACCCAGCAGTGGGGAATAAGTTTCATTACACTAGAAGTCTTTCAGAAAGCGCTGTAACTAGGTTTAAGGATATGATTCCTTCTTTATGTTCTCTAATGCCATATACCAACACAGTGCAGAGTAGCTACCTAAACTCTGTAAGGGAGTTAGAGTATCTCGTCAATAGTTTTACATCCTCATTGAAGGCAACTTTGGATGCTGTAGCTCCTCTGAAAAAGAGAGCTTTAAATCAGAAGTGCCTGACTCCGTGGTATAACTCACAAACTCGTAGCTTAAAGCAGATAACCCGTAAGTTGGAGAGGAAATGGCGTCTCACTAATTTAGAAGATCTTCACTTAGCCTGGAAAAAGAGTCTGTTGCTCTATAAAAAAGCCCTCCGTAAAGCTAGGACATCTTTCTACTCATCACTAATTGAAGAAAATAAGAACAACCCCAGGTTTCTTTTCAGCATTGTAGCCAGGCTGACAAAGGGTCAGAGCTCTATTGAGCTGAGTATTCCATTAACTTTAACTAGTAATGACTTCATGACTTTCTTTGCTAACAAAATTTTAACTATTAGAGAAAAAATTACTCATAACCATCCCAAAGATGTATCGTTATCTTTGGCTGCTTTCAGTGATGCCGGTATTTGGTTAGACTCTTTCTCTCTGATTGTTCTGTCTGAGTTATTTTCATTAGTTACTTCATCCAAACCATCAACATGTTTATTAGACCCCATTCCTACCAGGCTGCTCAAGGAAGCCCTACCATTATTTAATGCTTCGATCTTAAATATGATCAATCTATCTTTGTTAGTTGGCTATGTACCACAGGCTTTTAAGGTGGCAGTAATTAAACCATTACTTAAAAAGCCATCACTTGACCCAGCTATCTTAGCTAATTATAGGCCAATCTCCAACCTTCCTTTTCTCTCAAAAATTCTTGAAAGGGTAGTTGTAAAACAGCTAACTGATCATCTGCAGAGGAATGGTCTATTTGAAGAGTTTCAGTCAGGTTTTAGAATTAATCATAGTACAGAAACAGCATTAGTGAAGGTTACAAATGATCTTCTTATGGCCTCGGACAGTGGACTCATCTCTGTGCTTGTTCTGTTAGACCTCAGTGCTGCTTTTGATACTGTTGACCATAAAATTTTATTACAGAGATTAGAACATGCCATAGGTATTAAAGGCACTGTGCTGCGGTGGTTTGAATCATATTTGTCTAATAGATTACAATTTGTTCATGTAAATGGGGAATCTTCTTCACAGACTAAAGTTAATTATGGAGTTCCACAAGGTTCTGTGCTAGGACCAATTTTATTCACTTTATACATGCTTCCCTTAGGCAGTATTATTAGACGGTATTGTTTAAATTTTCATTGTTACGCAGATGATACCCAGCTTTATCCATGAAGCCAGAGGACACACACCAATTAGCTAAACTGCAGGATTGTCTTACAGACATAAAGACATGGATGACCTCTAATTTCCTGCTTTTAAACTCAGATAAAACTGAAGTTATTGTACTTGGCCCCACAAATCTTAGAAACATGGTGTCTAACCAGATCCTTACTCTGGATGGCATTACCCTGACCTCTAGTAATACTGTGAGAAATCTTGGAGTCATTTTTGATCAGGATATGTCATTCAATGCGCATATTAAACAAATATGTAGGACTGCTTTTTTGCATTTGCGCAATATCTCTAAAATCAGAAAGGTCTTGTCTCAGTGATGCTGAAAAACTAATTCATGCATTTATTTCCTCTAGGCTGGACTATTGTAATTCATTATTATCAGGTTGTCCTAAAAGTTCCCTGAAAAGCCTTCAGTTAATTCAAAATGCTGCAGCTAGAGTACTAACGGGGACTAGCAGGAGAGAGCATATCTCACCCATATTGGCCTGTCTTCATTGGCTTCCTGTTAACTCTCTTCTTCGTACTTATAAGGTTTTGAATAATCAGGTCCCATCTTATCTTAGGGACCTCGTAGTACCATATCACCCCAATAGAGCGCTTCGCTCTCAGACTGCAGGCTTACTTGTAGTTCCTAGGGTTTGTAAGAGTAGAATGGGAGGCAGAGCCTTCAGCTTTCAGGCTCCTCTCCTGTGGAACCAGCTCCCAATTCAGATCAGGGAGACAGACACCCTCTCTACTTTTAAGATTAGGCTTAAAACTTTCCTTTTTGCTAAAGCTTATAGTTAGGGCTGGATCAGGTGACCCTGAACCATCCCTTAGTTATGCTGCTATAGATGTAGACTGCTGGGGGGTTCCCATGATGCACTGTTTCTTTCTCTTTTTGCTCTGTATGCACCACTCTGCATTTAATCATTAGTGATAGATCTCTGCTCCCCTCCACAGCATGTCTTTTTTCTGGTTCTCTCCCTCAGCCCCAACCAGTCCCAGCAGAAGACTGCCCCTCCCTGAGCCTGGTTCTGCTGGAGGTTTCTTCCTGTTAAAAGGGAGTTTTTCCTTCCCACTGTAGCCAAGTGCTTGCTCACAGGGGGTCGTTTTGACCGTTGGGGTTTTACATAATTATTGTATGGCCTTGCCTTACAATATAAGGCGCCTTGGGGCAACTGTTTGTTGTGATTTGGCGCTATATAAAAAAAAGATTGATTGATTGATCAGGCTGCAGAGTAACTTCAGCTGTTTTCATATCTGCACAGTGAGCAGCTTCAACAAGAATTCAGAAATGTAATAATTGTGTGTGATTGGGGGGGGGGGGCTGCATGGGGTGATGTAAGATGGTTACCATGGTAACACAGTCCCTAGTTTGGGTGGGGGAGACGTAGTGTTGCTCCTGCAGGCGCAGATAAAGACAGAGGTGGGACCATCAGGGCGGGGCGCTTTGCTTCTAACTCCTTATCTACATTCACATACACGGAGAAATATAACAAAAAAATAAAACATGTCTGTCTGCTGAATCCAAAGTCCACAGAGACACTGTGGTCCAACTTATTGCCACCTCTGATCATCAAATACAAAACAGAAAATCTGAAGAAATAAAAGTAAATGAAGCCTTTTTTGTGTATATTTGGAATATTGAACAAAATGTCCAATGTTATGAACAAAAGAGTAAAAAAAAATTGTGATCTGGGTCTCTGTGTGGATGGTTGTGTGTTTGTGGCCGTCACCACAATTTGGTTGTGGGTGCTCTCAAGGGGATCAAGATTCTGGTGTCCTACATTAAGGTATGGATGCTCACTAATTAGACAACAGACTGTTGCTGTCACTGTTTGTTCATGTATGGTTGGGGCCCCGTCTCACTTCAGTTTTCCACTTTTGTGTCCATTTCAAATGAGCTCAGGCCCAGAGAAGGCGGCGGCGGTTCTGGATGTCGTTGATGTATGGCTTTCACTTCGCATGGTAGAGTTTTAACTTGCACTTGTAGATGTAGTGACGAACTGTGTTAACTGACAATGGTTTTCTGAAGTGTTCCTGAGCCCACGCGGTAAGATCCTTTACACAATGATGTCGGTTTTTAATGCAGTGCCGCCTGAGTGATCGAAGGTCACGGGCATTCAATGTTGGTTTTCGGCCTTGCTGCTTACATGTAGAAAGTTCTCCAGACTCTCTGAATCTTCTGATTATATTATGGACTGTAGATGATGGAATTCCTAAATTCCTTGCAATTGAACGTTGAGAAACATTGTTCTTAAGCTGTTAGACTATTTTTTTCACACGGTTGTTCACAAAGTGGTGATCCTCGCCCCATCTTTGCTTGTGAATGGCTGAGCCTTTTGGGGATGCTCCTTTTATACCCAATCATGACACTCCCCTGTTTCCAATTAACCTGTTCACCTGTGGAATGTTACAAACAGGTGCTCTTTGAGCATTCATCAACTTTCCCAGTCTTTTGTTGCCCCCGTCCCAGATTTATTGAAACGTGTTGCAGGCATTTCAAACTGAGCAAATATTTGCACATAAACAATAAAGTTTATCAGTTTGAAAATTAAATATCTTGTCTTTGTGGTGTATTCAATTGAATATAGGTTGAAGACAATTTGCAAATTGTATTCTGTTTTTATTTACATTTTACACAACATCCCAAATTCATTGGAATTGGGGTTGTATTTCTTGTAGTCATCAGGAAGCTTCTTGTACTCGTCTGCTCGTAGTTTCAGCTGCTCCTCCACTTTGTAGGTTTACAGGAGCTTCTGGAGTCATCAGGCTGCTGGACAGAGGTGATGACAGTAACAGTGACCACTGCACATCTGTGGTACTGGAACTCTTCAGAGGCTCTTTGGGTACCACTGTGAAGACATTGGGCTGAAACTGTCACCAGACAAAACCAAACCCAGATGGATTTAGACTCCACCCTCACAACACTGAGTGACAACACGCACTTCAAAATATTCATACAGTCAAAGACCGTTTCTGTCATTCACAACTTTCTATTAATGTTTTTGGTCTTTTGTAATGCCACTTTTCAAAGTTGTTTTCATGATGACAAATCCATGTATTGGTTAAATTTTTACAGGAGGCGAGATCGAGACTTGTTCCGTGGATGGAAGGTTTGTGTCTGTTATTGAAAAGCAGTATGTTGGTCACTGAGTCTTTTTAAAGATGACGGTTGTCTTTATTAAGATAATTTTGTTACTTTGTTATACTTATGCTAATAAATGAAAATAAACAAGAGGTTGAAAAATTTTGTTTTTTCATTTAATAATGTAATTCTGCACACATTCGTTAGGGCGCCTTCACATGTACAAATTTGATTGAATTGCGCATGAAGCAGGAATCATATGCAAAGCGTGTAAAATCATAGCTCCAACTCCTCATACACCTGTTGCTACAACTATTTGCGCACACCAGCGGCTGAAAGATAGTGTGCCCTGGGAGAGCCCTTCGAACGCTCTCCTTGCAGGTGTCGGCCAAATTCGTATGTGTGGCCATCAACACGACAACAGTCAGCAGACGATCACTGTTGAGCTGGATGTGAAATTTGTCTTAGTGTCCCACAAGTGTGGCTTTGCAAACAGACACAGTGACACGTTGGTGTGTGCGCCCACAGGAGCAGCTGTGGAGGTCTGTGGTTCTGGATGTCACGGCTGGGGAACACGTACTGTGCTTGGATGGACATGAACTAACAACTGCCCAGTGACAAGCGTGTGTCTGCATGTTCTCATCACATGGACATGCATAAAAACATATCGCTGTTGCAATGGGCTGCAGTGAGCGAGCACACGGCGCGCACATTGACAGGCTACCCCAGGTGATCTGGACCATCAGATCATAACACAGCGGGCGATTTTAATGTGACATGACCCACGTGAGCTCTGTTCCACATGACACAGTGTCAGTCCTGTGGCACGCCGTCCACAAGACGCGTGTTGGCAGGATGCGTGCAGGGCCAGCTGGACACGCCACCAGTAGATGTGGACATGATAAGAGTGTACTGCTTCTCATTTATGTCATTTCATGACTGTACGTCTGTGACCATGGGTCATCTACCGAGGAACAGTTGGCTCATACTTGTATTGGCCGCTTGATAAGAGGGATTCAATAAAACGTGGTGTTTTTATATGGTGTGTGGTTTTATTCTTTTAAAAATAGGTCAGTGTCCTTCTTGATATCAGGTATTTTCCCGCACATGTCACAGGACAGTGATGATAGCTCAGTAGTAAAGTTTCCGTCGGGTAATCAGAGCTTACGGGTTTGAATCCCATGAGTGCAATTTTTTATTTTTTAACCAGGGTTATTTAACTGTGGGGTTCTGTATTGCGTCCTCATGACCCATCTTCAGTGTTCTTACTGACAGAAGGAGGTTGTTTGGCAAAATCGCAATACATGACCCCATCCATCCTCCCTTCAATACGGTGCAGTCGTCCTGTCCCCTTTGCAGAAGAGCACCCCCAGAGTATAATGTTTCCACCCCATGCTTCACGGTTGGGATGGTTTTCTTGGGGTTATTCTCATCCTCTAAACATGGTAAGTGGAGTTGATTCCAAAAAGCTCTAATTGGTCTCATCTGACCACATGACCTTCTCCCATGCCTCCTGTGGATCATCCAGATGGTCACTGGTGAACTTCAAACAGGCCTGGATGTGCTGGCTTGAGCAGGAGGACCTTGCGGCCCTGCAGGATTTTAAACCATGACAGCATCATGTGTTACTAGTGTAATATTTGTGACTGTGGTCCCAGCTCTCTTCAGGTCATTGACCAGGTCCTCCTGTGTAGTTCTGAGCTTTCTCAGAATCATCCTTACCCCACAAAGTGAGATCTTGCATGGAATCCCAATCCGAGGGAGATTGACAGTCATCTTGTATTTCTTCCATTTTCTAAGAATTGCGCCAGCAGTTGTTGTCTTCTCACCAAGCTGCTTGCCTGTTGTCCTGTAGTCCATCCCAGCCTTGTGCAGGTCCACAGGTTTGTCCCTGGTGTCCTTAGACAGCTCTTTGGTCTTGGCTATGGTGGACAGGTTGGAGTGTGATTGATTGAGTGTGTGAATAGGTGTCTTTTATACAGGTAACACGTTCAAACAGGTGCAATTAATACAGGTAAAGTGCAGAATAAGAGGGCTTCTTACAGAAAAATTAACAGGTCTGTGAGAGCCAGAATTCTTGCTGGTTGGTAGGGGGTCAGATACTTATTTTATGCAATAAAATGCAAATTAATTATTTAAAAATCAGTGGTAAAGTCTCCTACTGGTAATCAGAGCTTTTGAAAGGTGTGAGTTTGGATCCTGTGGGTGGTGTGTTTTTTTTTTTTGTTTTTTTTTTCTCCTTTCTTTCTTTTAATTATTCCACATAAGTGGTGCGACGTGGTCCCACAGGTACTGGCTGGTTTTTATTTTTTTATTTATTTCACATAAGTGGTGCCAAGTGCTGCACCAGTGCGTGCACGAACTCTTGCACTGGGTTCGTGCATGCCTGCCTGTCGGCGTGATGTTTTGTGGTGTGCTAATTTCGAACTGTTTCGTGCTGTTTCGCCGTAATTGACCAGACATTGACCAAACTTTGCACTACGTGTGAAGGGGCCCTAACGAATGTCCCAACCTTAACACCAGCTTGCTCGCTGCTCACATAGTGCACCTTTTCTGTGTTCTCTGCTTGCTTTAATTCCATTGCTCTCTTCCACAAACAAAAATCATTTTTAAACACATGGACAGTATTTGGTGTGTTCTTTTTTCACTTGTTTGTAAATTAACGAGGGCTTAAATTTGTGTATTAACATTGGTGAACTTCATAATCAGGAGACAAACACAAAACATGACCTAAAACATCCCTGTTATCAGTACTGTAAGACAGAAACTCAGGCAAGGGTACTGTCTCAACATGCATGAGAAACCCTGAGCATAGGTCCGTTAGGTTTGGGACATGATTGATGCATCAGGTGAAATATGCTGATACATCAACCTTTGGCATGTCTGGTATGTTGCAATCACTAGTCATGATGGCCAAGGTTACTCATCCGAAGAAAAAAACATTACAGTTTTGCTAATTTTATAGTCACAGCTAAATATTTTACACCAAAGCGTGAACTGCAGCTTGCTTTTGAAGACTGTATTGGAAAATATTGGCAATTTCATGGTATTAGGGTTAGGTGTTCAACACTGGCTTACATTACTAGATGTAAGGTTTTAAGTATTGTTTTTTTTTTGGGGGGGGGGGGGGGCTAAAAAAATAACAGACACCTTTCCTTAACTTGGATCTTATATTTTTTATATTACACAATGCCATAGCTTCCAAATGCAATATATATTTGATGCATAACAAAGCATTTGTTTTTGGGCCTGATGTCACTCTTATCTGCACCAGGCCTGAATTTGGTGAAAGCTGGAACATAGCATTCAACGAGGTGAAATATTCATACCATTGAACTCACAAACATTCCTATTCGTATCGTGCAATATCCACTGCCACTGAAATATCCGGTTTTGTATATACTTTTCTCTGATCTTTTTTTTTTTTTCTTACTATGTACTTACAATTCTTTTTTAATTTGCACTCTGGACATACATTTTTCATTGTTAAATTTTATGTTTCTTTTCTTCCCCAAACCATTCAAGTCTGCGCATTGTTTACTCAGGTTTATATTTGTACTGAGAGGCTGCACCTTACCTTTCACTGTAATGACAATGACATATCTCTATCTGCTATTATTATTTTTTAAAGCAAATTGCACATCACTAGTATGTAATTTATCTTGATACTTAGTATCAAAAATCTGTTACATACTTGTAGAATTACATGATGTTATGTTCCTATAGTTAGTGGTGCATGTTTTTTCTATTATCTTTGGGAATAAACAATTGTGCCAGCCAATAAATCTTTCGGTTGGTACCTGTGGGTAAACACTGAAGTTAAGAATATGAATAATCAGTCGCTGTCCTGACATCATCAGATGAGTTGACATGAAACTTTCAAAACAGTCGCCCTTATCTGACTTTAAAGCTTTAATTGCCTTAAGATCTTCACAATATTCTACAGCTCTGTCCTCAGCAGATGCTTGTCCACATTTATCCAAATGATTATAGTTGTACAGTAGTGTTCGGAATAATAGTAGTACTATGTGACTAAAAAGATTAATCCAGGTTTTTAGTATATTTCTTATTGTTACATGGGAAACAAGGTACCAGTAGATTCAGTAGATTCTCACAAATCCAACAAGACCAAGCATTCATGATATGCACACTGTTAAGGCTATGAAATTGGGTTATTAGTAAAAAAAAAAAAAAAAAAAGTAGAAAAGGGGGTGTTCACAATAATAGTAGTGTGGCATTCAGTCAGTGAGTTAGTCAATTTTGTGGAACAAACAGGTGTGAATCAGGTGTCCCCTATTTAAGGATGAAGCCAGCACCTGTTCAACATGCTTTTCTCTTTGAAAGTCTGAGGAAAATGGGACGTTCAAGACATTGTTCAGAAGAACAGCATAGTTTGATTAAAACGTTGATTGGAGAGGGGAAAACCTATGCAGGTGCAAAAAATTATAGGCTGTTCATCTACAATGATCTCCAATGCTTTAAAATGGACAAAAACAAAACAGAGATGCGTGAAAGAAAACGGAAAACAACCATCAAAATGGATAGAAGAATAACCAGAATGGCAAAGGCTCACCCATTGATCAGCTCCAGGATGATCAAAGACAGTCTGGAGTTACCTGTAAGTGCTGTGACAGTTAGAAGACGCCTGTGTGAAGCTAATTTATTTCCAAGAATCCCCCGCAAAGTCCCTCTGTTAAATAAAAGACGAGCAGAAGAGGTTACAATTTGACAAAGAACACATCAACTGGCCTAAAGAGAAATGGAGGAATATTTTGTGGACTGATGAGAGTAAAATTGTTCTTTTTGGGTCTAAGGGCCACAGAGTTTGTGAGACGACCCCCAAACTCTGAATTCAAGCCACAGTTCACAGTGAAGACAGTGAAGCATGGTGGTGCAAGCATCATGATATGGGCATGTTTCTCATACTATGGTGTTGGGCCTATATATCACATACCAGGTATCATGGATCAGTTTGGATATGTTAGAATACTTGAAGAGGTCATGTTATCTTATGCTGAAGAGGTCATGCCCTTGAAATGGGTGTTTCAACAAGACAATGACCCCAAGCACACTAGTAAATGAGCAAAATCTTGGTTCCAAACCAACAAAATTAATGCCTCGCAGATGTGAAGAAATCATGCAAAAACTGTCGTTATACAACTAAATACTAGTTTAGTGATTCACAGGATTGCTAAAAAAGCAGTTTCAACATAATAGTTTTGAGTTTGTGGTGTCAACAGCAGATGCTACTATTATTGTGAACACCCCCTTTTCTTTTTTTACTAATAGCCCAATTTCATAGCCTTAAGAGTGTGCATATCATGAATGCTTGGTCTTGTTGGATTTGTGGGAATCTACTGGTACCTTGTTTCCCATGTAACATTAAGAAATATACTCAAAACCTGGATTAATCTTTTTAGTCACATAGCACTATTATTCTGAACATTATTCATATTTAACATTATTCAATTCATATTTACAGGATCAAGTGGAAAACTGTTGAACAAATCTCATATTTACTTGCAAAATGTGCTATTTCTTTACCATCACAGTAACAGGCAAGAAACCGCGGCTGAAAACCGGATTTTGATTGACAGGTGGCATTTTTCTGCTAAGTCCTTACAGGCCGATGCTCTTTGGGCCGGTGCTTATCTAGGGTTCTATGGCGTGATGCAGTACCCATTTCACAGCTGGGTGTACTGAGATGATGCAGATTAAGTGCCTTGTCCTAGGACCCAGACGAGTGGGATTTGAACCCAGGTCGACATATTAGTAGACCAGCTCCTTCTCCACTCCTTTTTTTCTGGTGGGGTTACTGAAATTCTGGAGCCCCCCATGCAGTTGGGCCGCTGCTCACCTCTTACCACCATTTGAGGACTTTAACATCACTTCAGTCAACAGCAGCTTTTGTGGGAAACGTTTGACATGGATGTCTTCTAAAAAGGCGAAACTGTCCCCTTCTGGTTGATACTGACAGCAACCCCTCAACAGCACGTTACACAATTTAATGATTCTATAACTTCATGTCTTTTGACAGATGTAACAGACACCAGTCAGGCGGTTTCAGGTTTATTTCAGGGCACAACAACATCAAACACGTGCTTCCAGGAGCCATGCTGCGGCGGCTTTCCAACAGATACAAGAGAAGCCACGAGATAAATCCACAATATATTACAGACTGAGAATATAGACTATATATATTTATTTATGATATAGACAACAGTTAAGGCGCAGGTCAAAAATGTTTGGTCTTTAACCACCTTCTCTTCTTTTCTGCTCTGATTGGACACAGCAAATTAAAAAAAATAAAAACATTTGGCACAGCATAACGGCCATTTATGTGAAGTGCTACACACACCACTGAAATGATTAATATAATAACTACCTGTTCCCTTATACATTTCTAATCATTTATTACATGTTAAACAGAAAGAACACTAAAATTCACATCATCTAAAGGCGACAAACAATCACAGAGTTAAACGTTTCAATGAACTTTAGCTTTAATCAAAACAGAGATGCAAAATAATCTTCACTAAATAAAACTGCATGAGGATTAGAAAATCTAAAACACTGACTTCTTTTAGGCAGTTTGGAAAACCAGACTCATACAGTCTACAAAGCATTGGCTCGGTTTTAGGATTCTGAAGGATTCAAACCTAATCAGTCAAAACGTAACCTGCAGAATTTTATTGTATGTCACAATTATCAAATACACTTTTCCGCAGTTTCTACCTTTAAATAAACCTTTAATGATCAGAAGAAGGTGTTACTTTGAAGCGTGTGTGAATCAGGGCTGTCAATCATTTACGGTGGGACCGAAGTGAAAGGACAATGTGAGCACGCCGGTACCAGACCAAGATGACAAGAAGCCTGAACGTGGCACGACTGATCAGGTCACACTAGACTAATATTCACATGCTCAATAATAATAATAATAATAATAATAATAATAATAATAAAAGTCAAAAAGCAGTACTGCCCAATTTGTAAGTAACAATTTGGGGCCTGTGGGCCACGTTTGGCCCATAAACCCTTGGTTTAGGCCTGATAACGCAACTGACAAGCTCTGCAAATGACACAAAACTATTCATCATATTAAATATTGTTTTGTTACTGACATTTTATTTGGTTGATTGTTAATTATCTACACCAGCGAAGTTGGAGGAACTTATGTTGTCTTGTCTGTTTGTGAACAGCCTGGAGCCCACAATTTTTCATTTTCATTATGAAATTTTTACTGAAGATTCATATCCTGATAGGCAAGAACTGATTAAATTTTCAAGGTCAAAGAAAAAGCTTGGAAAATTTGAAAAAGCTGAATGTGTCAAAAAAGATCATATTTCTTTCATATTTGACAGCATTACGTAGGATGGTGTCCTTTATCGACTGACAAAGTTTGATCCAGATCTGATCCAGATTACAGATTATATGTGGCCATTTAAATTTAACATCAAAAACCCCATTTAATGTATGGTGTACATTATATCTTAATTAAATGTGCCCCAATCACACTCATATTTGAAAGAGAGATACAGACTGGCACTCACTATCACCTAACTAAGTTTGATCTGGATTGTGGATTTTGTGAATTTTTAATTTAATATTGAAAAGCCCATTTGATGTACATTTTGCATTGTATCTGTCAAAAGTGCCTCAATGACTGTCATTTGTGACAATGAGGTGCAAACTGGCGCTCTCACTGAACAGACTAAGTTTGATACGCATCTGATCCATATTGCGGATTTAGCAGATATTCGATTTTTTGATCTACATTTTGTATTATATTTTATTTGATGAAAAGCCACTTCTAACAGGACTGCGACCTTGAAAATTTGTGGAATTGGAATCTAATGTTGGTGGTTTGCACTCTGAGAGCAGTGCTCTTGTCTGTGAAATAAAATGCATTTAATTGCAATTTTGAGTATGCAATTTATTTTTGGCCAGTGGTCCTCCATCCAGATCAGTTCAAGGCCCTTCAAAAAGGGAAGAATGATCTGCTTTAAAGGTTTTCTTTCACAATACAATACATGTTGTACATACAGTTAATTGTGTACTTCACCAACATATTTAGTAAAATAGCTGCAAGGAAATATTACAAGATTGGGCAAAATATCACAGGATTTCTGCCAAATTGGGGCGGTGGGGGGGATTAGTGAAGTGGCTGAAAACCAAGACGGGTCATATTTATTCACACACACACACAAAAAAAATAGAAAATACAATTGAAAACTTCATAATAAAACTTTAAAATAAACATTTTATGTCACATTTTCTGCAAAGTGCCACAGGAAGAGGTGGCTGTGAAAATACAAACCTTTAGATTTATTTACAACAGCCTAAATTAAAAACGTTAAAATTCTGACATCTGGAAGTTGAATCTGTCATCATACTGCTCACCGTTTCCAAAGCAAAAATGACGTTAATGCAGCATTCATAATTTAGTTTTATCGTTTGGACAAAGCTTAAAGTTGAAGTGATGGAAGCAGCCGACACACATTTTGTGTTCACGTAGGTCAAGAAAAGATTCAGCGATCAGTCACAGCTTCTTTGTTTGTTTGCAACAAAAGGTCAAAGTCATTTACATCATACTTCTTACAGAAAGTTCATTTGAGCATCACAGTGTTTTTCTACAACACTGTTCAAAATGATCTACAGTCACTTGTCTTGTTGTGTCAGGCCATGGTCAGGCCGTCTGGCTGCGTCAGGCCGTCTGGTTTTGTCAGGTGCTTTCACCATGTAGGGCAGCACTCGCAGTAACATACAACTCATGAAGAGTTAAAAATTTAATGTCCTTGTGAGACGATAAAACCTTTGTTAGCGTCACTTTAAGCCACCTGTTCAATGAGCACAAAAGAAGAACAATGCATTTTTAATTTAATAAATTCAGCAGACTTCGGAGCACAAACAGGTTAGTAAGATATATCTTTTTTTAATGCTTCAGCATTATTTAATTGCTGCTTTTGTCATCAGATTTGAATTTGAATGATGCGTCACAGATGAAATTAACTATACTGAAGACACTAACGCATTTCTACCGCCAAAGATCAACTGTGAACTTTTTAAAACGTGAAAAAATGAACGTCACAAACAACATGTGAGAAAGACAGGAACAGACAGCAGACATGTTCAATGACAGTCCGGACTCTACTTTAAGGCTAATTGTTTACTAACTATGGCTTCATTATTATTATCCTTGTATCCAAACATCGAACAATAACTAGACATTGTCCCACAGCAAAGCCAAACCGCCGTCCACACATTTGGGCACTTGAGTGTTGAACAGGCACTGCACATCAGAACAAAAAGACGACGTGTCGCACGCGCAACGCTGCGACCTGTACTCTTGCGGCGTGTTAAGATTAGCTGGAGCCGCGGCTAATTTGGATGTTTACTTTATGAAAGTGTTCTGAAGGTTTGACACAGAGCGCTGTGATGATGAAGAGACAGGGGGCGCTCTGCTTCCAAAGAGAATAAACATCGAATCACTGCTGAGGTGTAGATCTGAACGTGTTCTCTGACTCTTCACATCATGCGGCGTTTTGTATCTCAGACGTATCACGCGAGACGCCTGCTTTCCCCCTCACAGTATTTTTGAAGGATATCAGATCAGATGCCACAAAACGCAAGCGGCCAGTGGGTAGCTGCCATCATGACCTCAACAGATGGCAGCACTAACTAACTAACTGGTCAGTGTGATAAAGGGGCAATGTGTCAAAAAAACAAAACAACCAAAACCAAAAAAAAAAACCCCCCAAAAAAACAGAACAACAACAACAACAACAAAAAAAAACAAAAACCAAAACAAGATTTAAACAATCTGGTCCTTCAGAATTAAGGTACCAGTTTATTTTTGTTTGTTTTTTAGAAAACTGAAAACCTCATAAAAATATAAAAACCTCTCAAACGGTGTCAAGTGTTGCATAACGGGGTCAGTTGTAGAAGAAGAAAAAAAAAAAAACAACGTTTCATGCTTGAGGCAGATACATGTTGGAATTTCCAGAGTAATGACGACTCATCACATGGCGGGTTGGCACGGCGGCGGACCAGTGATCTTCTGGAGCAGAGGAATCTGTGGGACCAGAGTTAGACCAGATTAAAGGCACCGTGATACACTTTAAAACAGCTTTTGTACCTTCAGCAAGGAAGTCAGTCACCTTTTATACAGAGTACTCCAGAACTACTTCACACAACCAGGTGAGATTATTGTTTTAATTCAGGACAGAAATGGTTTTATTCTGCAGTGAATCCAAACAAAATCACACCGTCAGCAGATAACTGTTTTCATGAATGTGGCTGAACGTGCAGGACTGGGTTTGAGTATGTGGGAAGTTTAGAGCATATCGTTTTAGACCGGTTGCCTACTGATGGTCCATTTTAAAGAAAATGCAAAACAAGAATGACAATTAACAGCGGCTGATGTTAATCACACTTAATGTGGTTGTGGCTAACCAAGGTCAACTGTATTGGTCACCACTGGCATAATCCATGATTAGTATTAACTGCTTGTTAGCATAACCCATAATTAGTTTTTCTTTACTGTCAGTAATTAAGATGAATCTAAGCACACAACCACGTCCACCTCTGAAGGTGATTCTGAACCAACAGTAAAGCTCAAATCGTTTTGGATCCTGTTTTGCCACCATCAGAATATGTAAATTGCGGACAGATGGTGCTCAGACTGCACATGGGCCGCCGTCAGATAGCTGCCCCATCTCAACGGCGCCCGAAGGGTTTTGAACATGTGCAACACACTCGGGGCCGCTGGTGAATTGGGACCAACTGTGTGGACTCTCACAGATGGCTGTCAGAACATTTTCGAACTGCAACTGGACTTTTCAGATGTGGGCCAAATCATTCTGACCCCATTTGGCCTCATTCTGGAGATGTGTGACAGGGGTATGAGGATCTAAAGAGTCACATCCAAAAACGCTTCAAATGGTCAAAACTATTGTAATATTAAGTTGATTTTTAAGTTGTTTTTTTTTTTTTTGTCAACCTCATTAACTCATTGTTTCAGATAACTTGCCATCCAATTTTGTCGACACCCAACTAGCATGAGTTAACGAGATTTACCTGTATTAGCATGGGGATGGAAAATTGAATCGTAGAGCATTCCTAAACAAAATCACTTCTTGTTATCCATAAACCCTATGTACCTGCCAAGTACAGCAGTGTTCAGAATAATAGTAGTGCTATGTGACTACAAAGATTAATCCAGGTTTTGAGTATATTTCTTATTGTTACATGGGAAACAAGGTACCAGAAGATTCAGTAGATTCTCACAAATCCAACAAGACCAAGCATTCATGATATGGACACTCTTAAGGCTATGAACTTGGGCTATTAGTAAAAAAAAAAGTAGAAAAGGGGGTGTTCACAATAATAGTATTGTGGCATTTGGTCAGTGAGTTTGTCAATTTTGTGGAACAAACAGGTGTGAATCAGGTGTCCCCTATTTAAGGATGAAGCCAGCACCTGTTGAACATGCTTTTCTCTTTGAAAGTCTGAGGAAAATGGGACGTTCCAGACATCGTTCAGAAGAACAGCGTAGTTTGATTAAAATGTTGATTGGAGAGGGGAAAACTTATACGCAGTTGCAAAAACCTATAGGCTGTTCATCTACAATGATCTCCAATGCTTTAAAATGGACAGACAAAAAAAAAAAAAAAAAATCAGACGTGTGGAAGAAAATGGAAAACAACCATCAAAATGGATAGAAGAATAACCAGAATGGCAAAGGCTCACCCATTAATCAGTTCCAGGATGATCAAAGACAGTCTGGAGTTACCTGTAAGTGCTGTGACAGTTAGAAGACGCTTGTGTGAAGCTAATTTATTTGCAAGAATCCCCTGCAAAGTCCCTCTGTTAAATAAAAGACATGTGCAGAAGAGGTTACAATTTGCCAAAGAACACATCAACTGGCCTAAAGAGAAATGGAGGAATATTTTGTGGATGAGAGTAAAATTGTTCTTTTCGGGTCCAAGGGCCACAGACAGTTTGTGAGACGACCCCCAAACTCTGAATTCAAGCCACAGTTCACCGTGAAGACAGTGAAGCATGGTGGTGCAAGCATCATGATATGGGCATGTTTCTCCTGCTATGGTGTTGGGCCTATATATTGCATACCAGGTATCATGTATCAGTTTGGATATGTCAAAATACTTGAAGAGGTCATGCCCTTGAAATGGGTGTTTCAACAAGACAATGACCCCAAGCACGCTAGTAAACGAGCAAAATCTTGGTTCAAAACCAACAAAATTAATGCCTCGCAGATGTGAAGAAATCATGAAAAACTGTGGTTATACAACTAAATACTAGTTTAGTGATTCACAGGATTGCTAAAAAAGCAGTTTGAACATAATAGTTTTGAGTTTGTAGCGTCAACAGCAGATGCTACTATTATTGTGAACACCCCCTTTTCTACTTTTTTTTTTTTTTTTTTTTTACTAATAGCCCAATTTCATAGCCTTAAGAGTGTGCATATCATGAATGCTTGGTCTTGTTGGATTTGTGAGAATCTACTGGTACCTTGTTTCCCATGTAACAATATGAAATATACTAAAAAAAAAAAACCTGGATAAATCTTTGTAGTCACATAGCACTACTGTTATTCTGAACACGTGTATGACCACACTCCGATAAGGAGTTCTCCAGGTATTCTGCTCAAACACATATGAATGTAGCTACATAGAGATAAAGGTAATCACATCATACACTTCTGGAGGCGTTGCTAACGGGCTAATACACCAGTGTCTGATATCTTTACACTCATCTGTGCAAAATAAATTTGTCATGAATAACTTTTCAAAGACTTCAGAAGGCGGCTTTGATTTTTGGAGAATATTTGACTCCTGTAAGCGTTTTACATAAAGATCAGAGTGTTTTAAAAAGTATACCACTAACAGTACGACCACCCATTAGCATTTAAAAAACAATCTTTTTTTTTTTTTTTAAGATGTGAGGTCCGTTGCGTGGGCCGACAATCAGACACTCACCTTTGTCAGATCCACTCCAGTCAGGGCGTTGACAGACACGGGGAGTTCGGCTAATAGACGGTTCACCTCGCTGGTCACGCGGCTGCCGTCTCCGCTCAGGATGACGATCTCATTGGTCTTTGCCAGAGGCGCCGCCACCTTACTGGCAATCTGATTTAAAAACAGAGTGAGCCTACGTTAAGTCGTTTAACTGACGACAGACTCGTCAACACGTTTGACAGGAAGGGACACACATTAATTGTCCGTCATAAAGGAATTCATAGAGCGCTGGGGAAATTTAGCCCTTTGGTTGCCTTAACAAATGTGTGCGACTTGTAATGAACAAGAAAGTTTGAAACCAGTCAAAGAACATTTTCATGTCTTCTAATCAATGAATTGTGAAGGAGCTTTACGACAAATGTGACAAAAGATGAGAACCTTCTGGTTCACCTGTAATTAAGAGAAAAACACTGGAAAAACTGCTAACGGTGTAGTGATAACATGACGTAACCTCTTTTCGGTAGTCAGGGTAATACTGACCCTAACCTGTGTTGCAGAGCCCCACTCTGACGTCCTTGTGGCAGTATTTTGTATATCAGGGTTCAGAAACACTGCCCCCTACTGACCACAATTAGGCCCAATCCCAACACCCTCCCTTCAGACTGACACTTCGCCCTTTAGACGTCACGTTTTTATCGAGGTGACCTTGTGTGTTTCCCCTTGATGCTCTTTGTAAAGAGACCTTCAGTGTGTACTGAATATTAAGTGATCATCAGTCAGTGTCTTTGTGTTGTTTTGTACACCAACGATACCACAAATGCGCCATGTTACCAGGTTCCTGCTGTACCTTGGGCAGAGCTTCCAGGACTAAGGCTGTCTTGGCGGCGTCTCCGTACTGCTGATAGGCATCCGCTTTCAGCCTCATCTTCTCAGCTTCTGCCTTCCCCACAGCTTCGATGGAAGCAGCTTCAGCTTCACCAATACAGCGAATCTTCTCAGCCTCGGCCTGCGCAGTCAGAACCTTCTTTATCCTGAGTGTGACAAAAACACAGCGTTTGTCAATTTGTCCAACAGTATTTAAGCAAACACTCTCAGAACAGCGCCGGGAAAGTAAAAAGACAGGATTCATCATCAAATGCTAAAAGTCATTTGATGATGAATCCTTTAAATCATCCTCAACAACATACAAATGCTGCATTCATGACATGTAAAGTCAGACACGACACGCTCCAACACTTAAAACCGTCTGCATGGACGGTTGGATTGTTTTTTTTGCTCACAAACATCAGTGCTCTGATTTATGCGACCTGACATCATGAGGAGTTTAATCTGTCATGACTGTTAAGACGCTTATATTACAAATGCCATTTAATTACACTTAAAGCATTGACTTTTGTGTGTGACGCGTTTATGTTCTGTATATTTTAGTGAAGTTTCTAGTGGTCTATGTTTTTGCCAAGATGACAACTAGAAATGCACTTAGAGACATTTTCAATCTCTAATAACATATTTATGCATGCCTTGTAAAGACAATAACCAAGCTCAAAACTGTGTCTCCACATTCATCAAGTAAACACACTTTACAGAGGTCAGAAGTTTCCTACGTGGCTTTTCCCAGAGTTTACTATAGTCATGAATGCAGCACAAAGTTCTCTGCGCCTTCTCCTCGAGCCTTTCCTGTTATGACTGACTGAGGTATCAAAATGCTTTCATGCTACTGTGATGTCGTCAATAAAATCATGACCTCATATTCCTTTTCCTTTCAAGATAATGTTCCAAAGCATCTTATAGCCATCTAGTCAATAGTAATCAAGTAATGTAGTTGTTTATATTGAAGTACATCCTCGACAAGGCTACAAGGTGGTGCTGGCAAGTTCCTGGCGTTGCCCCCTTCAGGATGAAATAGAGAAATGAGTGTGGGGGCATTTGACAGCCTAATGTCTTTGTATGTAACTGTGCAAATATCAGGCGATTGTGATTCTTCTACCTTTTTTTCTTGCAGTGATAAGCTACGATGACAGAGGTACAAGCAAGTATCATGTCGTTGGAGTTACGGGCCATCATGAAGTTTTTGTTTCTCCAGGGAAAGTCAGCAAAGGATGTTCACACTGAGATGTCACAAACACTGGGGGAGAAGTGTCCTTCCTTCCTACAGCACTGTCAAAACCTGGACTGGGCATTTTACCACTGAAGATGAGCCCCGCAGTGGACACCCCCCACCCCCCAACCTCAAATGACCCAGCAACTCGGGTGCCTTAATTGAGAGAGCAGCATCAACTCAGAACATGGTGCCATTTTGGTTCCAAGTGCACTGAACTAGTGAATGAACCTTTAATGTTTTCAACATTTGTTTAAATCATTTATCCATATACAGCAACACATCCAGGTACAGGCACTGTCAAAATAAATATAAATATAGTTAAGCTATCAAATTTACATACATTTACAATTTATGATGATTTATTTAATTAATTTAAAGCCTGATTTATGCTTCTGCAGCTCTGTAACTCCATGTCATACAATGACGTGCGTGACAGTTTTAAAGTTCTCCGTCTCTGGATTTTGCTTTATTCTGGACTAAATTGACCCTCAACAAGCTTTTCTTCAAAGGTAAGCTGAACATTTTCCTCTTTCACCGACTTTGTGCTGTAAAGTTGTGGGCTTTTCTGATCTATTTGTAATCAGCGTGCGCACTGCAAAAAACTATTATAATATGATGACAGATGGAGTAAAAGCAGAAAAGTGTCAAATCACAGCCTTTTGTGTTTGATTTAACAGGTGCACGTCAGGCTGCAGGTCAGAGTCTGAACACGGTGTGAAAAAAATAAACGGTCAGACTTTTAATCAGGGAAATGAGTCCGGTCCCACTTTCCTCAAATCAGCAACTGTCAGAGCTAAACTTTAATTTGCACCTCTGCACATCCAGACTGCTCTGGGTTTTTAATGGAAATACACTGCAATCGGACGGGACATTTTATCCAATGTGAGCGAAAATCCGTTGTACAAAATCTGCTATATATGGTGTTTATTACATGGAAAACGATACAAAAACATTGGAACTTTTTTGTTCGGTGAGTGTAAACTCAAGTAAACCGTCGTTTATATAACGACGGTTTACTTGAGTTTTTCTGTACATGGGACTGAACAATAAATTTACCGCTCAAAGCTTTGATGATGAAGTCGGCTTCCATCCCACACAGCTGACTTTACTTTCCCAAATGTTTCTTCTGTTGGGATCTGAAGGGAATCTGTACATTTTGAAATCCTTGTTGTGTCTATTTGTGCCTCCAAATGCACAACAACCCGGCATTTTCATCAAATAAATAAATAAAATATCTGGATGTACATGCAGACACATTAACAACCAATGCTATTTTTGAACCCAAGATGGCACCATGAGTCACGTGACCGTTTTTTTTTTCGACTCGTCATGTCGCCACTCAATTCAATTCAATTCACTTCAATTTTATTTATATAGCGCCAAATCACAACAAACAGTTGCCCCAAGGCGCTTTATATTGTAAGGCAAAAGCCATACAATAATTACAGAAAAACCCCAACGGTCAAAACAACCCCCTGTGAGCAAGCACGTGGCGACAGTGGGAAGGAAAAACTCCCTTTTAACAGGAAGAAACCTCCAGCAGAACCAGGCTCAGGGAGGGGCAGTCTTCTGCTGGGACTGGTTGGGCCTGAGGGAGAGAACCAGGAAAAAGACAAATCTAAACAACAAAAACACTCTCTCAATTAAGGAAGTCTACTGTCAACATATACTCAACAAAAATATAAACGCAACACTTTTGGTTTTGCTCCCATTTTGTATGAGATGAACTCAAAGATCTAAAACTTTTTCCACATACACAATATCACCATTTCCCTCAAATATTGTTCACAAACCAGTCTAAATCTGTGATAGTGAGCACTTCTCCTTTGCTGAGATAATCCATCCCACCTCACAGGTGTGCCATATCAAGATGCTGATTAGACACCATGATTAGTGCACAGGTGTGCCTTAGACTGCCCACAATAAAAGGCCACTCTGAAAGGTGCAATTTTGTTTAATTGGGGGGGGATACCAGGCAGTATCTGGTGTGACCACCATTTGCCTCATGCAGTGCAACACATCTCCTTGGCATCATCCGTGAAGAGAACACCTCTCCAACGTGCCAAACGCCAGCGAATGTGAGCATTTGCCCACTCAAGTCGGTTACGACGACGAACTGGAGTCAGGTCGAGACCCCGATGAGGACGACGAGCATGCAGATGAGCTTCCCTGAGACGGTTTCTGACAGTTTGTGCAGAAATTCTTTGGTTATGCAAACCGATTGTTTCAGCAGCTGTCCGAGTGGCTGGTCTCAGACGTCTTGGAGGTGAACATGCTGGATGTGGAGGTCCTGGGCTGGTGTGGTTACATGTGGTCTGCGGTTGTGAGGCTGGTTGGATGTACTGCCAAATTCTCTGAAACAACTTTGGAGACGGCTTATGGTAGAGACATGAACATTCAATACACGATCAACAGCTCTGGTTGACATTCCTGCTGTCAGCATGCCAACTGCACGCTCCCTCAAATCTTGCGACATCTGTGGCATTGTGCTGTGTGATAAAACTGCACCTTTCAGAGTGGCCTTTTATTGTGGGCAGTCTAAGGCACACCTGTGCACTAATCATGGTGTCTAATCAGCATCTTGGTATGGCACACCTGTGAGGTGGGATGGATTATCTCAGCAAAGGAGAAGTGCTCACTATCACAGATTTAGACTGGTTTGTGAACAATATTTGAGGGAAATGGTGATATTGTGTATGTGGAAAAAGATTTAGATCTTTGAGTTCATCTCATACAAAATGGGAGCAAAACCAAAAGTGTTGCGTTTATATTTTTGTTGAGTGTACAATGGAATCCATGAGTTGATTCTTGAGGACCAACAAATATCTGCCAACAAGATAGCCCAGATATTGTACATCTCCCAGGAGTGTGTTAGATTTGTTATCACCACTATCCTAAGCATGCGCAAGCTTTTGGTGAAGTGAGTGCCCAAATGTTTGAATAGTGATCAGAAGAAGGAACGAGATGAGGCATCGAAAGTCATTTTGGCCCATTTTGAAGCTGCACAGGACGTTTTGGCAAGGTTAGTGACTGAGGGTGAAACCTGGCTCCACATCTATGATCCTGAAACCAAGGAACAGTTGAAGGAAACTGTTCCTTGGTTTCAGGATCATACTGAAACCAAGGAATAGGGCACCACCAGGAGTGGAGCCTGTGGCTTAATTTGACACAACACGGGAAACCTCACCCAGCCTGGAAGGATTGACAGATTCCTAGCTTTTTCAAGCTATCAATCTGGGAAGATGGAGACAACAGTTTACATTATTTAGGTCGCCCATGGGAAGGAATGGACAAATATCTGTACTGTAAGGTCTATTGTGGATATATTCTGAATTCTTAGTATTGTGGATATATTCTGAATTCTTAGATGAATTTGGTGCGTTCATCAAAATAAGAAGTTCCGCACCCAGAAAATCGGCCAAAAAAGTCATGGTGTCCGTTTTCTGTGACAAAGACAGTATTCTGTTAGTGGACTACCTACCTCAGGGCTCTAGTACAACCGGACAGTATTATGCTAACCTCCTGGACCGGCTGAAGCAGGCAATTAAGACGAAGCACCATGGAAAGTTGACCAAAGGAACCTTTTTTAATGCAAGACAGTGCGCTTGCTCACACATCCAACATTGTGGCTGCCAAAGTGAACACCCTGCGTTTCCAGTTGGTTTATCATCCCACCTACTCACCTGAACTGGCCCCTTCAGACTATTATCTGTTCCCTAACTTGAAGAAACACTTGAAGGGGTATAGTTTTGAGGACATTTCTCATGTCAAAATGAGAAATGTCCTCATGGTGGTGGTTTGAGGCCCAACCAAAGGAATTCTATTTGAACGGTCAAGAAAAGTTGCAACAACGCTGCATCAAGTGCATGAGTCTCAGGGGGGAATATGTTGAATACATGTGTTACTTCATAACTCTGGCTCTCTTCTTTCTGGGCAAAGTCAGGAACTTATCAGCACCCCCTCATACTTCTTACAAGATATGATGTCATAAAGGTGAAAGCTCAAGGAGAGTGGAATATTCAGAAACTTTGAGTATATTGTCCAATCTAGTGACAGACGCTCACGTCAGTTTTCAGCTTTTTACAAATGTATTTTTATTACTTTTCACCCATTCTGACTGGACTAGCAGCTGAATCTACTCATCATTGTCCCTCTGACTGACCTGTCTGCAATCTACAATGAATACTCCATTCAATGATGATTACTTAACGTATTCTGTAAGAACGGATTCTGACTGAAAGTCCTGTTTCAGGAAATGTGTTGTAAAAAGTGGAAACATGTCAAAACTATGACAGAATGAAGCCCTCGTCACACAGAGCAAGAACGTGCAGGGACCAGCCTGACACGGCAAATACTGCCATAATCAGACGCAGTCGGGATGAAAAGAGGCGTGGTCAGCAGTGCCAGAACACATCCAGATCACCTCGTGCACACCTGCACGATGTGATCCAAAGTGCATGTAGACAACAGTTTAGATGACAGACTGCTGTCAGATAGATGAAAGGCGCTCAAGACTACCCCATGTCCAAATGTCTGGATGGCAAACACGGGACCAGAGTGGGAGGCAGCGCTGTGTTCCCCACGCGCACAGGACCTGCCGGTACTGGACACTGGAGTACAACCAGCATATAGACCAGACCCACGCCATATGTGTCAAACCCGGCATGGTGCAGTTACTCACTCAGTCATGCAATCACATCTGCGCTCGTCCTCCACTTCCCAGCGCTACTGCCCTCACGTATGTGTGCGTAGAGCAGACGTGCTGGACTGATGACGTGACCCATCTGTCAGACAGAGCCTTTCCAGAGAACTTTAATTTTGATTTTTGCGTTTTGGCTCACTTCAGCAGCACAACGCACCTCTGTACACCGCGATGGTTGGATTATCACATGGAATTTATCTCGACGGTGCCCAGAGGGTTTTGAACATGTGCATCACACTCAGGGCTGCTGGCCGATTTTGACCAACTGTGTAGACTCTCGCAGATGGCTGTCGGAACATTTTTGAACTGCAACTGGACACTTTTCGGTTGTGGGCCGAATCGTCACTGACGCCATTTGGCCTCATTCTGGCTATGTGTGATGGGGGTATGACAGTTAAAAACAATTTTTTTTTTTTTTAACATTTAATACAGAAAAGTGTTTTCACAACTGAAGCTTTGAGCTAATATTCGGCACCAAAGTTTGTGTTTTTTCTTTTTCTTGTGGTCCATTTGTTTTCATATTGCAATGATGCAAGTGCACTAAAGGTATTTACACACAAACATGGTTGTTCTCTCCCATGTGTGCTGTGGATTCTGATACTTTTGATTGATTAGTTTGTAATCAAGTTGGAATCAATGGAGGATCCATATGCAGCTTCCTTTCAGTTCATTTCATGCAGTGCTAATAGTATTATTGTACAACCCCAATTCCAATGAAGTTGGGACGTTGTGTTGTGTAGGTTCATGCGTTATACATCATACTGACAAAGTGAGGAACCTTGGGGTAATTTTTGATCCTATGTTGTCCTTTGGCCTCCACATTAGAGATATTACGAGGACTGCTGATGCTGAGACCCAGATTCATACTTTTACTTCTTCCAGATTGGACGATTGCAATGCTTTGTTTTCTGGTTTGCCACAGTCCAGCATCAGGGGTCTTCAATTGGTTCAAAATGCTGCTGCCAGACTTTTGACACAAAGCAGAAGGTTTGACCACATTACGCCGGTTCTGGCATCCCTTCAGTGGCTTCCCGTCTCTCTGAGATTTGATTTTAAAGTGTTATTATTGGCCTATAAAACTGTTCACGTTGAACGCCAGCTCACAAGAGAGTGATTTTTCAGTCAATAATGGACGAACACAACACTCAATAAGTGTTTGGGAACTGAGGACACTAATTGTTGATGCTTTGTAGGTGGAATTCTTTCCTGTTCTTGCTTGATGTACGACTTCAGTTGTTCAACAGTCCGGGGTCTCCGTTGTCGTATTTTGCTCTTCATAATGCGCCACACATTTTCAATGGGCGACAGGTCTGGACTGCAGGCAGGCCAGTCTAGTACCCGCACTCTTTTACTACGAAGCCACTCTGTTGTAACACGTGCAGAATGTGGCTTGGCATTGTCTTGCTGAAATAAGCAGGGACGTCCCTGAAAAAGACGTTGCTTGGATGGCAGCATGTGTTGCTCCAAAACCTGGATGTACCTTTCAGCATTGATGGTGCCATCACAGATGTGTAAGTTGCCCATGCCATGGGCACTAACACACCCCCATACCATCACAGATGTTGGCTTTTGAACTTTGCGCTGGTAATAATCTGGATGGTCTTTTTCCTCTTTTGTCCAGAGGACACGACATCCATGACTTCTAAAAACAATTTGAAATGTGGACTCATAGACCACAGTACACTTTTCCTACTTTGCATCTGTCCATTTCAGATGAGCTCGGGCCCAGAGAAGGTGGCGGCATTTCTGGATGTTGTTGATGTATGGCTTTCGCTTTGCATGGTATGCCGCGTTCACACCGGGCGCGATCAGACGCTACAAATTTGCGTGGTCGCGTGGCGACGGATGCGCCACCATCACCCGGTGTGTCGCTCTGCGTTTGCTGCGAAATTCGCCCCGGTGCGTCATCAAATAGGAGGAGCTTCCATTCCGCTCGCCGGCTCCGGTTGTAAGTCAAGTTAACATGATGGACCTTGATCACACGGCGTGAGTTGTTGTGGAAAGCTGAAACGTCATGAGACGTTACCAATTCAGGGAGTATAATTATTTGCTGCAGGAGCTGCATCTGGATGACGACTGCTTTCAGTGGTCCTTCCGCCTCTGCAGGACCCAGTTTGAGGACATCCTGTCCCGTTCACACGCGCACATGTAAACAATTAAAAAATAAAAAAAGAAACTCCGCTGCTTGCTGAGGGGCTGCTCCTCGCTCTTCCCCCAAAAACTCTGTCATAATTGTGTTTGGAAACAAGTCACCATTTGTTTTATTATACATCTGTGTAGTTAATAAGTAAAATAATCTCCATGGACGATTCGGTTGCGCACACACGTAAAATAAAAAGAGAAAGAAACTCTGCTCCCGCTGCTGGGGGGCTGCTGCTCGCTCCAAAAACTAACAAAATAATTGTGAAATAAAGGACAAAAGAGACATAAGTCCTGCTCACAGGCTTCTACCAAATACAGGACATGTTCACATCTTCAGTCAAACTCCAGACATCTCCACGTCACTACATATTCAGTTCCTGATTGGTCATCGCAGTGCGATGAGACGAAAAAGTTCAGATTTTTCAACTTGGGCAGGAGGGCAGCGTGACGTGATGTGACGCAATATCGCGCCAATCGCTCAAAATCGCTTCACTTGCGTCGCTTCATTCAAGTCCATCGCGTCGCGCTGCATAACTTGCCGCCAAAATGCGTCGTTCCATAGGGATTACATGGCAACCTGTCGCTGCTGTTGTTCACGTCACGCCCGGTGTGAACGCAGCATTAGAGTTTTAACTTGCATTTGTAGATGTAGTGACAAACTGTGTTAACTGACAATGGTTTTCTGAAGTGTTCCTGAGCCCACGCAGTAAGATCCTTTACACAATGATGTCGGTTTTTAATGCAGTGCCGCCTGAGGGATTGAAGGTCACGGGCATTCAATGTTGGTTTTTGGCCTTGCCGCTTACATGTAGAAAGTTCTCCAGGTTTTATGAATCTTCTGATTATATTATGGACTGTAGATGATGGAATCCCTAAATTCCTTGCAATTGAACATTGAGAAATATTGTTCTTAAACTGCTGGACTATTTTTTCACGCAGTTGTTCACAAAGTGGTGATCCTCACCCCATCTTTGCTTGTGAATGGCTGAGCCTTTTGGGGATGCTCCTTTTATACCCAATCATGACACTCCCCTGTTTCCAAACAGGTGTTCTTTGAGCATTCATCAACTTTTCCAGTCTTTTGTTGCCCTGTCCCAACTTTTTTGAAATGTATTACAGGCATCCATTTCAAAATGAGCAAATAACAAAAACAAAAACAATAAAGTTTATCAGTTTGAACATTAAATATCTTGTCTTTGTGGTGTATCAAATCATTGTTTGCAAATCATTGTATTCTGTTTTATTTACATTTTACACAACGTCCCAACTTCACTGAAATTGGGGTTGTAGTATTATTACCAGCTACCTGCAGTGACAACCTCCTGCTCAGTACACAACACTCATCATTCACCACAAGAACATCTTGTTGTGCAAATATTGTATTGTTTCAAAACATTCCTGCAGAGGGCAGCATGACGGCCAAGTGCTCAGTGAAACTGCTTCCCAAACAGAAGCTCCTCTGTTCAAGACCACCTGAGCCCATTCTCCATGTAATGTGGAGATGCCTCAGGAAGGGGATCCAGTGTAAAGCCCTGGTCCCACCAAATAAAGAAGGATAAATAATGAGCCACACAGCATGTTTTTTTTTTTTTTTTGCTATGAGAGGGTTTCTTCAACTATCGTGGGAGAATAGTGGCTCTTAGAGGCATCATCTTAAGTTAATAAGGCTCCTTTCTGAGTGTGGCGCTAATTTCAAGATGTTCAAAATTCAGCAACAACAGCATGGGGCAGTTTGGGTACGAGGTACTACGACAACTTGGAGGCGTGTGTGGTGCTTACGAGGCTTCTAAAAGCCCATTATCTGCGTGCCTGGCAGCTACGCTGGACCTGAGAGGCTGTTTTTAGAGCAGCTGCCCTCTTGCAGACAATTCCACCTGCTCTGTGCGCTGGACATAAAATAATTATTTTGTAGCAGCTTATAATCATTTTCTGCCAAACCTTGGATGCTGAAAACACCTCTAATCGCTTCTAGAATCACAGAAGTCTTTCATCTGGACACCTTTTTTCCCCTCTTTCCTGCTCCATGTGGAATGCATTTTGAACAGCTTAAGGTAACTATTTTTAATGTTTTTTATAGCTTGATAAAACAGTTCCTAGCTGTATGTCTATGTGTCTATATGTCTAGTATGTCTATGGGTGATTTAATATCTTGTTAATGGATCACATGAGCTCCACTGTGTGTGCGCACTGAGGCAGTGAGTCATCATGCTCCAAAGGAGCATTTAGGCAGAACGCCAGCTCACAAAAGAGTGATTTTTCAGTCAATAATGGATGAAAACAAAGTTAAAATTTGGATGACTGTGTGAAAGTAGATGTGTGTTTAAAGGCTGCGGAAGAAATAACTCCAGAGAAGCCGCTAAAAGCAGCGCAGAGCTGTGCAGCCACACAGAAGCAGAGCGCACGATTTTGAAGACATAACACAAAGTTAAAAGTTGTATCACGGTGACTTGTAAGCTGTGGAAGAAAACTAATTTTTTTTGAAAGTGATCCACGAGTTGCAGCAGCAGGTGTATATAATTCAAGTGGCCACCTCATTGTGTATGTAGAAGGGCAGCGTGCGCGCACAAAAGAGCGATTTTGCAGAAATAAACGGACAAACACAAAGTGAAGAGTGGGATCACGGTGTGTGTGTTTAAAGCCGCAGAAGAAATAAAGCCAGCAAGCCACAGAGCCAGCAAGGAGCACAGAGGCGGCTGTCCAGGAACCCTTGGTTCAGTTCTAGCTGGTCTGGTGCATTACAGGTCGACAGCAACCTAACACACAGCGCACAACCGTGGGTCTGTACTGGAGTGTCTATTTTTGGACTGCATTTAAAAAAAATGTGACATCTTTAAATGCTGCTGTGAATCTGTGCATTGAAAACACACACACTTTAAAGGGACCAGGTGTGGGAGGGCTGGAGGTTTGGACCAAACCCATCATGCCTAAACGTGCGCCAACGTCACGCTATCATGGCACTACGTGGCTTGGTGTGGGTGATGCGAGCCATTCAAGGCTCTAATGACCGGTCGGTCATGGCTCACTCGAGGTTGCGACGTGGCACATGCGGGGTACAGACAAGTACCTTAGTACTGGCTACGTGATAGATGAAAACGTGCATCACTCTTCAAATAATCGCTGACACACCCATGCGTGGCTCATTATTCGGTGGGTCCCAGGCTTAAAACGTCTGCCAATTCAACATGCAGATCCTCTTCAGATCTGCTGTGGCGACCCCGAGCAAAAAAAGAGAGAAGTGCTTCAGTCAGTCAAAACAATCTACTTGGTTTTGGAAGACGCAATAAGAGTGATACCAGCCTACACTGATGGAACCTCACCAGTTCAAACTGTAAAGTCTGAAAGTCCAAACAGCCTAAACTGACAGCGATACTAATTATTCCCTGTGGAAACGAAGTCAGTCAGTCAATGAAGGCAAAATTTCTGTAACTCAATCGAAAGTCCAGCATATTGTGCTCTGAGAGCTACGAGTGAGGACCAGTGAACCTCCTATTTTGGTTCATGTTTACATCTTCTAACATGCACAATAACCAGAACATAAACAAAAGACAGACAGGCTAATCAAGTTGCTAATGGTATGATCCTGGTGGACACTAGAGGCCGCTGTTGCTTGTGTTCATGCTACAAACTCACTTCTGTCCTTCGGCCAGCTGCTGCATCTTATAGGCTTCGGCCTCAGCGGGTCTCCTGACGGTGGCGATGAGCTCTTTGTCTGTGCGGTCAATCTCCTTCTCCTCGATGGTGATTTGCTTCTTCCTCTGTACCACCTCAATTTCAATCTCCTCCAGACGGATCTTCTGTTGCTCTTTGGCTGCTTGCAGCTCGTATGCCAGCTGAGCTTCTGCTTTCTGCAGAGAGGGATACTGTTATCTTTTAACAGTCATGGCAGCATTGTTAAACTGTGATTCTGTTGTGTGAACCAGCGGACTTTTGCGCTGCATGATCGTTTAAGACTTTTTTTAGACACTGCAATATTAATTTAGGCCATATCGCTCACTCCTGACATCACTGTTGTATATGCTTACGTTTGATCACTGTTGTATATTTGACCATTCCACTGATACCTTGGTGTTCACTTCCTGGTTAAATGCAGCCTTCTGCATTTCCAACTCTCGCTTGGAATCTGCCATCTTTGTGTCCGCAATGAACTTGACATCCATCATTTCCTTCTTGCACTCAGCTTCCTGTGAATGGAAATGTCAAAGGGGTAGTTTCCTGGTTTTGCTCCAAAGAAATTTTGTGTGGGCTACTCTGAGATGCTCATTAGGTTGTTTCTCACCCTGATGCCTGCATCTCTCTCTGCCTCTGCCACGCCGATGTCTGCATCCCTCTGGACAGCTGCCGTCTGAGTTTTTCCCAGTGAGCTCAGGTACTCCACTTTATCATACACGTCCTGTCAAGAACAGAGAAAGAAATGTAAAAAAAAAAAAAAATCACTGCAGAATATTGTGTCATTCTGACGTCTCACACCTTGATGGTGAAGCTGAGGATCTCGATGCCCATGCGGCCGACATCAGGCGCAGCCACCTCTCGCACCAGGGTGGCAAACTTATCTCTGTCCTGATAAATTTGCTCCACAGTCAGAGTACCTAAAATGAATCCACAGTGAGGAGAGCATTTTAGTTCCACAGTAATTATCAGCTGTTTTTTTAAAGCTAGTTGTATGAATGCAAATGTGTAATCACACAGAAAGTCACACAGATAACCGTGCAGCTCTCAGTGTGGCTAACACAAAGTAACATGCTACATCGTGACAGATTAGTTAAGCACACCTGCCTTACTAATCAAGGTGGAGGCGTGTGTTTATTTGCACAAACACAATCAGAAACTAGCACTAAAAAAAAACAAAAATTATTCATGTAAATTTTCAACATTTCAAATAGGAGGGGCAGATTTGAAAAAACTTGGCAGCAGGGTGGATTAGTGGTTACCCTCACGGCAAGAAGGTCATGGGATCGATTCCCTCCTGTGGCCTTTCTGTGTGGAGTTTGCATGTTCTCTCCGTGTTTGTGTGGGTTCCCTTTGGGGGCTCTGGCTTTGTCCCACATCCAAAGACATGCAGGTTAGGTGGACTGGAAACTTTAAACAGTCTGTAGGTGTGAATGTGTTTGTTTGTCTGTATGTGGCCCTGCGACAGACTGGCGTCCTGTCCAGGGTGAACCCCCGCCTCGCTCCATGACCCTTAACTGAAGGTGAGTGAGTGAGTGAGTGAGTGGTATCACTAACATGGAGCTGTATCTGATCCATCCTATTTTGGTTTGATGTGTTTCTGTAAGTAAGACCCTTTGGCTGTTCCCTTGTTTTCATTCAGGGTCGCCACAGCAAATCCAAGGTGGATCTGCATGTTGAATTGGCACAAGTTTTATGCCGAATGCCCTTCCTCACGCAACTCTACATTACATGGAGACATGTGGCAGGGGTGGGATTTGAACCGGGAACCTTCGGCACTGAAACCAGAAACGGTTTGATGCATTTCTGTGGTGATTACTATTTTTTCCCTACCCTGAGAAAAAAAAATTTAAAAATCTGCCCTTCTTGTGCCTTCCACAATATTTTTCTATTTAATTAAAAAGAAAAACTCACGATATTTTAGTACCAGTGTTCTTATTTATCGTTCCCATTGTTATTCTACTTAAATTACATTTCAATTTAAAAACACAATGAACAACTTTTATAATCTTCAAGAAATATTTGTGTGCCGTCTTATGCTACGAGTAATAGGAAATTATTTTCTTGTCTTTACGACTCTCATTAACTACATTTTAAAATATTTTGAGAGCGTGCCCACCGAGGATGGCTCGAAGGTGACCTTCGAGAGTCTGCAGGATGACACTTTTGATCTCCACCACAGATTTGCCAAGGAACTGTTCACAGGCGTAACCCAGCAGCTCCTTTTCTGTCATCACCTTCACCTGGTGTCAATGTCGAAAAACGGCGTCTCACACACACGCACATACACACACACACACACACACATTCAAGCAAACATGCAACAACGATCAACACAGGCTGTCAGAACAAACAAATGCAGCGGTGGCAGTAATCACCTAACAGCACAATGACACTTTTATTAATGTCATTACTTATTTAATCTGATTTTAATACTAATTTTTGAGTCTTGAGACATTACTGATTTAACAAATGCATTATGGGTAATACACCTCTTAATGTGCTAAAACACTCACATCCTGCTTTTGATTCATTGTCAAGAGAACTATAAGCACATTATACGAGTAATCAGCCTGGGTCAGAGCTCCTAAACCTATGGCTAAAAACAAATCTCACTTATTGTCACATTGTGTATGAAACAAAGGTTTAAATAATATCTGACAATACTGACATGATTTACACAAAATGTATTACAACAAAACTATTTAAAACTTTACATTACTCCAAAACACCATCTAAATGTGAAATACTATGAACTCACATCTCTATGAACACTTAATCTAACACTTTTTTAAATCTTGAAAACATAACTGTGTATGCACAATAAAATGAAGTCCTTACGTTCAGTTGGGCTGACACACTCGCACACAGACACACACGCACACACTTGTTTACACAGAATACTAATTTGTCAGCTTTGAGGGGAAAGCAGTATGAATTACTTTTTTTTGCATGTGAAATCTACCAGTTTAAGTGATTTGGTTGCAATTATTCTAATTTTCAAGCTGACACTTTGCACTATGAGCTTCTCCAATAGTCTGCTAAAATAAACATGTCATTGTCTCTATACATACATATATATACATATATATGGATGTGCTGGTATAAAACATTATCTATGTTTATTTAACAAATAACTAAACTCTTTAATCTAAATGTGCTGCATTCATATTTAACTGTTAAGCCCCCATCACACGTAGCAAGAATGTGCAGGAACCAGCTTGACACGGCAAATATCATTAGCAGAAGCAGTCGGGAGGAAAAGAGGCGTGGTCAGGAGTGTCAGAACGCATCCAGATTACCTTGTGTTATGATGGAGACAACAGTTCACATTATTTACGTCGCCCATGGGAAGGAATGGACAAATATCTGCTCTGTAAGGTCTATTGTGGATATAACAACCTGTTCAGATTTGCGGCGGCATGCGCACAGTAGCACACGGTGCTTTTGGTTTGATAGCTGCTGTTCACATTCGCTGTACATGATAATAACTATGAATTATCATGATGAAGCGTGACACATACATTTCAATACAATATTATACGAGACACGTGCAGGTCATACCGGCAGGCGCTGCCGTGCCAGATCCATCTTGAGGTTCCCTCGTATGGGCTCAAATAATTTCAGATCATGTTCTGCTGCCACTGGAATGTGTAAATTGTGGTCAGATGGTCCTCGGATTGCACATGGACCGCCGTCAGATAGGTGTCCCATCTCGAAGGCGCCCAGAAGGTTTTGAACATGTGCATCACACTCGAGGCCGCTGGCCGATTTTGACCAACTGTGTGGACTCTCCCAGATGGCTGTCAGAACGTTTTAGAACTGAATCTGAACACTTTTCGGACATACGCTGACTCAATTCTGACACCATTCTGCGTGATTCTGGCTATGTGTGACGAGGGTATAGGATTCATTAATCAGAGGATGAAGACACTGAAGACATAAGTATGTAAATTTGCTACTTACAGAACACAAACATTCAGTCTTGTTTTTTAGATTAATAAGATAATTCTGTTCTGTCATTACGTTTCCATCATGCTAACATGTAAGTACAACGGCACATTAGGGCCACTGTTGGTTTAAAAAGAGAGAAAGAGAGCGGGGGGAACTCAGCTGTTCTTTGAGATCAAAAAGTCATAAATATGCAAGGAAAAAAGACTTAATTACTTAATTAGTACCATTTAAACAGACTAAACAACATTTACCATCCAGCCTCAACGTACTGTGACCTACACAAAAATGTATGATTGGCAGCTGTAACCAGGTACGGGTCAATGAAGAACTACATAGGACTAAAGTTTTAAAATGCTCCAATCATACTGAAATGTATACCACAGTATTTGTCTGATCGTAAAGATTCAACAAGTGTATAGTTTGGTCTATCTACGACTAAATGTTATGGAGTTATGGGGGTAAAAGAGCAAAACTGGTGACAAAGGCCAATTTCGATTTGTACAGGGGTCAAACGTTAAAGTTACTTCACTTGGAAATCAGACATGTAGCGTTAGCGTTCCACTATTTTCCAAGTTGTTTGTTTTTTTGCCTCACATAAATTTAAGTAATTTAAGATGGGAAGTTTTTCCCCCCTCAAAATATCTCCTCCTCCTCCTTTAAAAAAAAAAAAAAAAAAAAAAAATTACCAGCAGCCTTAATATGCCATTGTATGTAAAAAGGTCCAACATTTAAACTACATTCAAAATATTACAGTGAAAGTCACTACAAGTATGATGCATGTTCCTGTTTCAAAGTCAAAACACAGAATTAGATATTTCAAAACTGATGACATTATGAAAGAAAAAAGATATCAGCACAAAGTAATTAAACATCAAATTTAACTGTAACAAAAAACAAACATAAATTCAAAAGAGGACGACCTGCGGATTAAACAGATACATATAACAGCAGCATGTGAGAGGAATAAAGGTCACTTAAACCCTTAAAAAATTAAAAATGAGGAGACGCTGCACTCCACTGAGGCTGTAAGAAAACACAGTGAGCTGGGTCCTTAGGCGAGAGGTCTGCACACTCTTTGGTTCTGCAACATGCACTCGTACCAGAAAACAAAAAACACAATGTCAGGGAAGATGGACGCCATTCCACAAAACAAACAAACAAAAAGGCTGCAGGCCAGCCAGAGAACCACACAGCAGCTCAGCTCAAACAGACAGCAGGGGGCGCTGAGCTACAGCCCAGGCTGGTAGGAAGGCCCTAAAACCTGAGCTGCTACTTCCTCCCCCAAAACCCACAAGCAACTCTGAAGACAACTCAAAGACAAACAAGTGTAGGAAGTGTGATCAAAAAGAAAAAAGAAAAAAGAAGGCTCCCAGTTTCTCATAACTTTAACTGAAAACAAATGCTTGTTCCCCTCACAAAGTTACTAAACCCTGCAAGAAAAGTTTACAGCCATGTGACCAAAATGTGAGAGAAGAGTGGCACAGTGTAGTTTAAATCAGTCTCTTAGTAACATTCTTTTTTGTTTTGTTTTTTTTTCCCCAGACAGACACACCACTGCTGCTCACTCCAGAACGCCTTTAAGGAATCAGACGGTGGCGAAGCGCATTGCTCTGAGCTGCATCGTTAGGATCCAAACACTGGGCTCTTTGTGGGCATGCATGTGGGAGAAAAACAGACTGTGGCCAAAATAGAGAACTGATAATGGTGCATCGTCTGCCACACACACACACAGGCACACAAGAGAAATGCTGGCATGCAGACAAAAGGGAAACATCATTCCAAACAAAAGAGGAGAAATGCAAAAATATATTCTGTATCATAAAACAAAATTTCACATTTTTGTTTCATTATATGCTTTAATTTTGAGATTTGTTTCACTTATGAAAACAAGCAAACAAAAAAGTTTTTCTGGGTTTAAGATTTCTAGTTTGAGTGCAACTGTCACTTGCATACGAGGTCAAAGGGCAGAAAGGGCAACCAAGTAAATGAGAGCTTTAGGCCCTGATTAAGTGAAGGCTTGTGTGCATTAAAATGTACACAAACACCACAGCACTGGAAAAAATTAAATAAACAAGAGTAAACAGAGATTGGAGTTTTCCATGAACTAATATCCATCTGTGGTGAAAATTTGGTGAGAATCCGTGAAGTACTTATGTGATCCTGCTAACAGACAGACAGATGAGAAAAAAAAAAAAAACACTGATGATTTTATTATGGCAGACGTAATAAAAAAAAACAAAAGTCTTAATGATTATGTTGTATAATTTGGGATTTGGATTTTGGAGTGTACATAATTGTGGGCGGGAACATGAAAATAGGTGAGGTTTGTGCACACAGCAATTTAGTCAGGTCAACAGGAAATTTATTGGGTTGTGATAGTGTCTGTATTTTGCACATTTGAAACACTGGTGTAAAGGGTTAGGGGGCCACCACACAGGCCACCATCATCAATAAGATTAGCTGTCACCAAAATCAGGGTGTGTGATACATCATGGTCCAGCTGAAATCCACAAACACAATTATTGCAAAATTTGGTTCCATAATGTGCTAACCACACCACTTAGGTAATGGACTTTATTGATATAGTATTAATGTCCTAATAATGGTTAATGTTCCTTTCCTGACTACCGTCTTTCAAAGCTGCATATATGTTGGTGGCTTAATGGTAAGCACTGGTGCCTCACAGCAAGAAGGTCGTGGGATTGCTTCCCACCCTTTCTGTGTGGAGTGTACATGTTCTCCCCGTGTCTGCGTAGGTTTCCTCCGGGCACTCCAGTTTCCTCCCACAGTTAAAAACATGCTTATTTAGGGTCTTCTGCTTTCTCTGTCCCTGACCAAGGCAGCATCTCTACATGTGGAGTTGGTCCCTGGGTGTTGGACTGTGGTTGCCCACTGCTCCTAGTGGCTGGATTGTGTCTAACTGTAATTAGGATGGGTTAAATGCAGAGGACAAATTTTGTTTTATGTATGTACAATGACAATAAAAGGCTCTATTCTATTCTAAAACAAGGACTGAAACGCTGTCGTTAGAAATACAAGAAACTAAAATTGGGTGCCGGACCCAGCGCCACGAGGGGGCGTTTGGGGGCGATGCCCCCTCAAGTCATCAATCTCGCCCCCTCGGATGTTAGAGTTATCAAAATATAAAAATAAAGAAAGAAAAAGAAATACTGGAAAATATAGCAAAATATTAGTTATTCAATAATATCATGTATTTAACAAACAAACCAAATTAATTAACTAAAGTAATTAATTTTAAAACAAACGGATATGACGTGTGTCTGTGTTCAAGCGATTTGATAGGTTGAGGGTTGCGCTTGTCAGTGCGGCAGAGGGCAAGCTCGATTTATTCAAGCAGTGTCAAGGGCCTTTCACACTGCAAGCTTCAGCGCAACACTAACACTTCGTAACGCCAGGCCGGTGCGTTTCCAACACGTTGTGACGTCAGATGTGTTGCCTCGGAAGCGGCAAGGGGGCGGAGATTGCGGCCACGTCACACTCTGGCTGTTTCCACAACCTGAAAAAAGTTCAGCGATCGCCATTTTGAATTTGGGTCGCCTGAACCACAAAAAAAGCTTTAAAAAACAGCAGTAGAACGATTCTCCCATCACCCTGCTGGGAGAAGCTTTTTTTTCAGCTACTTTTCGGAGTGACGCCGACCGAGGGAGGACTGACGACTTGGTGGGATATCGATCGAACCGCGACAGCGGGCCGACCCACACAGAGAAGCCGGCCTTCAGGCATCATTCCTGGGCAGATCGAGGCAGGCAGCCGGGGGATGGAGCAAACCCACTCAGTCCGAAATCTCCCACTTTTTGGATATATGCGAAGTCCCAGTTTGCCCAACGGAGTTTAGTTCTGCAGCTTTATGAGGTGAGGATAAAATAAAAATAAAACGTGACGTTTCTGCACTGCTGTGAAGGTTTATTGATCGGCTAACGTTAGCTTAGCCTTTTAGCACAGTTGATCTGAGTGAACGCTTTAATTTGTAGATGGTTCAGTCTTTCTTATTTTTACCAAATAAAGCTACAGCTTTTTTCAGACACCACAAAAGCTCAACTTTAAATAACTTATTTTTTCTGGGGGGGTTTTTTCCCCATCTTTTTTTCCCTTTTTTATATATATATAAACTGTTTAATGTTTCTTTATATTTAAAGAAATATTTTTATTTGTCCTAATCAGGAACATTTGCTGTGCAGACAACCAAACTTCCATTGATGAGCTGAACACCACGAAGTCCAGTCAAAAGAAAACATCTCTGCTCTTCAAAATAGGACAAAAGTGTCTTCAGCAACACCACCAGAGTTCAAAGCTGCAGAAGAGACCTTCATCTGGTCCCGAGAATCCAGCATAACATCACCTGCTTCTAAATAAAAGGCTCTTTAAACAGCAACTATTTTATTATTTTTTAAAAAGCTGTTTCATTTTATATTTTAACAATTAATGAACGGATCATTAAAAATGTCCACGAATCAAAGTCCAAAGACATTTGCACAGGTAGAAGCTCTCCACTTATTGTGCTCAAATTCATATTTTAGAAATGACTCTGTCCTGATAACAACATTAAAAGGCAATTACATATTGACGAAATTACAAGTTTAAATGACTATATATATAAAAACAAAACATCATGAGGTTTATATCACAGAAATCCTACTTTACAATCACACTGCAGTCATTGTTAAATTATTTCCTGTTGCATTTATAATAAACATTTGTATTTATTTAGTGTTTGTTTTTCTGGTTGAAATGAGATATAAATAATCTACCAGACTTAAAAAATGTATTAAGTTTCAATGTAAAAGTTTCAATGTTATTTTATTTGTCTAAAAATAAATGTCCAAGGTTCCTTATGTTAAACAAGAAATTATCTAATCTGAAATAACAGGTGGTTTTAATTTACAGATGAAAGGTTTCTAAAGAACCATTTATTGATTTATTTAGCTATTTTAATTACAAGTGTTCTAAACTTTTTTTTAACAGTAATCAGAAATGTTGAGGTAACAAACAATAACAAAAACATTTCCAATGATTTTTCTTCAGAAAACTGCTCTATAAATGAGCACACACTGTCACACGTTAATGTTTTGCACAGATCAGTGGTTTCTGCACCAATCGGATTGGTGCAGAAACCAGTGATCTCTACAACATGGATTGGACCAATCCATTTTGTAGAGATCAGTGGTTTCTGCCACGAATCTTCCGTGTTTTGGCCCGATTTGTCGTTCCTATGGGACAACGCAAAGGTACGTCACAGCTCAGAGTGTCAAAAGTTGGCGCACCTCATCTCGACCGAGGGTCTATACGTTCAAATAATAATTAAAAAAATACTGTCATCACGCTTTACTCTCACTCAGTCAGTCTCTTATAACGGTGTAGCCTAAATACACGAGCTTTCCAGGAGCGCACCCAATTCATTACGCACGCTCAGAGGCACGTCCCCTCCGGTGCGCACTTTTTTTTTGGGGGGGGGGTGATAAACTCATCGCCCCCTAATATTTTTTTTCTGGCGCCGAGTCTGTTGGGTGCCCTTTTATTTAATTAGGTAATTATGCTGCTCAATGATTCTGAATTCAGGAAACTTGCAGAAATCTTTCTGCCCAGATCGTGAACATGACCAATTTATTGAAGCTGGGGAGAAGGCAACTGTGTTCCTGTGCAACGGACGAAAAAATGACAGCCTCAACAAAATTAGATGCCAGCGATTTAAAGAAAAGATTGTCAGGTGTTCAAAAGAGATGCAGGCACAGGTTTTGCCACCGGCTTCAGGTGCAGCAAAGTACCATCCCTATGTGTCTTCAATCAAATATGTCAATTGAAAGGAGAACGCCTAAATGCTACTGAATATGGGTGGAATGAAAAGAACAAAGAATCATTCCAGTACGAACAAATCTGCCTCCAGCTCCTGATCGCCTACTGGAAATTATTCACTGTAACTGTAAAACTAAATGCAGTAGTTTGAAATGCACTCGTCTCAGGTGTGGCCTTAAGCGTACATGTGCTTGTGGAGATTGCAAAGGTTCGAGCTGCTCGAATGCAATGGATCCAGAAGTTGTGACTGAAGTTGATAAATGAACAATCACAGAGCTTCAAAAAGTGTTTGTGACTTTTGAATCATCTTGCTCCGGGTTTTGTCTTATCTGGTACGAGGTGTAGGTTTTGTTTAAGGCATATTTGCATAATTACAACCTCTTATTTGAACACCTCCTGAATTTGACAATTATTTCATACATATTTGTTCAAAGTTCTATGCATTATGGTACAACAGGTGTTCTTTTCAACAATGGTGATAATTACGTTAATTATGATTACATAATTAGCTAATTATCCAAAAGGGCACCCGATTTCAGTTTCTAGTATTTCTAACAACACTACAGGTGACTCTGGACAGTATTTCAGTCCTTTTGATGACAGATACAAGATTTACAGTTGTTTGACCGATTCCTTTGATGTTCATACCCAATTAACATAAATTAGCATATTTTGGACCCTTCCACCCCTTGTATTGTTCTCTATTTTTAGTATGTTATTTCTGGGGTATACCAGAGGAGAACCCCACATAAAACATTTTTCTTGCAATTAGTGGTGGGACAAATCTCAATATGACTGGACTACATGAAGTAAGTCCTTATCCCTGGATTCCATAGTGGGAAGTGGATCACAGTGTCTGGCAAACTTTGGAAGGGACCATCAGAGGTTACAAACAGCGAAGGCCGTTAGAGATTTTAAACTGGGTGGACTGAGAAAATACAGATGGAGTGTCTCGTTGAAGGGCACAGACAGGTAGTGCAAGTAGGAATCAATGTTTTGGTAGCCCAAAAAGGATTAACTGATTCCATCTGTTCAAAGTAATCAGTGAAATCACCTGGTGGAGTGGGGGGTTGCAAAGCAAACCTGCAACCTCTGCCCTTTCTGGAATCAGTTTAAGACCTCTGCCATAAGATGTGCATGAAGGAAAACTATTCCAATCCAAAATCTTCATACAGACGTAACTGGGCTTTTGTTAGTTAATTTTTTGTATATTTGTCAGTTACTCGCAGAAAGAGAGAGGCCTCTTCAATACAGAGGTTGTTGTTAATTCAGGTGTTTCAACGGAAAACCTATACTGCCACTGATATATAATGCATGCCAACAAAACAATATCAATAATGTGAGGAGACAAAAAAAAGTATAAACTTTGTCTGATTGTTTAAACTGCCAGCAATTATTGTTGTTAATATCAGATACCCATCAGGAACGGCAGAACAGCAAATCTGATTTTAAAGTGGATTTAACTTTGAACACCTCTGGGTTGTTGACCTATATCAATCTTTTAGGATATTGTCAAACTAACAGCAGCATTCAGAATATTACACAGACATTTGCAAACAAGACACGTCGGTACTGTGTGATGATCAGTTACAGAACCGTGCCAACAGCCAGAAAGTGAAAGATGAAAAAGAAATCCAGTTCTGGACAGACAAGAAAGCCTAATCCTAATCCAAGCGTGATTTTCAAAATGCTGAAATGTTACAACGACAAAAATGTCCAAAGAATGTCCAAAAATGTCCAAAGACACTGCTACAAAGAACGTGGTGCAAGGCAGTCTAACTGTCATGCAGCAAAACCTACTCCAGGAGGAACCTACAGTAGTGTGAATAATAGTACTGCTATGTGACTAAAAAGATTAATCCAGGTTTTGAGTATATTTCTTATTGTTACATGGGAAAAAGTACCAGTAGATTCAGTAGATTCTCACAAATCCAACAAGACCAAGCATTCATGATATGCACACTCTTAAGGCTATGAAATTGGGCTATTAGTAAAAAAAAGTAGAAAAGGGGGTGTTCACAATAATAGTAGTGTGGCATTCAGTCAGTGAGTTCGTCAGTTTTGTGGAACAATGAGGTGTGAATCAGGTGTCCCCTATTTAAGGATGAAGCCAGCACCTGTTCAACATGCTTTTCTCTTTGAAAGCCTGAGGAAAATGGGACGTTCAAGACATTGTTCAGAAGAACAGCGTAGTTTGATTAAAAGTTGATTGGAGAGGGGAAAACTTATACGCAGGTGCAAAAAATTATAGGCTGTTCATCTACAATGATCTCCAATGCTTTAAAATGGACAAAAAAAAAAAAAAACAGAGATGCATGAAAGAAATGGAAAACAACCATCAAAATGGATAGAAGAATCAATCAATCAATTTTTTTTTATATAGCGCCAAATCACAACAAACAGTTGCCCCAAGGCGCTTTATATTGTAAGGCAAGGCCATACAATAATTATGTAAAACCCCAACGGTCAAAACGACCCCCTGTGAGCAAGCACTTGGCTACAGTGGGAAGGAAAAACTCCCTTTTAACAGGAAGAAACCTCCAGCAGAACCAGGCTCAGGGAGGGGCAGTCTTCTGCTGGGACTGGTTGGGGCTGAGGGAGAGAACCAGGAAAAAGACATGCTGTGGAGGGGAGCAGAGATCGATCACTAATGATTAAATGCAGAGTGGTGCATACAGAGCAAAAAGAGAAAGAAACAGTGCATCATGGGAACCCCCCAGCAGTCTACATCTATAGCAGCATAACTAAGGGATGGTTCAGGGTCACCTGATCCAGCCCTAACTATAAGCTTTAGCAAAAAGGAAAGTTTTAAGCCTAATCTTAAAAGTAGAGAGGGTGTCTGTCTCCCTGATCTGAATTGGGAGCTGGTTCCACAGGAGAGGAGCCTGAAAGCTGAAGGCTCTGCCTCCCATTCTACTCTTACAAACCCTAGGAACTACAAGTAAGCCTGCAGTCTGAGAGCGAAGCGCTCTATTGGGGTGATATGGTACTACGAGGTCCCTAAGATAAGATGGGACCTGATTATTCAAAACCTTATAAGTAAGAAGAAGAATTTTAAATTCTATTCTAGAATTAACAGGAAGCCAATGAAGAGAGGCCAATATGGGTGAGATATGCTCTCTCCTTCTAGTCCCCGTCAGTACTCTAGCTGCAGCATTTTGAATTAACTGAAGGCTTTTTAGGGAACGTTTAGGACAACCTAATAATAATGAATTACAATAGTCCAGCCTAGAGGAAATAAATGCATGAATTAGTTTTTCAGCATCACTCTGAGACAAGACCTTTCTGATTTTAGAGATATTGCGTAAATGCAAAAAAGCAGTCCTAAATATTTGTTTAATATGCGCTTTGAATGACATATCCTGATCAAAAATGACGCCAAGATTTCTCACAGTATTACTAGAGGTCAGGGTAATGCCATCCAGAGTAAGGATCTGGTTAGACACCATGTTTCTAAGATTTGTGGGGCCAAGTACAATAACTTCAGTTTTATCTGAGTTTAAAAGCAGGAAATTAGAGGTCATCCATGTCTTTATGTCTGTAAGACAATCCTGCAGTTTAGCTAATTGGTGTGTGTCCTCTGGCTTCATGAATAGATAAAGCTGGGTATCATCTGCGTAACAATGAAAATTTAAGCAATACCGTCTAATAATACTACCTAAGGGAAGCATGTATAAAGTGAATAAAATTGGTCCCATTTACATGAACAAATTGTAATCTATTAGACAAATATGATTCAAACCACCGCAGCGCAGTGCCTTTAATACCTATGGCAAGCTCTAATCTCTGTAATAAAATTTTATTGTCAACAGTATCAAAAGCAGCACTGAGGTCTAACAGAACAAGCACAGAGATGAGTCCACTGTCCGAGGCCATAAGAAGATCATTTGTAACCTTCACTAATGCTGTTTCTGTACTATGATGAATTCTAAAACCTGACTGAAACTCTTCAAATAGACCATTCCTCTGCAGATGATCAGTTAGCTGTTTTACAACTACCCTTTCAAGAATTTTTGAGAGAAAAGGAAGGTTGGAGATTGGCCTATAATTAGCTAAGATAGCTGGGTCAAGTGATGGCTTTTGAAGTAATGGTTTAATTACTGCCACCTTAAAAGCCTGTGGTACATAGCCAACTAACAAAGATAGATTGATCATATTTAAGATCGAAGCATTAAATAATGGTAGGGCTTCCTTGAGCAGCCTGGTAGGAATGGGGTCTAACAAACATGTTGATGGTTTGGATGAAGTAACTAATGAAAATAACTCAGACAGAACAATCGGAGAGAAAGAGTCTAACCAAATACTGGCATCACTGAAAGCAGCCAAAGATAACGATACGTCTTTGGGATGGTTATGAGTAATTTTTTCTCTAATAGTTAAAATTTTGTTAGCAAAGAAAGTCATGAAGTCATTACTAGTTAAAGTTAATGGAATACTCGGCTCAATAGAGCTCTGACTCTTTGTATAGAATAACCAGAATGGCAAAGGCTCACCCACTGATCAGCTCCAGGATGATCAAAGACAGTCTGGAGTTACCTGTAAGTGCTGTGACAGTTAGAAGACGCCTGTGTGAAGCTAATTTATTTGCAAGAGAAGTCCCTCTGTTAAATAAAAGATGTGCAGAAGAGGTTACAATTTGCCAAAGAACACATCAACTGGCCTAAAGAGAAATGGAGGAATATTTTGTGGACTGATGAGAGTAAAATTGTTCTTTTTGGGTCCAAGGGCTGCAGTTTGAACATAATAGTTTTGAGTTTGTAGCGTCAACAGCAGATGCTACTATTATTATGAACACCCCCTTTTCTACTTTTTTTTTTTACTAAGAGCCCAATTTCATATCCTTAAGAGTGTGCATATCATGAATGCTTGGTCTTGTTTGATTTGTGAGAATCTACTGAATCTACTGGTACCTTGTTTCCCATGTAACAATAAGAAATATACTCAAAACCTGGATTAATCTTTTTAGTCACATAGCACTACTATTATTCTGAACACTACTGTATGATCTGACCACAGCAGTGGCCTCACCGAGCCAAACCTGGGGTCTGTGGGTTTTGGCAGCCTCCTCAACTGTCTGACATGTGTTTAATGTCTTAACAGCTGAGTAAATCACGCTGAAAAATATCTACACATCTACTATGTCTTATTGAAGAAAAACAAAAACAGACATCTGGAACACATCGCCTCTGGATGACACACCTCATTTACTGGTATTATGGGTAGCTGCCAGGAAGAGGAGGAGAGGGGAATGTGGGGGTTAGTGGAGTCGGAACTGGCATTCCCAGAAAAGTGTGGTGATTTACCTGAGCCACCCCAGTGACAGTAATAGCTACACCCTCCGCTGTCTCTACATCCTCACACTTGGGCTGCAGGGTCATAATCTCAAGCGTTATCCTGTGAAGAATGTGGAAAAAATATAAAATAAAAATTGGCATGTTCGGAGGGAAAGCAAATGAAGGGAAGGACCAGAACACAAGGGAGGAAAAGAAAAAATTAAAAAAATAGACAAAGTGAAACCTTTCACCCAAGGACTCCAGTTCACTAGCAGCGGAATAAAAAAAGATGGGATGCTTGACAAAATGCAAATTGCTTTGGATTCAAGCACTCAAACATTTTGGATAGTAATTTGATTTCCATTTTGTATCGAGTTCCACAAATCCTCTTTTTTAGTCACTTCTGTAGTGTTCATTTTGTAGACCCCTTTGCCAAAAGTGACTCAGAGTTTATCTTTATGGTGAAGCCAAGTTAGTGAGAGCTGGTTCCCTCCTTTCCACAGCAGAAAAAGAAGAACGCCATGAAGACGATGAAAAAGAAAAAAAAAAAAACAATCCAACCACCAGACAACATTAGCTTGTTAGTTTTCGTGCGTCTTCCTTTGGTCTCCAGCACCAGCCCCTGCTTTTCTTTTCTTTTTGTTTTTGGTTTGTAGTTGTTGTCTGAAATGCATTACCTGAGCCACCCCTGTCACATCCAGAGGGACACCCTCCGAGGTTTCGATATTCTCACAGCGACAGAGGATGGTCATAACCTCCAGAGACATTCTACACGGGCGGGCAGGCAGGCAGGCAGGCAGGCGGGAATAGCAGAGGCAAAACAGTAAGTTGGACAACAGCTGTTAGGAATGTCAGTAACCAAGGTCGAGAGGAAAAGGGAAGAGGGCGGAGGCTATTGATACAACGTGACCTCCTGCTTTGATGGCTTCGGACTGATCTGGTGCCGGCGACATTGTGGCCTTATTCAGACTGCCAGTAAAAATCTGATCTCATGTTGCATGACTAAATACTCACAAAAGTCAGATGAAATAGATTTTTTTCCAAATCCCCGTCAATCGTCATTTGTAGGTACATTGAAATGTGATTTGAATTAATATTTTTTTTGCAAATCAGTTTTGTTCTGGATGCTCAAGAGATGGTCAGAATAGCTACAAAAGAGGGCGACAGGTAGGTGGCATTTGTTGTTTGATGGGTGTTTCCAGGACCTGGCCAGCTCATGGTTACTTGGTGCTACTGTGCACAATGTTTAATTAGATTACAAAAGATGGGGAAACCTGTATCGCTAGTTAGCATGCTAACATCTCCGTAAAATGTCTTGTAAATCACTTCAAAGTTATTATATGGTTAAAAAAAACAAAAAAAAAATTTTTTTTTAAATCAAATCAATTTTATTTATATAGCGCCAAATCACAACAAACAGTTTCCCCAAGGCGCTTTATATTGTAAGGCAAAGCCATACAATAATTACCGAAAAACCCCAACGGTCAAAACGACCCCCTGTGAGCAAGCACTTGGCGACAGTGGGAAGATGTCCTTCCGCAGGTTCACCTACGGAAACCTTGTTACGACTTTTACTTCCTCTAGATAGTCAAGTTTGATCGTCTTCTCGGCGCTATGTCTAGATTTTTTAGATCTAGACATGTTTGTCACCAACTTGTGCTGCAAGTCTTTCAACTGGCCCACATTGGAGGAAGATTGACGCGCCATTCGCAGCAAAGACTCAAACCATCACGCAATGCCCGGATTTTAATGGATTACACCTGGCACCAAACTGCTGCTGGGGACGTTTCTTCAGCCAGCACATAATAAATTATTTTTGGTGTCACACACTTTAATGCCATTTAGTCCACTGTTTCTTCTGCGAATGGGTTTTGGATGTGCGTCAGGGTGCAGTCACATTCTGTGTGTGCAATGTGCATGTGCAGCCATCACAAATATATAAATAATTCTAAACTCACCACCAACTGAGATTATAATCCAGATCATTCAGAGCCATGAGCGAGTTTAGTTGCACCATGTGAACTGTAGTTACGTTGACAGCAGTCGGACTGTTTATACGTGTTTCCGTGGATTAAGAATTAAGTGAGAATCATCACACGGACACGCAGATCGAATCTGGTCACTTGCTATATATAATGCCAATCAGTGAGATCAGATTTGAATCTGATGTTCAATAAGTCTGATTTGAACTGGCCGTCTGAACCAAGCCTTTTAAAGCTATAACATCACCATTCTTGTCCCAAGTAACACATTTTTTAAATAAACCAGGATAAAGAGCAAAAAGTGTAGTGAATGTTGACAGCACTCTTGATCCCTCTTGTGACTATGTGGGATACACAGAGGTCACACGGGAATGTTCTCTGCAAACAGTCATTCTCGACTTCAGCACTTCTTTGGTTGCACTGTTTACGCAAGTTTACATTTCTGAACTGATAAAACAGCCAGAGTGAGCCAGTGACACCCAATATACGTTTGGCTTCATAGTAGCTGCAGTATGAGACATAGAGGCTGATAGGAGCAACACTTGGAAAAAAGGAGACTTTGGCAAACAGCTTTTCCCAGAAAAATTAGATCGAGTCATGGGGCTGGACATGATTAACATGATTACTGTATCACGAGCAGGAAGACACACCACCCCAGTGCTTCTCTTTATGGTGCTGTCGAGCTGCTGGCTTATGTACACAAGGCTTTTAGCTGAAGTAATCACGACTGAGGAGGAGAGAGAGTTTTTTTCTGCAAATCTGCAATCACAGCACACAACCAGTATGTATAAAGTATGAATACACTTTGAAAGGAAGGGATTGGTCTCTTAAAACTGAATGGGATGGCAGGCCAGTGAGTTTTTTTATTTCAATTTCAGCCATGCATCAACTTTACTTTGTTGGACCATAATGTTTCCCAGCAACTAAAGAGATAGAGAAGCACTTAGTGGGAAATGGGTTGGAGAGAAATCAATCACCAGACAGGCAAAGCAGGCGAGCTGATCCAAAACAAAGAGGCAGGCACACATTCACTGAAACCAAACAAAAAATGCAAAAAACAAAACAAACAAAAAAATAATCAACAACAGCAAAAGAAAAGCTGCAGAGACAAGAAGTTACACTTTCATTTTCAAAGGATTAGTCTGTTCATTTTGGAAAAAACCCCCACATAATGTGAAATGTATTTTGTCAGGAAATTCAAGCTTTTAAACATTTAGATTTTTTCTAAACCACCCAGTCTAAATTTGAAATAAATGAAACATGAAAACATCTCAGTGGAACAAATGCTGACGCTTTAACTTTGAATCCAGTATCACCGACTTCAAAGCATGCTTCAGAGAAATACAATAGGCTTTTTATATATACAGTTGTATGTAAAAGTTTGGGCACCCCTGATGATTTCCATGATTTTCCTTTATAAATCATTGGTTGTTTTCATCAGCAATTTCAGGTAATATAGCATATAGCAGACAAACACAGTGATATTTGAGAGGTGAAATGAAGTTTATAGGATTTACAGAAAGTGTGCAATAACTCTAAACAAAATTAGGCAGGTGCATAAATTTGGGCACCCAAACAGAAAAATACATCAATATTTAGTAGAGCCTTACGGACTCCGAGTGAGGGCGGTCGCATGGCCACCGCTCACGCCACCCCTTCTCCACTCCGGGGCTGCGCAGTTTTAGCTGCGGCAGGTCCCTGTTCCCCCCAAGCTGGTGGCGGCGTGACTCCTGTTGCAGCGGCTACCACACACTCACATCGCCTCAATTCGGAAAACGGACTGTTTCAAGTTTAGTGCACAATGTCAAATGTATATGTGTTGTCTTAATTCTGATGTGTGCCATTATTACGGTAAACAAGTAATACACTCAACAAAAATATAAACGCAACACTTTTGGTTTTGCTCCCATTTTGTATGAGATGAACTCAAAGATCTAAAACTTTTTCCACATACACAATATCACCATTTCCCTCAAATACTGTTCACAAACCAGTCTAAATCTGTGATAGTGAGCACTTCTCCTTTGCTGAGATAATCCATCCCACCTCACAGGTGTGCCATATCAAGATGCTGATTAGATACCATAATCTCGTTGTTGTTGCACTTGTAATGACAATGACAATCAAGCTCATCCATCCATCCATCCTACTTTTGCAGAAATAACAGCCTCTAAACACTTCATATAGCTTCCAATGAGAGTCTGGATTCTGGCTGAAGGTATTTTGGACCATTCTTCTTTATAAAACATCTCAGGTTTGTTGGTTTCTGAGCATGGACAGCCCGCTTAAAATCACACCACAGATTTTCAATAATATTCAGGTCTGGGGACTGAGATGGCCATTCCAGAACATTGTACTTGTTCCTCTGCATGAATGCCTTAGTAGATTTTGAGTAGTGTTTAGGGTCATTGTCTTGTTGAAAGATCCAGCCCCGGTGCAACTTCAACTTTGTCACTGATTCATGAACATTGTTCTCAAGAATCTGCTGATATTGACTGGAATCCATGTGACCCTCAACTTTAACAAGATTCCCAGTACCTGCACTGCCCACATAGCCACACAGCATGATGGAACCACCTCCAAATTTTACTGTAGGTAGCAAGTGTTTTTCTTGGAATGCTGTGTTCTTTTTCAGCCATGCATACCGCCCCTTGTTATGTCCAAATAACTCAATTTGAGTTTCATCAGTCCACAGCACCTTCAAAATGAAGCTGTCCAAATGTGCTTTAGCATACCTCAAGCGACTCTGTTTGTAGCGTGTAAGCAGAAAAGGCTTCCTCTGCCTTACTCTCCCATACAGCGTGTGTCAAGTGCGCTGTATAGCTGAACGATGCACAGAGACACTATCTGCAGCAAGATCATGTTGTAGGTCTTTGGAGCAAGTCTGTGAGTTGACTATGACTGTTCTCACCATCCTTCGCTTCAGCTTATCTGAGATTTTTCTTGGTCTGCCACTTCGGGCCTTAAGTAGTACTGTGCCTGTGGTCTTCCATTTCCTCACTATGTTCCTCACAGTGGAAACTGACAGTTGAAATCTTTGAGAGTTGTTTAGAGGCTCCCATGTTGCCACTCATTAGAATAGATGCAAAGAGGGGAAACATTTGCAAATGGCCACCTTAAATACCCTTTCTCATGATTGGATTCATCTGTATAAGGAGGTCAAGAGTCAATGAGCTTACCAAACCAATTTTGTGTTCCAATAATTAGTGCTAAATGTTTTCAAATCAATAATAATAATAATATTATATATATATATATATATATATATATATATATTTGTGTGTGTTGGCCGTTTGTCAGAGAATACAAATAACACAAAAACTTGTGTGGTTGCGATTGGAGAAATTGTGCACAGTGCATGCTTTGCATTTTGCATCAGCAGTTATGCAGCTTCATGATGAAGTATGATGATGAAGTATAAAGGATTTTCTTAAAAAGAAGACCTGAATGTTACCACAGTGTTTGCATTTCTTTGTAATTGATGTAAATATAGTCCAAGACATTCAGTGGCAGCTTCACCATCAGAGAGCCACGTTCACAACTACCACAAAGACTCCAAGCTGTCATTGATGTTAAGGGGGCAACACACAGTATCAAGAACGGGGTATGTAAACATTTGATCAGGGTTATTTGGGCAGTTTCTGTTGTCATTATGATTTTAAAAAGTAAACAGTTGTTTGACAATAAATGGCTTCATCCAACCACTAACCATGAGTGAAAAAAAGTTTGTGTTATCATTCATGTTCTCTGAAAAATGGCCGGGGGAAAAAAAAAAAAAAAAAAATCTGCCAGGGTATGTAAACCTATGAGCACAACTGTGTATATATCAGTGCAAAATTGAATCTGCTTTTGCCTGACTTCAGACTTTGAGTTGCCCGCTTTTCTCTTAATTAAAGGCCCGGTCACACGGCACTTAAAGGGCAATGAAGCCCAAACAAAACAAGAAATCTGGACTTTCAATGGCATCATTTAACCTTCTCACAGCTTCGTTCCTGCAGCTGGCGCTTCGTAAAGATTTTTAAGCTGTCGAAAAATTTGAACAAATGCCATCAAAAACCTCAATTCATCCGTATTTCATTTTACTGATGTTCTTGACGGTTTCTTATCGTTTGCTTAGTTGTTGTAACATTAGCGTTTAGTTCAACTTTGTTCAACCAGCTGAATGTTTTTATACAGTGCAGAAGCCGGTTTGTGAGCGCTGCTGCTGCGTTCATGTACCGTCAGAAATTACAGGGCAAACTCAGCCTGTTTGCTTAGATTTTTTTTTTTTATCTTGGTGGGGGTCAGCTTCACTGGGCTCAGGCACCTTATATAGGCCAGAATTAATCTTTTGTGTGGATACAATTAATTATTTGACCAAAAATAAAATGAAAACCATGCTCCTGCCACAAGCAACTGCTGAATTTGAAACAACAAAAAAAGCTGTGTAATAGGAGACCCTAGTCTCGTTTGAACACTCCGTAACATTGCGGGATTTGATCACTTACAGCCCCATTTAATATATACACAACATAACTTCACATGGATAAATGGTGTACGGTTTTGTTTTCGGCTGCAAGGTTTTGTTTTCGGCTGCAATCACCGAAGCAGTCGTGAAAAAAATTATTATTTTTTTGGTTCCCGGTGGAGAAGAAAAGGCAAGGAGACATCCTGTTGGTAAGTGTTAGCCTACACAGCTAACCAGAGTCACTCCGTTCTCTCGCGTGCAAAACCGCCTCGACACGTTTGTGCTCCGGATCATAAACAAACCGCAACCCATGCCCACTTTCCCACAGCATCGTCACTTTTTCTTTGCATTTTCACTCTGTTTGCATGTAATTTGCTCAAAATCCCATTGAAAATGCCATGGTTTGTACCCCAGAAGTAGAGAAATTACATCATATGCGTCATATTTTAACCATTTAGCGCCTGCCCCCAAAAAGACTGTGCTGCCCTATTTCCGACGGTACTTAAATGCAGCAGCAATCGTCTCCTGCGTGTGCTTATGTTTTACTGAATATAACAATATGAGTGTGAGAATGACAATCCAGCCCTTGTGTACATGTGGCAACGGGTAGATGATTCAAATGATTATATAACACCTGTTCTGAAAGGCAGAATTCACGTTGTGGATCAGCTGTAGCACATGGAGAGTCAATGCGCGGCATTCACACCGACTGATCAATTTACTCCTCTGATATATTCAATCACATTTACACTCATTTTTATTTCCCCTTTTGACGGTTTTCTGTTATAAATCGATATATATGGCTTAATAACGTAATACAGTGATACAGCAGCCATTTGTTTTTGTTTTGTAAAAATGAGGCGTCTTATGAATGTTGACCAAGCGCTTCTTTTTTTTTTTTTTTTTTTTTTTTTTTTTTTAATTGGAGCAAGAGGAAGCGCGCCAAGTGTCGTCAGACTAAACCAGTCAGTGAGGATTCTGGTGATGAAGGAAATGATCCCTCTGTTGTTGTGGATGAGCAACCACAGCAGCTGGATCCACAGACGTGGGCACAGATCTCCATAGTGGGTCGGATCGCATGCTTCTCCTTCCAGCTTCTCCAGGACTTGGGTGCTACAGACACACACTGCTCCAGCAGTGGCTCCAGGCACGTTTCGTTTAAAGCGTGGAGATCAATGTTAGCTTTGGTTTCGTTTTGTTCCTCTTTCGTTCCTTTTGCACTCTTGATTCGCAGGCTATTCGGTGATGGAAAACGTCAAAAGCTCATTCATCCACCTTTTCTTGATGATTTGTGACTTTTTTCTTTTACTTTTTTCCCTTTATTCAGGAATCATCAAATGCCGTGTGACCGGGCCATAAGGTTACACACAAAAGGTTTGGTTCTCTGGTTTCTTTCTCTGTCCGTGAGAGAATTGATTTGGTTTATAATCTGGTTAATTTTGATGCAAAGGTTGTGAATGGGATGCGAGTTCACAGTTGTTTTGTAAATATTGTATTTGCAGTTTTTCCTTAACCTCCCCTTTGTGCACCATCTGTTTATCTTTCCAACATCCCAGAAACTGCCTATTGTGGCTACGTGGAAAAGCTGCCAACAGCAGTTAGCTGCTGTGTTTACACATTTGGTAAATATTAACATTTTATGTTGACAACATTTGTTTTAATTTGCCATAAATAATATGTTTATTCATCATTGAACTGTGTAAACGGTGTTTTTTTGGGGGGGGGGTTCTTAAAAACATCCTTTTCACTGATTTTTTTTTATTTTTTTATTTTTTTATTCTTTTAATAGTTTCATGCTCTGTCGTGTGATACATGCAGCTGTCCACAGTGACATTCATTCACATTGTTATTTTCTTATAGCTGTACATGTGTTCACTGGGTGTCTAGCCTATAAAAATGAACACAATTTAACAGACATGAACAGAACATGTTGAGTACTAAATTTGGAAGTCAGACAATTCAACCAGTTAGATTACCTTAATATTGTGAGGTATCAACAAGACAGAGTTGCCAGGTTTAAACAACTCCTAAATTCCTTCTCTGCTGATTCTGCCCCTGTCGGTGTCGACAAACTGGTTTCTAAGCTTGCCTGCCTCTACTGGTGGTTGGCTCTCACTGCGGTATTGTATCACTTCCTGTTCCGGAGCACAGCGGTGTTTTTCTGTATCTGTTAGCTGTTTAATCTGCGCAGTTAGATTGATCTAGTTATCTAGATTACGATTTGTTTCCCAGTGTAATCTTTACGTGCCTTAACTAAAGCACTCCTTCTGCTGAATCACCTCTAAATTATTTACACATTATTCACTTTGCGTGTTTTTACGAATCCGCTAGGTTAGCGTAGCTACTAGCTCTTAGCCGGTTTAGCATGGCGGCTTCTCCTGTCTCTCCCGCACTTTTCTGCTCTGGGTGTGAAATGTTTAGTTATTCCTCGGCCTCCTTTAGCAGTAACGGTACTTGTAATAAGTGTAGCTTATTCGTAGCTTTTGAGGCCAGGCTGGGCGAATTGGAGACTCAGCTCCGCACCGTGGAAAATTCTACAGCTAGCCAGGCCCCTGTAGTCGGTGCGGACCAAGGTAGCTTAGCCGCCGTTAGTTCCCCCTTGGCAGATCCCGAGCAGCCGGGAAAGCAGGCCGACTGGGTGACTGTGAGGAGGAAGCGTAGCCCTAAACAGAAGCCCCATGTACACCGCCAACCCGTTCACATCTCTAACCGTTTTTCCCCACTCGACGACACACCCGCCGAGGATCAAACTCTGGTTATTGGCGACTCTGTTTTGAGAAATGTGAAGTTAGCGACACCAGCAACCATAGTCAATTGTCTTCCGGGAGCCAGAGCAGGCGACATTGAAGGAAATTTGAAACTGCTGGCTAAGGCTAAGCGTAAATTTGGTAAGATTGTAATTCACGTCGGCAGTAATGACACCCGGTTACGCCAATCGGAGGTCACTAAAATTAACATTAAATCGGTGTGTAACTTTGCAAAAACAATGTCGGACTCTGTAGTTTTCTCTGGGCCCCTCCCCAATCGGACCGGGAGTGACATGTTTAGCCGCATGTTCTCCTTGAATTGCTGGCTGTCTGAGTGGTGTCCAAAAAATGAGGTGGGCTTCATAGATAATTGGCAAAGCTTCTGGGGAAAACCTGGTCTTGTTAGGAGAGACGGCATCCATCCCACTTTGGATGGAGCAGCTCTCATTTCTAGAAATCTGGCCAATTTTCTTAAATCCTCCAAACCGTGACTATCCAGGGTTGGGACCAGGAAGCAGAGTTGTAGTCTTACACACCTCTCTGCAGCTTCTCTCCCCCTGCCATCCCCTCATTACCCCATCCCCGTAGAGACGGTGCCTGCTCCCAGACCACCAATAACCAGCAAAAATCTATTTAAGCATAAAAATTCAAAAAGAAAAAATAATATAGCACCTTCAACTGCACCACAGACTAAAACAGTTAAATGTGGTCTATTAAACATTAGGTCTCTCTCTTCTAAGTCCCTGTTGGTAAATGATATAATAATTGATCAACATATTGATTTATTCTGCCTAACAGAAACCTGGTTACAGCAGGATGAATATGTTAGTTTAAATGAGTCAACACCCCCGAGTCACACTAACTGTCAGAATGCTCGTAGCACGGGCCGGGGCGGAGGATTAGCAGCAATCTTCCATTCCAGCTTATTAATTAATCAAAAACCCAGACAGAGCTTTAATTCATTTGAAAGCTTGTCTCTTAGTCTTGTCCATCCAAATTGGAAGTCCCAAAAACCAGTTTTATTTGTTATTATCTATCGTCCACCTGGTCGTTACTGTGAGTTTCTCTGTGAATTTTCAGACCTTTTGTCTGACTTAGTGCTTAGCTCAGAAAAGATAATTATAGTGGGCGATTTTAACATCCACACAGATGCTGAGAATGACAGCCTCAACACTGCATTTAATCTATTATTAGACTCTATTGGCTTTGCTCAAAAAGTAAATGAGTCCACCCACCACTTTAATCATATCTTAGATCTTGTTCTGACTTATGGTATGGAAATAGAAGACTTAACAGTATTCCCTGAAAACTCCCTTCTGTCTGATCATTTCTTAATAACATTTACATTTACTCTGATGGACTACCCAGCAGTGGGGAATAAGTTCATTACACTAGAAGTCTTTCAGAAAGCGCTGTAACTAGGTTTAAGGATATGATTCCTTCTTTATGTTCTCTAATGCCATATACCAACACAGTGCAGAGTAGCTACCTAAACTCTGTAAGGGAGATAGAGTATCTCGTCAATAGTTTTACATCCTCATTGAAGACAACTTTGGATGCTGTAGCTCCTCTGAAAAAGAGAGCTTTAAATCAGAAGTGTCTGACTCCGTGGTATAACTCACAAACTCGTAGCTTAAAGCAGATAACCCGTAAGTTGGAGGGGAAATGGCGTCTCACTAATTTAGAAGATCTTCACTTAGCCTGGAAAAAGAGTCTGTTGCTCTATAAAAAAGCCCTCCGTAAAGCTAGGACATCTTTCTACTCATCACTAATTGAAGAAAATAAGAACAACCCCAGGTTTCTTTTCAGCACTGTAGCCAGGCTGACAAAGAGTCAGAGCTCTATTGAGCTGAGTATTCCATTAACTTTAACTAGTAATGACTTCATGACTTTCTTTGCTAACAAAATTTTAACTATTAGAGAAAAAATTACTCATAACCATCCCAAAGACATATCGTTATCTTTGGCTGCTTTCAGTGATGCCGGTATTTGGTTAGACTCTTTCTCTCCGATTGTTCTGTCTGAGTTATTTTCATTAGTTACTTCATCCAAACCATCAACATGTTTATTAGACCCCATTCCTACCAGGCTGCTCAAGGAAGCCCTACCATTATTTAATGCTTCGATCTTAAATATGATCAATCTATCTTTGTTAGTTGGCTATGTACCACAGGCTTTTAAGGTGGCAGTAATTAAACCATTACTTAAAAAGCCATCACTTGACCCAGCTATCTTAGCTAATTATAGGCCAATCTCCAACCTTCCTTTTCTCTCAAAAATTCTTGAAAGGGTAGTTGTAAAACAGCTAACTGATCATCTGCAGAGGAATGGTCTATTTGAAGAGTTTCAGTCAGGTTTTAGAATTCATCATAGTACAGAAACAGCATTAGTGAAGGTTACAAATGATCTTCTTATGGCCTCGGACAGTGGACTCATCTCTGTGCTTGTTCTGTTAGACCTCAGTGCTGCTTTTGATACTGTTGACCATAAAATTTTATTACAGAGATTAGAGCATGCCATAGGTATTAAAGGCACTGCGCTGCGGTGGTTTGAATCATATTTGTCTAATAGATTACAATTTGTTCATGTAAATGGGGAATCTTCTTCACAGACTAAAGTTAATTATGGAGTTCCACAAGGTTCTGTGCTAGGACCAATTTTATTCACTTTATACATGCTTCCCTTAGGCAGTATTATTAGACGGCATTGCTTAAATTTTCATTGTTACGCAGATGATACCCAGCTTTATCTATCCATGAAGCCAGAGGACACACACCAATTAGCTAAACTGCAGGATTGTCTTACAGACATAAAGACATGGATGACCTCTAATTTCCTGCTTTTAAACTCAGATAAAACTGAAGTTATTGTACTTGGCCCCACAAATCTTAGAAACATGGTGTCTAACCAGATCCTTACTCTGGATGGCATTATCCTGACCTCTAGTAATACTGTGAGAAATCTTGGAGTCATTTTTGATCAGGATATGTCATTCAAAGCGCATATTAAACAAATATGTAGGACTGCTTTTTTTGCATTTACGCAATATCTCTAAAATCAGAAAGGTCTTGTCTCAGAGTGATGCTGAAAAACTAATTCATGCATTTATTTCCTCTAGGCTGGACTATTGTAATTCATTATTATCAGGTTGTCCTAAAAGTTCCCTAAAAAGCCTTCAGTTAATTCAAAATGCTGCAGCTAGAGTACTGACGGGGACTAGAAGGAGAGAGCATATCTCACCCATATTGGCCTCTCTTCATTGGCTTCCTGTTAATTCTAGAATAGAACTTAAAATTATTCTTCTTACTTATAAGGTTTTGAATAATCAGGTCCCATCTTATCTTAGGGACCTTGTAGTACCATATCACCCCAATAGAGTGCTTCGCTCTCAGACTGCAGGCTTACTTGTAGTTCCTAGGGTTTGTAAGAGTAGAATGGGAGGCAGAGCCTTCAGCTTTCAGGCTCCTCTCCTGTGGAACCAGCTCCCAATTCAGATTAGGGAGACAGACACCCTCTCTACTTTTAAGATTAGGCTTAAAACTTTCCTTTTTGCTAAAGCTTATAGTTAGGGCTGGATCAGGTGACCCTGAACCATCCCTTAGTTATGCTGCTATAGACTTAGACTGCTGGGGGGTTCCCATGATGCACTGAGTGTTTCTTTCTCTTTTTGCTCTGTATGCACCACTCTGCATTTAATCATTAGTGATCGATCTCTGCTCCCCTCCACAGCATGTCTTTTTCCTGGTTCTCTCCCTCAGCCCCAACCAGTCCCAGCAGAAGACTGCCCCTCCCTGAGCCTGGTTCTGCTGGAGGTTTCTTCCTGTTAAAAGGGAGTTGGGGTTTTACATAATTATTGTATGGCCTTGCCTTACAATATAAAGCGCCTTGGGGCAACTGTTTGTTGTGATTTGGCGCTATATAAGAAAAAAGTTGACTGAGTTGATATACATATACATACATACATATACATACACATATACATATACATACATATACATATACATACACATACATACACATACATATACACATACATATATATATACATTTATTACAAATAACTAAACTAATTACATGTACATATGCATTCACAACCTTTGCAATGAAGCTCAAAATTGAGCTCAGGTTCATCCCGTTTCAACTGATCATCCTTGAGATGTTTCTACAGCTTAATTAGAGTCCACCGGGAGTAAATTCAGTTGATTGGACATGATTTGGAAAGACAGACACTTGTCTACGTACAAGGTCCCACAGTTGACAGTCCATGTCAGAGCACAAACCAAGCATGAAGAAGTCAAAGGAATTGTCTGTAGACCTCTGAGACAGGACTGTCTCGAGGCACAAATCTGGGGAAAGATATAGAAACATTTCTGCTGCTTTGAAGATCCCAGTGAGCACAGTGGACTCCATCATCCACAAACAGAAGAAGTTCGGATCCACCAGGGCTCTTCCTAGAGCTGACCACCCATCTAAACTGAGCAATCTAGGAGAGGGGCCTTAGTCGGGGAGGTGACCAAGAACCCGATGGTCACTTTGTCAGAGCTCCAGCATTTCTCTATGGAGAGAGGAGAACCTTCCAGAGGGACAACCATCTCTGCAGCAATCCACCAATCAGGCAAGCACACAGCCAAGCTATCAAAGTACTGGCTTCAGGACAACTCTGTGAATGTCTTTGAGTGGCCCAGCCAGAGCCCAAACCTGAATCCGACTGAACATCTCTGGAGAGATCTGAAAATGGCCGTGCACCAATGCTCTTCATCCAAAATCATGAAGCTTGAGAGGTGCTGCAAAGCACCTCTTCAGCTCTGCCACCTCCAGCTCTGTCTACTGTCTTTTTGTTCGTGCCACCGTCTCTAAGCTGTACAACATGGCTGGTCTCAGTACTGTCTTATAAACTTTCCCCTTCACTCTTACAGATATTCTTTGGCCAAAAATCACTCCTGCCACCTTTCTCCACTCTGCCTGCACTCTTCCTCACCTCTCTACCACACTCTCCATTATCTTGGACAGGTGACCCCAAGTATTTAAACTCATCTACTTGCACCACTTCTACCCCTTGCAACCGCACTATTCAACTGGGCTCCCTCTCATTCACACATGTTCTCAGTCTTGCTCCGACTGACTTTCATTCCCCTTCTCTCCAGATCTCCAGGCTAGACAAGAAAGAACTCAGAGCTGATCCTTGGTGTAATCCCACCTCTACCTTTAATGTCATTCCTACTGCGCATCTCACCACTGTCACATGATCCTTGTACATGTCCTGGACTACCATCACACACACACTTCTCTGGCACTCCAGATGTCCTCATACAATACCACAACTCTTCTCTTGGCACCCTGTCATTAAGCAATCAGAGCAAACACTGCATCCATAGTGCTCAAATTTGGCATGAAACCACATTGCTGTTCACAGATCAACTGTTTTCTAAGCCTAGCTTCTACTACTCTTTCCTATAATTTCATGCTATGACTGATCAACTTTATGCCTCTCTAGTTACTACAGCTCTGCACATCAGCCTTGTTCTTAAAAATATGAACCAGCACAGTTCGTCTCCACTCTTCAGGCATCCTCTCACTTCATCCTTACTAATCTCTTGTACTACAACCCCTGGCAAAAATTATGGAATCACCAGCCTCGGAGGATGTTCATTCAGTTGTTTAATTTTGTAGAAAAAAGCAGATCACAGACATGACACAAAACTAAAGTCATTTCAAATGGCAACTTTCTGGCTTTAAGAAACACTATAAGAAATCAGGAAAAAAAAAATTGTGGCAGTCAGTAACAGTTACTTTTTTAGACCAAGCAGAGGGAAAAAATATGGAATCACTTAATTCTGAGGAAAAAATTATGGAATCATGAAAAACAAAAGAACGCTCCAACACATCACTAATATTTTGTTGCACAACCTCTGGCTTTTATAACAGCTTGCAGTCTCTGAGGCATGGACTTAATGAGTGACAAACAGTACTCTTAATCAATCTGGCTCCAACTTTCTCTGATTGCTGTTGCCAGATCAGCTTTGCAGGTTGGAGCCTTGTCATGGACCATTTTCTTCAACTTCCAAAGATTTTCAATTGGATTAAGATCCAGACTATTTGCAGGCCATGACATTGACCCTATGTGTCTTTTTGCAAGGAATGTTTTCACAGTTTTTGCTCTATGGCAAGATGCATTATCATCTTGAAAAATGATATCATCCCCAAACATCCTTTCAATTGATGGGATAAGAAAAGTGTCCAAACTATCAACGTAAACTTGTGCATTTATTGATGATGTAATGACAGCCATCTCCCCAGTGCCTTTACCTGACATGCAGCCCCATATCATCAATGACTGTGGAAATTTACATGTTCTCTTCAGGCAGTCATCTTTATAAATCTCATTGGAACGGCACCAAACAAAAGTTCCAGCATCATCACCTTGCCCAATGCAGATTCGAGATTCATCACTGAATATGACTTTCATCCAGTCATCCACAGTCCACGATTGCTTTTCCTTAGCCCATTGTAACCTTGTTTTTTTCTGTTTAGGTGTTAATGATGGCTTTCGTTTAGCTTTTCTGTATGTAAATCACATTTCCTTTAGGCAGTTTCTTACAGTTCGATCACAGACGTTGACTCCAGTTTCCTCCCATTTGTTCCTCATTTGTTTTGTTGTGCATTTTCGATTTTTGAAACATATTGCTTTAAGTTTTCTGTCTTGACACTTTGATGTCTTCCTTGGTCTACCAGTATGTTTGCCTTTAACAACCTTCCCATGTTGTTTGTATTTGGTCCAGAGTTTAGACACAGCTGACTGTGAACAACCAACATCTTTTGCAACACTGCATGATGATTTACCCTCTTAAGAGTTTGATAATCCTCTCCTTTGTTTCAACTGACATCTCTCGTGTTGGAGCCATGATTCATGTCAGTCCATTTGGTGAAACAGCTCTCCAAGCTGTGATCACTCCTTTTTAGATGCAGACTATCAAGCAGATCTGATTTGATGCAGGTGTTAGTTTTGGGGATGAAATTTACAGGGTGATTCCATAATTTATTCCTCAGAATTGAGTGAGTCCATATTTTTTTTTCCTTCTGCTTGGTCTAAAAAAGTAACCGTTACTGACTGCCACAATTTTTTTTCTTGATTTCTTATTGTGTTTCTTAAAGCCAGAAAGTTGCCATTTGAAATGACTTTAGTTTTGTGTTGTGTCTGTGATCTGCTTTTTTTTTCTACAAAATTAAACAACTGAATGAACATCCTCCGAGGCCGGTGATTCCATAATTTTTGCCAGGGGTTGTACTTAATTTATTCTTTCCACATCATTCAGCCTTTTCTGTAAGACTTTCACTGTGTGGTGTAGCTGCCTGTTTTTACTGTGTACATGATAATAAAAAAAACTCTCAAGTCTCTCTCTCATTTTATTCATTAGCTCCTCAAAATACTCCCTCCACCTTCTCAACACACACTCCTCGCTTATTAGCACATTACCATCTGCATCTTTTACCACCCTAACCTGCTGCGAATCCTTTCCAGCTCTGTCTCGTTGTCTGGTACAAGTCCTTTTCCTTCCTTACTATTCAACTTCTTGTACAGCTTGCAGTATGCCTTCACCTTAGCCTTTGCCACTTATCTTTTCACCTTACGCCACATCTCCTTGTACTCCTGTCTACTTTCTTCATCTCTCTGACTATCCCAATTCTTTATTGCCAGCCTCTTTCTCCTTATGCTTTCCTGGACATCTTCATTCCCTCACCAAGTCTCCTTGTCTTCCCTCCACTGAACAGATGTCACACCCAGTCCTTTCCTAGCTGTCTCCCTCACCACATCTGCTGCAGTACTTTTCCAGTTATCCAAAATTGTTTCCCTTCCATCCAGTGCCTCTCTCACCTTCTTACTGAATTTCACACACCAGTCTTCTTTCTTCAGTTTCCACTATCTGATCCTTTGTTGAGTACTGACTCCATTCTTCTTCACCTCTAAAGTCATCCTATAAACCACCATCCTATCCTATCCAGCTGCACTCTCTACTGCCACTACCGTACAGTCTCCAATTTTTTTTGCTGGCATCTCCTACCAAGAATGTATTCCACCTGAGTGCACCTTCCTCCACTCTTATATGTTACCCTGTATTCCTCCCTTTTCTTAAAGATGCACCACAGCCATGTCCATCCTTTTTGCAAAATCAACTACCATCTGTCCTTCTACATTCCTGTCCTTGATTCCATATCTACCCATTAGCATGTTGGACACTGTCTGTCTCGAATCAAGCCTCACAAGGCACCAGGCCCAGACCATTTGAGTGGGCGTGTTTTGAAGGTGTGTTCCGCCCAGCTTAGTGGACCCTTGGCAGCTCTGTTCCAATTCTTACTCAATACCCATACTGTTCCAGAATCTTGGAAAAAAATCGATCATTAAGCCATTGCCTAAAAAGCCTGGATCTACAATCTTAAATGACTTTCGTCCCATCGCACTCACCTCAGTGCTCGCAAAATGTATGGAGAGGGTGGTGAGCAAACATCTCATCACAGCTGTAAAGACTCAGCTTGACCCCCTACAATTTGCCTATAGGCCTCTCAGAGGGACAGAGGATGCTACACTGACCCTGATTAACACTGTGGCCAATCATCTACAACAGAAGGATTCATCTGTGCGGATTTTATTCATTGATTTGACTTCTGCTTTTAATACAATGACGATTGACATACTGCTGGAAAAGCTCTCCTCTTTGGGGGTGAATGGAGGACTGATCCACTGGTTGAGAGACTTTTTGATCGATTGACCGCAGAGGGTCCACATGAATGGAGCAGTGTCAAATGAGACTATGATCAGTACAGGTGCACCGCAGGGATGTGTTTTGTCACCTGTGTTTTCTCTGTATATTAATGCCTTACAGATAGAAGACAATAATGTTAAAGTTTTTAAATATGCTGATGACATGGCGATTGTGGGTCTTTTTAAAAAGAATGCTGCCTGCAGCTATGAGGCTCAAGTGCATATGGTTGAACAGTGGCGTAGGCAGCATTCACTGATTATCAATGTAAATAAGACTAAGGAGCTAATCCTGAGTGACTCTGGTCCTATATCAATGTAAATAAGACTAAGGAGCTAATCCTGAGTGACTCTGGTCCTACTCAGTCCTTGTCTATCTCTGACCAGCCAGTTGAGGTTGTGAGCAGCTTTAAGTACTTAGGTACCCTCATAGATGACAAGCTTAGTTTTTCACAAAATGTGGACGAGATTTATAAGAAAGCCAACCAGACACTATTCCTGATTAGGAAACTCAGGGGCTTTGGTGTGAGCTCAGACTCTTCAGAAAGTCTATGTTAGTCTCAATAAAAGTGTTCTTGTGTTCAATATAACTGTATGGTTTGGGTATCTCACAGTTGTAAACAAGAACAAACTGAACAAAATTGTTAAAAATGCAGCGAAGGTGATTGGTCAGGAGCAAAAGTCACTGGATGTTCTTTACCAGGCAGCTTTGCAGAGAATGACGAAATCCATCATCAGTGACAAGGACCATCCTTTGTTTGAGGAGTTTGAACTGATGCCCTCTGGGCGCCGTTACAGAATGCCTTTTGCAACAAAGAAGGTGTATAGGGGGTCATTTGTGCCTAATGCAGTCAGTCTACTGAACAGGTGCTAGTGAAGTTATGCAGAAGTTATGCAGCACATGAAATTGGATGAATTTTTATGAAACCATTATTTATTGTAATTTTATCTATTGTATATTAACTGTCATGTTTTGTGATTGTCTAAACTTTTTTGTGGTGAACCAAAGACAAGTTTCCACTGAGGTGGACAATAAAGTTTAATCTAATCTAATCTAACTTCCTCAGCATCTACGCTCCCTTCACTAACATGCCCATAAACCTACTCCGCATTGTCATTATGGGGTATTGTGAATAGAATTTTTTTTCTTTTTTTTTTTTTTATATAGCGCCAAATCACAACAGTTGCCCCAAGGCGCTTTATATTGCAAGGCAAAAGCCATACAATAATTACAGAAAAACCCCAACAGTCAAAACGACCCCCTGTGAGCAAGCACTTGGAGACATTGGGAAGGAAAAACTCCCTTTTAACAGGAAGAAACCTCCAGCAGAACCAGGCTCAGGGAGGGGCAGTCTTCTGCTGGGACTGGTTGGGGCTGAGGGAGAGAACCAGGAAAAAGACATGCTGTGGAGGGGAGCAGAGATCAATCACTAATGACTAAATGCAGAGTGGTGCATACAGAGCAAAAAGAGAAAGAAACACTCAGTGCATCATGGGAACCCCCAGCAGTCTTAAGTCTATAGCAGCATAACTAAGGGATGGTTCAGGGTCACCTGATCCAGCCCTAACTATAAGCTTTAGCAAAAAGGAAAGTTTTAAGCCTAATCTTAAAAGTAGAGAGGGTGTCTGTCTCCCTGATCTGAATTGGGAGCTGGTTCCACAGGAGAGGAGCCTGAAAGCTGAAGGCTCTGCCTCCCATTCTACTCTTACAAACCCTAGGAACTACAAGTAAGCCTGCAGTTTGAGAGCGAAGCACTCTATTGGGGTGATATGGTACTACGAGGTCCCTAAGATAAGATGGGACCTGATTATTCAAAACCTTATAAGTAAGAAGAAGAATTTTAAATTCTATTCTAGAATTAACAGGAAGCCAATGAAGAGAGGCCAATATGGGTGAAATATGCTCTCTCCTTCTACTCCCTGTCAGTACTCTAGCTGCAGCATTTTGAATTAACTGAAGGCTTTTCAGGGAACTTTTAGGACAACCTGATAATAATGAATTACAACAGTCCAGCCTAAAGGAAATAAATGCATGAATTAGTTTTTCATGCATCACTCTGAGATAAGACCTTTCTAATTTTAGAGATATTGCGCAAATGCAAAAAAGCAGTCCTACATATTTGTTTAATATGCGCATTGAATGACATATCCTGATCAAAAATGACTCCAAGATTTCTCACAGTATTACTAGAGGTCAGGGTAATGCCATCCAGAGTAAGGATCTGGTTAGACACCATGTTTCTAAGATTTGTGGGGCCAAGTACAATAACTTCAGTTTTATCTGAGTTTAAAAGCAGGAAATTAGAGGTCATCCATGTCTGCTCCCCTCCACAGCATGTCTTTTTCCTGGTTCTCACCCTCAGCCCCAACCAGTCCCAGCAGAAGACTGCCCCTCCCTGAGCCTGGTTCTGCTGGAGGTTTCTTCCTGTTAAAAGGGAGTTTTTCCTTCCCACTGTCGCCAAGTGCTTGCTCACAGGGGGTCGTTTTGACCGTTGGGGTTTTTACGTAATTATTGTATGGCCTTGCCTTACAATATAAAGCACCTTGGGGCAACCATTTGTTGTGATTTGGCGCTATATAAATAAAATTGATTGAAATTGATTGATCCATGTCTTTATGTCTGTAACACAATCCTGCATTTTAGCTAATTGGTGTGTATCCTCTGGCTGCATGGATAGATAAAGCTGGGTATCATCTGCGTAACAATGAAAATTTAAGCAATGCCGTCTAATAATACTGCCTAAGGGAAACATGTATAAAGTGAATAAAATTGGTCCTAGCACAGAACCTTGTGGAACTCCATAATTAACCTTAGTCTGTGAAGAAGATTCCCCATTTACATGAACAAATTGTAATCTATTAGATAAATATGATTCAAACCACCGCAGCGCAGTGCCTTTAATACCTATGGCATGCTCTAATCTCTGTAATAACATTTTATGGTCAACAGTATCAAAAGCAGCACTGAGGTCTAACAGAATAAGCACAGAGATGAGTCCACTGTCTGAGGCCATAAGAAGATCATTTGTAACCTTCACTAATGCTGTTTCTGTACTATGATGAATTCTAAAACCTGACTGAAACTCTTCAAATAGACCATTCCTCTGCAGATGATCAGTTAGCTGTTTTACAACTACCCTTTCAAGAATTTTTGAGAGAAAAGGAAGGTTGGAGATTGGTCTATAATTAGCTAAGATAGCTGGGTCAAGTGATGGCTTTTTAAGTAATGGTTTAATTACTGCCACCTTAAAAGCCTGTGGTACATAGCCAACTAATAAAGACAGATTGATCATATTTAAGATCGAAGCATTAATTAATGGTAGGGCTTCCTTGAGCAGCCTGGTAGGAATTGGGGTCTAATAGACATGTTGATGCTTTGGAGGAAGTAACTAATGAAAATAACTCAGACAGAACAATTGGAGAGAAAGAGTCTAACCAAATACCGGCATCACTGAAAGCAGCCAAAGATAACGATATTTCTTTGGGATGGTTATGAGTAATTTTTTCTCTAATAGTTAAAATTTTATTAGCAAAGAAAGTCATGAAGTCATTACTAGTTAAAGTTAAAGGAATACTCGGCTCAATAGAGCTCTGACTCTTTGTCAGCCTGGCTACAGTGCTGAAAAGAAACCTGGGGTTGTTCTTATTTTCTTCAATTAGTGATGAGTAGTAAGATGTCCTAGCTTTACGGAGGGCTTTTTTTTTTATAGAGCAACAGACTCTTTTTCCAGGCTAAGTGAAGATGTTCTAAATTAGTGAGACGCCATTTCTTCTCCAACTTACGGGTTATCTGCTTTAAGCTGCGAGTTTGTGAGTTATACCATGGAGTCAGGCACTTCTGATTTAAGGCTCTCTTTTTCAGAGGAGCTACAGCATCCAAAGTTGTCTTCAATGAGGATGTAAAACTATCATCATCATCAATTCTCTGCATCATCAAGCACAGTCCACTAAATGTGCAGATCCTGAAGCCTCCATAGTTTGTCAGCATTTTAACATATGACTGAATGACTTAGGGATGACTGGGTATTTTCCCTGTTTTATGAGTATCGTGCAGCCATGGAGCCACAGCACACAGATCTTACCTCTGAATGTCAGAGATGAGCCACCAGGCCCAGGCCCAGCCTCCTACAACGTAAGTCTTCTGATCTGAGCCACAGCATCCACCTTAAAAACAACACAGAGAAATGTAATTATTCATCACATTCCATGACTGAATTTCAGACTGTGACCTTTGATGTGCACTGGGCATGTTTGAGACAGAGTGTGAAGTGACTGGGATGAATTCAATTTCAATTTATATTCTTTTATAAAGCGCCAAATCACAACAAAGTTGCCTCAAGGCGCTTCACACAAGTAAGGTCTAACCTTACCAACCCCCAGAGCAAGCACACAGGCGACAGTGGTAAGGAAAAACTCCCTCTGATGATTTGAGGAAGAAACCTCAAGCAGACCAGACTCAAAGGGGCGACCCTCTGTTTGGGCCATGCTTTTAGCACAATTGACAAAAACAATTTACAAAACAAATATACAGGAAATTTTGCTGGTGCACAAGACGGGAGGGTTGCAGAAGTAGACACCACTCCCATCTCTGGATGCCGCCGCACCTCTAACAGAGAGAAAAAAAAAATGAATCAGCCATCGGAAAGACAAATAAAATACAGTAAAATTTGCCAGCATTAAGCAACAAGAAAAACAGAAGAAATACTAAGGTGATCAACGCCCACTAGCCCTAAGCTTCACTAAAAGACCCAGACTTTAGATAAAGTTGAGGCCTTGGCCCGCTCCGCTTACTAATAAAATGAATTCAAAGAGTAAAAAGCATAGTAACATACTATGCCAGTATGCTAGCCATACAAAAGGGAAACTAAGTGTGTCTTAAGTCTGGATTTGAAAGTCTCCACAGAATCTGTTTTACTGATGCAAGGAGACCATTCCACAGAACAGGGGCACGATAAGAGAGAGCTCTGTGACCCGCAGACTTCTTAGTCACCCTAGGGACACTAAGTAGTCCTGCACCCTGAGAACACAGAGCCCGGGCCAGAACGTAGGGTTTAACTAGGTCAGCTAAGTAGGGAGGTGCCAGTCAGTGAACAATTTTATAAGTTAATAGCAGAAACTTAAAATCTGATCTCACAGGGACAGGAAGCCAGTGAAAAGATGCCAAAATGTGTGTAATGTGGTCAAACCTTCTGCTTCCTGTCAAAAGTCTGGCAGCAGCATTTTGAACCAATTGGAGACCCCGAATGAAAATCAGCATCTCCAAAGATGAGACCATGGTCCACTGTTGGAAAAGGGTGGACCGTCCCCTCTGGGTCAGGGGAGCCTTATTGCCCCAAGTGGAGGAGTTCAAGTATCCCAGGGTCTTGATGTTTTGCTGAGGGGAGCCTCTTGATTTAGGCTCCTATCCTCACCTATGGTCATAGACGTTGGGTAAAGACCATCTGCTGAGGATGCCTCTGGGCTGTCTCCATAGGGAGATATTCCAGGCATATCCAACTGGGAGGAGGACCCAAGGAAGACAGGACACCCTTGAGGGTTATAGTTCTCAAATGGATTTGGAGTGCCTTGGGGTTTCCCAGGAAGAGTTTGAGGACATGGCCAAGGATAGAGGAATGTGGGCTGGGTTGCTTGGTCTACTGCCACCGCGACCCGCACCAGAATAAGCAGGAGTGAGAAGCTTCCTAGTGTAAAAACCCTGGGTCCATTAATAAAATAAAGGCTCCTTCAGTACTAGTTGTATAAACCTTTTAATATCAACTCGCACTGATGGATAACTTGACAAATTACGAGATGTTTCTGCATTAATTTATCTTGTTGATAGTTTGTTTGTTTGATTGATACTATTGACCATAATATTTTATTACAGAGATTAGAGCAAATCAAATCAATTTTATTTATATAGCGCCAAATCACAACAAACAATTGCCCCAAGGCGCTTTATATTGTAAGGCAAAGCCATACAAGCAGAGCATGCCATAGGTATTAAAGGCACTGCGCTGCGGTGGTTTGAATCATATTTATCTAATAGATTACAATTTGTTCATGTAAATGGGGAATCTTCTTCACAGACTAAGGTTAATTATGGAGTTACACAAGGTTCTGTGCTAGGACCAATTTTATTCACTTTATACATGCTTCCCTTAGGCAGTATTATTAGACGGCATTGCTTAAATTTTCATTGTTACGCAGATGATACCCAGCTTTATCTATCCATGAAGCCAGAGGACACACACCAATTAGCTAAACTGCAGGATTGTCTTACAGACAAAGACATGGATGACCTCTAATTTCCTGCTTTTAAACTCAGATAAAACTGAAGTTATTGTACTTGGCCCCACAAATCTTAGAAACATGGTGTCTAACCAGATCCTTACTCTGGATGGCATTATCCTGACCTCTAGTAATACTGTGAGAAATCTTGGAGTCATTTTTGATCAGGATATGTCATTCAATGCGCATATTAAACAAATATGTAGGACTGCTTTTTTTGCATTTACGCAATATCTCTAAAATTAGAAAGGGCTTGTCTCAGAGTGATGCTGAAAAACTAATTCATGCATTTATTTCCTCTAGGCTGGACTATTGTAATTCATTATTATCAGGTTGTCCTAAAAGTTCCCTGAAAAGCCTTCAGTTAATTCAAAATGCTGCAACTAGAGTACTAACGGGGACTAGAAGGAGAGAGCATATCTCACCCATATTGGCCTCTCTTCATTGGCTTCCTGTTAATTCTAGAATTCTTACTTATAAGGTTTTGAATAATCAGGTCCCATCTTATCTTAGGGACCTCATAGTACCATATCACCCCAATAGAGCGCTTCGCTCTCAGACTGCAGGCTTACTTGTAGTTCCTAGGGTTTGTAAGAGTAGAATGGGAAGCAGAGCCTTCAGCTTTCAGGCTCCTCTCCTGTGGAACCAGCTCCCAATTCAGATCAGGGAGACAGACACCCTCTCTACTTTTAAGATTAGGCTTAAAACTTTCCTGTTTGCTAAAGCTTATAGTTAGGGCTGGATCAGGTGACCCTGAACCATCCCTTAGTTATGCTGCTATAGACTTAGACTGCTGGGGGGTTCCCATGATGCACTGAGTGTTTCTTTCTCTTTTTGCTCTGTATGCACCACTCTGCATTTAATCATTAGTGACTGATCTCTGCTCCCCTCCACAGCATGTCTTTTTCCTGGTTCTCTCCCTCAGCCCCAACCAGTCCCAGCAGAAGACTGCCCCTCCCTGAGCCTGGTTCTGCTGGAGGTTTCTTCCTGTTAAAAGGGAGTTTTTCCTTCCCACTGTCGCCAAGTGCTTGCTCACAGGGGGTCGTTTTGACCGTTGGGGTTTTACGTAATTATTGTATGGCCTTGCCTTACAATATAAAGCGCCTTGGGGCAACCGTTTGTTGTGATTTGGCGCTATATAAATAAAATTGATTGAACTGATTGAATGGGAGGCAGAGCCTTCAGCTTTCAGGCTCCTCTCCTGTGGAACCAGCTCCCAATTCGGATCAGGGAGACAGACACCCTCTCTACTTTTAAGATTAGGCTTAAAACTTTCCTTTTTGCTAAAGCTTATAGTTAGGGCTGGATCATGTGACCCTGAACCATCCCTTAGTTATGCTGCTATAGACTTAGACTGCTGGGGGGTTCCCATGATGCACTGAGTATTTCTTTCTCTTTTTGCTCTGTATGCACCACTCTGCATTTAATCATTAGTGATTGATCTCTGCTCTCTTCCACAGCATGTCTTTTTCCTGATTCGCTCCCCTCAGCCCCAACCTGTCCCAGTAGAAGACTACCCCTCCCTGAGCCTGGTTCTGCTGGAGGTTTCTTCCTGTTAAAAGGGAGTTTTTCCTTTCCACTGTCGCCAAGTGCTTGCTCACAGGGGGTCGTTTTGACTGTTGGGGTTTTTCTGTAATTATTGTATGGCTTTTGCCTTACAATATAAAGCGCCTTGGGGCAACTGTTTGTTGTGATTTGGTGCTATATAAATAAAATTGATTTGATTTGTTAGTCTGTCCGGACTCCTCAACCTTATGTGAAATCTGGAACATCTTATTTAATTAATGAATTTATTATAATTAGTTTTATTTTAAGCAGAATGATGATCTAGAAGTACCCAAAAGTCGGCATGGTTTTACACCAAGCTCAGCCAGGTTTGAGGGCTGTTTCAGTCAATAACTAAAAATATGGTCATCAACTGAAGCAATATTGTTAACCTGATGCAACAACAAAAAATGTGTGTATCAAACATACACACTGCAGGTGACACGAGTGCAGTGTGTACAATCACTTCATGATGCATGAGTTACATGTAACCACAGTTTTGGTAATTCCTTTGAGATGGTAACCTAGTTAGCACATTCTGCAAGAGGTTTCAGTGATCAGGTGCTGCAGAGAAAGTCATGCAAGTGAGACAATAAACCACAGCATCATTCAGTTTCAGACCACATGTTTGTCACTCTGTGGATGTAATGTGATCTTTTCTCCTGTGGTCACACCAAGTAGGGTTTTTTGTTTAGTTGGAGTTTTTCGTCTTCTTCTTTTCTCTCTATTAACTGATCTTGATCTCTCAAGAATACTCCTGAACTTGTTTGTCAACCATCATGGAAAATTCTAGAAGAGTCTAGAAAATTCTTCACTGTTCTACAGATTTCTGGTATTTTCTAGAAAGTTTTATGAGATTCTTGTAGGTTTTCTCAAAGATTCTAGAACATTCTTTGGTATTCTACACATTTCTGGAATGTTCCACAAGGTTGTTTAATTTTCTTGGATTAACGAGTGAAATATTCATGAACAAAGGAGATTCTTCAAACCTCAGTAAATTACTCTCCGGTTCTTGACCGTTCTTGCTCAATCTGTACAAATGAGGAAGGTTTTCATAAATATAATTGCTTTGTCAACATTGTATTATGTTTGAAATGATGTTTGAACCCTTTTGACATGATCACAAAAAGAAAATATGATGACCACAACTCTGACAAATAGGCTTAACTTTTCCAGAAATTAGTGAAAACTGAACTAATGAAAAACTAATGAAAACTGATTAATTTGCAATTTCATTGTCCTGACCACAAAACCAAAGTTTGGAGGTCAAGACCACTCTTTTCTCTTTTGATTGGTTGTGAAGAAATGGGAAATTATGGTTTTAACCCAGGAACAAGACAAAAGTGAAATATTCTGGTCAGCTGTTGTGAGGGTATCACGCTCTTGAAGCAGCGCTACAAGCGTCCAACCTCTCGTAGTGTGCATGTGCAAACACCAATGCGGAATTGGAGAGAGCATAAACAGTGATCATCTCTTTGGGAGAGCAGCTTCGGTTTCTTTTTCCCCACTCATGTAAAGTCTTGTATTGTTTTTTTTTTTTGTTAAAACTTTGATGTCTCCCATTGAGAGTTTTTGTAAAAATAAATGTAAATAAAGTTTGAAAAAAAAGGGGAAAAAAAAGCTTCTGTTTACGTTTTGCGTCTGGAAACACGAATCCAATGTGTGGTGTTTTAACATACAATGTGAGTAGTCAGATCACATCAGAGCATCGGGCCATATAGTGTGAGAACATAAATCATCCACTCTGAACTTTTACACTGTGCGGTTTTGTCGTACAGTTTGAGCTGGAGCCGAGTACAACGATTGAAAATATCATACAGTGTCTACCCAGCTTAAGGAGGTATGTTGGTTTGTTTGCTGTCCGGGGGGGGTGTTTATGGGAGTAGGTTTGTGGGTGAGTGTGTTTGTGTGTCCATGGGTGTTTGAAGTACATATTGCTCAGGGGAAGAAGCTGTTTTTAGCCGTTTCTTCAAAATATGATGCCTGGCATTCATGCCAAAGAGTCCAATCTTTGTCTCATCAGACAAAGGAGAGGTGATGGTCTTGTGGTTAAGGGCCAGTCCCACTGGGGAGAGGATTAATTGGGCATGAATTGAGTACACAAATTATGGGCATTCGTTGTTGTCCGCAACAAAAATGGCCAAAAATGACAAATGTCCCAGTATGAATTACGGATATATTAATAATGTATAGCGAATATATGATGAACAATCACAAATGTATAACGTATGTAGTGAGGAAACGGATCCAACGCATTGCGATTATCACGGCAGTATTACGGGTGTATTATGAATGCATCGCGCACGTGTTGCGCATGCAGGGCATCTGCATTGTGGTCATAAATGAAGCGCATTCGGGCTGTCGGCATCACTATTCACACCAACAACACAGCCTCTGGAGCATTTGCTGGACTTGGACAAGTTGATTGGAGTAAACAAGCAGTGAACAGACCGAGTGTGACATCAGCGGATCGCATCAGAGTGCAGCTCGTCTCAACGATTATAACAAGAAGTTAAATCTGTTATAAACATAGGAATAAATACTGTAACATCTGCTGACAAGAAGGAAAAACACGCAACTGTTTTATCAAGCCTTGACAATGTAAACAAGTCAAATAATTACCTTTTTAGCTGGCTCAAAATGCTTTCTGCAGCTTGCAGCTGCAGCTTCCTGTGTGATTCAGGAGGTGATTAGAGCCATTTTCAACAGCCAATTTGCACAATAAAATGATTAATCTGCCACAAAATAATTATTTTATATACGCAGCATCCAGCACAGAGCGCGTGGCAGCCGGTAGAACAAAGAACGGCGTCCAGCTGTGACAACAGCGCATCTGATTTGCATCCGCCGCTAATCAGATGCAAAGCAGACGTAATAAAAACGCTTTATTCGTGGCCAATCTGCATGCAGCAGCTACAACTTATTTTAGTCTGTGATGTGGACATGATGGGCACGCAAAATATCCGTTTTATACACTGTCCCAGTCCGCTGCCAAGCCGCAAATCCCTGTCAGTTGCGGATATCAGCAGATGACGGCGAATATACAGCGCATAGATTGAGTATGTTTGTGTATGTGTTGCGTATGTCATCCGCAGCCAAAATTTTGTGCAGCTCAAAAATCCTGGCAACGGAAAAACGTGCCTCTGCGGATAATTATGGACGTGTGCGGATGTCGGCCGACTCACACAAGCATGTTTCACGAATATTGCGGCTGTTAAGCGAATATGAACCAATTTTGTGCGCAATCCATACGCAAATCCTCCTAAACGCCAGTGGGACCGGGCCCTAAGCAGTAGGGATGGGTATTGATAAGATTTTATCGAGATCTATGCCATTATCGATTTGGCTTATCGATCCTATTCCTTATCAATACCTCTTGTGAATTTTCTGTTGTACTAAAAGTAGGCTTTACAGGTTTTCTATGTCAATAACATTTTAAATTGGTCACTGGATCCTTCATCTCTGGACATAAATAAAAATAAACTAAATCTGTAGTTTTTGTCAAAAGCATTTCCTTTCAGACATTTTGGCATGAATGTCTCTCCGTACCTCTGAGCTGAGTTCTGCCGGCTGCTGCACGTCAGCGCAGGACGTCTTGTTTTGGGTGGAAAAAACGTTTTGATCGATTGCAGTTTGTTTGTATTACAACATTTGGAAAGAGGTGTCATTTAATTTAAACTGCGTTTCGCTTTGAATTTATTAATTCTGACTGGACTCTATCGTTCTAACTTGACTCGGCAGAGAGCCGCGCAGCGTTTGGAGCTGTGTGAACAGAACGGAGGACGATTCTCGTTTCTTTCTCCCAACACGACAGGAGTCCCAGTTAGTAACTTTAATCCGCACAAAAGTGAATCACGATTGACATATTCAGGGATGAAAGTGGTGAAACACAAAAAAAGCTGTAACCCAAAATTACCCCCAACACCACCTGCACAAAAATGTTTGAATTCTAGAAGCTCTGAAATGCAATCTGGGACTATTCCAGACAATAAACTGCAGTGAGGGCAGCATCCATTTTGGTGAGATAAAAACCCAACTTTCCTTATTCAAATTCATTCCAGTAGTATTCTGCTATTACTAGGATGCAGCAGTTTTCCAGCTTGGCAGATAGTTCTGGAGGAAATCACTGAAGAAATTAACAAATTGAAAATGTGGTTTGACTGAAACAAATTGTCATTAAACTTAAATAAAACAGGGATGAAGCGGAGGTGTAAGAGTCAATAGGTGTTCACAGGAAACATTTATTTCTATATTTATTTATTTATGTTCACTGTTAGTTGGTTTTATATTTTCTGTTGTGTTTTTACTTTCTCTGAAATTGTATTGTATCATTATTAGTTATTACTATTATTGTTGTTGCTATTATTATTATTATTAATATATAAACAAAAATACATTTAAAAAAATTACAATTTGTAATACATTTGATTCTTTTACGACAAACACTGAGCCATTAATTATTATACAGAAAACAAATGCACACAAACATGCTGAGATGCAAAGAGCATAATGCTGACTTTAACATCAAAAATGCCATAGACATGCTAACGCATTAGCATCTGTCCCGTTTTTAAGTTATAAAATACATCTATCAACTGTTTCAGAAGACCACAACAGGTTGGTTTTACATAAAAAAAAAGGTAAATATTACTCACAGACATATGCTCTTTGGGGTTTTAGCAGGGAAAAATTAAGATAAAGCGAAATAAAACAAAGAACCATTGAAGCAGTCGGATCAATGCTTCAAGCTTCAAAGAAGAGCCGCGCTGCAGAAACGGTTGATTACAGACCCTGCAGCGGTACTGTAATCAACGTAGAGACATGATTATTTTCTCGACAAATACCCACAAAACCAACGGCTGCTCTGAACGACCGATAAGGTAATCGTTAAGCAAAAAGGCCATTGATGTCGATTGATCGAATCATTTCTTAACGATACCCGAAAAGAATTGGTTCTCGATACCCAACCCTAATGTAGACAGGTGTGTCTTTCCAAATCAAGTCCAATGAACTGAATTCACCCCAGGTGGACTCCAATTAAGCTGTAGAAACATCTCAAAGATGATCAGTAGAAACAGGAGGCACCTGAGCTCAATTCTGCCATGTGATTTCAAATCATGTGAGTTCTTAGGGGTTTGGGGGGGGAGGGAGGTTCACATTGTCATTATGGGGTATTGTGTGTAGAATTTTGAGGGAGGAAAAATTTATTTAATCCATTTTGGAATAAGGCTGTAAGAAAATATGGAAAAAGTGAAGAACTGAATATTTTCTGGATGTACTGTAAAACAAGTGTTGATAAAAGTGCTGCCCATATTTTAAAATAAAACATTTGTGTGATTTTATACTTTTAACAAGTATTTCCAACAGGAACCTGTAAGAACAGAACTGAATCTTTCATGGACAACTTATCTCAAAACATTGTAATTAATATTTTTGTGATCGTGAATGTGTGTGATCTTTTGGATAAAAGGTGAGTCAGATTCCTGGCAACCCATTTTGCATCAGTCAACACTGATAGTTTTATGTCATGTGTATGGTTGCACATTCTCAGCTGTCTCACACTTTAATAGGCAGAGGAGGTGTGGTCTAACTGTACTGACAAAACACACACACACACACACACACACACACACACACACACACACGACACACTGAAGAAATATACCCCATTAGATATTTTAAACAACTTATTCAACACCGTTATTTCCAGATGGTAAGAAGCAAGTTCCAATATGCTAAACAGATAAATGTTCTCCAGTTATACTTCAACGACAGACTGTGGGCCACCAAACTACAAGGATGTCAAAATGATAACATTATTGATGACTACGACAACTTGAGACCTATGATCAAGCTCACAAAATGATTATCCCTAGTCTGCCACACTAGTTTCTTCCATAATTATATATCTTTGGCAGTAAATCTTTTGTTGCGAAATACGTGATTACATCTGGTTTGTTTTATTCTATTTTTATTCGCCCCATTCTGTCTATGGCTGAGGCTGAGACCTTGATCCATGCTTTCGTTTCTTCTAGATTGGATTATTGTAATGTCCTATTTTCAGGGTTACCACAGTCCAGCATTAGGGATCTCCAGATGGTTCAGAATGCTGCTGCCAGACTTTTGACACGAAGCACAGGTTTGACCACATTACCCCCATTCTGGCATCTATTCACTGGCTTCCTGTCTCTGTGAGAGCACACTTTAAGGTTTTACTGTTAACTTGTGATTTGTTCACGGACTGGCACCTTGCTACCTGGCTGATTTGGTGAAGCCCTACGTACCGGCCCGGGCTCTGCGTTCGCAGGATGCAGGACTGCTTTGTGTTACTAGGGTGAAGAGAAATTCTGCGGGTCAAAGAGCTTTCTCTTACCATGCCATCTGTGGAACAGTCTCCCTGTGTCAGTGAGGCAGTCCAATTCTGTGGACGCTTAAGTCTAGACTCAAAACTCATTTTTTCTGCCATGCCTATGAGAATAGCATTTTATGTCATTAGAATTTTTATTGTGTTAATTGCTTTTTATTTCTTTATTTTTTTCTTATTCTTTTAAATTGTGCTTTTTAACCTTTTAATTAATTTTAATTTGTTTTTGAATTGTTTTTGTGTGAGGTGCCTTGAAACAACGTTGTGAGTTGGTGTAATATAACTTCAATAAATTGAATTGAAATTGTACAATAAAGAAATACATACATCTGCACATGTAACTGATGGAAAACAAAAGCCCATTTATCTCCCCTTTAAGACTGAGAACCGGAAATATCTTCCTTCGTGCACATCTTCACGTGGTGAGCTACACTGTGTGAAGTTTCATTACAATCCATCAAATGGTTTAGGAGGAGTTGCCCCTATGAACTCAATATCACAACATATATTAATTAAATACACAATTGAAATGATCTTCCACTGATGACAACAGATCCAATTCGTTTTCCTTCGTTTACATATTCATATCGTATGCTACCACGATGTGACGTTTCACTGAAATTCACCAAATGGTTTAGGAGTTGTACTTCAAATATTCATGGACAGGCAGGCATTTTTGGAATACACTTCTACAGATAGCTTTACTTAGATGTTGTCTTGGTCCATTCTTTCTATGAATATAGTAGTACTGTGCAGAATCAGCAATAAATATCACCAACATCTGTGGATACTAAGTAGACAGTTTCTTAGGATTAAAGCGTACTCGACTCCAGCAAGATACTACTGCAAACTAAAGCGGCACAGACATTTCACACAAGAGGCTCCAGTCTGTCAGTGGCATAACTGACATTCCTCTAAAGTGGAAGGAGGAAGGGCTCCATGACACAGAGTAAAAAGACTTTACACAAAGTCTAAAAGTCATCACACATCACATTTTGGTTTTTAATCAAAGCACCTCTTGATTCTCGAAAAGCACTTCAGAGAGAAACAGCAGTATTATTTCTTATTTTGCTTTCATGGAAAAAACAACATGACAAACAAAGAAAGCCCTTTTTTTTACCACATCGTGGAATTAAATCACTCTTACAATGAGGAAGTCATTCCAGGTTTTGAGACTGTTTGCAGTCTGTGTTCCTCCACGTGCTGCTAACGTGATATTCACATGTGCACATAATGGAAAATTCCAAAGCGGTTTCCCTTTTTTATTGATCACATGTGAGTCAGACAGGAAACAGCGAGGTTCATTTACAGAAACACACTGGAACAAGCTCGATCATAAATGAAGGATGATTTCTCACACAGTAACAGATGTCTGACATCTCTCTGCCCATGGACAATAGTTGCTGACTGGAGATCTGTTTTTAAAAAAAGTTACCTGTCAGCATTCAACTCAAGGCAGAACTGGCCAATAATCGTCAAGCGCCAGTGGTAATGTGCTTTTGCAATACTATTTGTGTTCTGTGCTTAATGTGGAACTGGGCATGTCTGTTCACTCTGACACCACACAGAGACGAGGTGAGAATGTGCACGGATTTAGAGAATCGGGTCTCATTTATTCTAAAACACGAACAGAAAAACACTTCCACAGGAACAAGGGAAGAGCTAAAGGGGAGGCTGGGGTGGCACTGGATCCCTCTGAAATTTGATTGGCCATCCCAGGTGCCACCCCAGATGATTGATAGGTCACGACAACATGTCTGGTCGAAAGGAGCCAGTTGCATTTGAAAATCAGTGACACCTATTGACTGCTAGGTCCCTCCTGTTCAGTAGGTGGCACTATTTACAACAAAGAGTTGTAATCCACCCAGTGGTGGGAACAGTTCTGCTAATCCGCTAACCGCTAATTAGCAAAGGTAACTTTTTCATTAGCGGATAGGCTTTTAGGCTAACTTTAAAAACCATCAGCGGACCAATTAGCTTCTGCTAAATTTAGTTCTGCTAACTCTCAGTCAGCTAACTTTTTTTTTTTTGCTGGTAAAGTGAGTAAAGTTTAATGGTCAAAAACATTTGTACACCTTAAAATCATATGTTAGTTCCTGTCTGTGTCTGCAACAGTCAGGCTGAGAGCGGCTCAGCACTCCCCCTTAGTACTCCTCCTGCCTTCACTGCACACGTGTTATTTCGGAGCGTGAGCAACGATTCACTGATTATCACCTCATTTCTGCTTCAAACTGCCTCCAGTCATCATCTGTCTCAGTGACAGATATCTGAAGCTTTTGTACAACAAATCAATTCCACTTAAATTCAGCATTATTTCATCATAAAAGACGGGGGAGCTCTCAGGGCGTGACAGCAGCACGTCTGAGTCTGACCTCTCTTGAGTCTGACTCTCTACACCTAAAGTGATCAAAGGGAATAATGTGATTATTAACCATCAGATGACAAAGTAAAACCTCTTAAACCATCATTCCAAAGTCAGGTTTAAGCAGAAACAAGGCACCGGTGTTCTGTCGAGATGAGCTCCCATAGCATAAATCAACAGTTAATGTGTCTGCTTTAAAGACAGCGTGTTCTTGCAAATCTTTACTTTTTTTAAAGTGAAAAGACACTTATTGCTGTATTTTTATGTAAAGACAAAATGTACGTAGGAAGTCCAACGTGATGGATGAGGTGTAGATTTTACAAGTCGTGTTGAACACAACACGGGTGAGCCGTTCCTATTATGATTCACTGCTTTTCATAAAGATGATGACAGTGTTTGGGGTTTTATTTTAGATTTATTTTTTTTTCATGCATTTGTTTGTGATCCTGCAGCCCCAACAGATATCCGAATATCTGTTGAATACCCAACCTGAAACTAACTTCATCATGGTGCTGTTGTGTTAGCTGCAGTGAAGCGAGGTGAGAGTGGTGACGGTATGAAAGCCAGTGAATTACAACAATAACACCTTATTTAATGATAGTTTCACAGCAGTTATGTTACATTACAGCACAAGACATCTAGAAGTTGAGTCTTTTATTGATACGCAAAGACAGTTAGTAGTTATTTGAAGGAACAGGATGTAGAAGAAGATAAGCTTAGTTTAATAAGTCCAATAAGCCTTTTTTTTTATAAACTTTTAATTTTGCTCCCTGAGTGACACCAGAACAATGCATTTCACTTAAAATACACATGTCCCTGAGTATTTTTCAATTGGCTATATCTCAACCTTATGATGAGTGCAAAATGAGTGTGGAATTACTGTTTTGTTTAAGAATGGTTAATTTTCACTGTTGCAGTACTTTCAATCAATCAATCAACTTTTTTTTTATATAGCGCCAAATCACAACAAACAGTTGCCCCAAGGCGCTTTATATTGTAAGGCAAGGCCATACAATAATTATGAAAAACCCCAACAGTCAAAACGACCCCCTGTGAGCAAGCACTTGGCAACAGTGGGAAGGAAAAACTCCCTCTTAACAGGAAGAAACCTCCAGCAGAACCAGGCTCAGGGAGGGGCAGTCTTCTGCTGAGACTGGTTGGGGCTGAGGGAAAGAACCAGGAAAAAGACATGCTGTGGAGGGGAGCAGAGATCGATCACTAATGATTAAATGCGGAGTGATGCATACAGAGCAAAAAGAGAAAGAAACAGTGCATCATGGGAACCCCCCCACAGTCTACGTCTAAAGCAGCATAACCAAGGGATAGTCCAGGGTCACCCGATCCAGCCCTAACTATAAGCCTTAGCGAAAAGGAAAGTTTTAAGCCTAATCTTAAAAGTAGAGAGGGTATCTGTCTCCCTGATCTGAATTGGGAGCTGGTTCCACAGGAGAGGAGCCTGAAAGCTGAAGGCTCTGCCTCCCATTCTACTCTTACAAACCCTAGGAACTACAAGTAAGCCTGCAGTCTGAGAGCGAAGCGCTCTATTAGGGTGATATGGTACTACGAGGTCCCTAAGATAAGATGGGACCTGATTATTCAAAACCTTATAAGTAAGAAGAAGAATTTTAAATTCTATTCTAGAATTAACAGGAAGCCAATGAAGAGAGGCCAACACGGGTGAGATATGCTCTCTCCTGCTAGTCCCCGTCAGTACTCTAGCTGCAGCATTTTGAATTAACTGAAGGCTTTTTAGGGAACTTTTAGGACAACCTGATAATAAAGAATTACAATAGTCCAGCCTAGAGGAAATAAATGCATGAATTAGTTTTTCAGCATCACTCTGAGACAAGACCTTTCTGATTTTAGAGATATTGCGTAAATGCAAAAAGGCAGTCCTACATATTTGTTTAATATGCGCTTTGAATGACATATCCTGATCAAAAATGACTCCAAGATTTCTCACAGTATTACTAGAGGTCAGGGAAATGCCATCCAGAGTAAAGATCTGGTTAGACACCATGCTTCTAAGATTTGTGGGGCCAAGTACAATAACTTCAGTTTTATCTGAGTTTAAAAGCAGGAAATTAGAGGTCATCCATGTCTTTATGTCTGTAAGACAATCCTGCAGTTTAGCTAATTGGTGTGTGTCCTCTGGCTTCATGGATAGATAAAGCTGGGTATCATCTGCGTAACAATGAAAATTTAAGCAATACCGTCTAATAATACTGCCTAAGGGAAGCATGTATAAAGTGAATAAAATTGGTCCTAGCACAGAACCTTGTGGAACTCCATAATTAACTTTAGTCTGTGAAGAAGATTCCCCATTTACATGAACAAACTGTAATCTATTAGACAAATATGATTCAAACCACCGCAGCGCAGTGCCTTTAATACCTATGACATGCTCTAATCTCTGTAATAAAATTTTATGGTCAACAGTATCAAAAGCAGCACTGAGGTCCAACAGAACAAGCACAGAGATAAGTCCACTGTCCGAAGCCATAAGAAGATCATTTGTAACCTTCACTAATGCTGTTTCTGTACTATGATGAATTCTAAAACCTGAACCTCTTCAAATAGACCATTCCTCTGCAGGTGATCAGTTAGCTGTTTTACAACTACCCTCTCAAGAATCTTTGAGAGAAAAGGAAGGTTGGAGATTGGCCTATAATTAGCTAAAATAGCTGGGTCAAGTGATGGCTTTTTAAGTAATGGTTTAATTACTGCCACCTTAAAAGCCTGTGGTACATAGCCAACTAACAAAGATAAGTTGATCATATTTAAGATTGAAGCATTAAATAATGGTAGGACTTCCTTAAGCAGCCTGGCAGGAATGGGGTCTAATAAACATGTTGATGGTTTGGATGAAGTAACTAATGAAAATAACTCAATCGGAGAGAAAGAGTCTAACCAAATACCGGCATCACTGAAAGCAGCCAAAGATAACGATACATCTTTGGGATGGTTATGAGTAATTTTTTCTCTAATAGTCAAAATTTTGTTAGCAAAGAAAGTCATGAAGTCATTACTAGTTAAAGTTAATGGAATACTCAGCTCAATAGAGCTCTGACTCTTTGTCAGCCTGGCTACAGTGCTGAAAAGAAACCTGAGGTTGTTCTTATTTTCTTCAATTAGTGATGAGTAGAAAGATGTCCTAGCTTTACGGAGGGCTTTTTTATAGAGCAACAAACTCTTTTTCCAGGCTAAGTGAAGATCTTCTAAATTAGTGAGACGCCATTTCCTCTCCAACTTACGGGTTATCTGCTTTAAGCTACGAGTTTGTGAGTTATACCACGGAGTCAGGCACTTCTGATTTAAAGCTCTCTTTTTCAGAGGAGCTACAGCATCCAAAGTTGTCTTCAATGAGGATGTAAAACTATTGATGAGATACTCTAACTCTCTTACAGAGTTTAGGTAGCTACTCTGCTCTGTGTTGGTATATGACAATAGAGAACATAAAGAAGGAATCATATCCTTAAACCTAGTTACAGCGCTTTCTGAAAGACTTCTAGTGTAATGAAACTTATTCCCCACTGCAGGGTAGTCCATCAGGGTAAATGTAAATGTTATTAAAAAATGATCAGACAGAAGGGAGTTTTCAGGGAATACTGTTAAGTCTTCTATTTCCATACCATAAGTCAAAACAAGATCTAAGATATGATTAAAGTGGTGGGTGGACTCATTTACTTTTTGAGCAAAGCCAATAGAGTCTAATAATAGATTAAATGCAGTGTTGAGGCTGTCATTCTCAGCATCTGTGTGGATGTTAAAATCGCCCACTATAAGTATCTTATCTGAGCTAAGCACTAAGTCAGACAGAAGGTCTGAAAATTCACAGAGAAACTCACAGTAACGACCAGGTGGACGATAGATAATAACAAATAAAACTGTTTTTTGGGACTTCCAATTTGGATGGAAAAGACTAAGAGACAAGCTTTCAAATGAATTAAAGCTCTGTCTAGGTTTTTGATTAATTAATAAGCTGGAATGGAAGATTGCTGCTAATCCTCCGCCCCGGCCCGTACTACGAGCATTCTGACAGTTAGTGTGACTCGGGGGTGTTGACTCATTTAAACTAACATATTCATCCTGCTGTAACCAGGTTTCTGTTAGGCAGAATAAATCAATACGTTGATCAATTATTATATCATTTACCAACAGGGACTTAGAAGAGAGAGACCTAATGTTTAATAGACCACATTTAACTGTTTTAGTCTGTGGTGCAGTTGAAGGTGCTATATTATTTTTTCTTTTTGAATTTTTTTGCTTAAATAGATTTTTGCTGGTTATTGGTGGTCTGGAAGCAGGCACCGTCTCTACGGGATGGGGTAATGAGGGGATGGCAGGGGGAGAGAAGCTGCAGAAAGGTGTATAAGACCACAGCTCTGCCTCCTGGTCCCAACGCTAGACAGTCACAGTTTGGAGGATCCAAGAAAATTGGCCAGATTTCTAGAAATGAGAGCTGCTCCATCTAAAGTGGGATGGATGCCGTCTCTCCTAACAAGACCAGGTTTTCCCCAGAAGCTTTGCCAATTATCAATGAAGCCCACCTCATTTTTTGGACACCACTCAGACAGCCAGCAATTCAAGGAGAACATGCGGCTAAACATGTCACTCCCGGTCTGATTGGGGAGGGGCCCAGAGAAAACAACAGAGTCCGTGTGAAATCATAGTCATATCATATCAATAGAGATATTTATTTGGCCATATCGTGCAGTCCTACTGTCAACTAGCTCAAAGGTTTGAATATTAATTTACATTTACTGGGGTCTATTTGTCCTGACATTTTTTAGGCTGGAAGTGGGGATTTAATAACATTGTGTAATTGTATGTGATGCTCGGAGTAACTAGACTGGCTTATTTTTTCATAGGGTCAGCTGATAATGAAAAGACGGGACATGATTTATGACTTCTTTGTAAAAAGAAGCAAATCAGGCACAGATCAGGCAAAGACAGAACTCAGCAGTCCTGGCAGCTCCCATGCTGGGACCAGTCAGGAGAGTCAGTGTCAGGCACAACCCAGCCCGCCAGCCTGCGGTGTGTGTGTGTGTGTGTGTGTGTGTGTGTGTGTGTGTGTATAAAGACACCTTAGCACTTGCACGCATTTAACCCTCACACTACTGAACAATTCGTAGTGCCAATGCGACCCGCTGTGTTCCGCTGGACGCCGCACTTTGTGCCACTGGACACTGCGTTATATAAAATAATTATTTCGTAGCGGATTAATCATTTGCTCTAAGAGTTTGGCTGATGAAACCACCCCTAATCGCTCTGAAATCAGAGGAATTTTCTACAGCTGCGGCTGTTCTCGTACGGTTCATGACGTGGAGAACGCATTTGGAATAATCTCAAATGTAATTATTTGTAATATTTATATTGTAATGGCTTGGTAAAACAGTCGCATTTTCATTCATACTTATGAGTATCTGTAAAATTATGTTTATGATAGATTTAACATTATCATAATCATTCAGATGAGCTGTGCTGTGATGCGGTGCGCTGACGTAGTGACTCGCACTCAGTGTTTTTGAATTGTTTGTGCAATGTTCACAAGTAGTTCACAAAATTAATGCATGCCAGAGATTTTGAACATTTCAAAATTTTCTCTGCGCACTTGCACGCAGTTGCGTGCAGTTTACAACGACTTACTCTCTGACACGGCAGATTGCGTACCAGTGCACGGATCAAATTTGTGCAAGTGTCAAGGCATCTTAACTGTGTGAGTAATTCTATGTGTGTGTGTGTGTGTGTATATTTTCATTCATGTCAAAATAGTGTCATGTGTTGGTGCTGTTGAAAAATTGATTGTTTTACATTTTGTACATTGTTAATAAACTGCAAATTACATACTAAAATCAATTACATACTAAAATCTCATCTCTTATGTGCTTAATATTTATCTACTTCAATATATTTCAACATTTACAGACTCTGATTGCAAACAAATTAAATTAACTGTCATAATTTGTGGACCCCCTGAAATAGTCTTGGCCACCCTCTAGCCACCCCAAGGATAAAAGACTAGCTCCTCTAGTGCACAGGAACATCACTGAAATATGCTGATTTTTTTAAACCAGATTTTATTGTAAATAGGGTTGAAAATGAAGTTGTTACATTGGGCAAATGAGGGTGTGAAAATCCGAGCAGGCAAGCATTGCTGTTGAGCCCTGCCAGGTTGATTTAATATAAATAATATAAATCTTTTCCGTACATTACAGTTGCTTAAAATATTTCAAATAATAATTATTACTAATAGGAGCTAGTTTGGTGTAAATATAAAGGTTGTGATTATAGCATATCACCTAGAACTGACGCTTTAAGTCGTTAAAACAGTATCTAATGGTCGTCCTTGACTAAATCCAGACATATTGCTGATTAGCAAAAGACCTTACAGAGACATCTCCATGATGGAACTTGACATGTAGTGCTGACGTCAGGGAGACAGACACACACACACGGGGGGAATCATATTGATTTAAATTGTAAATATTTAGTTTAAATGTAAATGATCACAGTCTACATCTAAAGTTGATAAGATGTGGAAAAACATAAAGTTCCTCTCCGTACGTAGTTAATAATTCCAAATTTTATTTGTACGCAGCCGTGTCAGGGGTTAGGTTCAGGATTAAGGTCAGGTTTTAAATTAAACTGTGGTCTAAGTAGAGGGCGTTGGACTTTTTCCGAAGAACTGCAGGTTAGGTGAAATGGAAACTTTAATATGTATACGTCGCAGACATGAACGAGCTAAACTCATCAGCATCTAAGTTGGTCCCACTCCTCCAGCCAATGCAAAGGAGTGGTATCAGGTTATTTGGTCATGTGACTTAGTCAGGATTCTGACATTTTGCTGATTGGCTGAGACACGCCGCTCTCTGATTGGCTGCAGCCTTTGTTTACAACTTAGCACTGGCACCACAGTCTCTGGAGGAGTGGAACCAACTTACATTTTCGGCAGTTACGCCACAGCCAATCACAGAGTGTGGCATGATAGCCAATAGCAGCTGACGTATCAGATGGACCAATCACAGCCGTGTTTTCAAAAATACGCTACCAGTCTCTTTGTATAGAAGGTTTTCACGTGACGTATCGGTCACGTCACTTTGTGTCCCGCGGCCATTCTGGATTACGACACGGCGGCTGCTGTGATACACTACGTGCATTTGGTGAACAACTGCAGAAGCTTCAACGTCAGTGTGAAGAAGCCTCACGGCACCGTGGCGCTGAGAGAGATCTGCCGCAAACAGAAATCCACTGCTACCAGAATTTTATTTTATTCGGCAATAAAATTATATAAGAATACATAAAAATACTGCCGAGGATAACACAAGAACACTTCCAATACATGCTTATTTACATTGTGGTCCTCGAGCACCGAGCTGCTGATCCGCAAGCTGCCCTTCCAGCGCCTGGTGAGAGAAATCACTCAGGACTTCAATCAATCAATCAATTTTATTTATATAACGCCAAATCACAACAAACAGTTGCCCCAAGGCGCTTTATATTGTAAGGCAAGGCCATACAATAATTACGTAAAAACCCCAACGGTCAAAACGACCCCCTGTGATCAAGCACTTGGCGACAGTGGGAAGGAAAAATTCCCTTTTAACAGGAAGAAACCTCCAGCAGAACCAGGCTCAGGGAGGGGCAGTCTTCTGCTGGGACTGGTTGGGGCTGAGGGGAGAGAATCAAGAAAAAGACATGCTGTGGAGGGGAGCAGAGATCAATCACTAATGATTAAATGCAGAATGGTGCATACAGAGCAAAAAGAGAAAGAAACACTCAGTGCATCATGCACGTACCACTTCAGGACGACCTCCGCTTTCAGAGCTCCGCTGTGATGCTCTGCAGGAGGCCGGCGAGGCTGACCTGGTCGGCAGCTTCCTAGTTGACAATATCGCAGTGTGACACTGTCGGCCAGTTCGTTACATCACCACTAAATTCACTATCTGGTATAAGATATGGATCCACTGAACCAACTGCTACACATCTATCACGACAGCTTTATCTCGAGGATTTAAAGCATCGTAATAACTGTACATTCTCTCCATTTTTCTATCACGTGCCAGCCTCCTTGTAATCCAGAATGGAGACGGCACCTGTCCTGCAGCAAATCGGTCACGTGATTGAGAACCCTCTATAAGACTGTGGTACCAGTGCTATTCAGCATCTCACTATGTCATGTCCGGTTTGCGCCTTCGTATACCATCAGTTTGTGGCTTTTTACAACAATGTTGATCGGATTGTGGCTTTTCTCCACTGGGCAGATTTTTTTGTGCGATTTTCGGTTTGTGTCTTCGCCCACCATAGAGCGAGCTTTGCACCACCGCGCGTGTGACGCTCGTATCATTATCCAGGTCTCCTTTGTAAAAGAGATCTTGGTCTCAATGGGACTAACCTGGTTAAATAAAGGTTAAGCTAAATTAAATTAAATTGAGGTTGTGGAACAGATTCGCAATCAAATCATGTTAAAGGTTTTGTTTTCCTACTTCAGGTATTCAATGATTGTGGTAAAGTTAGAAAAAAATACATGATTACAAATTTGTTGGAACCACAGAAAGTGTTTAAGATCGTCGAACACGTCAAAATGTAACATCGCCTGACAGACGGATAGAAAACACGTCAAGATGTTTACCGTCATCAACACATGACCTGGACTGACCAATCAGAAGCGCTGGTACGAACAGAATTTTGTAAAATTAATATGGTTACGTATTGCCCCTCCCCCCCCCCCCCCCCCCAAAAAAAAGCGATTTCGGTCCCGTCCGTCCGAACTAACAGCTGTCTGAAATAACCCTACCTTAAATACATGCCTCTGAACACAGTGTGCAGCACATTTAAAGTACGTTTCCTTATAAATATATTGTGTATTCCCCCACAGACATTTAAAGAACGTTTGGTTATAAATGTTATTCTTCGACAGAAGCGTCACATTACCTGAAACAACAAGGGCCTCGTTTGGTCCCACAGTGTGGCAGTTTCCCATATTACCGACGAAAATCACACTTATCCAAGTCTAGCCGAAGCATACAAAAGTAACTCCACTAAAAACAAACGTTTTAATCTCTTTTTTTCCACCAAATATCCCGATTCCTTGCTCCCCGCCCCTATTATCGTTTTTCCCCCTCCCAAAATGGAGTCGATTATGGATTGTCAAGTACTCTAAATCAGGAAAACTATTTCTCTTTGAGATTTTCAAAATAAAGGCATGAATAAATGTCACTGTTTAATTACGATCTTTTCTTTTACTTTGAAGGTTACATTAGTACAGTCTTGTTCTTACCTCATTATTTTTTTGGTAAACTTGATAAAATATCCCCGCCATCTGTGCAGAGGCTGCAGAGGATCATTACATAATGGGCGTGGTTCTTTAAAAGTCTTCTGTTGGATGTAAACCGAAGCAGAAATCGCTCTACTTTTCCTTTATGAAACCGTGCATTTATATCACATTGTGCAGCAATAGGATACCAAGTTTCCAATTTTCATTTCAAATTTAAATTATACTTTCTACAGTGCTTTACAGATACATTTTTTCAGAACAGGGGCGTAGTCAAATTTTTAGTGGGTGCTGGGGGAGCAGCTAAAGAGTTAAGTGCATAATTTTTTAGATACTATTCACTATAAATCATTTAAAACTGAACCCATTCATGTCATCCTTCAACTTTTGTGAATACAAATCACAGCAGAAAATGCTTCGTAGCTATTATATAATGGCTGAGTCGATCCGTGTCATTTGATTGGTGCTTTGTATGTCACATGACATGGATTAATTCATCCCATCTGTGTTGCATTGCATTTAGAGTGTGGCTTGGTTTCATTTGGAGTGCAAACTTGGTTCCATACGTTTAGTACCATTGCACTCTCATGTGCGCGCACATGTGATCGCGCACGCACACGTGATTGTGCAAATGCGCGTGCACGAGTGCATGCATGTGCACAAGTACGTGCGCATACGGCACACAAAACAAATCCAGTGTGCTGCCTAGAGGCTATTAGCAGGAAGAAAGAACAAAAGCTGGACTCATTTCTGATGTGATTTTTTTCGCTGCACTGAGGACATACACAGTCTTTTTTTGTTGTACACAAACACATAAGCGCCGACCAGGTTGCGTGTGTGTGTGCGCAGGAGACATAATTTGATTGAGCTAACTGATGCTGATAATTCTTGTAAGATATCAATCAATCAATCAATCAATTTTTTTTATATAGCGCCAAATCACAACAAACAGTTGCCCCAAGGCGCTTTATATTGTAAGGCAAGGCCATACAATAATTATGTAAAACCCCAACGGTCAAAACGACCCCCTGTGAGCAAGCACTTGGCTACAGTGGGAAGGAAAAACTCCCTTTTAACAGGAAGAAACCTCCAGCAGAAGGTATACACACACACACACACACACACAAAACAAATCCACTGTGCTGTCTGTTAACAGGAAGAAAGAAAGAAAACCTGGACTAATTTCTAATGTGATTTTTTTTTTCGCTGCACTGAGGAGGTACACTGTCAACCGAGCGGTTGTGTGTGTGCGTGCGGGGGACGACACGATGATTTGATTGAGCTAACTGATGCTGCTACACACACACACACACACACACACACACACACACACACACACACACACACACACACACACACACACAGACACACACAAAATCCACTCCGCTGTAAGCCGTCTGGATGCATGAAGACCTGTTCAGATGGAACGCTGATGTGATTTTTGGCTGGACTGAGGAACTACACAAAGTCTTTTTTTTTAATGGAAGTCCGAAGTCAGTGCACAGCATCAATGGACTATATGTTACAGTGGAACACCAAAATGTAAGTCCCTTTTCCGTTGTTTATAAATTAATAAAATATCAAATGACAATGATCTATTTTAGCCATTATATAAAACAAATAATGAATGTTTTTACATTCTTTCAATGGGACGAATATTTCATGAGGTGAAAGCTGGAACAAACCATTCAATGAGGCTTGTTGAATGGTTTGTTCCAGCTTGCACCTCATGAAATATTCGTCCCATTGAACTCATAATCATTGATTATCTGTATAAGATCTGATGGGGTCAGATTCACACAGAGGAGACTGTCTGCAGGCTGCGGCAATGTTCTGTTTGACTTCACAACCTCTAAACAAAGGCATTTATTGGAGAATATTAAAAAGGTATGTTTGTTACTCCTTTTGAGTTCAGTCAAGGCTCAGCATCATTCTTGTGTTTTAACAGACATTTAATTTGGTAAACATACCTTCACATGCCCCAATAATACCATCAGAACTAAAACAGAGAAATATAAAAACATAAATTAGCTCACAAAATACTGATGACTTACACACACAAAAAGAAATTCACATAAGCAGATGAATAAAGCAGTACCACAGAACCCAACAAAACATTTTGTTGGGTTCTGTGGTACTGTCACCTTTATAGGTGACTTCACACAGCTTCCTCTCAACACAAGACACACCTTCGCTTCGTGTGGCTCCTAGTGTGCACCAATTAACTGTATCCCCTGAACGTGTACATGTGGAACAAAACATAAGTTCCCATTCTCTGAGTGTTTTTAACCAAAAGTAAAGAACTATCAAATCAAATCAAATCAATTTTATTTAAATAGCGCCAAATCACAACAAACAGTTGCCCCAAGGCGCTTTATATTGTAAGGCAAGGCCATACAATAATTACAGAAAAACCCCAATGGTCAAAACGACCCCCTGTGAGCAAGCACTTGGCGACAGTGGGAAGGAAAAACTCCCTTTTAACAGGAAGAAACCTCCAGCAGAACCAGGCTCAGGGAGGGGCAGTCTTCTGCTGGGACTGGTTGGGGCTGAGGGAGAGAACCAGGAAAAAGACATGTTGTGGAGGGGAGCAGAGATCAGTCACTAATGATTAAATGCAGAGTGGTGCATACAGAGCAAAAAGAGAAAAAATCATGGGAACCCCCCAGCAGTCTAAGTCTATAGCAGCATAACTAAGGGATAGTTCAGGGTCACCTGATCCAGCCCAAACTATAAGCTTTAGCAAAAAGGAAAGTTTTAAGCCTAATCTTAAAAGTAGAGAGGGTGTCTGTCTCCCTGATCTGAATTGGGAGCTGGTTCCACAGGAGAGGAGCCTGAAAGCTGAAGGCTCTGCCTCCCATTCTACTCTTACAAACCCTAGGAACTACAAGTAAGCCTGCAGTCTGAGAGCGAAGCGCTCTATTGGGGTGATATGGTACTATGAGGTCCCTAAGATAAGATGGGACCTGATTATTCAAAACCTTATAAGTAAGAAGAAGAATTTTAAATTCTATTCTAGAATTAACAGGAAGCCAATGAAGAGAGGCCAATATGGGTGAGATATGCTCTCTCCTTCTAGTCCCTGTCAGTACTCTAGCTGCAGTATTTTGAATTAACTGAAGGCTTTTCAGGGAACTTTTAGGACAACCTGATAATAATGAATTACAATAGTCCAGCCTAGAGGAAATAAATGCATGAATTAGTTTTTCAGCATCACTCTGAGACAAGACCTTTCTAATTTTAAAGATATTGCGCAAATGCAAAAAAGCAGTCCTACATATTTGTTTAATATGCGCTTTGAATGACATATCCTGATCAAAAATGACTCCAAGATTTCTCACAGTATTACTAGAGATCAGGGTAATGCCATCCAGAGTAAGGATCTGGTTAGACACCATGTTTCTAAGATTTGTGGGGCCAAGTACAATAACTTCAGATTTATTTGAGTTTAAAAGCAGGAAATTAGAGGTCATCCATGTCTTTATGTCTGTAAGACAATCCTGCAGTTTAGCTAATTGGTGTGTGTCCTCTGGCTTCATGGATAGATAAAGCTGAGTATCATCTGCGTAACAATGAAAATTTAAGCAATGCTGTCTAATAATACTGCCTAAGGGAAGCATGTATAAAGTGAATAAAATTGGTCCTAGCACAGAACCTTGTGGAACTCCATAATTAACCTTAGTCTGTGAAGAAGATTCTGTTGTGTGGGCCGCTGAAGAGGAGGTACTGCTGGCCCACCACCACTAGAGGGCGCCCTGCCTGGAGTGCGGGCTCCAGGCACCGGAGGGCGCTGCCGCCTTACGGGAGCAGCCAGGATGACAGCTGTCACCCATCACTGGAGACAGCTGATCCCAATCAATAAGGAGGTATATCAGCAGGACGGCATCTCCACCTCATTTGCCGAGATATCGCCTTACCAAAGAGGTAACAAACTCAGCCTACACATACGTGTGACTTTAATTGTGTTCTTGTGATTATCTGTAGGACAGCTGACTACCAGACATCGTTCGGATAAGTACTCACCTTCCTACATTTCTTGATTGTTGTTGACGAGAGGTGGAGGTAGACTCTCCACCCTCCGTGTTGCTGGGTGCAGCCGCATCCACACCTGACTGTTTCTGTTTCCTGCCAGCAGTACCGGATCCGACGAGCGGAGGCAGTGGCCACCTGGGAATTCGGGACTTGGCGGCTCCAGTATTCCCGGGGTTCGGTGGCAGAGGAAATCGGGTTGGTTCCGGTTCGACTTGGACAGACGTCTCCTATCGTCGAGCCTGCCCACACGACACCGTTGTAATTAGACTCAATCTCCATATTGTAATCGATTGTATTCGTTGTGCCTTTTTCACAACAGTAAAACAGTGTTATTTGATTCCTCCATTGTCCGTTCATTTGCGCCCCCTGTTGTGGGTCCATGTTCCTACACTTTCACAACAGATTCCCCATTTACATGAACAAATTGTAATCTATTAGATAAATATGATTCAAACCACCACAGCGCAGTGCCTTTAATACCTATGGCATGCTCTAATCTCTGTAATAAAATTTTATGGTCAACAGTATCAAAAGCAGCACTGAGGTCTAACAGAACAAGCACAGAGATGAGTCCACTGTCTGAGGCCATAAGAAGATCATTTGTAACCTTCACTAATGCTGTTTCTGTACTATGATGAATTCTAAACCCTGACTGAAACTCTTCAAATAGACCATTCCTCTGCAGATGATCAGTTAGCTGTTTTACAACTACCCTTTCAAGAATTTTTGAGAGAAAAGGAAGGTTGGAGATTGGCCTATAATTAGCTAAGATAGCTGGGTCAAGTGATGGCTTTTTAAGTAATGGTTTAATTACTGCTACCTTAAAAGCCTGTGGTACATAGCCAACTAATAAAGATAGATTGATCATATTTAAGATTGAAGCATTAATTAATGGTAGGGCTTCCTTGAGCAGCCTGGTAGGAATGGGGTGTAATAGACATGTTGATGGTTTGGAGGAAGTAACTAATGAAAATAACTCAGACAGAACAATCGGAGAGAAAGAGTCTAACCAAATACCGGCATCACTGAAAGCAGCCAAAGAGAACAATATGTCTTTGGGATGGTTATGAGTATTTTTTTCTCTAATAGTTAAAATTTTATTAGCAAAGAAAGTCATGAAGTCATTACTAGTTAAAGTTAAAGGAATACCCGGCTCAATAGAGCTCTGACTCTTTGTCAGCCTGGCTACAGTGCTGAAAAGAAACCTGGGGTTGTTCTTATTTTCTTCAATTAGTGATGAGTAGAAAGATGTCCTAGCTTTACGGAGGGCTTTTTTATAGAGCAACAGACTCTTTTTCCAGGCTAAGTGAAGATCTTCTAAATTAGTGAGACGCCATTTCCTCTCCAACTTACGGGTTATCTGCTTTAAGCTGCAAGTTTGTGAGTTATACCACGGAGTCAGGCACTTCTGATTTAAGGCTCTCTTTTTCAGAGGAGCTACAGCATCCAAAGTTGTCCTCAATGAGGATATAAAACTATTGACGAGATAATCTATCTCACTCACAGAGTTTAGTTAGCTACTCTGCCCTGTGTTGGTATATGGCATTGGAGAACATAAAGAAGGAATCATATCCTTAAACCTAGTTACAGCGCTTTCTGAAAGACTTCTACTGTAATGAAACTTATTCCCCACTACTGGGTAGTCCATCAGAGTAAATGTAAATGTTATTAAGAAATGATCAGACAGAAGGGGGTTTTCAGGGAATACTGTTAAGTCTTCAATTTCCATACCATAAGTCAGAACAAGATCTAAGGTATGATTAAAGTGGTGGGTGGACTCATTTACATTTTGAGCAAAGCCAATCAAGTCTAACAATAGATTAAATGCAGTGTTGAGGCTGTCATTCTCAGCATCTGTGTGGATGTTAAAATCGCCCACTATAATTATCCGTGCTACGAGCATTCTGGCACTTAGTGTGACTCGGGGGTGTTGACTCATTTAAACTAACATATTCTGTTGTGTGGGCCGCTGAAGAGGAGGTACTGCTGGCCCACCGCCACTAGAGGGCGCCCTGCCTGGAGTGCGGGCTCCAGGCACCAGAGGGCGCTGCCGTCTTACAGGAGCAGCCAGGATGACAGCTGCCACCCATCACTGGAGACAGCTGATCCCAATTAACAAGGAGGTATATCAACAGGACGGCATCTCCACCTCATTTGCCGAGATATCGCCTTACCAAAGAGGTAACCATCTCAGCCTGCACACACGTGTGACTTTAATTGTATTCTCGTTTGATTATCTGTAGGACAGCTGACTACTAGACAACATTCGGATAAGTACTCACCTTCCTACATTGTTGTTGACGAGAGGTGGAGGTGGACTCTCCACCCTCCGTGTTGCTGGGTGCAGCCGCATCCACACCTGACTGTTTCTGTTTCTTGCCAGCAGTACCGGATCCGACGAGCGGAGGCAGTGGCCACCTGGGAATTCGGGACTTGGCGGCTCCAGTATTCCCGGGGTTCGGTGGCAGAGGAAATCGGGTTGGTTCCGGTTCGACTTGGACAGACGTCTCCTATCGTCGAGCCTGCCCACACGACACCGTTGTAATTGGACTCCATTTCAATATTGTAATCGGTTGTATTTGTTGTGCCTGTTTCACAGCAGTAAAAGCAGTGTTATTCGACTCCTCCATTGTCCGTTCATTTGCGCCCCCTGTTGTGGGTCCGTGTTCCTACACTTTCACAACAATATTCATCCTGCTGTAACCAGGTTTCTGTAAGGCAGAATAAATCAATATGTTGATCCATTATTATATCATTTACTAACAGGGACTTAGAAGAGAGAGACCTAATGTTTAATAGACCACATTTAACTGTTTTAGTCTGTGGTGGAGTTGAAGGTGCTATATTATTTTTTCTTTTTGAATTTTTATGCTTAAATAGATTTTTACTGGTTGTTGGTGGTCTGGGAGCAGGCACCGTCTCTACCGTGATGGGGTAATGATGGGATGGCAGGGGGAGAGAAGCTGCAGAGAGGTGTGTAAGACTACAACTCTGCTTCCTGGTCCCAACCCTGGATAGTCACAGTTTGGAGGATTTAAGAAAATTGGCCAGATTTCTAGAAATGAGAGCTGCTCCATCCAAAGTGGGATGGATGCCGTCTCTCCTAACAAGACCAGGTTTTCCCCAGAAGCTTTGCCAATTATCCTAAAAGTTCCCTAAAAAGCCTCCAGTTAATTCAAAATGCTGCAGCTAGAGTACTGACGGGGACTAGAAGGAGAGAGCATACCTCACCCATATTGGCCTCTCTTCATTGGCTTCCTGTTAATTCTAGAATAGAATTTAAAATTCTTCTTCTTACTTATAAGGTTTTGAATAATCAGGTCCCATCTTATCTTAGGGACCTCGTAGTACCATATCACCCCAATAGAGCGCTTCGATCTAAGACTGCAGGCTTACTTGTAGTTCCTAGGGTTTGTAAGAGTAGAATGGGAGGCAGAGCCTTCAGCTTTCAGGCTCCTCTCCTGTGGAACCAGCTCCCAATTCAGATCAGGGAGACAGACACCCTCTCTACTTTTAAGATTAGGCTTAAAACTTTCCTTTTTGCTAAAGCTTATAGTTAGGGCTGGATCAGGTGACCCTGAACCATCCCTTAGTTATGCTGCTATAGACGTAGACTGCTGGGGGGTTCCCATGATGCACTGTTTCTTTCTCTTTTTGCTCTGTATGCACCACTCTGCATTTAATCATTAGTGATCGATCTCTGCTCCCCTCCACAGCATGTCTTTTTCCTGGTTCTCTCCCTCAGCCCCAACCAGTCCCAGCAGAAGACTGCCCCTCCCTGAGCCTGGTTCTGCTGGAGGTTTCTTCCTGTTAAAAGGGAGTTTTTCCTTCCCACTGTAGCCAAGTGCTTGCTCACAGGGGGTTGATTTGACCGTTGGGGTTTTACATAATTATTGTATGGCCTTGCCTTACAATATAAAGCGCCTTGGGGCAACTGTTTGTTGTGATTTGGCGCTATATAAAAAAATTGATTGATTGATTGATTGATTGAGGAGAGGCAAATAAAGAAAAATGCTTAAAAAGGCAGGGGGTCTGGGGGGGCGGAGCCCCGTCAGAAGCTGACAGGCTTTAGCCATGCTAATGCTCCCCTGAAGCATTTGCTCAAAAAAAGTCTGAAAGACGTAAATTACATGGTTTGATGACGAGGAGCTTCTAGGCATGTGAGAGGCAAATAAAGATAAATGCTTAAACAGGCGGGGGTCTGGAGGAGCAAAGCCTCCCCCCCCCCCAGAAGCTGAAAGGTTTTAGTCATGCTAATGCTCCCCTGAAGCATTTACTCAGAAAAAGTCTGAAGGACCTAAATGACATGGTGAGATACTGAAGAGCTTCGCTCGTTCATGTCCGTGACATGTACATGTTAATAATAATAGTGTGTATATGATAACAAGAACCTAAAAAGTTATAACTACATGAAGACAGTAAATTAACATTTAAAAAGTTATGCAATTAAAAGGAAATAAAAGGGTAGAGTTCTTCAAAAAACAGTTGAGGTCTTAGGTTCAAAAAGCATTCTGGATTCCAGTGCTGTGAAAGTAACTTTGACAAGTTACTTTTTTAGTTACTTTATAGAGTTACTTTATGCAGTTACTTTATTAGCAGCTTTATGCAATTACTTTATTAGAATCTGCCAAAAACGTGCAACTAATAAGTAATATAACTAATAAGGTAACTAGTTATCTAACTTGGTTACTCTTAAAATTGAGCAATCAGCAAAGTAACTAATCAGCAAAGTAACTAATAGTTACTTTTCTGAGTACTAAATCTTAAAAATAACCAAGATAGATTATGAATTACTTGATTAATTACATTCAGCAGCTGTCGACAAGTTGTCTGCAGCTGCTAATGAAGTAACTGTATAAAGTAACTGTAAAATATAACTGTAAAAAGTAACTAATGAAGTAACTTTTCAAAGTTACTTTGCCAACACCGCTGGATTCACACATCATTCCAACTCATTTAGTTAGGGAGAGTTAGGCTTTTTTTTTTTTTAAATCTATGAACAAATTTCTTACCAATAGTTTTTTTTTTTACCGTGTTTTTATAGGTGTCTAGTAACACCTCCCAATTTATCCACGGCCAAATCCTCGGGCAGTCACCTGAAGAACCAATCAAAGTTGGGATGCCCAGAGGGCTTCGGTAGAAATAGTGAAAATGTTTATTTTACCAATATTAGCTTTTGAGATGTCCATCTAGGGGTTTTTAGGGGGGCGGAATCTATCCCAGACATTAGTTTTGAGTAAAAATTAATCCAAGCCCATGAAAATCCATAAAATGTGATTTTATCAGTGGTGGGCACAGATAACCAAAAAATTAACTTCGATAACAGATAATCAGATAACTGAAAATTTATCTTTGATAAAGATAAACCGATGAACCACCCAAAAATGTATCGGAAGTTACAGATATCCGATAAATTCCAATATTGTCTTTTGCACATTTGCAACTACTAGCAGAACAACTTTAAGTTTTAATGCCACTATAGCTTCTAATATTAAAAGTAACAACAGACCCAAAGAATGAGTCCACACTTTTGCCTTTGAACATTCTGCCCCTGCTGGAAACTGTTGTTTACTACAGTGCTCCCAGCACAGAGACACCCTGAGAGCAGCCATGAAGTTAGCTCTTAATAAATTACAATGGTCCGTCAGGCGGAGGTCTTGAAAAATAAAGTCATGCTAACTTATGGTTTTGATTTATAAATAACATTAATACCGATAGAATAACTCCATTAATGTCAATTCTGTCATTTGTACAAAGTTAAAATATAACATATATCTTTTAATGTTAAATAATGCACTAATTCTGAGGTTTTGTAACAAACAGATCGCAAAGGATTCTGGGTAAAAGTGCCTCTGCTAAACACTGATTGGTTCAGTCATACATTATGTAAACCAACACGTTAATGTGACGTCTGACGTGTGTTGGTGTTTACAGATGTGCTTTTGTAAAATATTCCATTTTTTTTATTTGTAAGAACAGGCATTTTTACGGAGCCTTGGAAGTGTCATCACAAAATGTTTTGCATGTGGAGAGAATGTGCGCACGTTTTATGATGTTGTAAAACGTGCTTTACATTGTGCGAGATTATTTTTCATGCAGGAATTTTTTGGACCAAGTTTCAGGTTAATCGCGTGTCCTGCATCGTGTAGTGTTCATGGAGTAACAAGCTGCGTTCAACACCACCTCCTGATCGCCGATCGTATGGTCGAATGAAAATCAAACCTGTTTGATATTATTCTGGTTGGCAGTCTTGAGCTTATCCTCCTGCTGCAGAGCTACAAGGGTCCAACCTCTCGCACTGTGCATGTGCAAACACCGCAGAGCTGTCTTGTAATGTTTTTTGCTGTTGTTGTTGTTGTTTTGTTTTTAAACTTAATTTGTAAAAAAAAAAAAAAAAAGCCATTTGCAAAGCCAAAAAGTTGATTTGACAACCAGACGCTTAGTACTTAGGGTGAATGCTGCCATGAACACTACTGGCCAGTAGATGGCAGCAGAGGTCTGAAAAACTTGCCAAAATAATATTCCAGATAATCAGTGTCTGGTGTCTACTACATTTAAAATGCGTGGAATTTAACAAACGCAAATACAATAACGTCTATAAACCCAGAGAATATATTCACGAGAGTTTTAGGCACTAGAGTTTAATGCTGTTGTCCGTGGAGCCTGAACAGAGTGTCTGAAATGCATTTGTCCTGTCGTAACATACTGAGATTACATCATCCTACCCATAATGCACTGCGGGCACAGCATGTGCTCACAAAATCTTAAAAATTAGCACATTACTTTAAAACTAAAACATATATATGATGTTTTCACTTTATAAAACTTCAGGCATGACAGTAATTTTAAATAACTTGTCCAAAATTAGTTTTGTTAAAATTTGTACCATAAGTTAAAAATGTATGCCTCTGAATGACTTGGGTGATATTGCCAGCATATCAGTATGGTGTTAAAGAAAATGATGATTTTTTTTTTTTTTTTTAAATGACCAGTTCTTCTTTGTCAGCAGAGGGTAGAGTGGTTTCTTCTGAAACTAGCTCACTTCTGTTTGCAGAGAGTAGAAGAACTACGCGTCTCTTAACGAAACTTTCAATAGGTAGGTCTTAACTGACCCTAAATTTTATGAATGTTTGCTGCAGCTTGGTTTACTATGTTATCGGTCTAAAAGTTATCGGAAGACAATTCATCGGAAGATAATTAGTCCGATAATGGTTTTTATAGTTATCTAAAAAGATAATCCGATAATGAAAACATTATCTTCGATAATTATCTGTTATCGGATTATTGGAAGTGTGCCCACCACTGGATTTTATTGAACAGTTATGAAACAAAACTTCCTTAATCGGTTGAAAATTTAACAAATCTCATCCACCTCCCCTACATCTCCCTCACTACTGTTATCATCTGGCTGGTTGATGTTCTGGCAAGAGTTACTTGTTTTTTACAGCAGCACCTGGGGTTGTTACAGTCCCCTGCACAGTTGCAGCTGACAAACTTCAGCAGGTAGTCCAGTGCCATGGGATCTGTTGTAGGGACTGGTGCATAACATTGTTCTCCTTGTTTCCATCCATACTCAAGTGATCACATCCAGTGATGGACTTTGTAGCACTATCCAATCTCTGGTTTGCAGATATGCCTGCAGAGAGTGTTGTGCTGCAGTTCCTGTGGTCAGAGGCAGTTTCTCAGGCTTGATGCTCCCAGATGCGGCCCTCTTGCTGAATAGGTCAAATCTTAAATCTTCCAAATCTTCTGATGGATTTCCGCAGTAAATGAGCTTGAATAGTGTGCAGTCAGCTTCGATAGTGTCAATGAACACATCCATGGCCCGCTCCGCTTTGTCGGTCTTACAGATCTTGGTAAGCAAAGTTGGTTTGCTAAACCCAGAAATTGCTGATACTGTGTCACAGCTAGAGAAGCTATGGAAGAAGATCAGATATTTGCGGTATCTCTCTGGGAGGGCCTCCTGGATCTTTCCGACATCATAAGATGTGTCTTTAGCTGTTATGAGGAATACCGGATGGTTTGCACTATGATGGCCCAGCATAACCATGATGTCTATGTTCTCAGCCCCCGTCTCAACAGAGAACTCTGTTGCCTCCTTTAGTGCTGCACACAGAACAGATGTGTCTGCATCATCCGAGCATTGTTGTACACTGATCCTCCCTCGTTGGGAGGTCTCAGCAAGGAGCAGAATGAGCTGGGCCTTGTTGTGCTTGTTGTCAAGGAACCTTTCCCGTGGAACAACATTTGTTAGGTTTGGATGAATCTGAATGTCACAGCATGCTTTCATTGTATGTCTCAAGTAGTCATGGTCCTTGGTGGAGCTACTGTATACATCAAAGTCCACAGTGAGCCAGGGGCACTGGCTACCCATGGCCATCACAAACCGCAGGTAGCCTTCAGCAATGTCCTTCCAGTGTTAGCTGCCCATTTGACACTGTGAAGGAGCCAAGCACCATCAGCCACCGGGCTTGTGTGGTGAGTATGTGTGTGTGTGGGGGGGTGTCAATAGGCTCCACAAATGCCTTCAGAAACCTTGCTAAGGTTGCCTTGTCTGGCTTTTGCAATTTCTGTTTCTTGTCAAATGGAGACATTGGTGTTGGCATCAACTCAAAGTGCAAAGTTTCTTTGGTCTTGACTTCAAGTTCACTACTTATGATGAGGCAGTTGAAGACTTTGAGTAAATGGTAAATGGACTGCATTTATATAGCGCTTTTCCAGCTGCATCTGGTGCTCAAAGCACTTTCCAATTATGCCTTGCATTCACACTCACACACCGATGTCAGGATGCTGCCATGCAAGGGGCTTACTACACACTGGGAGCAACTTGGGGATTAAGGACCTTGCCCAAGGATCCTCTGATAGAGTCAATGATTAACTTCGCTCCATTGATTTTAGGAGCATATATCTGAGGCTTGCCACTGACTTGACATTGTACTTGGTTTCCATTGTATCCAGAACAGTTTTCCCATCCATCTTGGCCTATATGGCTCTGCCAACGTCCTCTGCCTGATCAGCATTGACTAAGTCCCCGAGAGTGCTGCTGAACCCCATGGAGAACCATGGTTTTCCTGTCCCGTATGGAATCAAAGGGGTTGACTTCCTCCAGCCATGGCATTAACAGCATCATTGTCATTCTCCATCAGGGATCTTGTGATATCTGTTTGGCTAGGTCCCCCACCTTTGTTCATTACTCCTCGAAGTTCCCGGTGAATGAACAACAAGTGGTTCAGAGTCTGAACCCAAGACCTATGAGCAGATTTGTTTCGGAACCGTCCTCTACTTAAACCACCTGAGGATTTGGCCTCACGCATGTAGTTTCTATTGTGATGTCAGTCCATGTACCTGACCACTCTTGGTTAGAAAACTGTACTACATGGTTACCATACACAGTGAACTTGGAAAGAGTTTCCTGGAACATGGGACAGTCCTGTCACTGCTGCATTAGTTGCACATATAGCCTTGCTCCGTTTACATACTGATGGTGGTCTATGCTGCTGCAAAGGTGTTGAGCATTCCAGTGATGCAGCTGAGGTGACCTGTGTGGTATGAGACACGCTCACTCCTAATAAAGACCTTGATGAGATCAAGTCTTCTGTAGAACCAGACCCAGAGTACAGGTGTCCTTCTTCCCTCGGTCAAAGTTTTCAACTTTTTCTCCTTCCTCTCCTTGAACACAATGGCTATCCTTGGAGTGTCCATGGTATCTGTTAGAGATAGATCTCAGAATAAGATAATAGCTGCTGATAACTTTTTAGTGAGCTTTGAGAGTTTTTGCATTTCAATCCCAGGACCACCACAGATGAAGCACCTATCCACTTTCATACTGTCCTAAAAGACAAGAAAGCTTGGTGAACAGTTTCATGCTTGCAGAATACTGTATGTCCATACAACCACATTAATAGATTATGCACATAAGTTATAAATTCATCATACAGAGATGATTTATAATGGTTTATATAGCTAATGTACAACATTTTACATTAGATTAAAGTTTACTAACTTAAGCTGGATTCTAGCTAGCAACATTCATTCTAGTCATCTAAACTGTAGAAAGCAAAAGGATTTACTTACCACGCCAGAAATAACTCTGTTGTTGTGTTTGATCAGTGGTTGGTGTCCCTCACTGACCGGGGCTCAATCCGCACAGACGTCTGCCTGCAATCCATAATTGTCCCGAGTTATCTGTATGTTTCCATCCTCTCTGTCTGCTAATAGGTGACAGAGTGGGAGTGGTGGAGGGGGCCTTAGGGAAGACTGTTATTAATTATTCTGTTTTCGTGATATTCAGATCTTGACAGTTCCGTCTGCACCAGTCTGAAAAAGGGACCAGCTCAGTCTGCAGCTGATCTCACGAGTTGGTGAAATCCATGATGACAGTGTCGTCAGTGTACTTAGTGCTTTAATGTCTGGGTTTGTGCTCCTGCAGTTGTCGGTGTAAATCAATCAATCAATCAACTTTTTTCTTATATAGCGCCAAATCACAACAAACAGTTGCCCCAACGCGCTCCATATTGTAAGGCAAGGCCATACAATAATTATGAAAAACCCCAACAGTCAAAACGACCCCCTATGAGCAAGCACTTGGCCACAGTGGGAAGGAAAAACTCCCTTTTAACAGGAAGAAACCTCCAGCAGAACCAGGCTCAGGGAGGGGCAGTCTTCTGCTGAGAGTGGTTGGGGCTGAGGGAAAAAACCAGGAAAAAGACATGCTGTGGAGGGGAGCAGAGATCGATCACTAATGATTAAATGCAGAGTGATGCATACAGAGCAAAAAGAGAAAGAAACAGTGCATCATGGGAACCCCCCCACAATCTACGTCTAAAGCAGCATAACCAAGGGATGGTCCAGGGTCACCCGATCCAGCCCTAACTATAAGCCTTAGCGAAAAGGAAAGTTTTAAGCCTAATCTTAAAAGTAGAGAGGGTGTCTGTCTCCCTGATCTGAATTGGGAGCTGGTTCCACAGGAGAGGAGCCTGAAAGCTGAAGGCTCTGCCTCCCATTCTACTCTTACAAACCCTAGGAACTACAAGTAAGCCTGCAGTCTGAGAGCGAAGCGCTCTAATGGGGTAATATGGTACTACGAGGTCCCTAAGATAAGATGGGACCTGATTATTCAAAACCTTATAAGTAAGAAGAAGAATTTTAAATTCTATTCTAGAATTAACAGGAAGCCAATGAAGAGAGGCCAATATGGGTGAGATATGCTCTCTCCTGCTAGTCCCCGTCAGTACTCTAGCTGCAGCATTCTGAACCAACTGAAGGCTTTTTAGGGAACTTTTAGGACAACCTGATAATAATGAATTACAATAGTCCAGCCTAGAGGAAATAAATGCATGAATTAGTTTTTCAGCATCACTCTGAGACAAGACCTTTCTGATTTTAGAGATATTGCGTAAATGCAAAAAGGCAGTCCTACATATTTGTTTAATATGCGCTTTGAATGACATATCCTGATCAAAAATGACTCCAAGATTTCTCACAGTATTACTAGAGATCAGGGAAATGCCATCCAGAGTAACGATCTGGTTAGACACCATGCTTCTAAGATTTGTGGGGCCAAGTACAATAACTTCAGTTTTATCTGAGTTTAAAAGCAGGAAATTAGAGGTCATCCATGTCTTATGTCTGTAAGACAATCCTGCAGTTTAGCTAATTGGTGTGTATCCTCTGGCTTCATGGATAGATAAAGCTGGGTATCATCTGCGTAACAATGAAAATTTAAGCAATACCGTCTAATAATACTGCCTAAGGGAAGCATGTATAAAGTGAATAAAATTGGTCCTAGCACAGAACCTTGTGGAACTCCATAATTAACTTTAGTCTGTGAAGAAGATTCCCCATTTACATGAACAAACTGTAATCTATTAGATAAATATGATTCAAACCACCGCAGCGCAGTGCCTTTAATACCTATGACATGCTCTAATCTCTGTAATAAAATTTTATGGTCAACAGTATCAAAAGCAGCACTGAGGTCCAACAGAACAAGCACAGAGATAAGTCCACTGTCCGAAGCCATAAGAACATCATTTGTAACCTTCACTAATGCTGTTTCTGTACTATGATGAATTCTAAAACCTGACTGAAACTCTTCAAATAGACCATTCCTCTGCAGGTGATCAGTTAGCTGTTTTACAACTACCCTCTCAAGAATCTTTGAGAGAAAAGGAAGGTTGGAGATTGGCCTATAATTAGCTAAGATAGCTGGGTCAAGTGATGGCTTTTTAAGCAATGGTTTAATTACTGCCACCTTAAAGGCCTGTGGAGATGACAGTACAGGTGGGCGGATCGATCCTAATATCGATAATATTGACCCAACGCTGGTATTGATATTGAATGATCCTCGTGTAAAACGATCGATACTCAAGCTTTTTTTCTCTCCCACACGCACTGACTGCTGCGCACGCAGATTCAACAAAGTCTACTCTCTGTCTGTAAGAGCAGCGCTGCACTGTGTCACACAACCACAGAGCAGCGCACTCTTGTATTGTGGTTTGTCAGCCCTCTACCTCAGGAGGTTTTGTTTTAAGTTGTGTTGAGTGATATTTTTTAAACAAAAATGTTGATTGTGATAATAAAGTGTTTTGTTGTCACATACAATGTTTGGCGAAATTCTATCCTAGGCCTTTTGGATCTATGAAGCTTAAATATGAAAAAGTATCGGTATCAGTATCAATATCGGTGATACTGGGCCTGTATTTATTTGGTATCAGATCAATACCAAAATTCCCAGTATCGCCCACCTCTAGATGACAGAGCCCTGTGGAGCAGCTATCGAGGTCATTCTGGATGAGCTGAGGTGACCGTTGACTCTCACTTTCTGGTGTCTGCCTGTCAGAAAGAAGAGAACCCAGAGAATGAGGTGGGGAGACGTTTTGTTCCATCAGATGGGTTAAAAGCACCAGTCCACAAACACCAGTCGTAAAAATGACGGGTCTGAAGGTGAGTGTGTGCTCCGTGTAGCAGCCTCAGTGTGGCTTCCCCCCTCCCTGTGATGTTTGCACACAGACTGAAGTGAACTGGCGTGCTGACTGACCTCTGCCTGCAGTCGGGTGAGAATTAGCCTCTCAAAGCCTTTCAGGACCAGCGATGTTGAGGCCTCAGGTCCATAGTCACGGTCACAGATGGGGCTAGTCTTTTTAGGCACAGGGCACATGATGGGGGATTTCCAGACTGAAGAGACGGAGTGTTCAGCCAGGGAGCGGTTAAACAGATGGCAGGAGACGCCGGCGAGCTGGCTGCTGCAGGCCTTCAGCCACAGATCTGTTCTGGTCCTGACGCCTTATCGGGTCTCATCCCTCTCAGCACCACCTCAGCCTCTGCCTGCTGCAGCTCCTGGTTGATATGGCCAGGGTTTGTTGCGTGTAGTTGGATTAGTCAAACCTGCATTAGATCTGGTTGAGGTTCTCTGCCATGTTGACATGTCTTCTGGCCCGGTGGTGGGTGGAGCTGAGTTGTTGGAGACGTCAGCTAGAGTTTTGACCCCTTGCCATGTGTCCCTTGGTTCACCCTCTGGGAAGAGCTTCTCAACTCTCTCCTTGTATTCCTTCTTCACTGCTCTTATTGGTTAATTAAATTTATTTTGAATGAGTTGGGCTAAATTTTATTTCCAGAGGAAAATGCAAATTTTCTTTTCATTCAAAGTTGATTTCAGTGCTTTTATTGTCCAAGGTTTACTGTTAGAGAATACCTCAACAGTCTTAGTGGGGACATCCATCTCATCACAGAAAGTGATGTAACTGGTGACCACGTCAGTAGGCCTTCTCCATGTTTCCCCGTGTTACCACTTCCACTTCAGTGCGCTCGAAGTCGGCTTGAAGAGTCTCAGTTGCAGCAGCGTCCCACGTTTTCACCTGCTTCAGGGGAGGTTTTTTACATGACTTGCATGCGTTCTTTACATTACAATAACAGAACTCGAGTGTTTCATTGCCTCTTATAGATGCAGGAAACATACTGTTGGTTAGTCTGAAGAATTTCACTTAACCTGCAGGCCTTAAACTCTCCAAGGATGAGAACAGGTGGGTCAGGTGATGCACATTCAATTTTATGGACACACGCGGCTACAGCCTCAGACACGTGTGACGCTGCCACAGGGAAGGACGCAAACAAGCAATAAAACCAGCTGACTGAACTCACGGGGTAAATATTTGGGTCTAAAATACGACAATACGACAATCATCTCCAAATCAGGAGCACAGCAAGTGTCCCTCACAACAACCAGCAACATATACTGTGTGTGTGTGTGTGTGTATATATATATATATATATATATATATATGTACATACAGTGAGGAAAATAAGTATTTGAACACCCTGCGATTTTGCAAGTTCTCCCACTTAAAAATCATGGAGGGGTCTGAAATTTTCATCTTAGGTGTATGTCCACTGTGAGAGACATAATCTAAAACAAAAAATAAAATCCGGAAATCACAATGTATGATTTTTTAATAATTTATTTGTATGTTACTGCTGCAAATAAGTTTTTGAACACCTGTGAAAATCAATGTTAATATTTGGTACAGTAGCCTGTTTGCAATTACAGAGGTCAAACATTTCCTGTAGTTTTTCACCAGGTTTTCACACACTGCAGCAGGGATTTTGGTCCACTCCTCCATACAGATCTTCTCCAAATCTTTGAGGTTTGGAGTTTCAGCTCCCTCCAAAGATTTTTCTATTGAGTTCAGGTCTGAAAGACTGGCCAGGCCACTCCAGAACCTTGAAATGCTTCTCACGGAGCCCCTCTTTAGTTGCCCTGGCTGTGTGTTTGGGGTCATTGTCATTGCTGCCCTACAGGATTTTAAACCATGACAGCATCATGTGTTACTAATGTAATCTTTGTGACTGTGGTCCCAGCTCTCTTCAGGTCACTGACCAGGTCCTCCCTTGTAGTTCTGGGCTTTCTCAAAATCATTCTTACCCCACAAGCTGAGCTCTTGCATGGAGCCCCATACCGAGGGAGATTGACAGTCATCTTGTATTTCTTCCATTTTCTAAGAATTGCGCCAGCAGTTGTCTTCTCACCAAGCTGCTTGCCTGTTGTCCTGTAGTCCATCCCAGCACAAGGCTGGGATGGACTACAGGTGTCTTTTATACAGGTAACAAGTTCAAACAGGTGCAATAATGCAGGTAAAGAGTTCTTAAAAGAAGAATTAACAGGTCTGTGAGAGACAGAATTCTTGCTGGTTGGTAGGTGATCAAATACTTATTTCATGCAATAAAATGCAAATTCATTATTTCAAAATCATACAGTGTGATTTTCTGATTTTTTTTTTAGATTGTCTCACAGTTAAGTTGAAGTGTACCTACGATAAAAATTACAGACCTCTCCATTCTTTGTAGGTGGGAGAACTTGCAAAATCAACAGTGGATCAAATGCTTATTTGCCTCACTGTATATATACAGTTGTATGTAAATGTTTGGGCACCCCTGATGACTTCCATGATTTTCCTTGGTTGTGTGGATCAGCAGTTTCAGTTAGATATATCATATAGCAGACAAACAGTGATATTTGAGAAGTGAATTGAAGTTTATAGGATTTACAGAAACTGTGCAATAATTCTTTAAACAAAATTAGGCAGGTGCATAAATTTGGGCACCCCAGCAGAAAAAAAATACATCAATATTTAGTAGATCCTCCTTTTGCAGAAATAACAGCCTCTAAACACATCCTATAGCTTCCAATGAGAGTCTGTATTCTGGTTGAAGGTATTTTGGACCATTCAAAGCATCTCAGGTTTGTTGGTCTCCGAGCATGGACAGCCCGCTTAAAATCACACCACAGATTTTCAATAATATTCAGGTCTGTGGACTCAGATGTTCATTCCACAATGTTGTACTTCTTCCTCTGCATGAATGCCTTAGTAGATTTTGAGCAGTGTTTAGGGACGCTGTTTTGTTGAAAGATCCAGCCCGGGACAACTTCAACTTTGTCACCGATTCAATGAACGTTGTTCTCAAGAATCTGCTATTAACTGGAATCCATGTGACCCTCAACTTTAACAAGATTCCCAGTACCTGCACTGGCCACACAGCCCCACAGCATGATGGAACCACCTCCAAATTTTACTGTAGGTAGCAAGTGTTTTTCTTGGAATGCTGTGTTCTTTTTCTGCCATGCATACCACCCCTTATGTCCAAATAACTCAATTTTAGTTTCATCAGTCCACAGCATCTTCTTCCAAAATCAAGATGGCTTGTCCAAATGTGCTTTAGCATACCTCAAGCGACTCTGTTTGTGGTGTGTATGCAGAACATGCTTCCTCTGCAGTACAGCATCATACAGCATCTTTTTGTGCAAAGTGCGCTGTATAGTTGAAGGATACACACAGGCACTATCTGCAGCAAGATCATGTTGTAGGTCTTTGGAGCAGGTCTGTGAGTTGATTATGACTCTTCCCACCCGGAAACCAAACGTTCTTTGAATGTTTGCATGAGAATGTTTGCAAATGTGGCATGAACACTGCATGAACATCATATGAACAAAGAATGAGGACAGGTGTTTGCATGCTAACATTCAATGAACATTATACAAACATTCACAAACATTATATTAACAGTTGCAGAACATTAAATGAACATTTGTAGAATGTTCAAATGCAAACACTACCTGTCCTTATTCTTTGATATGTTCGTGCAATGTTCTTGCTCAATTACCTACAATTTTTGATTGTTCCTATTGAGAACTAAAAAAAAAATAAGTAAAACAAACTTTATAAATGTTTTAAAATTCAATAGGTTTTATTCCAATAGTGACTTGCAATGTGGAATTCACATATAAAATCAATAATGGAGAAACTTTTGAAATCACTTAATTGATAACAGAGGAATTCATCTTTACAGAATTAAACATCATTGCTCAAAAAGCACATAAAATGAAAAATTTTCATGTTACAAAACATTTCTTAAGGGGTAAACCACAAACGCTCCTCCAAAAAAATGTTCAGACATAAGAATAAATCTTCTTGAATTAATAATGAAACCTAAAAAAAAAAAAAAAAATAATAATAATAATAAATAATAATAAAAATAATAATAATCCAGAGAATATGAATGATAACACAAAAACTTTTTTTCGCTCATGGTTCATGGTTGGGTGAAGCCATTTACCGGCAAACAACAGTGTTTACTCTTTTCAAATCATAATGACAACACAAACTACCCAAATGAACCTGATCAAACGTTTACATACCCCTCCTCTTAATACCATGTAGTGCCTGTCTTCTGTGGTTTTTGTGGATGATTGTGAAGCTGCCACTGAATGTTTTGGATTTTATTTACATCAATTATGAAAAAATACAAACAATATGGCACTCTATGGTAAATCTGCATGGACAGTTCTGAAAAACTGAGTGACTGTGCAAGAAGAAGAAGAGTGAGGAAAGCCACCAAGACACCCAGACAACCCAGAAGTTGTTATAGGCTTACGTGGCTGTGATTGGAGAAATTATGCACAGTGCAAGCTTTGCATTTTGTATCACCAGTTATCCAGCTTCATGATGAAGTGGTATAGAGGAGGATTTTCTTAAAAAGAAGACCTGAAACTTTAGCTACAAATTGCCAGAAGGTACCTCTGAGATGCCTGGATTTGATCTGTTTTGGTGAAAGAAAATCCTTCTGTGCTCTACTCCATTATGAAGCTAAGATTAGTAATGCAAAATGCAAAGCTTGCACTGTGCACAATTTTTCCAATCACAGCCACATAAGCCTATAACTTCTCCTGAGTTGTCTGGGTGTCTTGGTGGCTTTTCCTTGTAAATCACTGCAGAGGTGTTATCAGGTTGTGAAAACAGTGTTTTCAGTTTTCAAAGTGTTTTTCAGTAGCTTTTACATAATATATGATGGACATGTTAGATTTACACAGAAATGAAGCTGTTTTGGAGCAGATTCAGCCATGTTGGATTCACAGCCAAAGAGAGACCAGACGTCACAGTGCCTCTCTACTGTGACTGGCTGTCACCCCCCCCCCCAAAAAAAAACATTTGCAAGATTGTTAGTTTTCAAACCTGTCATCTGGGTCAGGAAAAAGTTCAGGATGGTCCCGTCTATACTTCTTTGATTCTGCTTGGATAGGACATCTTCAGATTATGGCACAATTGTTGAAATGATGGTGGTACTGTCCATTGATGTGATATTTATTGCAGCCGCCATGACAACTCTGTAAATTTGTGGCATGTCCCTGGCAAGGCTGCCTTTGACGGTTCCTGACTTGTCCTGGCTGCCAAAGATGAACAGGAGCTGTAGCGTACAAGCAGCCCCTGACAGTGATTGTTACTGTATCCTTCCCTTATTCCATTCCAGGGGTGTATGCAGTTAAGGTATTGATTAGGGCATTCCTCTGGTGCCTGGTTCCCTTGTCCTCACCATCAAGTCTGTACTGCACTCTTGAGCTGCAAGTTGAAAATTTCCTTTGTTAGTCATAAGCAATTATATATATTTTCCTGTTCAGATACTGTATAATTACTTACTGTATAATTTGAGCTACATGGTCATAACTGGTATTCAACTCAACACCTTATTGGACAGGCCCTATATTTTTAACAAGCTGTTTATATTGCTTCCAGAATTTTCTCAATTTAGTTATCAATTAGGTATACCACACAGGTGAAAGCAGATCAGACAAATGATTAATCCTCTGTACCCACTGTTATTTGTGTAAAGGGCGTTTCACACCACATGCTTTGGAAGCATCAGAGGCGCCACAAATCGGTCTAAAAAGCATTATTGTCAATGAAACACGTTGCTTTTTAGAGGCGTCTGAAGCGCCACGTCAAAAGCCGAGCTAAACCAACACTTCTGCCAGGAGTGTGCACATTCCTGCTTGTCAACAGGCTGACGTGGTCAACTTTGTCATTCAGCTGTTTGATACTGTGAATGATGTCATTCTGCTTCTCCTGGAACACAAAATGTATATATATCCATATGTTACAACCTTAATACAGAACTTCTCACTTTACATTAAATCCTAATGCTTCACAAATGATTAAACCAATGCTGCTGACCTTTCATCATGAGCACAGACAAATCTGTGAATGAACTGAGAGATGAAAGTAAGTAGGTAAGTCCTTTCGGCTGCTCCCTTGTTTGCACTCGGGGTCGCCACAGCAAATCTGAGGTGGATCTGCATGTTGAATTGGCACAGGTTTTATGCCAGATGCCCTTCCTGATACAACTCCACATTACATGGAGAAATGTGGCAGGGGTGGGATTTGAACCCGGAACCGTCTGCACTCAAACCAAGCACATTAACCACTCGGCCACCACTCTGAGTGATGAAAGTGAGCCATGGAGGAAAAAAAAAAAACTTGAAAGATCTTGGCAAGGCCCTGGTGGGGTCTGGTGGTTGTCCCCCAGAAAAATGTGAAATCTCAAATGCATAGAGCTCAATCAGAGCTGTGACTCGCCCGGTCTGAGAGCCCCTCACACCGGGTAGAGAGACAGCAGCTGGCTAGCGGGTCAATAGTCCCTCCCCACGTAGAGCAGAAAAATACACAAACACACTGCCTCGCTTTAAATGCACAATAAGTCTATTTCAGATGATCAGCGTGGACCATCTTTCTCTTAACCCTTTACCTACTGAGGCTATAAATGGACGATTGGTTATAATTTTTTATTATAGCAATAAAACTAAGAAATAATGTTCTATGTTTGTGTGCTTTGGTACCCTTTTCCCAAGAGAACCTGAATTTCAATTATATTACACCTGATTAACTATTTCTACACATTATTTGTAAGTTTTAACATTTAAAATGAGAAAAACCACAAAAACGAACTTGATTTTTTTTTTTTCAGTTTTTTAGTGAAAAAATGATTATGTAAAGGAAGTTTGGATTCATATTTTTAACAGGAAGTTGTAAGTGTTTACAATCAAAATAATTTTGTGTGTCTAGAACTCAGAAACAGTGCAGAAACAGTGCAAAAGTAAACATTTTACAAGGCGAAAATATGCAAAAAGTTACCAATTTTAAAGTGCATAACCAAACAATATGAATAACAACAAACAAAGTGCAAAACTATATATAAATATATCAATTATTATCTGTATTATTAAAATGTGCAATAAATCACTCATTTGATCACTCATTTTGTGCAAAATTATACAATATGAATAAAACAAAGTGTCAAACTATATACAAATATATAACCAAGAATCAAAATTAGATCTAAACTACATCGGTCCATTGTCAGTGTGGTACTGTTTGTAACAGTTTCTGTCTGGCTGAAGACAGAGACCAATTTTACAAAGTTTGCACATCCAGCAGGTTGACCTCTTGCAAACCTTGCAAGAACCCTGCCTTTTCCTCAAGAATGACTACATTTATGTTTGCTGTCTGTCTCTGTACTTTTGTCACTTTTACGCTCTTTTGCATACTTTTCCCTCGTTTCAAAAGTCACCGAATGCACTTTACCGTAATATATGCAACATATACCATACTGTTGGAAAGCACGGGTTCTTGGCTTGCTGTCAGTGTTGAAATTTTTCAGACTGAGGGCTTACATGAGAACTTACGGTAATGAGAATCAGCAGCGCACAAGTGTGAAACTTCAGTGTTTTTCCTCTGCGTGATGTCACAGGCTTACGTTTACCGCAATACACCATATATCATTGGAAAGCCCTTGGTGTTAGCTTAACAATGCACTTTGAATCATTCGGATTGGACAAACTATGGCGGAGTTACGCAAAAAAAAAAATACGCATATGGAAAATATGGCGTGGGCGCCATCGCCGTAGATAAAGGGTTAAAAGGCTTTATTTTACTCTATGTGTCACATTGGAAAGCAGTAGCTATCGTTGCTAATTTGATTAGCTGTTATGCTCGCCTTTTTCTTTTTTTCTGTGGACGTTGCAGCGCCACACACAGGCCTGGCATATGTACTACAACGTTAAACAAAGCTTCGAGGCACAGAATTTGCCTCGAACATTTTTTGTAATCGAATTATTCGAGTTACTCGACTCATCGTTTCAGCCCTAATTCTGGTGCTTTCTCAGGTCCATTTACCCACCAAAAGAATCTGAAAAAAAATGTTTGTTTGGACAGATCACTTTTCCCACACCAGATAAGGTGGTAAACCTCAGTAGTATAGCATAGAAGTCCTTCTGTTTCAAGTGTATGGTACCACAGTATGCACACACTATCAATCAAACAATTTTTTTATATAGCGCCAAATCACAACAAACAGTTGCCCCAAGGCGCTTTATATTGTAAGGCAAGGCCATAGAATAATTATGTAAAACCCCAACGGTCAAAATGACCCCCTTTCATTTTTTTAATGAAAGACGTGCGGACGGATTGCAGCATCGGCTCGCAGCCGCCGCGACGCTCCGCCACAGGAAAAACACCTCCGTTGGAAGCCTTAAGGACAAGTTGGAACATGTCCAGCTGTTAAACAATTTCTCATATACTCACTCCACTGAAAGCCATCAAAAGCCGCCTGGATTTTACAAATGGTTATCAACATGGAGGTGTTTTTCCTGCGCCGGCTGCGTCCCGACGCGCGGACCCATCCGCACGTCTTTCATTAAAAAAATCTCCTTTAACAGTGGAATATCTGGATAAAATGCTGAAACCGACTTCTTCTGAAACTTCTCTGTTCTCTCACGACGTCCTGGATCAATAGAGCCTGAAATGTGGAGGTTTCCAGCTTGAAATAGGCTGACAATGGCGCCTGAGAGCGCTGCGCGACGTCTCGCACCGTGGGAAGTCCTTAAAGCGACAGTATCACCTCAAAATCTCTCATCAGCCGTTAAAATTTTCACCGAAAACCAGCTTAATTTTTCGAACCGTGTCCACTTCGATGTGTCTCACAGGTTTAGAAAAATTTTGATCAAACAAAGCGCCAGTCTCTCAGCAACTTCTCAGACAAAGGAATTCCGACGAGGGGCTGGACGACTCCTCCCACAAGGAGTGCTCACAGGCGAATGACGTCACCGACAGGCGTGGAAAAACTCACGCATGCACACGAGGGTTCAAGCATGTCTGAGGTAAAAACATATGAATGAAATCCATATAGTTTTTGAAAAAAATAAAAAGGACCTATACTTTATTGACAGCCCTCATATACAACTTCATTACTGGCAGACTTTACTGTATTTTCAAATTATATCCCAAATAGAACAGAATATTTCTTGCCAGAAATTTTGAATATTTTGCTTGCTGAATGTGAATTTTTAGAATCTTCTGGCATAAGACACTGAACAATCTTATTTAACCATTATAGTACAAACCTCTGGATAAGGATCAGGCTGATGTGAATCAACTGCAGGCACGCGCTCAACCGACTGGTCAGATGGAGGATTCAGTGATTTAACAACTCTTAAGGCAGCAGGCATGGTTGCTGTTGGGGAGACAAATAATAATCCAAAAATATTAAATTTATCTTTATAAAGTCTCTTTCTGGGCACTGACATTACTTAAACTTTAATAGCATCAACACCTAATAAAAGACAGAGTATATATTTTAGTCATGGTCATAAAAAGTTATGTATATTTAAATTTAGCATTTATTTAAGCAAATTAGTCCCTTTGAGATCGAGACCTCTTTTATAAGTGACCTGGACAGTTATAAAGTTTCCAATTCACCCAACCTGCATGTCCTTGGAAGTGAGACACACCTTATTGACACCTTTAGGATTCTGGCTTAATATCAGAATAAATTAAAACATGGACAAAATATGAATTAGGCCTGTGCCTCTCTGTGGCTAACGTTAGCTCCGTGCTAGTCAAAAATGTGCTGGTTTGGTTTCCATTAGTCCATGTCTGGCATAATCAAGCTTCAAGCAAGTTCTGTCTTTTCTGTCTAAAATGGGTTTGTGCTCACATCAGATTCCATTACCTCGTGATGACTGTAGGAAGGCCTCGCCATTTGAAGCTAGCTGCTAACTCGTGGTTGTGTTGGTTTTCTGTGATCCATAAAATACATAATACATAAACTTTTATTTGCCAAAAGTGAACAGAGCATGCGGCACTGTTAGTTAGCTAAGTCTTCTTCTTCTTCTTCTTCTTCGTTAAACAGCGGGTTTTAACCCAACTCGGTGCACCACTGCCACCAACTGTTTGGTGGAGAACACTGCAAGTTTTTTTTTTGTTTTTTGTTTTATTTATTACCAGAATGAGAATGTTGCATTTTACATACAGAAATGATTGTATCCAGGTGTTATATTGTGTACAATGTACATGTTTTACCCTGGATAATTATAATATCACGCCTCACTGCAAACATGAATTGAGCAGCTGAAATTAAAGGAATCAGAAAGGAAGAAATATGTTATTATGGTAACAATTCCGACCAAACACTGTTCGACTGTGACATGAAGTCATCCTCAAATGAGGCCTGAGCAAAACAGTAAACCCTGGACAAATGTTCATTCTGAAAATGTGAAATTGAGTTGATGTTCTACTGTAACATGTGTGACTATTCATCTCATGTTCAGCATGTTTGTTTAAAAACATGTCTGATAATGTTTGAACTGCAAGTTGTGAAGTGACCAGTAAAAAATATTATTTGTCTGTGAGCTGTTTTATTTAAATGTCAATGTTTCCTGCTCATGCATGTTGAAAACATTATTTTGTAAATCAATTTTTAATACCTTTAATTTATTTTTCCTTATTTCCAAAAATGTTAAAGATATTATGCTTTTAGAAAATTTGCCAAAATGTATGTAACTCAGGTCTGTGGGACGTCTGGATAATAATACACCATTGCAATCTGTTTCCATAAAAAACATATTTTTGGTAGCTGACAATCACAGTCTGTAGTGACGTAAAATTTTTTTTTTTTTTGCAAAAATTAATATTCCAATTAACAGAGTGCATGTTTATGCAAGTTGCCCCAAGACATGTTTCTGAGTTAGCTCTGTCAGTTTATCACAGTAATCTTGAAATTATATATTCAGTAGGCCTGAATAAATCATAAATCGACAAATTATTGGTTACCGTGAGTGTTTAAATCATTTCCTATTGTTCATTCTACCTGTGTTTGCACACATAATTTAAATGTAGTCCAACATTAACTTTCTGTAGGCAGTAAATGATATTTAATGTTTTCCTGTAATATGAAATTTTACAAAATTTTAGAATATATATACTTTTATTTTGAGGCAAGCTTTACACATACAACATGAACATTATGTGAATGTTCGCAAACACACTGAACATTAAGCATACATTCTATAAACATTTGATTGATTTTTGCAAATGTTTGCTTACATGTTTGTCTAATGTTTGCTTCCATGCAAACATTAGACAAACATCACAAACATTATATGAACATTCGCAAACTTGCTGAACAATAAATGAACATTCTATGAACGTTCAGTTGATGTTTGCAAATTTTTTCTTCCACGCAAACATTAGACAAACATCACGAACATTAAATGAACGTTTGCAAACTTGCTGAACAGTAAACAAACATTCTATGAACATTTGTTTGACGTTCACAAATGTTTGCTTCCGGGTGGGTTGTCACCATCCTTCACTTCAGCTCATCTGAGATTTTTCTTGGTCTGCCACTTCAGGCCTTAACTAGTACTGTGACTGCGGTATTCCATTTCCTCACTATGTTCCTCACAGTGGAAACTGGCAGCTGGAATCTCTGAGATAGCTTTTTGTATTCTTCCCCTAAACCATGATGTTGAACAATCTTTGTTTTCGGGTTATTTGAGAGTTGTTTACAGGCGGTTTTCAGCAAAACTATTATTTCACACTTTCTGAAAATACTAGAAACTTCATTTCACTTCTCAAATATGATTCTGATCCAGACATCCATCCATCCATCAATTTTCTTCTGCTTATCCTAGGTCGGGTCGCGGGGGCAGCAGCTCAAGCAAAGCCGCCCAGACCTCCCGATTCACACACACCTCCCCCAGCTCCTCCGGGGAAACCTCGAGCCGTTTCCAAGCCAGCTGAGAGAGGTAGTCTCGCCAGCGTGATCTGGGTCTTCCTCGGGGCCTCCTCCCGATAGTACGTGCCCGGAACACCTCTCCAGCGAGGCGTCCAGGGGGCAACCGGAAAATATGCCCGAGCCACCTCAGCTGGCTCCTTTCAATGTGGAGGAGCAGCGGCTCCCGAGTGACCGAGCTCTTCACCCTATCTCTAAGGGAGCGCCCAGCCACCCTGTGGAGGAAACTCATCTCGGCCGCTTGTACTCGCGATCTTGTTCTTTCGGTCATGAGCCAAATCTCATGACCATAGGTGAGGGTTGGAACATAGATCGACCGGTAAATTGAGAGCTTTGCCCCCCTGCTCAGCTCTCTCTTCACCACGACGGTCTGATACAGTGACCGCATCACTGCAGACGCTGCACCGATCCGTCTATCGATCTCACGCTCCATCCGTCCCCCACTCGTGAACAAGATCCCGAGATACTTAAACTCTTCCACCTGAGACAAGGACACCCCATCGACCTGAAGAGGGCAAGGCACCTTTTTCCAGTCGAGAACCGTGGCCTCGGATTTGGAGGTGCTGATTTTCATCCCGGACGCTTCACACTCGGCTGCAAACCACCCCAGTGCACGCTGAAGGTCTTGGTTTGACGAAGCCAACAGGACCACATCATCCGCAAACAGCAGAGATGAGATTCTGTGGTTCCCAAACTGGACCCCCTTTACACCCTGGCTGTGCCTAGTAATTCTGTCCATAAAGGTAATGAACAGAACTGGACAGAACTGATTTAATAAAGGAAAATCATGAAAATTATCAGGGGTGCCCAAACCTTTGCATACAACTGTGCATTATATATATATATATATACGAGGTCTAAGCAGAGTTGTAGTCTTACACACCTCTCTGCAGCTTCTCTCCCCCTGCCATCCCCTCATTACCCCATCCCCGTGAAGACGGTGTCTGCTCCCAGACCACCAATAACCAGCAAAAATCTATTAAGCATAAAATTCAAAAGAAAATATAATATAGCACCTTCAACTGCACCACAGACTAAAACAGTTAAATGTGGTCTATTAAACATTAGGTCTCTCTCTTCTAAGTCCCTGTTAGTAAATGATATAATAATTGATCAACATATTGATTTATTCTGCCTTACAGAAACCTGGTTACAGCAGGATGAATATGTTAGTTTAAATGAGTCAACACCCCCGAGTCACACTAACTGCCAGAACGCTCGTAGCACAGGCCAAGGCGGAGGATTAGCAGCAATCTTCCATTCCAGCTTATTAATTAATCAAAACCCAGACAGAGCTTTAATTCATTTGAAAGCTTGACTCTTAGTCTTGTCCATCCAAATTGGAAGTCCCAAAAACCAGTTTTATTTGTTGTTATCTATCGTCCACCTGGTTGTTACTGTGAGTTTCTCTGTGAATTTTCAGACCTTTTGTCTGACTTAGTGCTTAGCTCAGATAAGATAATTATAGTGGGCGATTTTAACATCCACACAGATGCTGAGAATGACAGCCTCAACACTGCATTTAATCTATTATTAGACTCTATTGGCTTTGCTCAAAATGTAAATGAGTCCACCCACCACTTTAATCATATCTTAGATCTTGTTCTGACTTATGGTATGGAAATTGAAGACTTAACAGTATTCCCTGAAAACTCCCTTCTGTCTGATCATTTCTTAATAACATTTACATTTACTCTGATGGACTACCCAGCAGTGGGGAATAAGTTTCATTACACTAGAAGTCTTTCAGAAAGCGCTGTAACTAGGTTTAAGGATATGATTGTTGTGAAAGTGTAGGAACACGGACCCACAACAGGGGGCGTAAATGAACGGGCAATGGATAAGCCAAACAGTAACAATTTAATGTTGTAAATTGTGCACAACAGAATACAGACAACAACCAGTTTGGAACTATAGTCAATTACACGTTGGGTGAGCCGGATCCCACACGGCCCTCACCGCCAACGGATCTGAAGAACACCGGAGCCGCCACGTCCTGGGTCACCGTCTCCAGCTGTCAGACCTGGTACTGCTGGTAGAGAACAGAAACAGCACAGTCGAGTGTGAGTACTCACACTCAGTAATCCCAAGGTCTGTGTTCTTTTGGGAGGGAGCACCTCCACCTCCAGTCACACACTCGTGCAGCTCCTGTCTAACCACTTATCTGGTTGGGGTGTGAAGCGAAGCCGTCGCTGATCACACCAAACGCCAATCCCTCAGATAAGGCACACCACAGGAAAACGGCTGCAAAGAAGTTCAGACTCTAAGTCAGAGTTAAGTGTAGCAGAGAAATTACCTCCAAGGTATCTGATTTCTCGGCGAGGAGGTGGAGTTGCAGTCCGGCCTTTATGGTGATGGTGATGAGTTGAATGAGTGACAGCTGGTGCCGATGATGAGTGACAGCTGTCACTCCCAGTGGCTCCGACGCCCTCTCGTGCTTGAAGCCCGCACTCCAAGCAGGGCGCCATCTGGTGGTGGTGGGCCAGCAGTACCTCCTCTTCAGCGGCCCACACAACGATTCCTTCTTTATGTTCTCTAATGCCATATACCAACACAGTGCAGAGTAGCTACCTAAACTCTGTAAGTGAGATAGAGTATCTCGTCAATAGTTTTACATCCTCATTGAAGACAACTTTGGATGCTGTAGCTCCTCTGAAAAAGAGAGCTTTAAATCAGAAGTGCCTGACTCCGTGGTATAACTCACAAACTCTCAGCTTAAAGCAGATAACCCGTAAGTTGGAGAGGAAATGGCATCTCACTAATTTAGAAGATCTTCACTTAGCCTGGAAAAAGAGTCTGTTGCTCTATAAAAAAGCCCTCCGTAAAGCTAGGACATCTTACTACTCATCACTAATTGAAGAAAATAAGAACAACCCCAGGTTTCTTTTCAGCACTGTAGCCAGGCTGACAAAGAGTCAGAGCTCTATTGAGCCGAGTATTCCTTTAACTTTAACAAGTAATGACTTCATGACTTTCTTTGCTAACAAAATTTTAACTATTAGAGAAAAAACTACTCATAACCATCCCAAAGACATATCGTTATCTTTGGCTGCTTTCAGTGATGCCGGTATTTGGTTAGACTCTTTCTCTCAGATTGGTCTGTCTGAGTTATTTTCATTAGTTACTTCATCCAAACCATCAACATGTCTATTAGACCCCATTCCTACCAGGCTGCTCAAGGAAGCCCTACCATTATTTAATGCTTCGATCTTGAATATGATCAATCTATCTTTATTAGTTGGCTATGTACCACAGGCTTTTAAGGTGACAGTAATTAAACCATTACTTAAAAAGCCATCACTTGACCCAGCTATCTTAGCTAATTATAGGCCAATCTCACACCTTCCTTTTCTCTCAAAAATTCTTGAAAGGGTAGTTGTAAAACAGCTAACTGATCATCTGCAGAGGAATGGTCTATTTGAAGAGTTTCAGTCAGGTTTTAGAATTCATCATAGTACAGAAACAGCATTAGTGAAGGTTACAAATGATCTTCTTATGGCCTCAGACAGTGGACTCATCTCTGTGCTTGTTCTGTTAGACCTCAGTGCTGCTTTTGATACTGTTGACCATAAAATTTTATTACAGAGATTAGAGCATGCCATAGGTATTAAAGGCACTGCGCTGCGGTGGTTTGAATCATATTTATCTAATAGATTACAATTTGTTCATGTAAATGGGGAATCCTCTTCACAGACTAAGGTTAATTATGGAGTTCCACAAGGTTCTGTGCTAGGACCATTTTATTCACTTTATACATGCTTCTCTTAGGCAGTATTATTAGACGGCTTTGCTTAAATTTTCATTGTACGCAGATGATACCCAGCTTTATCTATCCATGAAGCCAGAGGACACACACCAATTAGCTAAACTGCAGGATTGTCTTACAGACATAAAGACATGGATGACCTCTAATTTCCTGCTTTTAAACTCAGATAAAACTGAAGTTATTGTACTTGGCCCCACAAATCTTAGAAACATGGTGTCTAACCAGATCCTTACTCTGGATGGCATTACCCTGACCTCTAGTAATACTGTGAGAAATCTTGGAGTCATTTTTGATCAGGATATGTCATTCAAAGCGCATATTAAACAAATATGTAGTACTGCTTTTTTGCATTTACGCAATATCTCTAAAATTAGAAAGGTCTTGTCTCAGAGTGATGCTGAAAAACTAATTCATGCATTTATTTCCTCTAGGCTGGACTATTGTAATTCATTATTATCAGGTTGTCCTAAAAGTTCCCTGAAAAGCCTTCAGTTAATTCAAAATGCTGCAGCTAGAGTACTGACAGGGACTAGGAGAGAGTATATCTCACCCATATTGGCCTCTCTTCATTGGCTTCCTGTTAATTCTAGAATAGAATTTAAAATTCTTCTTCTTACTTATAAGGTTTTGAATAATCAGGTCCCATCTTATCTTAGGGACCTCATAGTACCATATCACCCCAATAGAGCGCTTCGCTCTCAGACTGCAGGCTTACTTGTAGTTCCTAGGGTTTGTAAGAGTAGAATGGGAGGCAGAGCCTTCAGCTTTCAGGCTCCTCTCCTGTGGAACCAGCTCCCAATTCGGATCAGGGAGACAGACATCCTCTCTACTTTTAAGATTAGGCTTAAAACTTTCCTTTTTGCTAAAGCTTATAGTTAGGGCTGGATCAGGTGACCCTGAACCATCCTTTAGTTATGCTGCTATAGACTTAGACTGCTGGGGGGTTCCCATGATGCACTGAGTGTTTCTTTCTCTTTTTGCTCTGTATGCACCACTCTGCATTTAATCATTAGTGATTGATCTCTGCTCCCCTCCACAGCATGTCTTTTTCCTGGTTCTCTCCCTCAGCCCCAACCAGTCCCAGCAGAAGACTGCCGCTCCCTGACCCTGGTTCTGCTGGAGGTTTCTTCCTTCCTGTTTCTTTCTTTCCTTCCCACTGTCGCCAAGTGCTTGCTCACAGGGGGTCGTTTTGACCATTGGGGTTTTTACGTAATTATTGTATGGCCTTGCCTTACAATATAAAGCGCCTTGGGGCAACTGTTTGTTGTGATTTGGCGCTATATAAATAAAATTGATTGATTGATTGATTGGTCTATTAGATAATAAACCAACCTTTTTTTTTTTTACTATATGGATTTGAATGACATGCGATTACACCAATCATGCTTGAACCCTCGTGTGCATGCGTGAGTTTTTTCACGCGTGTCGGTGACGTCATTTCCCTGTGGGCAGGCCTTGAGTGAGATGTGTCCCGCCCTCGTCGGCTGAATTCCTTTGTTTCACACGCTGCTCGAGATGGCGCGCGTTGCTTTATCAACATTTTTTCTGGACCTGTGAGGAATATCCGAGTGGACAGTATTCGAGAAATTAAGCTGGTTTTCGGTGAAAAGTTTAACAGCTGATGAGAGATTATGGGGTGTTTCTGTCACTGTAAGGACTTCCCACGGAGCAGGACATTGTGCAGCGCTTCCAGGCGCCGTCGTCGGCCTGTTTCGACCTGAAAACATCCTAATTTAAGGTTTAATTCACCCAGGATGTCGTGAGAGAACAGAGAAGATTCAGAAGAGGCCGGCATGAGGACTTTATGCGGACATTCCACTGTTTAAGGACATTTTGTAATGAAAGACATGAGCGCAAATTCGCCGAGTCGTTTCCGTGATGACTTGGCAAATCTGTGTGCGCCGCAACAGGAAAAACACCTCCGTGTTGAAAACCATTTGTAAAATTCAGGCGGCTTTTGATGGCTTTCAACAAGTGAGTAACTGAGAAATTGTTTAACAGCTTGGGCATGTTCCAACTTGCCCGTTAAGGTTTCCAATGGAGGTGTTTTTCCTATCGCGACCCCCCGCGGCCCGACATGTGACTCTGCCCGCACGTTCTTTCATTACAAAATGTCCGTTAACAATGGAATGTCCAAATAAACTCCTCATGCCGACTTCTTCTGAAAGTTCTCTGTTCTCTGACGACTTACTGGGTCAACAGAGCCTGAAATGTGGAAGTTTTCAACTTGAAACGGTGAGACGCTGCCGCCTCGAAGGGCAGATCGCCGTCAGGCGCCGTGGGCCGTCCTTACGGCGACACTACCAGACCAAAATCTCTCATCAGCCGTTAAAATTTTTACCGAAAACCAGCTGAGTTTATCGAATGGTGTCCACTGAGTTGTGCCTTACAGTTTTGAAAAAATTTTGATCAAACAAAGCAGCAGTCTGAGCCATTCCTAAACAATGAAAAAATCGACGAGAGGGTGGGCGACTCCTCACTCAAAGACTGCCCACAGGCGAATGACGTAACCGACAGGCGTGAAAAAACTCTTGCATGCCCACGAGGGTTCAAGCATGTCTGATGTCATCACACGTGATTCAAATCCATATGGTTTTTGAAAAAAATAATAAGGTCGGATACTTTTCTAATAGACCTCGTATATATATACGAGGTCTATTAGAAAAGTATCCTACCTTTTTATTTTTTAAAAAACTATATGGATTTGATTCATATGTTTTTACGTCAACCAAGCTTGAACCTTTGTGCGCATGCATGAGTTTTTCCACGCCTGTCGGTGATGTCATTCGCCTGTGAGCACGCCTTGTGGGAGGAGTGGTCCAGCCCCCTCGTCGGAATTCCTTTGTCTGAGAAGTTGCTGAGAGACTGGCGCTGTGCTTCATCAAAGTTTTTCCAAAACTGTGAGGCACATCCGAGTGGATACCATTCGACAAATTAAACTGGTTTTCGGTGAAAATTTTAACGGCTGATGAGAGATTTTGGATTGTTTCTATTGCTGTAAGGACTTCCCACGGAGTGGGACGTCGCGCAGCGCTCCGAAGCAACGTCGTCATCCTGTTTCAAGCTGAAAACCTCCAAATTTAAGCCTCTGTTGACCCAGGACATCGTGAGAGAACAGAGAACTTTCAGAAGAGGTCGGAATCTGTTATGTGTCGACGCGGATTGAGGAGCGAACCTGCGTCAGACAGGACCCAGCGCTAAAAATAACCAGAAAGCGGTTCCAAACAAAAACTATTTATTATACACCTGTGTTTAAAAGTGTAAAAACATAAAAAACAACGTCCCTCTGGTGGAGTGATCCGCGGCTCGCTCTCCAGCGCCCGCAAGGATTAAAGCCGGCGCTCCTGGACTTCCTACCACCGCCAAACACCCCCCAGGTGGACACGACAAACTGATTCTCTGTGAAGCAAAGAGACGGTGAGGTAAGTCAACAGATACAACTATATCTTCCAATAAACACACGCTGCCAGCAACACACTCAGGTCAGTGTCCTTTTTTTTACTTTATGCAAATGAGCAGCTTCTCACAACAAGTGGAGGATCACTTATCCTTCACGCCACAGCAGTGAGAAGCAAACACAAAACACCAAGTTACTATCAACAAGTACCTAACACTTAATTACCTTTCGTGTGTGCTGACAGCATGTGTCCCTCACCCCTCCCTGCTTCACAGGCTCGATGTGTCAAACCCAGCGCGGTCCTCATCGTCTCACAGAACGACGTCACAAGGTCGATTTCCCGGCAGTTCTGCTTGAATCACACATGACTTAAATGCAGAACGCCATCCAATTATCTGCTTCACTGCAAGTCGTCCAGGTTGCACGGAGCACCGATCACAGGTGCTTCCATGATGTTGATGAGGGTGAAGACTCTTACAGCCGCACCTTCTTCACAGACAAATCAGCCCTCATGCCACCTGGAGAGCAAGAAAAGAAAAGAACACCAAAACATCCAGCCACGCCCCCCCAACACACACAGTACCCCCCCATCAACGGGAGCCTCCCGGCGACCGAAACAGACAGCCCCGAGACACCCTCCCCTCCGGGGTCCACGTCAGGAAGCAGACGGCAAGACAGCACCGCAGCTGGAAGTCCGGCTGGAATCAACAAACAGCCCCAAAACAGTCCCCAGAACAGTCCACTCACACAAAAAAAAACATAAAACCCACCCAAAACCTCCCCAGGGGACCGTCCCATCAAACCCCGGGAGGAAAAGAAAAACTCCCAAACACAAAAACCCAACACAGCCCCACAACACAGTACAAACGCAGATGCATAAAAGAAAAATAACAAACAACCCCCCCAGAATGACCCGCAGAGCCCAACACCCCCCTCAGAAGGCCTTCATTGCCAGTTCCAGGAGGAACAGCCAAAACCGTGATCCCACAAAGGTCCCCAGGTATACATGGAGTGAAACGGTGCCCCCCAGGGGACCGTATCATCAACCCCAGGAGGCACCCTCCCCACAACCCCGGAACCCCAGATCCGGTCACACTTGGCCGGTCGGTCCCAAGCCAATTCCCCCCCCCCAGAGGACCGTCCCATCAACCCTGGAGGCGGAACCCGGAAGGAAACAAAATAAAACCAAAAACCAACCCCCGGAGGACAACCAAAAACAACCCCGGGGGGATATAAAACGACCATAAACCCCGTTGCCCTCCCCGGCACCCCGAAAGACCCCAGGTCCCTCCCAGAGCTCTTTGGCGGCTCTATTTTGGCGAACAGCTCAAAATATTAAGCCAGAGAAGGGAACAGGTAAAAACTAACCCAGCTCCAACCCCAAAGCGCAGCGGAGAACCGGAAATACGTCCGGCGCCCCAACTCGACCATACCCCAGCCACTCGGGAGGGGTGGAACCACCGAAATGGCAAACGGCAACAGATCGGCCCACCCCTCCGACTGAGGCATGTCTCCGCTGCACCACACCCCGGCAACACCCATGACAATCGGTCCAACGGCTCACCGAGGCTGGAGTGGAACCGGGCCTTAACCAAACCAAAAAGAACGCCTCTAACACCCCCCCCCCCTAGGTGGCAGAGGGTCTTCTGAGAATGCTCAGCGTGACCACCTGCACCACCCCACAACCACAAGACAAGCGGTCTAAGGGCAAGTGAGGGTGGGTTAGGAATGTAGAGAAATAAAAACAACAAAACAAAAACGACCCAACAACCCAAACAGAAAATACCTAAAAACACATACAAAATTGACAGGTAAGTGAGCCAGCGGGCTTCCAACCGCCTATCACTCCACCAGATACGCCCTACCTCCCCAAACAAGTATAACCCCTGATAAAGAAAAACAAAACATTTACGTGTGCTAAAATTTTTTTTTTTTTTTTTTTTTTTATGTGGGTTCTTTTGCCTGTCCAAGAACACTTGGAGTTACGTCACCGTTATTTCTCTTGACGCTTACGTGTCGGGGCAATACAGGAATCTCGACTCGTCCGCGCTGCATGGGCTCGTCAATAGGAGGAGCCGGAGGTCCCGTCGGAGGAGCCTCAGTGGGGCAAAGAAGAGGCGGCCCAGCTTTGTGTCGGGGAAAGCCCCGAGACAAAAAAAACCGCTCTGATGGGCGTCCTCTCTCGCGTCCACGCTCCTTCATCCAATCATCTAGATGAATCACCAACGATATTAGTTCGTCTAAATCGTTGGCTCATCACGGACCGCCAGCTCGTCTTTTAATGACTCATTTAACCCGTCCTACAAACACGCCCCGTAATGCTGCGGCATTCCAACCTGATTGAGCAGAAAAAATCCGGAAGTCCACGGAATACTCCCGCCGCACTCCGCCTCCCCTGCCTGAGAGTCAGCAACCGTTGAGCAACGGTATTCGTTTCCAACCGAATGGTCAAAAACCAGTCGGAACTCCCGGGAGAAATCCTTAAAGGACCCTAACAATGGCGAGTTGTTACTCCACAACGCTGTGACCCAAGCTAAGGCGTCACCATCGGAGCAAATTTGTCACATACGAAACACGACTTCCATCAGAAGAGAAGGAAGCCGGTCGCTGAGCAAAAACCAGAGAACATTGCATCAGAAATGAAGCACAAGCTTCGACGTCTCCCGCATAGGGCTCCGGATGACAAATGATCGTTCAAACACCGAATCTTTGGGTGACGGAGTTATCTGCCTTGGTATCGATGATGCCGCAGCTGGCGCTGCAGAAGCGGAACGGCTTGAGCTGCAGCTCCGTAAACACGGGGCGTCCTGTTTGTTTAATTGATTTGCGAGGTGCTGTAATTGCTCCCATATTTTCTCCAAGTGTTCTTGAATCTTTTCGGCAAAAGGAACCGCCTCTGCCGCTGGGGTCCATTATGGAATGGCCGGGAAATTCTGTTATGTGTCGACAGCGGATTGAGGAGCGAACCTGCGTCAGACAGGAACCCAGCGCTAAAATAACCAGAAAAGCGGTTCAAACAAAACTATTTATTATACACCTGTGTTTAAAAGTGTAAAAACATAAAAAACAACGTCCCTCTGGTGGAGTGATCCGCGGCTCGCTCTCCAGCGCCCGCAAGGATTAAAGCCGGTGCTCCTGGACTTCCTACCACCGCCAAACAACCCCCCAGGGTGGACACGACAAATTGATTCTCTGTGAAGCAAAGAGACGGTGAGGTAAGTCAACAGATACAACTATATCTTCCAATAAACACACGCTGCCAGCAACACACTCAGTTCAGTGTCCTTTTGTTTACTTTATGCAATGAGCACGCTTCTCACAACACGTGGAGGATCACTTATCCTTCACGCCACAGCATGAGAAGCAACTGCGCAATTCTCTTTACAATTCCAGTATACTGTTTAACAAAACACCAAGTTACTATCAACAAGTACTAAACACTTAATACCTTTCGTGTGTGCTGACGCATGTGTCCTCACCCCTCCCTGCTTCACGGGCTCGATGTGTCAAACCCAGGCGCGTCCTGCAGCGTCTCACAAACGAACGTCACAAGGGTCGATTCCCGGCAGTTCTGCTTGAATCACACATGACTTAATGCAGAACGCCATCCAATTAATCTGCTTCAGCTGCAGTCGTCCAGGTTGCACGTGAGCACCGATCACAGGTGCTTTCCATGATAGTTGATGAGGGTGAAGACTTCACGCCACACCGTCTTCACAGACAATCAGCCCTCATGCCACCTGGAGAGCAAAGAAAAGAAAAAGAAACACCAAAACATCCAGCCACGCCCCCCCCCCCCCCCCAACACACAACGGAATCAGCAGTTTATCCAGACATTCACTGTTAAAGGAGATTGTTTTTAATGAAAGACGTGCGGACGGATTGACGCGTCAGCTCACAGCCGGCGCAGCGCGCCCGCCACAGGAAAAACACCTCCGTGTTGATTAACCATTTGTAAAATCCAGGCGGCTTTTGGTGGCTTTCAGTTGAGTGAGTATCTGAGAAATTGTTTAACAGCAGGGCATGTTCCAACTTGTCCTTAAGGCTTCCAACGGAGGTGTTGTTCCTGTGGCGGGCGCGTTGCGCCGGCTGCGAGCCAACGCGCCAATCCGTCCGCACGTCTTTCATTAAAAAATCTCCTTTAAACAGTGGAATGTCTGGATAAACTGCTTATCCCAGACCTCTTCTGAAAGTTCTCTGTTCTCAGTCACGATGTCCTGGTCAACAGAGGCTTAAATTTGGAGGTTTTCAGCTTGAAACAGGATGACGAGCGTCACCATCGGAGCGCTGCGCAACATCCCGCTCCGTGGGAAGTCCTTACAGCGATAGAAACAATCCAAAATCTCTCATCAGCCGTTAAAATTTTCACTGATTAATTTGTTGAATGGTGTCCACTCGGATGTGCCTTACAGTTTTGGAAAAAAATTTTGATCAAGCACAGCGCCAGTCTCTCAGCAACTTCTCAGACAAAGGATCCATGAGGCGGCTGGACCACTCCTCCCACAAGGCGTGCTCACAGGCGAATGACGTCACCGACAGGCCTGAAAAAACTCTTGCATGCCCACGAGGGTTCAAGCTTGGCTGATGTAATCACACGTGATTCAAATCCATATGGTTTTTTAAAAAAAATAATAAGGTCGGATACTTTTCTAATAGACCTCGTGTATATATATATATATATATATATATATATATATTATATATATATATATATATATATATATATATATATATATATAATAAATCCGTGAACTCCTCTCTGAAGGCAACACAACCATCTTACTTTCATCCAAGAAAACAAGTTCAAGTTTGAAAAATCGAAATGCTGCACTGTTCTGAGCCTGTGAAGATCTCTAAAAGTTTGATTTGTAATGAGGTAAAGTAAATAAACTTGATCTCATGAGAGCTTGTTCAAAAACTGAGGAACAGCAAGAAAACATTGGTCACCTTGAGTTGCAGCCTGGATCATCCGGCAGCAGGTGTTCCTGATCTCAGGAGATCTAGCACCTCCTAGTGGTGGCAGGACACAAGAGCTTTAAAAAGTTCCAAAACAGTCAAGTTGGAACTGAAAGGATTCTGGAGTGAAGATTGTAAGATCTCACAAAGTCAGGAAAAGTGTGGCAAATAAAATAAAAAAGAATGAAACAATGAAAAAGATGACTTGACTTTCCCTCACATTTGGCTGAAAGATTTGTGCAATGTTAAATAAAAACTGAATTAGTGATTCTGTGAAAATAATGCTCAAATCTGGTCAGTTTTGAAGCAGCAGATCAATCAAAACAGCAGCATCGTTTTGTCTGTGTAATATGCAGCAGATGTGTTCGCTGCCTGGAATGGGATCTGAAAGCAGACCTCCGCCCACCGACTTCTGACACCTGATTGTTGACTTTTGTGGCCCAAAATCTAGTACATACCCAATTGGAACATGCTGTAACGTGTAATCTGTAGTAATAGTGGTGTTGCAGAATGCAATGACCAACTGTGACATTTCTGAAAATGATAAAAAGAAATAACTTGATTAATAAAGTGAATAATGAGGTGTAATTTGTGTAGCGAGGGGTAACATACGTCTTTTATATTAATCTTACAGATGGCTTTGGCTTTTATTTCATCACTGTATCTTCAGGGCAGTACCATGACTTAGAGGTCAGCCTCACAGCAAGAAAGTTGTGGGTTTGCATCCCACCTGAGGCCTTCTTGTGAGGAGTAAAGAAAAATCGCTGCAGAATATTGTGTCATTCTGACGTCTCACACCTTGATGGTGAAGCTGAGGATCTCGATGCCCATGCGGCCGACATCAGGCGCAGCCACCTCTCGCACCAGGGTGGCAAACTTATCTCTTTCTTGATAAATTTGCTCCACAGTCAGAGTACCTAAAATGAATCCACAGCGAGGAGAGCATTTTAGTTCCACAGTAATTATCAGCTGTTTTTTTAAAGCTAGTTGTATGAATGCAAAACTGTAATCACACAGAAAGTCACACAGATAACCGTGCAGCTCTCAGTGTGGCTAACACAAAGTAACATGCTACATCGTGACAGATTAGTTAAGCACACCTGCCTTACGAATGAAGGTGGAGGTGTGTGTTTATTTGCACAAACACAATCAGAAGCTAGCACTAAAACAACAAACAAACAAAAATTATTAATGTCAATTTTAAACATTTAAAATAGAAGGGGCAGATTTAAATAAAACATTTTTATATAACACTAACATGGGCAGCAGGTGGCTTAGTGGTTAGCACTGTTGCCTCACAGCAAGAAGGTCATAGGATTGATTCCCACCTGTGGCTTTTCTGTGTGGAGTTTACATGTTCTCCCCGTGTTTGTGTGGGTTCCCTTGGGGTGCTCTGGCTTGTGTGGGTGTGTATGTGTTTGTTTGTCTATATGTGTCCCTGTCACAGATCGGTGTCCTTTCCAGGGTCTATACCGCGCCTCACACCCTATGACTGCTGGGATAGGCTCCAGTCCCCCATCACCCTTAAGTGGAGTAAGCAGGTATAGAAAATGGATGATATTACAACTTGACATAAATCTTTTCTATTGAAATGTGGATTTGGCTGCAGAGTCACTTTATGCCAGGTTACAATTAAAGGCTAAAATTGAAATACAATGCAGATTGTTTTCTGTTTTGGAGCAGAGCAATTTCGTTGAATTGAGTGTTTGTTTTGTTTTGTTTGTTTGTTTTTCTCAAGCTAACAATGAAATTTGTCTGGTGTCTCTGAAAAACAATGGGGAATAAATACATTTGTCAGGGCGAGCGGCTGCCCGGCACCCAGAGCAGCTGGACCCACAAAGCAGACTCCCAGACTAGGCTTTGGTGAAAGAGAAATCATGGTCTTTATTCCAGGCCTTGTTTCGGTACACATGTGGTCAGTCAGCGAAGCAGAAGTACCAACAGGATTAGACAGAGACGCAGTCATAAACGAGCAGGGTTCAGAGGCACAAGCAAACACAGATTTCTGGCATGACGCAAGAGGCATGGTCGAGGAGTACAGAGCAGGATTCGGAACATGGCAAGACAAAAATCAGGACTGTGAATGAGCGCTGGAAAGTGTACAAAAGAAAACAATCTGGCAGTGAGCTGTGAGACTGTGGGGATTTACTTGTAAATGCTATTGGACTAATCGGTGTGAAACAAGGAACAGGTGGTGTTAAGGAGGTGCAGGTGTGGAGCAATCTAGAAAGTGGACAAAGATTAAACAAAGTGCAAAATAGTTAAGGAAGGGAAACACAGAGTGGAGTGAAGTAATAGACAAAGACACGTGAGCTGGTGTCAAGAGTGTAAGTGAAAGATACGAGGCAGGTGCAGTGAACACAATCAAATATGAGTGAGGGACGAAGACATGATGGCAGGTGCAGGGGTGTGGAGTGGAAAGAAACAAATGGTAATGAGGAAAAACAGAAAAGAGCTAAAAAGGGAAATTGAGGGCAGAATATAATACTACAACAAACATGAGAACTTATCAGAGAATAAAATGGAAAATATATACTTAAACAAAACTAAAATGGAATTGACTAAGAAAACAAGGTGGTAAAATAAACTATAAGAAAAACAGAGACTACATGATGACAGAAAGCAAAACCCGACATCACAGCATAATTGTTAACACAAATGAGAAGAGCAAAATAAACAAGTGATAACACATGATCCATAATTAAAACAAAAACCAGGTGAACAAAACTAGAACAGAACTGAACAATGGCTAAAGAATGAAATGTAACAAAGAAACAAAGTGATAAAGTAAAACAGAACAGAAAATAAACACATGATGAAAATAAAATAAATAATAAATCAAAGCTGGAACAGAAGATGAGGCAAAGAAAGGGGCAAAGTAGGGAACAAAACCTAGATCAGGGCCGGGCATGACAACATTAGGTTATGGGTGCTTTCAAGCTCAGCTTCTGTACGAGGTCTGTTAGAAAGGTATCCGACCTTTTTATTTTTTTCAAAAACCATATGGATTTGAATCACGTGTTATTGCATCAGCCAAGCTTGAACCTTCGTGCGCATGCGTGAGTTTTTTCACGCCTGTCGGTTGCGTCATTCGCCTGTGAGCAGGCTTTGTGTGAGCACTGGTCCACCCCTCTCGTCATTTTTTTATTGTGAATAAATGTCTGAATGATTTGGAGTTTTGCTGTATCAAATGTTTTCCAGAAACTGTGAGAGACCTCCAGGTGGACACCATTCGGAAAATTAATATGGCTTTCAGCGACGATTTTATGGGGATTACACAGATTAAGGAGTGATCCAGACGGTTTAAAGACCGCCCACAACTGCTGAGAGCGCGCTGTGCTCCGAGCGCCGATCGACAGGCTCAAACCCCGCTGAAACAACTAGATCATTTCCAACGTGAAGGCTTTGTTGATCCGGGACGTCGTCTGACTTTCACAAAAAGGCGGAAGGTGTGGACATCAGCACTTTTTCGGCACATTCGTCTGTTACAGGAGGTTTTTTCATGGAAAGAAAAGCGGAGGGATGTGCCACGGAGCCGCTCATTACGCGGGACAAAACCACCTCCGTGTTGGTCTCACAGGACGGCTTTCAGGTGGATTTCAGATGGCTGTCGGCTGCTTTTCAGTTGTGTGATTATCCGAGAATTGAGCATGAACTGGACATGCCCCAACATGTCCTGTGAGGCTTCATCACGGCGTTGCTTTGTGCCATGCGGCTCCACCGCGATGCGCGGAACTCCTCCGCATGTCTGTCTCAATGTGCCGAAAAAGTGCTGATGTCCACGTCTTTTCACAATTCCTGTGCTAGTCAGACAGTTTAGAAATGAACGGCACATTCCACTGTTACAGGAGTTTTTGTCATGGAAAGAGGACATGTACAGAGACAATTCCTTTGAATTCATGCTTGGTTTGTGCTCTGACTGTCAACTGTGGGACCTTATATGTAGACAGGTGTGTGTCTTTCCAAATCATGTCCAATCAACTGAATTTACCCCAGGTGGACTCCAGTTAAACAGTGGAAACATCTCAACGATGATCAGTGGAAACAGGAGGCACCTGAGCTCAATTTGAGCTACATGGTAAAGACTAAGAATACTTATGTACATATGATTTCTTTAAAAAAAAAAAAAAGAAAAGAAAAGAAAAATTAATAAATTTGAAAAAAATCTCAAAAACCTTGTTTCACATTGTTGTCATGGGGTATTGTGTGTAGAATGTTAAGGAAAAAATAAATTTGATCCATTTTGGAATAAGGCTGTATGTAACATAAAATGTGGAAAAACCGAAGTGCTGTGAATACTTTCTGGATGCTCTGCGTGCTGCAGTAGTGAGTACTGTCTGTCTTACTGTCTGTCTTACTGTCTGTCTTATATCTTTGTTTGCAGCCTTTGCAGGTACAAATATCAGCTTTAAGTTTGTCCAAATTAAAATAACAAAAATTTACATAAGTATTATGTGTTATGTTCTTTTGACTCAATCTAATTTGTGTTTCACCAAATAAAACATTTTTTTTTAAGTTTGTACAACAATCCTCTTTTATTTCTTCTTCTACTTTGAGCTGCTACTTGTATAAGTGAAGCAGTTCCTGAAATGTGGCTTAAAGTCCTTTCCGTTGCTCCACTGTTTTTGACTCAGGGAGCGGATTCAAGGTGTGTGCACACTGATTTGACACGTCTTACACCGGACACAACTCCACATTACATGGAGAAATGTGGCACGGGTGGGGTTTCAACTGGGAACCTTCCACACTGAAAGCAAACACACTCACCACTTGGTCACCACACCCTGACTGAAATGTGCCTGAAAGTAATAAAGTGTAAATCTCTTGTAAATCAAGATATGATAAGATTTGAGAGAGCTGAGCTGCTGCGTCTCATTTAAGGTAATGATTAAAGTTATACAATACTTAGGACTCACACAAGCAGCTAATCTTCATATGGAGTTTGGGCTCTGAAGAATGATAAAGACGGCAGAAGGAGCGAGCACGGATCAGGAGCTCAGCCGAGCGACCTGGAGCAGGCAGATCGAGTTCACTTTGGCCGGCATCGGCTGTGCTGTGGGTCTGGGCAACGTTTGGAGGTTCCCCTATCTCTGTTACAGGAGTGGAGGAGGTAAGAAACCAAGAAACCAGATCTGAGTCCAAAGGCAGGACTCAGTGTGTCCTGCCTTTGGACACACTGAGTAGGAAGGCTGACTGAATTCATTTTGTCCTGTAGAGGTTCAGGTAAAAAATAAATAAATAAATAAATAAAATCAAACAGCCCAGTTTATGTCTTGACTTATGAAATTCGTTTGTCATAAGTGGAAAGAGACACATATACTGTAAGACCTGATAAGGCGGCTGCACACGACGATGAGATAAGACTGCCGTATAATAAACGTGTAACTTCTTCCTTAACTGCTCCCATTAGGGGGCGCTACAACAGATCAATCATTTCCATCTCATCCTGTCCTCTGTATCGTCCTCTGTCTCACCAACCACCTGCATGTCCTCCCTCAGTACATCCATGAACCTCCTCTTTGGCCTCCCTCTCCTGCTCCTGCCTCAGCATCCTTCTCTCTATATACCCTGTGTCCCTTCTGACTTTGTCTCCAAACCGTCCCACATGAGGTGTCCCTCTGATATGCTCATTTCTAATCCTGTCCATTCTCGTCACTCCCAAGAGAAACATGACATCTTCAGCTCTGCCACCTCCAGCTCTGCCACCTGTCTTTTTGCTAATGACACCATCTCTAAGCCGTACATTGTAGCTGGTCTCACTACTGTCTTGTAGACTTTCCCTTTCACTATTGCAGATATTTTTCAGTCACAAATTACTCCTGGCACCTTTCTCCACCCACTCCACCCTGTCTGCACTCTCTTCTTCACCTGTCCACCAATTCAGTTGGTAAATGGTAATGGACTGCATTTATATAGCACACTTCCATCTGAATCAGATGCTCAAAGCGCTTTACAATAATGCCTCACATTCACCCCGATGTGAGGGTGCTGCCATACAAGGTACTCACTACACACCGGGAGCAACTAGGGGATTAAAGACCTTGCCCAAGGTGTCCTTAGTGATTTTCCCGGTCAGGCTGGGATTTGAACCGAGGATCCTCTGGTCTCAAGCCCAACGCTTAACCACTAGACCATCATCTCCCCAATTCAATTTATTTAATTTATACAGCGCCAAGTCACAACAAAGCTGCATCAAAACACTTCACACAAGTAAGGTCTAATCTTACCAACACCTAGAGCAAGCACACAGGTGACAGTGGTAACGAAAAACTCCCTCTGATGATGTGGAGGAAGAGACCTCAAGCAGACCAGACACAGACTTACTGCTTGGGCCATGATAACAGTTATAAGGTTTTTACAAAGTTTTACAAAGGTGAAGAAACAGAAAACAGGAAATCAAAACAACATGACAAAATAACAAAAGAATATGCATTTGATGAGAAGTCTTCGTAGGCTGTTATGCCACAGGCCAGAGGTCATCCAGCAGTCCTCATGCCGCCACTGGGCCTGTTCCCACAGCAATGTCCATTCCAAATGCAGACTGCAGTGTGCAGTCTTTCAGTAGCCATACCGCTATCCGTACCTTGGACAGAGAGGAAAAAGAGCAGAATCAGACTCCGGAAAAACTACACCTAAGGTATAATTCATCAGAAGTAATCACAGTAAAGCAGAGAAAATACTAAGGTGATCGCCAGCCGCTAACCCTATGCTTCGCTAACCGACCCCAAATTTGTAGATAAAGTTGAGGCCGAGACCTGTTCCATTACTAATAAAATGAATTTAAAACGATAGGAAGCATAGTTCCATACTATGCCAGTATGCTAGCCATAAAAAGAAAGAATAAATGTGTCTTAAACTCTGAACTTGAATGTCTCTACAGAATCTGACTGCTTTATCTCCATAGGGACATCATTCCATAAAACAGGGTTACAATAAGAGAAGGCTCTGTGGCCCGCAGACTTTTATTCACCCTAGGGACACAAAGTAGTCCTATGCCCTGAGAACCCAGAGCCTGGGCCGGTACATAGGGTTAAATAGGTCAGCTAAGTAGGAAGGTGCTAGTCTGTGAATAATTTTATAGGTTAACAGCAGAACCTTAAAATCTGACCTCACAGAGACAGGAAGCCAGTGAAGAGACGCCAAAATGGGTGTAATGTGGTCAAACTTTCTGCTTCCTGTCAAGAGTCTGGCAGAAGCATTTCGAACCAATTGGAGAGCCCTATTGCTGGACTGAGGTAAACTAGAAAAGAGAACATTGCCATAGTCCAATCTAGAAGAGACAATACATGAATCAGGGTCTCTGCATCAGTCATAGACAGGATGGGACAAACCTTCACTATATTTCACAGGTGGAAGAAAGCAGTCCTCGTAATGTGGAGGTCGAAGGAGAATGTGGGATCACAATGACCCCAAGGTTCCTCACTTTGTCAGTGTAATGTATGACACATGAGCCTAGGTTAAGTGTTAGCTGATCAAACTGATGCCAATGTCTCGTTAGACCAAGGACCATCATGTCTGACTTTAAAGTAAGAAATTGCTGGACATCCAGCTTTTTACTGAGGCAAGGCAATCCTCTAAGGATTTTATGTGTGTGAGATTACCAACAGTGACAATTGAGTATCATCAGCATAGCAATGAAAGGTAATCCCAAAATGCCGCAATATGTGCCCAATTGGTGCTATATAAAAGGAGAAAAGCAGCAGGCCTAAGACCTACCCCTGTGGAACCCCATATTTCATGTCACCAAGGTTAGAGGTAGTGTTTTTGTACAAGACAGTGAGAAGGACTGGTTAGGTATGATGTCAACCATGCAAGGAATGCAAGGACATTCCCAGTAATCCCAAAATGATTCTCCATCCTATCAAGTACAACCCCTGGCAAAAATTATGGAATCACCGGCCTCGGAGGATGTTCATTCAGTTGTTTAATTTTGTAGAAAAAAAGCAGATCACACACATGACACAAAACTAAAGTCATTTCAAATGACAACTTTCTGGCTTTAAGAAACACTAGTAGAAATCGAGAAAAAAGATTGTGGCGTCAGTAACGGTTACTTTTTTAGACCAAAGCAGAGGAAAAAAATATGGAATCACTCAATTCTGAGGGAAAAAATTATGGAATCACCCTGTAAATTTCATTCCCAAACTAACACTGGCATCATATCAGATCTGCTCATTAGTCTGTCATCTAAAAGGAGTGATCACAACCTTGGAGAGCTGTTGCACCAAGTGGACTGACATGAATCATGGCTCCAACACGAGGAGATGTCAGTTTGAAACAAAGGAGAGGATTATCAAACTCTAAAAGAGAGTAAATCATCATGCAATGTTGCAAACAGATGTTGGTTGTCACAGTCAAGCTGTGTCTAAACTCAGGACCAAATACAAAAAACCTGGGAAGGTTGTTAAAGGCAAACATATCTGGTAGACCAAGGAAGACATCAAGCGTCAAGACAGAAAACTTAAAGCATATGTCTCAAAATCCAAAATGGCACAACAAACAATGAGGAACGAATGGGAGGAAACTGGAGTCAACGTCTATGACTGAACTGTAAGAAACCACCTAAGGAAATGGGATTACATACAGAAAAGCTAAACGAAAGCCATCATTAACACCTAAACAGAATAAACAAGGTTACAATGGGCTAAGGAAAAGCAATCGTGGACTGTGGATGACTGGATGAAGTGATATTCAGTGATGAATCTCGAATCTGCATTGGGCAAGGTGATGATGCTGGAACTTTTGTTTGGTGCCGTTCCAATGAGATTTATAAAGATGACTGCCTGAAGAGAACATGTAAATTTCCACAGTCATTGATGATATGGGGCTGCATGTCAGGTAAAGGCACTGGGGAGATGGCTGTCATTACATCATCAATAAATGCACAAGTTTACGTTGATATTTTGATATATTTTTTTCTTATCCCATCAATTGAAAGGATGTTTGGGGATGATGAAATCATTTTTCAAGATGATAATGCATCTTGCCATAGAGCAAAAACTGTGAAAACATTCCGTGCAAAAAGACACATAGGGTCAATGTCACAAGCAGATCTGATTTGATGCAGGTTTTAGTTTGGGGGATGGAAATTTACAGGGTGATTCCATAATTTATTCCTCAGAATTGAGTGAGTCCATATGTTTTTTCCTCTGCTTGGTCTAAAAAAGTAACCGTTACTGACTGTCACAATCTTTTTTTCTTGATTTCTTATAGTGTTTCTTAAAGCCAGAAAGTTGCCATTTGAAATGACTTTAGTTTTGTGTCATGTCTGTGATCTGCTTTTTTTCCACAAAATTAAACAACTGAATGAACATCCTCTGAGGCCGGTGATTCCATAATTTTTGCCAGGGGTTGTAGAATATGGTGATACACCATATCAAACGCAGCACTAAGATCTAACAGCACCAGAACTGTAGTGGTGTCCAAATCCATTGCAAGCAGAAGATTGTTTACCACTTTGGTCAGAGCTGTCTCAGTGGAATGATATGTTCTAAATGCAGACTGCAGGGGCTCAAGGGGGGGGGGGGGGTTAATATAGGTGGATCATATCGAGTGTGGCTGTGAGCACTGAGTTTAAACTGTCCACAAGACTGTCTACTGAATGGTCATTTTCCAAAGTGATGCTAAGATATCAGACAGTCTGCCTTCAAGTTCAGTTGTCGTTGAGGAGTTGATGTGTCGCCACAATGGCGAATAAGGTTCCTGTTTCAGTAAACATGGCAGTGACACTGCAAAATTAGTAAGTGAATAATTGGAGACCACTGACACAAGATGCATGATGTCAATATTTGTGACAGTGATACCGCGAACGAGAACCAAATCCAGGGTATTTCCACTAATGTGTGTCGAAACCTGAATGCATTGCTGGAATCCTAATACATCCATAATGCCCATAAATGATTTACAGAGGGGCTCAGAAGGCTTATTTATATGAATGTTGAAGTCACCAACAATCACAATGTTATCTGCACAGGTTGACAAATTTGAGATAAACTCACCAAATTCATCTAAGAATTCAGAATATGGGCCCTGGTGTCTATATACAGTGACAAAACAGCATGGTCAATTTTTATTCTTCTGACCTTGGCTATGCATAGTATCATGGGCAGAGCCGAGAGAGATGTAATTAGATCATTTGACAACAGTGATTTTGAGGACAGTGACCTTATGTTAACGAGATCCAAACTAAGGACCTTAATGGGGTTGACAATTGGACTTTTGGGATTTGGCAGTGATTCCAGAGTAGTACATATATGAGGGCTGTCAATAAAGTAACGGTCCTTTTTATTTTTTTCAAAAACTATATGGATTTCATTCATATGTTTTTACCTCAGACATGCTTGAACCCTCGTGTGCATGCGTGAGTTTTTCCACGCCTGTCGGTGACGTCATTCGCCTGTGAGCACTCCTTGTGGGAGGAGTCGTCCAGCCCCTCGTCGGAATTCCTTTGTCTGAGAAGTTGCTGAGAGACTGGCGCTTTGTTTGATCAAAATTTTTTCTAAACCTGTGAGGCACATCGAAGTGGACACGGTTTGAAAAATTAAGCTGGTTTTCAGTGAAAATTTCAACAGCTGATGAGAGATTTTGAGGTGATTCTGTCGCTTTAAGGACTTTTCACGGTGCGAGATGTCGCGCATCGCTCTCAGGCGCCGTCGTCAGCCTGTTTCAAGCTGAAAACCTCCACATTTCAGGCTCTATGATCCAGGACGTCGTGAGAGAACAGAGAAGTTTCAGAAGAAGTCGGTTTCAGCATTTTATCCGGATATTCCACTGTTAAAGGAGATTTTTTTAATGAAAGACGTGCGGAGGATCCGCGCGGGACGCAGCCGACGCGGTGCGGCACAGGAAAAACACCTCCGTGTTGATAACCATTTGTAAAATCCAGGCGGCTTTTGATGGCTTTCAGTGGAGTGAGTATATGAGAAATTGTTTAACAGGCAGGACATTTCCAACTTGTCCTTAAGGCTTTCAACAGAGGTGTTTTTCCTGTGGTGGAGCGTCGCGGCGGCTGCGTCCCGACGCGCGGACCCGTCCGCACGTCTTTCATTATTGGAGAAATTATGCACAGTGCAAGCTTTGCATTTTGTATCACCAGTTATCCAGCTTCATGATGAAGTGGTATAGAGGAGGATTTCTTAAAAAGAAGACCTGAAACTTTAGCTACAAATTGCCAGAAGGTACCTCTGAGATGCCTGGATTTGATCTGTTTTGGTGAAAGAAAATCCTTCTGTGCTCTACTCCATTATGAAGCTAAGATTAGTAATGCAAAATGCAAAGCTTGCACTGTGCACAATTTTTCCAATCACAGCCACATAAGCCTATAACTTCTCCTGAGTTGTCTGGGTGTCTTGGTGGCTTTTCCTTGTAAATCACTGCAGAGGTGTTATCAGGTTGTGAAAACAGTGTTTTCAGTTTTCAAAGTGTTTTTCAGTAGCTTTTACATAATATATGATGGACATGTTAGATTTACACAGAAATGAAGCTGTTTTGGAGCAGATTCAGCCATGTTGGATTCACAGCCAAAGAGAGACCAGACGTCACGGTGCCTCTCTACTGTGACTGGCTGTCACCCCCCCCCCAAAAAAAAACATTTGCAAGATTGTTAGTTTTCAAACCTGTCATCTGGGTCAGGAAAAAGTTCAGGATGGTCCCGTCTATACTTCTTTGATTCTGCTTGGATAGGACATCTTCAGATTATGGCACAATTGTTGAAATGATGGTGGTACTGTCCATTGATGTGATATTTATTGCAGCCGCCATGACAACTCTGTAAATTTGTGGCATGTCCCTGGCAAGGCTGCCTTTGACGGTTCCTGACTTGTCCTGGCTGCCAAAGATGAACAGGAGCTGTAGCGTACAAGCAGCCCCTGACAGTGATTGTTACTGTATCCTTCCCTTATTCCATTCCAGGGGTGTATGCAGTTAAGGTATTGATTAGGGCATTCCTCTGGTGCCTGGTTCCCTTGTCCTCACCATCAAGTCTGTACTGCACTCTTGAGCTGCAAGTTGAAAATTTCCTTTGTTAGTCATAAGCAATTATATATTTTCCTGTTCAGATACTGTATAATTACTTACTGTATAATTTGAGCTACATGGTCATAACTGGTATTCAACTCAACACCTTATTGGACAGGCCCTATATTTTTAACAAGCTGTTTATATTGCTTCCAGAATTTTCTCAATTTAGTTATCAATTAGGTATACCACACAGGTGAAAGCAGATCAGACAAATGATTAATCCTCTGTACCCACTGTTATTTGTGTAAAGGGCGTTTCACACCACATGCTTTGGAAGCATCAGAGGCGCCACAAATCGGTCTAAAAAGCATTATTGTCAATGAAACACGTTGCTTTTTAGAGGCGTCTGAAGCGCCACGTCAAAAGCCGAGCTAAACCAACACTTCTGCCAGGAGTGTGCACATTCCTGCTTGTCAACAGGCTGACGTGGTCAACTTTGTCATTCAGCTGTTTGATACTGTGAATGATGTCATTCTGCTTCTCCTGGAACACAAAATGTATATATATCCATATGTTACAACCTTAATACAGAACTTCTCACTTTACATTAAATCCTAATGCTTCACAAATGATTAAACCAATGCTGTGACCTTTCATCATGAGCACAGACAAATCTGTGAATGAACTGAGAGATGAAAGTAAGTAGGTAAGTCCTTCGGCTGCTCCCTTGTTTGCACTCGGGGTCGCCACAGCAAATCTGAGGTGGATCTGCATGTTGAATTGGCACAGGTTTTATGCCAGATGCCCTTCCTGATACAACTCCACATTACATGGAGAAATGTGGCAGGGGTGGGATTTGAACCCGGAACCTTCTGCACTCAAACCAAGCACATTAACCACTCGGCCACCACTCTGAGTGATGAAAGTGAGCCATGGAGGAAAAAAAAAAAACTTGAAAGATCTTGGCAAGGCCCTGGTGGGGTCTGGTGGTTGTCCCCCAGAAAAATGTGAAATCTCAAATGCATAGAGCTCAATCAGAGCTGTGACTCGCCCGGTCTGAGAGCCCCTCACAGGGTAGAGAGACAGCAGCTGGCACCGGGTCAATAGTCCCTCCCCACGTAGAGCAGAAAAATACACAAACACACTGCTCGCTTTAAATGCACAATAAGTCTATTTCAGATGATCAGCGTGGACCATCTTTCTCTTAACCCTTTACCTACTGAGGCTATAAATGGACGATTGGTTATAATTTTTTATTATAGCAATAAAATTAAGAAATAATGTTCTATGTTTGTGTGCTTTGGTACCCTTTTCCAAGAGTACCTGAATTTCAATTATATTACACCTGATTAACTATTTACACATTATTTGTAAGTTTTAACATTTAAAATGAGAAAAACACAAAAACGAACTTGATTTTTTTTTCAGTTTTTTAGTGAAAAATGATTATGTAAAGGAAGTTTGGATTTCATTTTAACAGGAAGCTGTAAGTGTTTACAATCAAAATAATTTTTGTGTGTCTAGAACTCAGAAACAGTGCAGAAACAGTGCAAAAGTAAACATTTTACAAGGCGAAAATATGCAAAAAGTTACCAATTTTAAAGTGCAGAACCAAACAATATGAATAACAACAACAAAGTGCAAAACTATATATAAATGTCAATTATTATCTGTATTATTAAAATGTGCAATAAATCACTCATTTGATCACTCATTTTGTGCAAAATTATACAATATGAAAAAACAAAGTGTCAAACTATATACAAATATATAACCAAGAATCAAAATTAGATCTAAACTACATCAGTCCATTGTCAGTGTGGTACTGTTTGTAACAGTTTCTGTCTGGCTGAAGACAGAGCCAATTTTACAAAGTTTGCACATCCAGCAGGTTGACCTCTTGCAAACCTTGCAAGAACCCTGCCTTTTCCTCAAGAATACTACATTTATGTTTGCTGTCTGTCTCTGTACTTTTGTCACTTTTACGCTCTTTTGCATACTTTTCCCTCGTTTCAAAAGTCACGAACGCACTTTACCGTAATATATGCAACATATAGCATACTGTTGGAAAGCACGGGTTCTTGGCTTGCTGTCAGTGTTGAAATTTTTCAGACTGAGGGCTTACATGAGAACTTACGGTAATGAGAATCAGCAGCGCACAAGTGTGAAACTTCAGTGTTTTTCCTCTGCGTGATGTCACAGGCTTACGTTTACCGCAATACACCATATATCATTGGAAAGCCCTTGGTGTTAGCTTAACAATGCACTTTGAATCATTCGGATTGGACAAACTATGGCGGAGTTACGCAAAAAAAAAATACGCATATGGAAAATATGGCGTGGGCGCCATCGCCGTAGATAAACGGTTAAAAGGCTTTATTTTACTCTATGTGTCACATTGGAAAGCAGTAGCTATCGTTGCTAATTTGATTAGCTGTTATGCTCGCCTTTTTTTTTTTTCTGGGACGTTGCAGCGCCACACACAGGCCTGGCATATGTACTACAACGTTAAACAAAGCTTCGAGGCACAGAATTTGCCTCGAACATTTTTTGTAATCGAATTATTCGAGTTACTCGACTCATCGTTTCAGCCCTAATTCTGGTGCTTTCTCAGGTCCATTTACCCACCAAAAGAATCTGAAAAAAAATGTTTGTTTGGACAGATCACTTTTCCCACACCAGATAAGGTGGTAAACCTCAGTAGTATAGCATAGAAGTCCTTCTGTTTCAAGTGTATGGTACCACAGTATGCACACACTATCAATCAAACAATTTTTTTATATAGCGCCAAATCACAACAAACAGTTGCCCCAAGGCGCTTTATATTGTAAGGCAAGGCCATAGAATAATTATGTAAAACCCCAACGGTCAAAATGACCCCCTTTCATTTTTTTAATGAAAGACGTGCGGACGGATTGCAGCATCGGCTCGCAGCCGCCGCGACGCTCCGCCACAGGAAAAACACCTCCGTTGGAAGCCTTAAGGACAAGTTGGAACATGTCCAGCTGTTAAACAATTTCTCATATACTCACTCCACTGAAAGCCATCAAAAGCCGCCTGGATTTTACAAATGGTTATCAACATGGAGGTGTTTTTCCTGCGCCGGCTGCGTCCCGACGCGCGGACCCATCCGCACGTCTTTCATTAAAAAAATCTCCTTTAACAGTGGAATATCTGGATAAAATGCTGAAACCGACTTCTTCTGAAACTTCTCTGTTCTCTCACGACGTCCTGGATCAATAGAGCCTGAAATGTGGAGGTTTCCAGCTTGAAATAGGCTGACAATGGCGCCTGAGAGCGCTGCGCGACGTCTCGCACCGTGGGAAGTCCTTAAAGCGACAGTATCACCTCAAAATCTCTCATCAGCCGTTAAAATTTTCACCGAAAACCAGCTTAATTTTTCGAACCGTGTCCACTTCGATGTGTCTCACAGGTTTAGAAAAAATTTTGATCAAACAAAGCGCCAGTCTCTCAGCAACTTCTCAGACAAAGGAATTCCGACGAGGGGCTGGACGACTCCTCCCACAAGGAGTGCTCACAGGCGAATGACGTCACCGACAGGCGTGGAAAAACTCACGCATGCACACGAGGGTTCAAGCATGTCTGAGGTAAAAACATATGAATGAAATCCATATAGTTTTTGAAAAAAATAAAAAGGACCTATACTTTATTGACAGCCCTCATATACAACTTCATTACTGGCAGACTTTACTGTATTTTCAAATTATATCCCAAATAGAACAGAATATTTCTTGCCAGAAATTTTGAATATTTTGCTTGCTGAATGTGAATTTTTAGAATCTTCTGGCATAAGACACTGAACAATCTTATTTAACCATTATAGTACAAACCTCTGGATAAGGATCAGGCTGATGTGAATCAACTGCAGGCACGCGCTCAACCGACTGGTCAGATGGAGGATTCAGTGATTTAACAACTCTTAAGGCAGCAGGCATGGTTTGTTGGGGAGACAAATACATAATCCAAAAATATTAAATTTATCTTTATAAAGTCTCTTTCTGGGCACTGACATTACTTAAACTTTAATAGCATCAACACCTAATAAAGACAGAGTATATATTTTAGTCATGGTCATAAAAGTTATGTATATTTTAATTTAGCATTATTAAGCAAATTAGTCCCTTTGAGATCGAGACCTCTTTTATAAGTGACCTGGACAGTTATAAAGTTTCCAATTCACCCAACCTGCATGTCCTTGGAAGTGAGACACCCCTTATTGACACCTTTAGGATTCTGGCTTAATATCAGAATAACTTAAAACATGGACAAAATATGAATTAGGCCTGTGCCTCTCTGTGGCTAACGTTAGCTCCGTGCTAGTCAAAAATGTGCTGGTTTGGTTTCCATTAGTCCATGTCTGGCATAATCAAGCTTCAAGCAAGTTCTGTCTTTTCTGTCTAAAATGGGTTTGTGCTCACATCAGATTCCATTACCTCGTGATGACTGTAGGAAGGCCTCGCCATTTGAAGCTAGCTGCTAACTCGTGGTTGTGTTGGTTTTCTGTGATCCATAAAATACATAATACATAAACTTTTATTTGCCAAAAGTGAACAGAGCAATGCGGCACTGTTAGTTAGCTAAGTCTTCTTCTTCTTCTTCTTCTTCGTAAACAGCGGGTTTTAACCCAACTCGGTGCACCACTGCCACCAACTGTTTGGTGGAGAACACTGCAAGTTTTTTTTTTTTGTTTTTTGTTTTATTTATTACCAGAATGAGAATGTTGCATTTTACATACAGAATGATTGTATCCAGGTGTATATTGTGTACAATGTACATGTTTACCCTGGATAATTATAATATCACGGCCTCACTGCAAACATGAATTGAGCAGCTGAAATTAAAGGAATCAGAAAGGAAGAAATATGTTATTATGGTAACAATTCCGACCAAACACTGTTCGATGTGACATGAAGTCATCCTCAAATGAGGCCTGAGCAAAACAGTAAACCCTGGACAAATGTTCATTCTGAAATGTGAAATTGAGTTGATGTTCTACTGTAACATGTGTGACTATTCATCTCATGTTCAGCATGTTTGTTTAAAAACATGTCTGATAATGTTTGAACTGCAAGTTGTGAAGTGACCAGTAAAAAATATTATTTGTCTGTGAGCTGTTTTATTTAAATGTCAATGTTTCCTGCTCATGCATGTTGAAAACATTATTTGTAAATCAATTTTTAATAACCTTTAATTTATTTTCCTTATTTCCAAAAATGTTAAAGATATTATGCTTTTAGAAAATTTGCCAAAATGTATGTAACTCAGGTCTGTGGGACGTCTGGATAATATACACCATTGCAATCTGTTTCCATAAAAAACATATTTTTGGTAGCTGACAATCACAGTCTGTAGTGACGTAAAATTTTTTTTTTTTTGCAAAATTAATATTCCAATTAACAGAGTGCATGTTTATGCAAGTTGCCCCAAGACATGTTTCTGAGTTAGCTCTGTCAGTTTATCACAGTAATCTTGAAATTTATATTCAGTAGGCTGAATAAATCATAAATCGGACAAATTATTGGTTACCGTGAGTGTTTAAATCATTTCCTATTGTTTCATTCTACCTGTGTTTGCACACATAATTTAAATGTAGTCCAACATTAACTTTCTGTAGGCAGTAATGATATTTAATGTTTTCCTGTAATATGAAATTTTACAAAATTTTAGAATATATACTTTTATTTTGAGGCAAGCTTTACACATACAACATGAACATTATGTGAATGTTCGCAAACACACTGAACATTAAGCATACATTCTATAAACATTTGATTGATTTTTGCAAATGTTTGCTTACATGTTTGTCTAATGTTTGCATGGAAGCAAACATTAGACAAACATCACAAACATTATATGAACATTCGCAAACTTGCTGAACAATAAATGAACATTCTATGAACGTTCAGTTGATGTTTGCAAATTTTTTCTTCCACGCAAACATTAGACAAACATCACGAACATTAAATGAACGTTTGCAAACTTGCTGAACAGTAAACAAACATTCTATGAACATTTGTTTGACGTTCACAAATGTTTGCTTCCGGGGGGTTGTCACCATCCTTCACTTCAGCTCATCTGAGATTTTTCTTGGTCTGCCACTTCAGGCCTTAACTAGTACTGTGACGCGGTATTCCATTTCCTCACTATGTTCCTCACAGTGGAAACTGGCAGCTGGAATCCTCTGAGATAGCTTTTTGTATTCTTCCCTAAACCATGATGTTTGAACAATCTTGTTTTCGGGTTATTTGAGAGTTGTTTACAGGCGGTTTTCCAGCAAAACTATTATTTCACACTTTCTGAAAATACTAGAAACTTCATTTCACTTCTCAAATATGATTCTGATCCAGACATCCATCCATCCATCAATTTTCTTCTGCTTATCCTAGGTCGGGTCGCGGGTGGCAGCAGCTCAAGCAAAGCCGCCCAGACCTTCCCGATTCACCAACACCTCCCCCAGCTCCTCCGGGGAAACCTCGAGCCGTTTCCAAGCCAGCTGAGAGAGGTAGTCTCGCCAGCGTGATCTGGGTCTTCCTCGGGGCCTCCTCCCGATAGTACGTGCCCGGAACACCTCTCCAGCGAGGCGTCCAGGGGGCAACCGGAAAATATGCCCGAGCCACCTCAGCTGGCTCCTTTCAATGTGGAGGAGCAGCGGCTCCCGAGTGACCGAGCTCTTCACCCTATCTCTAAGGGAGCGCCCAGCCACCCTGTGGAGGAAACTCATCTCGGCCGCTTGTACTCGCGATCTTGTTCTTTCGGTCATGAGCCAAATCTCATGACCATAGGTGAGGGTTGGAACATAGATCGACCGGTAAATTGAGAGCTTTGCCCCCCTGCTCAGCTCTCTCTTCACCACGACGGTCTGATACAGTGACCGCATCACTGCAGACGCTGCACCGATCCGTCTATCGATCTCACGCTCCATCCGTCCCCCACTCGTGAACAAGATCCCGAGATACTTAAACTCTTCCACCTGAGACAAGGACACCCCATCGACCTGAAGAGGGCAAGGCACCTTTTTCCAGTCGAGAACCGTGGCCTCGGATTTGGAGGTGCTGATTTCATCCCGGACGCTTCACACTCGGCTGCAAACCACCCAGTGCACGCTGAAGGTCTTGGTTTGACGAAGCCAACAGGACCACATCATCCGCAAACAGCAGAGATGAGATTCTGTGGTTCCCAAACTGGACCCCCTTTACACCCTGGCTGTGCCTAGTAATTCTGTCCATAAAGGTAATGAACAGAACTGGACAGAACTGATTTAATAAAGGAAAATCATGAAAATTATCAGGGGTGCCCAAACCTTTGCATACAACTGTGCATTATATATATATATATATACGAGGTCTAAGCAGAGTTGTAGTCTTACACACCTCTCTGCAGCTTCTCTCCCCCTGCCATCCCCTCATTACCCCATCCCCGTGAAGACGGTGTCTGCTCCCAGACCACCAATAACCAGCAAAAATCTATTTAAGCATAAAAATTCAAAAAGAAATAAATATAGCACCTTCAACTGCACCACAGACTAAAACTAAAGTTAAATGTGGTCTATTAAACATTAGGTCTCTCTCTTCTAAGTCCCTGTTAGTAAATGATATAATAATTGATCAACATATTGATTTATTCTGCCTTACAGAAACCTGGTTACAGCAGGATGAATATGTTAGTTTAAATGAGTCAACACCCCGAGTCACACTAACTGCCAGAACGCTCGTAGCACAGGCCAAGGCGGAGGATTAGCAGCAATCTTCCATTCCAGCTTATTAATTAATCAAAAACCCAGACAGAGCTTTAATTCATTTGAAAGCTTGACTCTTAGTCTTGTCCATCCAAATTGGAAGTCCCAAAAACCAGTTTTATTTGTTGTTATCTATCGTCCACCTGGTTGTTACTGTGAGTTTCTCTGTGAATTTTCAGACCTTTTGTCTGACTTAGTGCTTAGCTCAGATAAGATAATTATAGTGGGCGATTTTAACATCCACACAGATGCTGAGAATGACAGCCTCAACACTGCATTTAATCTATTATTAGACTCTATTGGCTTTGCTCAAAATGTAAATGAGTCCACCCACCACTTTAATCATATCTTAGATCTTGTTCTGACTTATGGTATGGAAATTGAAGACTTAACAGTATTCCCTGAAAACTCCCTTCTGTCTGATCATTTCTTAATAACATTTACATTTACTCTGATGGACTACCCAGCATGGGGAATAAGTTTCATTACACTAGAAGTCTTTCAGAAAGCGCTGTAACTGGTTTAAGGATATGATTGTTGTGAAAGGTGTAGGAACACGGACCACAACAGGGGCGTAAATGAACGGGCAATGGATAAGCCAAACAGAACAATTTAATGTTGTAAATTGTGCACAACAGAATACAGACACAACCAGTTTGGAACTATAGTCAATTACACGTTGGGTGAGCCGGATCCCACACGGCCCTCACCGCCAACGGATCTGAAGAACACCGAGCCCGCCACGTCCTGGGTCACCGTCTCCAGCTGTCAGACCTGGTACTGCTGGTAGAGAACAAACAGCACAGTCGAGTGCTGAGTACTCACACTCAGTAATCCCAAGGTCTGTGTTCTTTTGGGAGGGAGCACCTCCACCTCCAGTCACACACTCGTGCAGCTCCTTGTCTAACCACTTATCTGGTTGGGGTGTGAAGCGAAGCCGTCGCTGATCACACCAAACGCCAATCCCTCAGATAAGGCACACCACAGGAAAACCGGCTGCAAAGAAGTTTCAGACTCTAAGTCAGGTAAGTGTAGCAGAGAAATTTACCTCCAAGGTATCTGATTCTCGGCGAGGAGGTGGAGTTGCAAGTCCGGCCTTTATGGTGATGGTGATGAGTTGAATGAGTGACAGCTGGTGCCGATGATGAGTGACAGCTGTCACTCCCAGTGGCTCCGACGCCCTCTCGTGCTTGAAGCCCGCACTCCAAGCAGGGCGCCATCTGGTGGTGGTGGGCCAGCAGTACCTCCTCTTCAGCGGCCCACACAACGATTCCTTCTTTAGTTCTCTAATGCCATATACAACACAGTGCAGAGTAGCTACCTAAAACTCTGTAAGTGAGATAGAGTATCTCGTCAATAGTTTTACATCCTCATTGAAGCAACTTTGGATGCTGTAGCTCCTCTGAAAAAGAGAGCTTTAAATCAGAAGTGCCTGACTCCGTGGTATAACTCACAAACTCTCAGCTTAAAGCAGATAACCCGTAAGTTGGAGAGGAAATGGCATCTCACTAATTTAGAAGATCTTCACTTAGCCTGGAAAAAGAGTCTGTTGCTCTATAAAAAAGCCCTCCGTAAAGCTAGGACATCTTACTATCATCACTAATTTGAAGAAAAATAAGACACAACCCCAGGTTTCTTTTCAGCACTGCTAGCCAGGCTGACAAAGAGTCAGAGCTCTATTGAGCCGAGTATTCCTTTAACTTTAACAAGTAATGACTTCATGACTTTCTTTGCTAACAAAATTTTACACTATTAGAGAAAAACTACTCATAACCATCCCAAAGACATATCGTATCTTTGGCTGCTTTCAGTGATGCCGGTATTTGGTTAGACTCTTTCTCTCAGATTGGTCTGTCTGAGTTATTTTCATTAGTTACTTCATCCAAACCATCAACATGTCTATTAGACCCCATTCCTACCAGGCTGCTCAAGGAAGCCCTACCATTATTTAATGCTTCGATCTTGAATATGATCAATCTATCTTTATTAGTTGGCATATGTACCACAGGCTTTAAGGTGACAGTAATTAAACCATTACTTAAAAAGCCATCACTTGACCCAGCTATCTTAGCTAATTATAGGCCAATCTCACACCTTCCTTTTCTCTCAAAATTCTTGAAAGGGTAGTTGTAAAACAGCTAACTGATCATCTGCAGAGGAATGGTCTATTTGAAGAGTTTCAGTCAGGTTTTAGAATTCATCATAGTACAGAAACAGCATTAGTGAAGGTTCAAATGATCTTCTTTATGGCCTCAGACAGTGGACTCATCTCTGTGCTGTTCTGTTAGACCTCAGTGCTGCTTTGATACTGTTGACCATAAAATTTATTACAGAGATTAGAGCATGCCATAGGTATTAAAGGCACTGCGCTGCGGTGGTTTGAATCATATTTATCTAATAGATTACAATTTGTTCATGTAAATGGGGAATCCTCTTCACAGACTAAGGTTAATTATGGAGTTCCACAAGGTTCTGTGCTAGGACCAATTTTATTCACTTTATACATGCTTCTCTTAGGCAGTATTATTAGACGGCTTTGCTTAAATTTTCATTGTTACGCAGATGATACCCAGCTTTATCTATCCATGAAGCCAGAGGGACACACACCAATTAGCTAAACTGCCAGGATTGTCTTACAGACATAAAGACATGGATGACCTCTAATTTCATGCTTTTAAACTCAGATAAAACTGAAGTTATTGTACTTGGCCCCCACAAATCTTAGAAACATGGTGTCTAACCAGATCCTTACTCTGGATGGCATTACCCTGACCTCTAGTAATACTGTGAGAAATCTTGGAGTCATTTTTGATCAGGATATGTCATTCAAAGCGCCATATTAAACAAATATGTAGTACTGCTTTTTTGCATTTACGCAATCTCTAAAATTAGAAAGGTCTTGTCTCAGAGTGATGCTGAAAAACTAATTCATGCATTTATTTCCTCTAGGCTGGACTATTGTAATTCATTATTATCAGGTTGTCCTAAAAGTTCCCTGAAAAGCCTTCAGTTAATTCAAAATGCTGCAGCTAGGTACTGACGGGGACTAGGAGAGAGTATATCTCACCCATATTGGCCTCTCTTCATTGGCCTTCTGTTAATTCTAGAATAGAATTTAAAATTCTTCTTCTTACTTATAAGGTTTTGACTAATCAGGTCCCATCTTATCTTAGGGGACCTCTAGTACCATATCACCCCATAGAGCGCTCGCTCTCAGACCTGCAGGCTACTTGTAGTTCCTAGGGTTTGTAAGAGTAGAATGGGAGGCAGAGCCTTCAGCTTCAGGCTACCTCTCCTGTGGAAACCAGCTCCCAATTCGGATCAGGGAGACAGACATCCTCTCTACTTTTAAGATTAGGCTTAAAACTTTCCCTTTTTGCTAAAGCTTATAGTTAGGGCTGGATCAGGGACCCTGAACCACCTTTAGTTATGCTGCTATAGACTAGACTGCTGGGGGTTTCACCATGATGCACTGAGTGTTTCTTTCTCTTTTTGCTCTGTATGCACCACTCTGCATTTAATCATTGTGATTGATCTCTGCTCCCCTCCACAGCATGTCTTTTTCCTGGTCTCTCCCTCAGCCCCAACCAGTCCCAGCAGAAGACTGCCGCTCCCTGACCCTGGTTCTGCTGGAGGTTTCTTCCTTCCTGTTTCTTTCTTTCCTTCCCACTGTCGCCAAGTGCTTGCTCACAGGGGGTCGTTTTGACCATTGGGGTTTTTACGTAATTATTGTATGGCCTTGCCTTACAATATAAAGCGCCTTGGGGCAACTGTTTGTTGTGATTTGGCGCTATATAAATAAAATTGATTGATTGATTGATTGGTCTATTAGATAATAAACCAACCTTTTTTTTTTTTTACTATATGGATTTGAATGACATGCGATTACACCAATCATGCTTGAACCCTCGTGTGCATGCGTGAGTTTTTTCACGCGTGTCGGTGACGTCATTTCCCTGTGGGCAGGCCTTGAGTGAGATGTGGTCCCGCCCTCTCGGCTGAATTCCTTTGTTTCACACGCTGCTCGAGATGGCGCGCGTTGCTTTATCAACATTTTTTCTGGACCTGTGAGGAATATCCGAGTGGACAGTATTCGAGAAATTAAGCTGGTTTTCGGTGAAAAGTTTAACAGCTGATGAGAGATTATGGGGTGTTTCTGTCACTGTAAGGACTTCCCACGGAGCAGGACATTGTGCAGCGCTTCCAGGCGCCGTCGTCGGCCTGTTTCGACCTGAAAACATCCTAATTTAAGGTTTAATTCACCCAGGATGTCGTGAGAGAACAGAGAAGATTCAGAAGAGGCCGGCATGAGGACTTTATGCGGACATTCCACTGTTTAAGGACATTTTGTAATGAAAGACATGAGCGCAAATTCGCCGAGTCGTTTCCGTGATGACTTGGCAAATCTGTGTGCGCCGCAACAGGAAAAACACCTCCGTGTTGAAAACCATTTGTAAAATTCAGGCGGCTTTTGATGGCTTTCAACAAGTGAGTAACTGAGAAATTGTTTAACAGCTTGGGCATGTTCCAACTTGCCCGTTAAGGTTTCCAATGGAGGTGTTTTTCCTATCGCGACCCCCCGCGGCCCGACATGTGACTCTGCCCGCACGTTCTTTCATTACAAAATGTCCGTTAACAATGGAATGTCCAAATAAACTCCTCATGCCGACTTCTTCTGAAAGTTCTCTGTTCTCTGAACGACTTACTGGGTCAACAGAGCCTGAAATGTGGAAGTTTTCAACTTGAAACGGTGAGGACGCTGCCGCCTCGAAGGGCAGATCGCCGTCAGGCGCCGGGGCCGTCCTTACGGCGACACTACCAGACCAAAATCTCTCATCAGCCGTTAAAATTTTTACCGAAAACCAGCTGAGTTTATCGAATGGTGTCCACTGAGTTGTGCCTTACAGTTTTGAAAAAATTTTGATCAAACAAAGCAGCAGTCTGAGCCATTCCTAAACAATGAAAAAATCGACGAGAGGGTGGGCGACTCCTCACTCAAAGACTGCCCACAGGCGAATGACGTAACCGACAGGCGTGAAAAAACTCTTGCATGCCCACGAGGGTTCAAGCATGTCTGATGTCATCACACGTGATTCAAATCCATATGGTTTTTGAAAAAAATAATAAGGTCGGATACTTTTCTAATAGACCTCGTATATATATACGAGGTCTATAGAAAAGTATCCTACCTTTTATTTTTTAAAAAACTATATGGATTTTGATTCATATGTTTTTTACGTCAACCAAGCTTGAACCTTTGTGCGCATGCATGAGTTTTTCCACGCCTGTCGGTGATGTCATTCGCCTGTGAGCACGCCTTGTGGGAGGAGTGGTCCAGCCCCCCTCGTCGGATTCCTTTGTCTGAGAAGTTGCTGAGAGACTGGCGCTGTGCTTCATCAAGTTTTTCCAAAACTGTGAGGCACATCCGAGTGGATACCATTCGACAAATTAAACTGGTTTTCGGTGAAAATTTTAACGGCTGATGAGAGATTTTGGATTGTTTCTATTGCTGTAAGGACTTCCCACGGAGTGGGACGTCGCGCAGCGCTCCGAAGCAACGTCGTCATCCTGTTTCAAGCTGAAAACCTCCAAATTTAAGCCTCTGTTGACCCAGGACATCGTGAGAGAACAGAGAACTTTCAGAAGAGGTCGGAATCTGTTATGTGTCGACGCGGATTGAGGAGCGAACCCTGCGTCAGACAGGACCCAAGCGCTAAAAATAACCAGAAAGCGGTTCCAAACAAAAACTATTTATATACACCTGTGTTAAAAGTGTAAAAACATAAAAAACAACGTCCCTCTGGTGGACGTGGATCCGCGGCTCGCTCTCCAGCGCCCGCAAGGATTAAAGCCGGCGCTCCTGACTTCCTACCACCGCCAAACACCCCCCAGTGGACACGACAAACTGATTCTCTGTGAAGCAAAGAGACGGTGAGGTAAGTCAACAGATACAACTATATCTTCCAATAAACACACGCTGCCAGCAACACACTCAGGTCAGTGTCCTTTTTTTTACTTTATGCAAATGAGCAGCTTCTCACAACAAGTGGAGGATCACTTATCCTTCACGCCACAGCAGTGAGAAGCAAACACAAAACACCAAGTTACTATCAACAAGTACCTAAACACTTAATTACCTTTCGTGTGTGCTGACAGCATGTGTCCTCACCCCTCCCTGCTTCACAGGCTCGATGTGTCAAACCCAGGCGCGGTCCTCAGCGTCTCACAAACGAACGTCACAAGGTCGATTTCCCGGCAGTTCTGCTTGAATCACACATGACTTAAATGCAGAACGCCATCCAATTATCTGCTTCAGCTGCAAGTCGTCCAGGTTGCACGTGAGCACCGATCACAGGTGCTTTCCATGATGTTGATGAGGGTGAAGACTCTTCAGCCAGCACCTTCTTCACAGACAAATCAGCCCTCATGCCACCTGGAGAGCAAAGAAAAGAAAAGAACACCAAAACATCCAGCCACGCCCCCCCAACACACAACAGTACCCCCCATCAACGGGAAGCCTCCCGGCGACCGAAACAGACCAGGCCCGAGAACAGCCCCTCCCTCCGGGGTCCACGTCATGGAAGCAGACGGCAAGACAGGCACCGCAGCTGGAAGGCCGGCTGGAATCAACAAAAGCCCCAAAACATCCCCAGAACAAGTCCACTCACACAAAAAAAAACATAAAACCCACCCAAAACCTCCCCAGGGGACCGTCCCATCAAACCCCGGGAGGAAAAGGAAAAACTCCCAAACACAAAAACCCAACACAGCCCCACAACACAGTACAAACGCAGATGCATAAAAGAAAAATAACAAACAACCCCCCCCAGAATGACCCGCAGAGCCCAACACCCCCCTCAGAAGGCCTTCATTGCCAGTTCCAGGAGGAACAGCCAAAACCGTGATCCCACAAAGGTCCCCAGGTATACATGGAGTGAAACGGTGCCCCCCAGGGGACCGTATCATCAACCCCAGGAGGCACCCTCCCCACAACCCCGGAACCCCAGATACGGTCACACTTGGACGGTCGGATCCAAGCCAATTCCCCCCCCCAGAGGACCGTCCCATCAACCCTGGAGGCGGAACCCGGGAAGGAAACAAAATAAAACCCAAAAACCAACCCCCGGAGGACAACCAAAACAACCCCGGGGGGATATAAAACGACCATAAACCCCGTTGCCCTCCCCGGCACCCCGAAAGGACCCCAGGTCCCTCCCAGAGCCTCTTTGGCGGCTCTATTTTGGCGAACAGCTCAAAATATTAAGCCAGAGAAGGGAACAGGTAAAAACTAACCCAGCTCCAACCCCAAAGCGCAGCGGAGAAACCGGAAATACGTCCGGCGCCCCAACTCGACCATACCCCAGCCACTCGGGAGGGGTGGAACCACCGAAATGGCAAACGGCAACAGATCGGCCCACCCCTCCGACTGAGGCATGTCTCCGCTGCACCACACCCCGGCAACACCCATGACAATCGGTCCAACGGCTCACCGAGGCTGGAGTGGAACCGGCCTTAACCAAACCAAAAGAACGCCTCTAACACCCCCCCCCCACTAGGTGCAGAGGTCTTCTGAGAATGCTCAGCGTGACCAACCTGCACCCACCCCACAACCCACAAGACAAGCGGGTCTAAGGGCAAGTGAGGGTGGGGTTAGGAATGTAGAGAAATAAAAACAACAAAACAAAAACGACCCCAACAACCCAAACAGAAAATACCTAAAAACACATACAAAATTGACAGGTAAGTGAGCCCAGGCGGGCTTCCAACCGCCTATCACTCCACCAGATACGCCCCTACCTCCCCAAACAAGTATAACCCCTGATTAAAGAAAACAAAACATTTACGTGTGCTAAAATTTTTTTTTTATTTTTTTTTTTTATGTGGGTTCTTTTGCCTGTCCAAGAACACTTGGAGTTACGTCACCGTTATTTCTCTTGACGCTTACGTGTCGGGGCAATACAGGAATCTCGACTCGTCCGCGCTGCATGGGCTCGTCAATAGGAGGAGCCGGAGGTCCCGTCGGAGGAGCCTCAGTGGGGCAAAGAAGAGGCGGCCCAGCTTTGTGTCGGGGAAAGCCCCGAGACAAAAAAAAACCGCTCTGATGGGCGTCCTCTCTCGCGTCCACGCTCCTTCATCCAATCATCTAGATGAATCACCAACGATATTAGTTCGTCTAAATCGTTTGGCTCATCACGGACCGCCAGCTCGTCTTTTAATGACTCATTTAACCCGTCTACAAACACGCCCCGTAATGCTGCGGCATTCCAACCTGATTGAGCAGAAAAAATCCGGAAGTCCACGGAATACTCCGCCGCACTCCGCCTCCCCTGCCTGAGATTCAGCAACCGTTGAGCAACGGTATTCGTTTTCACCGAATGGTCAAAAACCAGTCGGAACTCCCGGGAGAAATCCTTAAAGGACCCTAACAATGGCGAGTTGTTACTCCACAACGCTGTGACCCAAGCTAAGGCGTCACCTCGGAGCAAATTTGTCACATACGAAACACGACTTCCATCAGAAGAGAAGGAAGCCGGTCGCTGAGCAAAAACCAGAGAACATTGCATCAGAAATGAAGCACAAGCTTCGACGTCTCCCGCATAGGGCTCCGGATGACAAATGATCGGTTCAAACACCGAATCTTTGGGTGACGGAGTTATCTGCCTTGGTATCGATGATGCCGCAGCTGGCGCTGCAGGAAGCGGAACGGCTTGAGCTGCAAGCTCCGTAACACGGGCGTCTGTTTGTTTAATTTGATTTGCGAGGTGCTGTAATTGCTCCCATATTTTCTCCAAGTGTTCTTGAATCTTTTCGGCAAAAGGAACCGCCTCTGCCGCTGGGTCCATTATGGAATGGCCGGGAAATTCTGTTATGTGTCGACGCGGATTGAGGAGCGAACCTGCGTCAGACAGGACCCAGCGCTAAAAATAACCAGAAAGCGGTTCCAAACAAAAACTATTTATTATACACCTGTGTTTAAAAGTGTAAAAACATAAAAAACAACGTCCCTCTGGTGGAGTGATCCGCGGCTCGCTCTCCAGCGCCCGCAAGGATTAAAGCCGGTGCTCCTGGACTTCCTACCACCGCCAAACACCCCCCAGGTGGACACGACAAATTGATTCTCTGTGAAGCAAAGAGACGGTGAGGTAAGTCAACAGATACAACTATATCTTCCAATAAACACACGCTGCCAGCAACACACTCAGGTCAGTGTCCTTTTTTTTACTTTATGCAAATGAGCAGCTTCTCACAACAAGTGGAGGATCACTTATCCTTCACGCCACAGCAGTGAGAAGCAAACTGCGCAATTCTCTTTACAATTCCAGTATACTGTGTAACAAAACACCAAGTTACTATCAACAAGTACCTAAACACTTAATTACCTTTCGTGTGTGCTGACAGCATGTGTCCTCACCCCTCCCTGCTTCACGGGCTCGATGTGTCAAACCCAGGCGCGGTCCTCAGCGTCTCACAAACGAACGTCACAAGGTCGATTTCCCGGCAGTTCTGCTTGAATCACACATGACTTAAATGCAGAACGCCATCCAATTATCTGCTTCAGCTGCAAGTCGTCCAGGTTGCACGTGAGCACCGATCACAGGTGCTTTCCATGATGTTGATGAGGGTGAAGACTCTTCAGCCAGCACCTTCTTCACAGACAAATCAGCCCTCATGCCACCTGGAGAGCAAAGAAAAGAAAAGAACACCAAAACATCCAGCCACGCCCCCCCCCCCCCCCCCCCCCCCCCCCCCCAACACACAACAGGAATCAGCAGTTTATCCAGACATTCCACTGTTAAAGGAGATTTTTTTAATGAAAGACGTGCGGACGGATTGACGCGTCAGCTCACAGCCGGCGCAGCGCGCCCGCCACAGGAAAAACACCTCCGTGTTGATAACCATTTGTAAAATCCAGGCGGCTTTTGGTGGCTTTCAGTTGAGTGAGTATCTGAGAAATTGTTTAACAGCAGGGCATGTTCCAACTTGTCCTTAAGGCTTCCAACGGAGGTGTTTTTCCTGTGGCGGGCGCGTTGCGCCGGCTGCGAGCCAACGCGCCAATCCGTCCGCACGTCTTTCATTAAAAAAATCTCCTTTAACAGTGGAATGTCTGGATAAACTGCTTATCCCGACCTCTTCTGAAAGTTCTCTGTTCTCTCACGATGTCCTGGGTCAACAGAGGCTTAAATTTGGAGGTTTTCAGCTTGAAACAGGATGACGACGTCACCTCGGAGCGCTGCGCAACATCCCGCTCCGTGGGAAGTCCTTACAGCGATAGAAACAATCCAAAATCTCTCATCAGCCGTTAAAATTTTCACTGATTAATTTGTTGAATGGTGTCCACTCGGATGTGCCTTACAGTTTTGGAAAAAATTTTGATCAAGCACAGCGCCAGTCTCTCAGCAACTTCTCAGACAAAGGATCCGATGAGGCGGCTGGACCACTCCTCCCACAAGGCGTGCTCACAGGCGAATGACGTCACCGACAGGCCTGAAAAAAACTCTTGCATGCCCACGAGGGTTCAAGCTTGGCTGATGTAATCACACGTGATTCAAATCCATATGGTTTTTTAAAAAAATAATAAGGTCGGATACTTTTCTAATAGACCTCGTGTATATATATATATATATATATATATATATATATATATATATATATATATATATATATATATATATATATATATATAAATAAATCCGTGAACTCCTCTCTGAAGTCAACACAACCATCTTACTTTCATCCAAGAAAACAAGTTCAAGTTTGAAAAATCGAAATGCTGCACTGTTCTGAGCCTGTGAAGATCTCTAAAAGTTTGATTTGTAATGAGGTAAAGTAAATAAACTTGATCTCATGAGAGCTTGTTCAAAAACTGAGGAACAGCAAGAAAACATTGGTCACCTTGAGTTTGCAGCCTGGATCATCCGGCAGCAGGTGTTCCTGATCTCAGGAGATCTAGCACCTCCTAGTGGTGGCAGGACACAAGAGCTTTAAAAAGTTCCAAAACAGTCAAGTTGGAACTGAAAGGATTCTGGAGTGAAGATTGTAAGATCTCACAAAGTCAGGAAAGTGTGGCAATAAAATAAAAAAGAATGAAACAATGAAAAAGATGACTTGACTTTCCCTCACATTTTGGCTGAAAGATTTGTGCAATGTTAAATAAAAACTGAATTAGTGATTCTGTGAAAATAATCTCAAATCTGGTCAGTTTTGAAGCAGCAGATCAATCAAAACAGCAGCATCGTTTTGTCTGTGTAATATGCAGCAGATGTGTTCGCTGCCTGGAATGGGATCTGAAAGCAGACCTCCGCCCACCGACTTCTGACACCTGATTGTTGACTTTTGTGGCCCAAAATCTAGTACATACCCAATTGGAACATGCTGTAACGTGTAATCTGTAGTAATAGTGGTGTTGCAGAATGCAATGACCAACTGTGACATTTCTGAAAATGATAAAAAGAAATAACTGATTAATAAAGTGAATAATGAGGTGTAATTTGTGTAGCGAGGGGTAACATACGTCTTTTATATTAATCTTACAGATGGCTTTGGCTTTTATTTCATCACTGTATCTTCAGGGCAGTACCATGACTTAGAGGTCAGCCTCACAGCAAGAAAGTTGTGGGTTTGCATCCCACCTGAGGCCTTCTTGTGAGGAGTAAAGAAAAATCGCTGCAGAATATTGTGTCATTCTGACGTCTCACACCTTGATGGTGAAGCTGAGGATCTCGATGCCCATGCGGCCGACATCAGGCGCAGCCACCTCTCGCACCAGGGTGGCAAACTTATCTCTTTCTTGATAAATTTGCTCCACAGTCAGAGTACCTAAAATGAATCCACAGCGAGGAGAGCATTTTTAGTTCCACAGTAATTATCAGCTGTTTTTTTAAAGCTAGTTGTATGAATGCAAAACTGTAATCACACAGAAAGTCCACAGATAACCGTGCAGCTCTCAGTGTGGCTAACACAAAGTAACATGCTACATCGTGACAGATTAGTTAAGCACACCTGCCTTACGAATGAAGGTGGAGGTGTGTGTTTATTTGCACAAACACAATCAGAAGCTAGCACTAAAACAACAAACAAACAAAAATTATTAATGTCAATTTTAAACATTTAAAATAGAAGGGGCAGATTTAATAAAACATTTTTATATAACACTAACATGGGCAGCAGGTGGCTTAGTGGTTAGCACTGTTGCCTCACAGCAAGAAGGTCATAGGATTGATTCCCACCTGTGGCTTTTCTGTGTGGAGTTTACATGTTCTCCCCGTGTTTGTGTGGGTTCCCTTGGGGTGCTCTGGCTTGTGTGGGTGTGTATGTGTTTGTTTGTCTATATGTGTCCCTGTCACAGATCGGTGTCCTTTCCAGGGTCTATACCGCGCCTCACACCCTATGACTGCTGGGATAGGCTCCAGTCCCCCATCACCCTTAAGTGGAGTAAGCAGGTATAGAAAATGGATGATATTACAACTTGACATAAATCTTTTCTATTGAAATGTGGATTGGCTGCAGAGTCACTTTATGCCAGGTTACAATTAAAGGCTAAAATTGAAATACAATGCAGATTGTTTTCTGTTTTTGGAGCAGAGCAATTTCGTTGAATTGAGTGTTTGTTTTGTTTTGTTTGTTTTGTTTTTCTCAAGCTAACAATGAAATTTGTTCTGGTGTCTCTGAAAAACAATGGGGAATAAATACATTTGTCAGGGCGAGCGGCTGCCCGGCACCCAGAGC